>NW_027103564.1:377425-1084104 GCF_902728285.1 Clytia hemisphaerica | reverse complement strand
GCTCAAGTAAAGACCAATATGCTAAGAGCCACTGAAACTGTTCCCATTGAAAAGAGTGAGGTAAATTTTCCCTTTGACAAAAAAAACCCATACACTTCACCTATCATTTCTCGGACACAATTTCCTCTTAAGCTAGCTTATGCTTGTACAGTGCACAAAGTTCAAGGATTGACTTTGGATTCAGTAGTCGTTAGTTTTGACCTTGCAAGGCAAAGAAAGTTCAATGCTGGTCAAATGTATGGTTGCTGAGCAGAGTGAAAATTTAAATGGTTTGTACTTTACTGGTCAATATCGACGTAGTGCTTTTGTCTGTAGTAATAAAGTTAGTGAAGAATACACACGATTGCGTCAGAACAAAGTTGAAATAGTTGCAGATATTATGAGGTGCAGTTCTAATTTAAATGTTTGCCTATTGAATGTAAGATCTTTAAAACGACATGCAGTTGATATTCAAAAGGACCGATTTTTGTATGAAAAATGATTTGGTTATGTCTGACAGAGACACAGATGAGTTATGAGCATTCTGAGGAAGACAAACAAAATATTCATGAAAAGCTTCCTTATTATATTCTTAGTCATAATATTGTGACCATCATAAATTCAACATGTGTTACTGTCTGTCATTCTCCTTCTTTTATTGACATTGATGAGTATGATCATTCATCATGCTTTTCTCTTGTAAAATTTAGAAAAGCTGAATTTACTGAAAAGGAATTTTGTGTTTTGGTTCTCTATAAAAGTTCAAGAATTCAACGTGATGTGTTCTGTTACAATCTTGCTCAATTTATTGAAAGATACACAATTGATATCATTTTAGGAGACTTTAACATGGACGGCTTTGAAATGGAGCATGATCATTGTTGGCTGACATTCTCCAAGATTATGATTTAGTTCCGAACTTTCCAACACATATCGATGGGAAAATGCTTGATCAAATTTGGACACATAAGGAATTGGTGCACGAGTATGATTTGAAGTATTCGTAAATGTGTGAACTTATCCGATCATGATGGAATCAAATTATCGCTGACTTTGTTAGCTTAGAATACCCGTCAGAGGCCATTCCCGGCGGGACAAGGGGGGGGGTAAAACTGGGGGTGGTGGATGATCTCAACTTTCTGATGATTAGTTTTGAGTGGTCAAAATTGCAGGAAGTAAAAAAAATTATCTCAAATAAAAGGGTATAGTATCCCTTTTCTCCTATAGCAAATTCTACCTAACTTAAAAATTAATCATCAGAAAATTAGCCAACGATTCAGATACATTTGCTTTTGTTGTCATAGGTGCTTTTTTATGAATTGATCAAAGGAAATTTTTTGTGATAGACTGAGTAAACTAGGATACTCTTTAAAGCAATGATGTTATCGAAAATCTGTTAATATGATATCAGTACATGTTGATTCTGGAAAATATGAACTTTGTAATTAGGATTGAAGCTTTAACTCTGTTGGAAGTATGCAATTAAGGTCATCCCACACCCCGTCCATTATTATGTAAGTTTTCTGACGTTTAAAGACTATACTTAAAAGACATTTATTCTTTGGGGAGAAAGGCTTTTTTTCTGCATTAACCAAAAGGAGGGCTCTGTTGCTCTGTTGAATTTGACATTTGCAGATGAAGTTGGGGAGAGTGTGAGAAATTGGTCAAATATATGTGAGTGTCTTTTATGGATGGTCTATGGTAGAAAAAAATCTATATATAGACAAAGGTCAGTTAGTTTAAAGATGCCTCATTCATTCATTAATTCATTTTTGATTACTATCTCGTCAGGAAACTTACATACCTATGGATATGGCATTTAATGTATTATTTTATTTATTGTATTATTTATTCCTATTTTTATATTATTTATTCCTATTTTTTATATTATTTATTCCTATTTTTTATATTTATCATTTTTCTTCTGTTTTTCATAATTATTAGATTTTTTTAAATTGTTATATTCAAAACAAAGCAGAACAAAGTAATATTTCTACCATTTTTTTAATAGGCTTTTGTTAATTGTTTTATTATTTTCTTGTATTCTTTTTGTTATTCATTTGCCTACTCAAAAATCAAAAAGACTGTCACAGAGTTAAAAAATAGACAATATGGAAAAATATGGAATGAAAAATATGGAAGTGCATTGCAAGTGAATTGATTCATCTATATATGTATGCATTTTGGTTGATATCCTAAGGATAATTATTGAAACGTTGAATAGTGGTATAAGTGGATATATATTTCTATTTTGGAATTATTACAATCGATGTAATTGCTTATCCTAATGCAGCTTGAATTCATTGAATCTCAAAATATCCTAAATGGTCGTCATTTTCAGTCTTTATTAACAAAGAGTCGAATGGCTTCGAAAATTTTTATTACAATCACCAACATTCGATACAATCGCCAACATCGATACTGCATAATATGTGCATAAAGTCATTGTATTATATTATCGTTTCATCCGATTTTCACAATATGCTGTATTTGCTCATCGGAAACATAAAATTTTATGATTTTCAGCATTCCTATAGTAAATCAACTGTCGCGCTCAGCCACCAACCGACCATTGATATTTACAAAATTAACAATTCTTATCGCGATTTCCATGATTCCACTGTGACTTCTTTGACGTACGTATCCAGACTTGACCTCAATCTTCGAAATGTCTGGTGATTTGTTCCTGTTGAAAAAAAAAACGATTTGGTATGTAAACTTTGTATGGTTTGATTACTCGAAATGTGACATTTATGTAAACGAAAAACTGAAAACTAATTTTTATTATTTTGGAAGCCGGAAATCCACCGGATGTGAAAAAAAGCCAAATTTGCACAATACTTGTAGTTTTGTAAATTGCTAGCTATTTTCTATGAACTATGAACTATCGAAATTTAGGAATTACGAATACTTGGAAATATCATTTTTAGATTCATAAGATCGAGACTGAAGTTACCCGTTTTTGCCCCTGTACCAACCAGTATTTCTCTGCTCATTGAAAAACGAAAGCAGATTTTCGGCTAGAACGAAAGAAAACTTTCGTACGGATTGCTTGGAATCTTGAATTTTGTCTTTTCGAATTCAAAATATTGGATATTTTCGACCGGAAATGACGTAAAATTTTACCTTACCTTTCGCTCTTAACGCACTCAAAATAGGTTTAACTTATTAATTTTCCGCATTTCTCTTCAAGTTTTAGTTAAGTGTATTGTTCTCCAAGGATTTCAATGTTCTTTTCTTGTCTTATTTAAGGCGAAATTTTCGACTTCTAGTCGTCTTGTTTTAGGGTATGTAAGGAATTTATGCCGAGACCATTGGGGATTGTTGAACCACGCATACATCATACTTTTGCCTGGGTCTGGTTAACCATTGTCGTGAAAACCGTCAATGTGAAAGTTCAATTCTTTCAGCAGGCACGTTTTAATAATAACAAAAGCTTGCTTGTATCAATCCTGTCACTGATCAATATCGTCAAATCAACATGAAGCAAAAGATTTTAGCCTGCGTCTTGTTGACAATTCTCATTAGAGAATTGAAATTCTTCTTTCTTGCATTTTTCAATTTTTCTTTTCTAGCAAAACTATAAGAAATTAGAAATGAATCAATTCATTGATGACATCAATGCTCCCTCCCCACCTTCACCGGCATCAACAATTGCTTATGTAAGAGTTTATTTTAATTTGCTTTGGTTAAGGTGAGAATGGATTATTAACCTATGTGTATTCTATTGTTCTACATTGTTTGACAGGTCACATGACAAAAATTATCAAATCAGTTTCTCAAAAATGATTGACAGTTGTACTTCAGGGCTACAATATTCTTTGTTAAACATATTCTTCACAATAGCTTGAATGTAAATTTTATCTTTTATCAGGGCTTAAATGATGACGAGGATGGTGGGGTTACAGTGGAGCATATCGTTGTTATGGTCCAGGATACCGAGCAACCATCTGACGATGACGATCTTACACAGTCCTTGGATGAAAGTTTTGAGCAAAATGAACCAGTAGCTAATAACCAGGTACCAGAATTAGAAGCTAATTACCAAGTTGAAGCATTAG
Organism: Clytia hemisphaerica; assembly: GCF_902728285.1. Taxonomy (NCBI): domain Eukaryota; kingdom Metazoa; phylum Cnidaria; class Hydrozoa; order Leptothecata; family Clytiidae; genus Clytia; species Clytia hemisphaerica. The sequence continues at coordinate 1,080,064 of NW_027103564.1, read as the reverse complement.
AAGGTATAAACCAAGTTCCAGTTGTAGAAGCAAATAACCAGGTACCAGCATTAGAAGCTAATAATAACCAAGAAGGTAACCAAGTTCCAGCTGAAGAAGGTATAAATGAAGTTCCAGCAGAAGAAGGTATAAATGAAGTTCCAGCAGAAGAAGGTATAAATGAAGTCCCAGCAGTAGTTAAACAAGTCAACCAAGTTCCAGCAGTATTTAATCAAGTTAACCAACTTCCAGTAGTAGCTGCAGGAGTTAATCAAGTTCAGTATGGAAGAGGTGGCAACGGTCGAGGCGGAAACGGTCGAGGCGGAAACGTTCGAGGCGGAAACATTCGAGGCGGAAACGGTCGAGGCGGCATTGGTCGAGGCGGCAACAATGGGCGAGGACGCGGTGGACATCAGCGTGGAAGAGGGGGGTTCCACCCTTACCAGTATCAGCCACCACCTCCTCCAAGCCCAGTGCAAATGGCACACCTTCTCCTCCTAACAATCAACAACTTCTTCTAAATTTTGAACTCGATTTTATATTGAATCGATACATTACAGCTCATTATTATATTTGTTATATTTTTGTTACATTTTTTTATCTGAAAAAAGAAAAGGAATACCATGACATTTCATTTCTCACATTTGGGCTCAATTAACATTTTCTGAACCAATGTAGAGCAGAAATTTCGGACACATGTAACATAAAACTTTTCCCCTTTTGAATAGAATGATTTTGAATTTTGGACACATTTTGAAAGTTTCTGGTTTGCCTGGATTTTACTTCTTTGTGTGTTGTATCCTACATTGATGTGGAATGATCAATAACATTAACATAAATATTTTTTTGTTACAGTGAAATAATAAAATGAAAAGTAACTAATGACAAGTGTTCACCCCAAAACAAAAAGGAAGGTAAAAGCTCAATATATGCCTGGTTATTTTATTGTATGGAATGGAATTGAAGAAACAAACAAACGGCAGTAAGCTTTTTTGTATCTTTTCTGTGTATTTTCAAAGTTTTAGTGTGCAAAATTTCAGGCAAATCGGACCATGGGATCACTTATTTTTCATCAAAATGTGTAATTTACCTATCCATACAGAGAAAAATTTCTGAAATTTTGGATGAAAAACGGTCACCAGGACAGAAGTAACTGCCATTTTCCTTGTTTTCGCATAAATTATCTCACAGAATGTCATTTTGCATAAATTAAAGATGAATTTGTATACCAAATGTTTTTGTAAGATACCTATCCATACAGAGAAAAATTTCTGAAATTTTGGATGAAAAACGGTCACCAGGACAGAAGTAACTGCCATTTTCCTTGTTTTCGCATAAATTATCTCACAGAATGTCATTTTGCATAAATTAATGATGAATTTGTATACCAAAATGTTTTTGTAAGATACCTATCCATACAGAGAAAAATTTCTGAAATTTTGGGCGTAAAACGGTCACCAGGACAGCAGTTACAGCAATTTTCCTTCTTTTCGCATAAATTATCTCTCAGAATGTTATTTTGCATAAATTAAAGATGAATTTGTATATCAAAATGTTTTTGTAAGATGTCTTTTAATACTGAGAAGCATTTCTGAAAATTTGGGCGTAAAACGGTCACCAGGACAGCAGTTACAGCAATTTTCCTTCTTTTCGCATAAATTATCTCTCAGAATGTTATTTTGCATAAATTAAAGATGAATTTGTATACCAAAATGTTTTTGTAAGATGTCTTTTAATACTGAGGAACATCTCTGAAAATTTTAGTGAGATACACACACCAGAACACAAGTTCTAGTCATTTTCTGATTTTAAGCGCTACATTTTTGCATAATTTAACTAATTATTTTTTAATTTATGCACCCTTAACTTCCTTTGAATTAGTATTAATTTCAATAAAATAAAAATAGATGAAATTACCGAGGAGCTACTGAAAATTTCAAGTTAAAAGATAGCTTAGACGAAAAGTTATGATAATTTTTGTCTGTTAGATCCATTTGAAACAGCAATTTTTTCATCATTTTGGTGCCATTCCTATTTTGAGGTTTTGCCTGAAAAAGGTTATAGATTTTTTTTCCAAATTGTACCAAAAAGGGCATAACAATGCCAACTTCAAAGCGTCATATCTCCGGAACCGCTTTTTTCTGAGAGGTCTATGACCCCTCATTTTTTAGCATTTTTTACCTATTTTCAAAGTGATTTGATGAGTTTGAAATTTTGACTGACCTCCCTACCATTATTCATAATTACTGTCTTGAAAATTGGATTCAAATCATTGATTCTTCTTTTATATACCAAATAAGGCTCCGTTATGTGTGTGACTCAGACGAATTGAAAAATCCCAATCTATACTAATTAGAGATATTTATAGTTCCCCAAAGTACCCCAAATAGTACAGCTCTTTGCAAAAATGACTGAGGATAATTAGGGCAAAAAAAATTATTCCCTAGAATTCCTTAAATTTACTGCGTTACGAATGTCATTATTTCCTAACAGGTAAACTTGATGAGGAATCTTGCAAATTTGGAAAAAGATGCCACTGCACTAATTTCGACGAGGTAGAGTTTGACAAGCCTGCTATGCTAGAAGAAGTTAGAGGTATGAATGGTCAAAAGGTTAGTATAAGGAACTTTTTTATTATGGTTAGCAAATCTTTGTTGAAATTATTCCGACCTTTGAAAGCACCAACAATATAATGTAAAAAATCTAAAGTCATTTTAAAATTTATTATACGATCACCCAGATTGGTGAATTCCCTGCTATTTATCGATTTTCTACAAAGGCTAACCAATCTGAAATCCTGTTTGTTTTTTAGTTGATTATGCAAGATTTGGCAGACAAGTATAAAATTTCCAAGAAAGATGGTGCTGGTCAGGTTGTTAGAGAGTTTTTATCTGAAAAAGCTAATTAAAATTCAGAAAACGCGTGTCAAACTAAAAATCAAAAACATTCAAACTGAGCGAGAAATCATTTTCACCAACTTAACGCGACAAGGACAAAAGTTGAAAACCAACAAAACAAAACAGCGACAAACCTTAAAACCAACAATAAAACCAAAGAACCAAAAAGTAACAACCCACCAATAAACAATCTTGCAATAGACAAACAATAAATATAAATCTACAAATTTAGCGTAGAGAAAACCGGTAAGTGAATTTAAAGAAAGTTGAGAAATAAATGGAGTGCGGATAGATGAAGACCAAAGTCTGGCATCAGGTGTGGCCATGAGTAAGCTTGCCCTGCTACTCTAGAGTCACCCGTCATCTAACCAAAGGTTAGAAAGTGTTGATCAAGCACAGTCTAGAAAAGAAAAGATTTAGAAAGAAAGACGCATAATCGAAAAGTTTAAAAAGTTGGCCGAGGGCCCGGTTCGGCGTGCCGTAACCGAGTGGTCGTACGGTAGAAAAAGAATGGATGGCAACTCAAACACCTGCCATCATCTTGTGCATGTGGAAAACGATTTTCAGTGGAGCATGCCCTATCATGCCCCAAGGGTGGATTTGTGTACCAAAGACACAATGAAATCAGGGACACTATTGCACATTTCTTGAGCGACGTGAAGAAGGATGTTTCAATCGAACCAAATTTAGAGCCAATTACAGGGGAACACCTTCACCCAGGAGCCATTGTGGAAGACGGTGCACGGGCTGACATCAGTGCTATGGGGTTCTGGACTAGAGGCCAGAGAGCATTTTTTGACGTACGGGTATTCAATGATAACATTGCTCAAAGGTACTCTAGGAAGAGCCCCCAAAGCATGTTTGATGTCAATGAGAAAGAGAATAAGCGCCAATATAACGAAAGAATTATTCGTGTCGAAGGTGGCTCCTTTACCCCATTGATTTTTACCACAAATGGGGGGTCAGGAAGAGAGGCTCAGATCTTTATCAAGGCTTTAGCCTTACTTATGTCTGAGAAAAGGGATGAACTTCTTTCAATGACACTGAACTTTATCAGAACAAAACCTCTCCTTTGCACTGATTCGATCTACTGTGCTTTGTGTCAGAGGAAGTAGGACTCCAAAGAAAGCACCTGACCAATCAATGGACATTCAAATGACAGAAGCTATAGGCTATATTTGATTTTTTGCGAAGCGAATATACATGAGCGAAGCAGTTTTGCTATCGTGTGCATGTACCTTTATATTCTATATACCAGGGGAGCGCCAAGGAAAACTTGATGTGCGTTTTCTACGGTACCGAAAACATCATTTCGATCCGTCAGACGGCACTTTCTCATACATTGCTTCCCGTCGCTTCCGTAGATTTGGAAAATTGGTTTTTAGTCTAGAGGATGTATACCAGATCTAAAATATTACGGAAATAATCTTGCCTTGAGTTTCTGTTTCGATTATCTCCCTAATCTTTAAATTAGGAAATTTAAAGAAGAGATCGGAAAATCAGCGCGGGCTGGAAGCGTTCAAGAAGCGTTCAAACGCTCGTTTTTTAAGAAGTCGTTGCATTGACTCGGGCAAAGACTTTTGAATGTTGACTCTGAATTCGAATGTGGACTCTGTCTTTGAAAAATAAAATCATTGTTGTTTTGAAATTGAAAAGAGACGGTGCTTGATTTGATGAAAAGAAATGAAGAAAGCAGCTGAACTGTGGAATGAGAAAGAAAAAAGATGGAATTTTTGTTGTTTCATCAACAGGACAGCAGCCTCAACGGAGTTGTTGCTTCGTTGCAAAAAGAGGTTCAAAGCTGAAAAATGAACTGTATTATGATGGTGGGAGAACCATTCCTTGGATGATTAGATCTTGATTCTTGGTAATAGAGAGCGCAACATGAATTTGGACTTTTAGTATGTTTTGAAATGGGAAAAAGATAATATATTTTGGATATGGCTAACCTGGAAGAATATATTCCTCCCCTCTTATTGAGTGGAAGAAGAACTGTTTGTTTGTTGTTGCTTTTTAAATTCTGGCTTGGCCGACCCTCGATGATGTGGACTCCGTGGTTGTTGTTTGTTGTTTATGAATACGCATTGGTGGTCAGAGAAATAGAACATTGACATGATGGATTTTAAAGGATTTTATTGTTGATAATGTAATGATAATGGTGATGACTTGTAAAATGTCAAAATAAATCGACAAAACTTGACATTATTTTTATGATGCACTTTAACTGTTTTAAATTTCTGTGCTACAATTAATACAGCCGAGAAAAAAGTCACATATTTTTTTAACTTTTTATGTGTGAGTTTGCTCCTGTTTGTCAACAACTCAAGGGTAAAAGACTTGTCATACTTGTCTCCAACATACTTAAGATTATGAGCCTTTAGATTTCCCAACTTTGAAAAAATACACAGCCAGTAAAATTTAGAGATTTTGCTTAGTAGAATTGTTGAAGAATACTTTCTAAATCTCAGATCTTTACTTTTTATTTGGTTTTTTATTATTTTCATCTCATATTTTACAGCGCTAATAGTTTTAATATAATTTTAGAACATTGTTAAATTTTTCAGAATTTATGATGCAATTATACGATATTCCTAATTGCGTATGATTATTGAATTTTGAAATTGCATAAGTCAACTTATTTCCATTAAATTCTAGTCTTGAAATCCTCTGTTTTTCACATCCCTGTCTCAATAAAACCGGGTGATGTCTCAAGTTTGTTTAATTTTCTTGCCTCTGGGGTCTCGCTCTGCAAGGGAAACTTTTTGAAGAAGCTAGAGGGGTATTTTTCACCGGGGACGAAATTTTTTCGAAGTTTTTCAGCGGGTATGTGACACAGGGGTGTTTATGTTAGTTCTTTCGTTAAGGGGTTTATCGAAAAATTGCATTTTGGAAAAAGATTTTCCGAATGTTCTTTTCATAATTCGAACGTTCGAAATTAAAGATTCGAAAGTTCGATTTCGAACGCAAGGAATTCGAAACAGGAAGTAAAACAAGTTCAAAACAAAAACTACCCTAATACCTAACAATACTTAATGCTTTTACGGCAGACAAGCTTTACCGAGCAAAAACGATTATTGAACTTTTATTGAATATTCTTAGAGAGGAGAGAAGAGCATAATGGATTAAGAGAATATTTTTAACCTATAAGTCACATTCATTTGAAAGTGCTCATTTTCCAACGATTCATGAAAAAAATTGTATAATTTTTCTCAAATCCGTAGAAGTAAACGTCGTAAGTTTGTACGCCTGAAGTGTTTGAGTAAATCTCTAAAGGGGCTCGGTCTTCCTGGACTTGAGCAGTTGTCGGGGTTTCGCGGGGTTTGTATTTACGAATTGACTACGAATCTATTTTAAAATCGCAATTTCTAGTGCATGACCCTATAAATATTTTGCTTGCAACTTGCGAATCGAGTGAATTGCCTGGATCGCTTCGCAATTCTTATACATATACACTAGTTTTTTTCTAGATATTTATTTGTAAAATTTCACATCATATAACTTTTCTATACTGTGCTTTGTTATCATCACATTTTTCTCTATTCCGCTAAGGAGTAACATTTTCATTGGTTTTCTTATAAAGAATATACTTTATCTTTAGAAAAAAAAAAAAAAAAGAAAGAAAAAAGAAGAAGGAAATGAAGAATTCAAACAAAAAACACACAAATTTATATCAATACTAGACGATGCTATCGTCCGTATAATATATTATTATGATATAACATAGTTTGTATATTATAAAACGTAATATGTTTCGCGGCGGATAGAGTCTGTGTTAACGGACGATATCAATTTGGCGCTTTTCTTGATTTTATCTTTGCCCTTACCGACCTTGGAGAAGGGTCGGTGATTTTTGCGGAAAAATCCCTGCAGATTTATAGACGAACTCGGTAGAGAAAACCAAAACAACACGGGAAGGATGCAAGTAGGGAGTGAACTTTATCCAAAAAATGGTTGTTTTCTTTTAGGGTTTTAGCAAGATGGTTCTGGGTCTGGTGATAAAGAATGTTCCTGTATGATAATTTGGAGGCTGAAGACCTTACATAAACGCATTTGCTGTTTCTTTAGCTTTTTTGACAATATTAGTTATACAAACAAATTCTAACTTTTATTTTTTGGAAATTTTATTCAACTTGATGCCTGACACCTGAAGCTTAAAGTAGCATCTAAAGGTAAGGTTTACATTCACTGGATTTTGTAGTTTCTTTTATGGTAGCAGGAATCAGTGTCAGTTGAGACTGAAATATTGACTTTTTCCAGTTCTGTCAAGTAATGATTTTGTGCTGGTCAAAAATCTTCAATCTCTGTAAAGTTTCTTCTAAGAAAGAAGGCCTAAATTTTAATAGATTTTACTTCCCGTTTATTTTTTTGTTGGGCTTGATTGAGTTTGATGTTTAGCTATCTTTTTATATTTTTTGATAGTCAATTTTTCAGCTTGGCAGTTGAGTGAAAGTAGTGGTACCAGCGTGTACCAGCACATATTTTAAATACCATGGTTATCTGGCATATTTCAACCAATGCATTTCTACAAAATTCAACCAACACCTTTCACGATATCAGACCGACACCCTTCACTGTGTCTAAACAAGACCTTCTGCAACATTTAAACAACACTTTCCACGATAACTGATCAACACTTTCCATTATGACTGAAGAAATAACCCTCCACGATATTTGAACAACACTTTCCACAACATCTGAACAACGACACCTTCTATGATACTAGAGCAGTACTGTACTCAAGCATCTTCAAACATCTGAACAAAAAGTTTCTTTTTGACTATATTTTTAGCAAGCAGCTGGTTCATTCAAAAAATGCTTTTCTAAGCCTCAGGTCTATTGGAAATTTGAACCATAAATTTTTTTAGGACACATTTCTACGATGTTAGAAAAAATTGTATCGAAAAGAATCTTTTTTTCACTTCAAATTTCCATTCCTCTGGAGAAATGCAAAATTATCTGCTGCCCAATCAGACTATACACAGAATGCAAGTTATAAAAATTTCTCCTGACTGTAGGTTAATTCAAGGTGAAAAGCTGCAATTTTTTAATAAATTTACGGTGAAATTTCAGCTAATCACCATGTCATTATTGAAAGATTAATAGTTTTCATCGCCAATTCATCTAAAAGGTCAAGGTAATTTTTTTTATTTGTTCCTATGATAAACTGTGAAGTCGGGTAACTTGCATTGCCATCAAATGACTGACCAATCAAAGCAGCCAAATTTCAAAACAAGTGAACTACGCAGATCCGCTCGCAGCTTTACTCTGCCATTTTTTATTTTAACTTTGTATTTCAATGACCATCCAGGTCACTCATTTAAAGGCTATGTATGTTAGCCTCCACTGATGCAAGTTACCCGATCTCACGGTAGTTTACAAATTTCATCCAAAATTTTACAACCATATACTGATATATATCCTGCGGAAACACAAATTTTGTTTGAATTTCGTAAAAAACTAAAAATTTATCATAATTCCTGAACCAATGATCAAAATTACTTTAGATTTGAAATATAGGGTCACTGTGATGATTGAAATATATTTAAAAAAAAAAATTCCCCAAAAAGTCTGTGGTTCAAATTTTCAATTTTAGACCTGAGGCCGAGAAGGCGTTTTTGACTGAACCGGATGCTTTGCAAAAAATACCTAGTCACAATAAAACCAAGTTTTAAATTTCTTTACTCAAATATCCTTTTAAATCATTAAAGTGACAAGCCCATAAAATCCCACGTAAAAATGAATTGATTTGTATTCAAAATTTAAAAAAAAAATTACCAAAAATATGAAAGAATTTTCATATATATTGATTTTGTTTGGCATGACAAATCTGCCCTTGAAAAATTCCTTTCAAATTTTTTTAAGAGTTATAAATTTTGCATGGTAATATAGATTGTGTTTAAGATTTTCTTTCTTTATACTTTCTTCATAAAAAATCCAAATTATGATGATTGTAAATAATGCCTTTTATATAATGCCCATATTGAATACAGAAAGGCAAAATAGCAACTATTACTAACATAGCAGTCCATAAGAAGATAAATAAACAAAAGTCTTTTCTTAATGGCCATCTTGCTAGGAATGGTTGCTTTTTTGTCCGCAATTCAAGTTGGTGTCAACATTATATTGGAAAGGTTTTGTTATATATATACACCTTTCTAAAAATAAAAAGTTTTAGCACCTACTTGTATAATTTTTCACTATTTTGAAACTACCAAGATTATTTTGAAACTTTTATATTTTCAATAGCTATCGAAATTATATCAGTATATATGACAACTTGGCACAGGAAAAAAATCAATAAAATGCACCTTGACTTTTTAGTGAATTCACGGTGAAAAGCTGCAATTCGACAATTCAGAGTGAAATTTCACCATTTTCATCTTGAATTATTAATTGCGGCTTTTCACCGTGAATTCACTAAAAAGTCATGCAGTGCAATGATTTATATTGAATTTTTCATGTGTTGGACTTGGTTTTGGTAGACTATAAGGTGGGACCAATTTGATTTGTTGTTTTACAGGCGCGCCACGACCGAACCTAAAATTTACCTAAAGCTTGCGGTCTGTAAAAAAAAAAAAAAAAATATATTGGTCTCGCTTATACTATATATGTAGACAAAAAATCAAAACCAACAATTATGCCTATTATGAAAATTAAAAAAATTGATAAAGAAAAATAATGCATTAGTTTGCAAAAAAGCCGTTTGTGATATTTGAAAAATGTCACTCTTCATAAAATTTTCCTAGAGCAATCAGACAAAACATACCCACATACACTGGAGATAAACCTGACAGATACAAGTTTGCATTACGAAAAGATCAGTCTTTCAAAATAAAAACAAAAAAGAAAAATGCTTTACCTCTTCTTCTCTTTAATACCCTTTTTTGTTCTGCTTGTTAAAAGTAAATTCAAAACAAACCATTTACATAAAACACCTTGTTGCAAAGAAGTTACAAACTAAAGTACTAACTAATAGAAGGCTAAGAGACTAAAATGCCAAAGAATTGCATAAAACATTTCCACACATTATAATCTAAGAAAAGTTTGAAAATCTCTCATGGATCAAAACACTACCCTCAATATAATCTCAGCAAAAGCTGAAACATCATCACACCCCAATTGCTCGACCGACAATACCAACAAATATGATACAAAACAACAAAACATTCAAACAAACAATTATACAAAGAAAAAGAAAATGGCAAGATGAAGACAAAGCCTAGAGTCAGGTGTGGTACCAAGAGTAAGCACTCTCTGGCGCCCGCGAGCCACCCGTCATCTTTACCAAAGAAGAAATAGTGTTGATCAGACACTATTTCGTACATAAAAAAACAGAGAAGAGGGATTAAAAGTGGAGTTATTTATAACTTAGATTAATTCCCAGATAATTAAACCACAACATTCTACTTACCTCTCTACTACTCTCAACTTACTATAGGCTAGATGCACATCACTCTTACTTACTATAGCCTAGATGCACATCACACTCTACTTACTATAGCCTAGATGCACATCACAAGTATAGTGTCAGAGAGAAGTGAGCTAGGTACACAAGCTAGAGGAGCCTGGAACCTAGTCCAGCCCACATGGTCTTAGGCTTATTTAAGCTCTGGCCCTCCTTGAGCACAGGTCCCTCAGATTTTCAGATTCAGACTTTTAGTTTAGCAATCGTTAACAATCCTCACTTTACATTGTACCACCATGAAAATCTGTAATATCATCATTATTGCCTGCCTAAGCTTATCCTTAAAACTTGGCAGTGCAACACCCAAGAAAAAGAAATCAAAGAAAAGCTCTACTAACACAATAACGTCAGCAGCAGCATCCACAACTCCTACAACCCAACAACAGACAGAAACATCAACAGCAACCTTCACCCTAGCTCCAGATGGTAACCCAATTCCACAACATAATCCTGCAATCTCTCCCCTCACCAACCTGAACACTTTCGGTAACCTTAGCCAAGGTGGCTACCAATCGTACGATGGTTTCTTACTCAACGATCCAATGATGCCAAGACCTAGCGGCTCGATCATCACTGAATCCCCAAATCCAATTTTACCTACCCAAACTCCAAGACCGGCGGCAGAAGACACATCAACAGTTCCTCTCTCGATGATGCAACAGATCCATGTAAGACCACCCCTCGACGACCCAAGAATTTTCACCACCCCAGCTTCACCTCGTGGCGAGCATCACCACCCATTCGTTTTACAAACCATGTCCAGCCGACAGCAACATCCACGTTTTGCTGCCATCCACCAACCCCCTGTAGCGACCCCAGCACAAGTCACACTACGTCGTCCTGCCACCATGTTGGATCCTCTTCTAACTAGGCCTCCAATAATGACAAGAAGCCAATCACAGGAAAACCATCTAGGCAGCCTGGCGCCATTGATCGCTCAACTTACAAGCCAGTTGAGGGAAACGTCTGAACAACAACAAAGAAGCCTCCGTCATGCCGCCCAATTGGTGTCGTCGTGTCGTCCCTCGAACCCGTCGTCGGGATTGAATGCGACTTTTCCAGACCCTCGGCTGCCGGTCCATCAGCAAGACACGTCAAATATCCATAATGGCCTTTTCGAAGCTCCTTTGCATGTTCCAGCCGTCCAGCAACAATCGTCATTGCTTCCGCCCGCGCCTGCAAGAGTTATTCAACAAATTCAACGCGGTGAGTTTATTAATCTCAACTCCCTTCTCCCCCAGAACATAAATGATAAGGACAAAAAGTCGCTGAAGGTTCTAATCGATGGGGATAGCCTCAGCCTTGCTCAAGACGATGCCTGGAACGATACCCCGAAGGACTACAAATATAAGGTGATTGACATGCAATCGTGGCTCCTAGCTTGGACTGTGTTTATGCAAATTTTTTTTTTTACCGTCCTCATTTAACTGAGCAACTGATTAGGTACCAGCAATTCATTTCAAACCTGGCTTATACCTACAACTTCGGCGCATGGTACGCATATGATCAGGCATTCAGACACCATGTTGCAAACAATCCATCGGAACGTTGGGACCAGTCAAATGACTTAATTTTTAACCTACACGTCAGGGGCTCCCAAGGAAGGGGTAATTGTTACTTTTGTGGGGGGTCCGACCATCTGGTTTCCAGTTGCCCTAGGCGGGCTTCGGGAAAGCGTTCGTTTGCGCCTCAGCAGTCAGGTAACAGCGCCACAGCGTCCCGTGCTCGCTCCTTCTTGCAGCCTGCCAACTCTGCTTTTTCCACCCTGAGCCAGTCTGCTCCTGCGCCCAGTCAGCCCTTTCTCGCCCCTCAGGGTGGGCAGCGCCAGTCTTCATTCCCACGCCCCCAGAAAGCCCAAGCCGCAGGAACATCAGGGGAAGTGTGCTTCAGGTACAATCAGGGCCTCTCATGCTCAGGTTGCACCCGTGTCCACAAGTGCCTCGCTTGTGGCATGGACCATCCCATCATCCGATGCCCCCACGTCGCCAGAGGGGGCAACTGAGTCACTTGGGAATCCTTCCTCCCAAGAGCTTGACCTTCTCTCAGAGGCAGCATTCCCTCCCCACGTTGTTGTTTTTTCCCCTATTCTTGTTAAAGCTCTTGATTTTCTACTTTGTGGTTATGACAGTTACATTCACTCATACTTAGTTTCAGGTTTTCGTAACGGTTTTCATGTTGGTTTTTCTGGCCCTCTTCCAACTAACTCTACAACAAACAACTTTTCAGCATCACTCAATGAGGAAGCTATCTCCACAGCCATTGTCAAGGAACTTAAACGCTCACACACTGCTGGTCCTTTTGCATCCCCTCCCCTTTCCAATTTCAAGTGTTCCCCTCTTGGCGCAGCCCCTAAGAAAGATGGCACTCAACGCATAGTCCTTGACCTCTCATCCCCTCGCGGTTTTTCAGTCAATGACGGTATCCCCGCAGAAGAGTGCTCTGTCCATTACACCTCCTTTGACGATGCTGTGGAGATGGTTAGATTGTTTGGCAAAGATTGCTTTCTCGCCAAGGTTGATCTCAAGCACGCTTTTAGACTTTGCCCTGTCCATCCTAATGACTGGCACTTGCTGGGCTTCAAATGGAGGGGTAAGTATTATTTCGACATGTGTCTTCCATTTGGCATGAGATCTTCACCTTTTATTTTCACTTGCTTCGCTGACGCTTTGCTTTGGATCCTGGTCAATAAGTTTTCTATCCCCAGTATCTGCCACTACCTGGATGATTTTTTATTAGCAGGCCACTCCCTCCAGGACTGCTTACTTAAAAGGGATAAAGTTTTCCTAGCTTTCTCCTTGCTTGGTGTCCCCATTTCGGAGGACAAGCTGGAAGGCCCAGCTCAAGTCCTCACTTTTCTTGGTATCGAAATTGATGTTCAGGCTTCTACTTTGAGACTTCCTTTACCGAAACTTACAGAATTGCGCGGCTTAGTACTTCTTTGGTCCACTCGACGCAAATGCATTAAACGAGAGCTGTTATCATTGATTGGTTCACTTTCCTTCGCTTGTCGTGTTATTAAGCCCGGAAGAATTTTTCTCAGACGTCTTATTGATCTTGCTCACTCTGTTCGCTCTCTGCATCATCACATAGACATCTCGGTCTCAGTTAGGGAGGATCTTGCCATGTGGTCTGTGTTTCTACAGTCTTGGAACGGATGTTCTTTTTTCCAGCAGCCAACTACATCTTCTTTTGCCCTCAATTTATTCACTGATGCTTCTAAGCTGGGCCTTGGAGCCTTCTTCCACAATCAATGGATTTCTGAACCATGGCCAGACGACACGGTAGGTATCAACATCGCTCTCCTCGAGTTGTTTTCTGTCTTCACAGCCATCAGCACATGGTCAAACCAGCTTCAGCACAGGTCCATCTGTGTCTTCACGGACAACGAGGCTATTGTTACAATATGGGCATCAGGTTCCTCTAAGGATGCGGTTATTTCGGCACTTATGCGTTCAATGTTCTTTCTCTGCACTCGTCACAATATTTCCATCTCATTTAAGCATGTTCCAGGTGTTGATAATGTCTATGCAGATCTTCTTTCTCGGTTGCAGGTCGATCATTTCTTGTCAATTTGCCCTTCCGCACATCCGCTTCCATCACCAATCCCACCGGCAGTCTGGCAGTGTTGGAAAGATCTTTGGTCAGCTTCTTAAGACAGTCTGTCGCCCAATCCACATCAGCCACTTATATGACAGGAGTTCGCTCCTACATCAACTTTTGTGGTTCTCTTAGCATCCTTGCTTTTCCAGTACGTGAATCTTCATTGTGTTACTTTGTCACAGCCGAAGCCAACCGAGGCCTGGCGCACGGATCAATCAAGGTTTACGTCTGTGGAGTACTTCACCAAAATACGTTGCTTGGTTTTAGTTCATCAATGTCTTCCTACCCTCTTCTGTTTCACACACTACGTGGTATCCGCCGTGCCCAAGGTAACTCTCGTCGCAGGGCACCAAAGCTTCCAATAACAGTTGAACACATGTTTCGTATCGCCAATCACATCCGGCAGTCAAAAATGCCTACCAGAGACAAATTTATGTACATGGCAGCAGTTCTTACAGCATTCTTTGGACTTCTTCGGGTCTCTGAGTACACCTCTCCATCTACAACTCACTATGACAGCTCACTACATCTAACGAGATCAGACATCTCATTCAACAGACAGGTCAGTATCATGTTCCTGCGCATCAAGGGTAGCAAAACAGATCCTTTTAGAGTTGGACACACCTTGCGCATCTGTAGAGTCCCTGCGCTCCTTGACCCAGTCACTGCTATGCTCTCTTACCTGCGTTACCTACCCAATGACCCACTCCCTCTCTTTCGAACTGTCCAAGGACAATTCCTTACACGACGACATATTAGCAATCTACTTTCACAGGCGCTCCCGGGAGTCAACCACATTAGCACCCACAGCTTTAGAATAGGTGGTGCTTCTGCTGCTTTGTCTGCTGGCGCTTCTGATGCTCTTATCAAAATACTCGGTCGATGGTCTAGTGACTGCTACATCCGCTACTTACGAGTCTCTGACAACCTTGTTGCTGACTTCCAAAAACTTATGGCAAAGGTATCCAGTACTACGTCCGTGTGGGACCCTGACATGATCTAAGCTAGTTTTTCTTTTAGTGATTATCTTTTTTTTTTTTGGTGTTCATTATGTACAGGGTTTTGGGGATGGCGTTGGGGATGATTTGGGTTACTTCGTAACCGGCTAGTTGTGTGTCAGTCTTACTCATGCCTTGATACATCCCCAATGTTCCCCCAATTCCCTCCTTAGCATTTTGCGTTAGACTTATAACTTATATCTACTTTGAATAGTTCACATGTTGAGTTTCAATACATTTCAACTTTCGGCTAATACTCAATCGTCTCTGTTTACTTACTCTGACCAACCTGGATAGCCTACTTTACCTTTTGATATTATTTCGGACAATCTAGTATTAGCGCTAAAACACTAAGTGTCTCATCATTCACTCAGCTCTCATTTATTTCGGACAATCACTCACAGCTCAAAAACTACGGGTTTCATTATCGCCAGAATTAAGTGGAGTTATTTATAACTTAGATTAATTCCCAGATAATTAAACCACAACATTCTACTTACCTCTCTACTACTCTCAACTTACTATAGGCTAGATGCACATCACTCTTACTTACTATAGCCTAGATGCACATCACACTCTACTTACTATAGCCTAGATGCACATCACAAGTATAGTGTCAGAGAGAAGTGAGCTAGGTACACAAGCTAGAGGAGCCTGGAACCTAGTCCAGCCCACATGGTCTTAGGCTTATTTAAGCTCTGGCCCTCCTTGAGCACAGGTCCCTCAGATTTTCAGATTCACCCTTCCCACCCTGCCCTTTCAGGTCCAATCTGTCTGCTGTTTCCTCTCTCTCTTTTAGGTCGATGATCAACACTCGTCGAGCATCTCCTGCGCAACTAAGTCCTTGTTTCACGGTTTTTCCAGACCTTGGTTTTTTAGCCCAGAAACAAGGCGATTTGGGTTGTATCAAGGCATACTTATATACAGACTAGTTTCTATACATGACGCACACTTATGGTATGGGCACACTTTTCACTTCTTACCTCATCGCACTGATTCATACTTAAGTCCTAGCACGGTGGGCACAGTAACCCGGAACGTTGGGTCCAACCCTTTGCTCAAGACCCAGCACGGTGGGCGTATCAACCCAGGAAGGTGGGTTCAACTTCTCGCTTACCAGGTACAAATACATTCACATTCTTTCTCTCCGCTGCTTCATACACACGCATTTTCACCCGATGGGTCAACGGGTCTTTGTCCCCTCTTTCACTAGTGTAGTCAGCTTTTTAGTCATTCGCGTTAGGGATGATTTGGGTTACTTCGTAACACCGGCTAGTTGTGTGTCAGTCTTACTCATGCCTTGATACATCCCCAATGTTCCCCCAATTCCCTCCTTAGCATTTTGCGTTAGACTTATAACTTATATCTACTTTGAATAGTTCACATGTTGAGTTTCAATACATTTCAACTTTCGGCTAATACTCAATCGTCTCTGTTTACTTACTCTGACCAACCTGGATAGCCTACTTTACCTTTTGATATTATTTCGGACAATCTAGTATTAGCGCTAAAACACTAAGTGTCTCATCATTCACTCAGCTCTCATTTATTTCGGACAATCACTCACAGCTCAAAAACTACGGGTTTCATTATCGCCAGAATTAATAAAACAAATTGTAAACAAAAAAGTTTAAAATTTCTGACCATACAGTGAAGTTCAGCAGAAAGAAAGAGAAAAAGTTGAAAGGTTGACCGAGAGCCCGGTTCGGAACCCCGTAACCGAGTGGCCGTACACATTGGAAACGAATTAGGAAATGAGACAAACTCAACAAACTTAGACATAAACTACAAATATACTGGACAGAGAGAAAGATACAACACATTGAAATATAAAACGACTCTATCGATTAAAAAGAAATGAAAATTAGTAAATTAGTAAAAGAAAAGTGACAAGTCCAAAATTTTTTTGTTGTTTAATTGTGGAGTAATGAATCTGAAATTTTTTTCGCATTACTGAAAAAGGTTCTCAAAACTTGATGGCGACCATACATTTTCCTCAAAACTTTTTCCAACCGTGTAATCTTTGCTCCTTGCTTCTTTGCTCTGTCAATGAGAGACATACTTGCACTAATGAAATTGTTCACACTGGAACAGACCCTACCAATCCTCAAAATTTCAGCTCCCACACAGTTATAAAACATCCGAGATGGAATATTGCTCGACGCAAATAAAAGACGAACAATCGAAAAAGGAAAGTTATCTCTTTTGTCATAGAGTTTTGCATCTATGTAACCGTTGTCATTGGTTAATGAGAGATCCAAAAAAGTAATAGTATCACCTGAACTTTCAAGATTGAGCTGAAGTTCAGGAGGGTAGATTTCTTTATAGTTTTCCATAAATAAATTGTCATCATTGATGGTTAAAAGATCGTCGATGAATCGAAAAGTGTTTGAAAAGCGCCTTGCTTTTTGTAAATTTTCTTTCTTGAGGCTTTTCACCCATTGACTTTCAAAATGATATAAGAACAAATTAGCCATAAAGGGAGCTGGGTCCGAGCCCATCGTAATACCTATTGTTTGTCTAAAGATTTTATTACCAAATGTGAAATAGCAATTGCTCATGAGGTATTCAAGTGCCTCTTTAAAGAGCGGTTTTGTAAATTTCACCCTAGACCGATTATTTTTGGCAACCCAGCTAGCCCTACATATAGATCAACTTTCTGTCGCCCTGTCCTGTTTTGGAATCATTATTCCAGTTGGGTCAATCTGTATTCACAGCAAGAACTGCCGCGGGATTTACCAGTCAGATCGACTGTTTGTTAACTTTGTTCGAACCGGGCCGGCCGATCACACCGCTAACCAAAATTCAAAATTTCTGCTTTTCTACCAAATTGATATAGTCTAAGACAACAGCTACTCCCGTAAAAAATTCCCGTCTCACGTTTGTTTCTCTTAGATGAAACTCGTCTTAGACTATAGCATAGTCTATATCAATACGTGTGAACTTCTTTAACCAAAACTTTACTAATGTGAGTCGCTAATTCACATATCCTGCAAACAAGTGGAGCGCTACCAACCACTAGACTTTAGACAGCGAGAATGTTGATTTCAGAGAGTATGACAACAATTACATCAACACAACTAGAGCACCTAGACAGGCTTATCAGAAAATCAGAACCAGACCCGATCAGTCGAACTAATCGAACCGATTTTTTAATCAAACTAATCGAAGCCGATCGAACTTAATCGAACGATTAGAGTTCGATTAATCGAACTAATCGAACTTTCAGATTTTCCTTAAAATTGTGAGTGTTCGATTAAGTTCGATTAAGTTCGATTAAGTTCGAGTTTGTTCGACTAGTTCGATCAAGATGTAGTTCGATTTGATCGAATGGTTCGATTAATTCGATTTGATCTAATGGTTTGATTAGTTCGATCTAAGTTCGATCAAGACATTGTTCGATTAGTTCGCAGCAAAACCAATTCGATTAATTTTTCTAGCAGTATACCTTTCGGTGGAAAGTTTTTGCGTTTTAGGATGTCTACTGCGAAAATTAGTCACCGCGAAAATTAGTCACCGCGAAAATTATTTCCCATAAGTACCACTTTACGTAAGAAATGACGGTTTCAGATTATATGTAGGCGATTCGCTTATAGTTTTTCGGGTTTTACCTCATTGTTTCGAAACAAACAACGTTTGTTTGAGAAAACGTCTCATTTATCTTAACCTAATCAAATTGAATTGAATGAATTTTTCCTCTTTTTTAGATCATCTTTAGAATGACAAGTATCATTTCATTTTTCCTGTGCAATAATTTTTTTAACTCTTCAATTAATTAACTTAAATTACAATAACAGTAACAAAGGAGCAAGACAACGTTTAAGGTAAAGAATCAAATTAATAACCAGAAAATTTCGCGTCACGTCATTCGCCAAATTTCGCGTGCTTTATTTAAATTTAATTTCGCTAATCAGCAAGATTGATATATTTCACGGGAATTAATTTTCGCAAATTCAGATAAAAGACAAAACAGGCAAAATAAGCTAAAATGTTCGAATAAGCAAAGACTGACAAAGAAAATCTAAAAGCTGCGTTTCGTTGGAATTAATTTTTGGGAATCAACAAAAAAACTTTTTTCGCGGGAATTTAATATCACGAATTAATGGGGCATTCGCGAAAATCGCGAAATTTTCCGGAGGCTTGTTGATCTGAGGCTATACATCACGCTTGATATCAATATAATAAGTATTAATCAATAAATATTATAATGTCAATCATCGTTCTCCATCGTTCTCTTCTGCTCCTTTCGATCTATTTTTGACCATCTCTTTGAATTTGTTTATTAAATCTGCCTTCCTGTCTTTGCTTTTGAAAGATATACCGTTTTCAGTTAAAACTTGTTTTAAAACTTTAACAGTCATTTCTTCAGGGTTTGACTCATTCGACTCGTTTATGCATTCCGAGAAACTATGAAAAGCTGTTTCAGCTTCATCAATTACAGTTGTGTTAATCACCTGACATATTTTCAGAATGTGTGTACCCGCAACAATGCAAAATTCTTTTGATTTTAAAACTGTGTCATCAGATGACGAGACTTGGATGGTTATTTGGAGTTGATTGAGTTCAGCAAGCTTGCCCGAATGTAGAATTGCAGTTGATTTTGAAGAGAACCGTTTTGTAACTCTTTGAATCGTCCTAAGTTTCTTTACTTTCTTCGATGACCCATCATGATGAACAAAAAACACCAATTGGCCAGCACAAACATCACCAATGTCACCACGCAGTCTTTCAAAGTAGTCGCTCATATTAGAAGACTTCCACCTCTCTTTGCGTGATGCCATTGGTGTGTACGCACGTCCAGACTGCATTGCCAAAAATTGAGCGATATGATAAGTGTTCCCTTCATATTCAACATAATTTGGACCTAATCGAATGTTTAATTTTCTACCATTGTTTGCAATAGATGCAGTGACTTGGTCCATGTAAACATCTTTTTCAATGGTAAGTTGACATGTCGCAGAGTGAAGTTTTGTCCTGTAAACTATGGACTTATGCGAGGGGCAATTGAAAATAAAATTTGCTTTCTCCTGACTTGAAGAAAAGCTTAGCCCAACACATTTTGTATGGTACCATAGTCTACAAGACAAGACATCACACTGGACCCAATCGATGTTCTTCTTTGTTTTCGATTTTGCCATCTTACAGGTGCCTTCAGAGAAGAAGTTGCATTGGCTTGGATCCTCGTTATCGATCTCTTCATTGGATGGGCCTGTTGACATACATTTTTTATTTAGTAAACTCCTTCTCCTTGGGGGCTATAACTGAGAGGTAGTACATAGGCGAAAACAAAACTCGTACGCTTCCCTACTACACGCTTTTTTATAAGAACACGAGGCTGAAATTTGGCCAAAACCTAAGAACAATCTGAGCTTCAGCTTACTTACTAATTTTAACAGATTTTAAACCCATTTTAAGTTATTAAGTAAAGAAACTAAGCGTATTAAGCCAACATCATAAGAAAATTTAAGCCTGAAAAATTCCAATAAAAGAACAGCCCAGTCTGAGCCAAAATTGACTGGTTCTTATAAAAATAGTGTGTAACCCTTTTGTTTTAATATTCGGGGTGATTTTTAATTCTCAGGCTCGAGCCAAAAATAGCCATGAGTGGATTAGAGCTCGAGGGGGGATTATTCAAAAAGTCTCTGTTAGGGTCACCTTTTCACTAAAATTTGGTCTCTCTTAGGGTCGGTTTTTGGAGGTCCCGTCCGTACATACTCCTCATCTGCCAACCCCAATAACCCAAGGTTAGAGCTTTACCACGAAGTCTGGATGAAAAATTTCAAAGAGAAACACAGTTTGTGTATTAATCAGGAACTGCTCGGAGATCAGATCAGATCAGATCTTGGAAAAAATAGAAGCAAAATTATCAGCTAACCTTGGACGAGGAATTCAGTGATAGCATTTGATACGTCTTCTTCAATCGTGTCGTCATTTCGTTCGATTGCATTATCAACTAAAACAACTTTTTAAAAAACATTCTGGCATTGATGTATTAAAGTATATCAATTTAAAAAAATTTTGCAGTAAAAAATACTACCTGATGTGTACATTTTTGAATTTAAAAGTTTTAGCTTTACTCTCGCGTACCTAATAAGCGTCCCCGCAAATGAATTTTTCAAAAAATCTCCTTTTTTGCCCTGATGCTTTTGTATTAGGCTGCTTTTCAAAAATATTTTCCACCTAGGACACTTTTATTCCAACCACCCCCACCCGCTTATTAAGCTTATTAAGCTTTTGAGATTTCCCCACCCACCGGCTTATTCCACCCCCTGTCTATTAGGTACCTAGAGTAAACATTTTCACCTTTTCTTCATTATTTCTAACCTTTTTTAAAATTTTCTTTTAGTTCAGCTTAAGAGCTGTGTTAAAAACTCTCGGACAAGGAAGAGTCTGGAGAGAAGCTGTTTCAAAATCGAAGTGGAATTCAACTGAAATCCAAGAATGGTCATCATCACATGTAAGTGTGTTACTCTTTGAGTACAAAGTTGGTTGTTTACCAACCCTTACAGAAACCAATTTTTTTCATACGTGTCACTGCCTAGACAGTCCAAAATTCCAATAAACAAATCAAACTTTGAAATAACCAGGTAAAATATAAAAATCAATTCTTCTTTCTAGTTATCCAAAGACCAATTTTACAAGAGACTATTCCAAGGGTATTGTTTCTTATAATTTAGAATTATAATATTTGCTTATTATCCTTAGGTGGTTAATGATATGAAGAATAAGATGTCAACTCGTGAAATTGTTCCTTGGGTGACTATCTGGGGGTGTTTTTAACATTTTGGTTCTTGGGGTCTGGGACGAGTTTTTCGCAACTGCTACAATTGGGCCTCCAAATAGTTTGAAAAATACTGAAGTTGAGCCCAGTGCGTTGCTCATGTTCGACTATTGTTTAATTTGTTCTCTACAACAGACCTTGGCGAAAAAAAAGAGGGATAGAGGTTACAGCCACTTTCAAGAAGACAAAAAGCCTTCTGGCTAATTTTAACCTAAAAACAGGGTGAGTTTTAATGAGGCACGAAACAGATTAAATTTGTTGTTCTGCAGGCAGAATGTTGGAAAAATATGGTTGGTATAATAAAAATAAATTTTTCAAAATTTGGAGTCAGCGAAAGTTTTTGTGGGGTTGGGTACGTTATATTTCAATGAAAATTGTAATCAAAATGGTTTCAGACATTTTGAGGCAAGGCGTCAAAAAACCACATTCCTTTTTGTTATTCAGACTGAAGTTTAGAAGACAAATAGGGGGCAGTGGGTTATGACAGTTATGACAAACGTCGACTCATTTAATTCCAGGTACAAAGTTTATCTTGTACACAGGGCTTACGTGCGAGCCAAGAAAGTTGGAAAAGCCATGATTCTAGAGTCAACAGGTAACTTAGAAAATACAAAGAATTTAAATTTTTGTCCATACTTTTATATTTGCTGCAACACTGAAGTAAGACTCAAATATTTATTGAAAGAATAGTAGTTTGAATTTTTTGTGAAGCACATAGTTCCAAAAATTACGTGTAACGTATTTTGAGTGTACATACTTTTTGAATGGTCTTTTACGAAACTTCCTTAAATTATGCTTCATATAAAGTTCCAAACATTTTGTGTATATATATTTTGATGAATCAGCATTTCCTAAAAATCTTTAGTACGTAAATTTCACAAATATGAACAAATTTGAAAAAATTCATCCAACAATTATTTCCTTTGTATTTACTTCAATAGATGATATGTACAAGCTGTATCTGAAATTGACATATGATACAACAACTCTAATTCAACTACCCAAACATGCAGAAAATTTGGTGACCAATTTCCATCAACTGAAGGTATATCGATGTCTATCATGTGCTTTATTTACAATTTACAGGCATTAAAAATTTTGCAAGCTATGAATGATGTTGTGAAAAACACTGCGTACCAGAAAAAACTGTCACCTCACTGTTAGAAAAGTATGATAATTCTCTTTGTATAAGAAGTGTGATTTTCTCTCTGTGGGGTCTTGGGTAATTGTTCCCTTTCACCTTTTTATAGGTTAGAAACATATTTTGGATGAACAAGTCTGATACAAGCCCAGTCACACAAAAAAAACCAACACCGATAAAACCAACCATCCCAACCATCCCAAAAGCAGTTCTAAAATCAAGCCCATCAACAGCTGAAACTAACAAATCAAAAGAAAAATCCATTCAGCCTACCAAGAAAAAGAGAACATCTACACCAAAGCGAAGAGATGTTTCATTTAAATAGGTAATTTTTCAAACACTTAAATGTCAGGAAATTTTGCGCCCAGAAAGTTTTGCTGCCTTGTTAAGGGATAGTAGGCCGTTTAGTAAGAAAGAAAAAACTTGCGTGACTGTAAAATCCACTTTTCGATTTTGTGTATGTGTGATTCCTGTTTGTTTTTGAGTAAAAATCCTAAATTTTTAAATATTTCCCCGAATTATACAGGAAATTTCCCCAATTTCCAAAAAATCAGGTTTGCATAAATTGCAAACAAACAAATATTTCCCCGAATTATACTATATTGCAAACAAATTTGCGAGTGTGAATTTTGGGTCTGTTGGGAACCGCTTTGCAACTCTAATAGGTTTCATGTGTTGAAAATTGTAATATGTTATTCCTATTTGTACTACCTTAATAAGGGAACTTATTTTGGCGGGCAGCAGATATCCCAATTTTTTTTTAAATTTTGGCGGAAAATAATTTTGGCGAATGACATCGTAAATCTGTTCTATTTTGCCTTATTTTGAGCAAATTTTATGAATTTCAGGGTTTATTTAGGCAAGAAAACAAAAAATTTAAATTTGGCGGATAATTTTGAGGATTAATTTTCGCGAATTGACAGAAAAAAATTGCGAAATTTGCATAATATAATTCCCGTAAAAATGTACCTCACTTAGTATTTTCACTGTATTCTTTTTGCTTCTGTTGATTTTTCGTGCTTTATCCAGAAAAAAATAGCAAAAAAAGCCAAAGAACAAGCCAAAAAGTTTTTAACATTGTTTTAATTTCTGTCGTCAAAAATGAAAAATATTTATTAATTCTCCTAACGACGGGTAGATTGTGTAGGCCTGTCGTCATGCAAAAAGAACCAATTGTATGATCTACAATGAGACTGGGAATCTAAAACTGAGCTAACATACCTACATTCCAACATTTACAATATTTTTTTTTCAACTCAGGTCCCGATGTAGAAAGCTGAAAAGAGCAAGCTCGAATCAAATAATCAGCAATGATGATACAATCACATCTTTTACATTGAAAGGAGCAATTATAATGACAGGTGACCATCACACCAATCTTAAAACGGATCCTGCCACACAAAAATACTTGTTTACGGATGGGGAGGAGTTTTTGGAAAACTTTCAGAGCTGGATGCTGAGGTCGTGCCACCTGAGCCCTAAAAACGCTAAGTAATATCGGGCACATGTCAAGCACGTTTGATCCTACATTGACATAGATCTCAAATGCGGACCTTCAACATACTTTTCCCCTGAAAGATTTTATATTCATGTTAAAGTGAAACAAAAACAGCAAAAGATTTTGCAAACAAAAAATTTAAACAAATGCATATTCCTAGATACAAAATCGATTCTAAAATTTGTAACTTTGACATCAATTGCATTTAATAATAGTAAATTTTGAATCCAATCTGCCTATTTAGGAACAAATAGCATTTTTCCCTCGAATGAACCAAATATGCTCTCTGAAAATTGTGGTATGGATTCGTAAAAATTAAATCTGTTCTACATATTTCAAGAATTAGGGCTGCTGTTCTTGGCATTATATCAGATCAAGAGACCACTTCATTGCCGTATTATGATATGATGTATAGCTCTAAATTTATCATTTGATTTTATGGTAAGAGAAGGGGTCACGAATACTGGGGTATCGATACTTTTAAGAATTGCTCTGACTCCTATCAAATACTTTGACCTGTTTGGAAGAATTCTTATTGTTGAAACAAATTTTTATTGCAGGTCTTAGTCCCGACATCGCTCGACGGCAGCTCGATGTCAAAGAAGATAAGCTTCAAAATCTCCTTCAGGCTAAACACTTCATTAAATTTGGGGCATCAGTTTATGTCAAAGAGATCGTGACAAAACTCAAAAACAGGGAGGATTTTAACCAGTTCGATGCTTTTGCAGCACGGAATATCCTCGTGATATTCACTTGTTTTGTCAATGGGCTCAGGTAAAATATTTGTTATATATATCATTCTTTCAACTAAAATCATACAGCGGTCAAACTAAACTTTTTTTCGAAGAAAAATGTATTTTAAGAACTTTTTCGGGAAAGAGCGAGAAAGAGTAAAATTTACAGCCGAAAGTCAAAAATGGGCTAGAAACTTGGCTTTTGTTCAACCAAAAAATGAAAGCAATGATTGATGCAATCAAATATAGCTTGAAATTCTTAATATACAATATATTGCACCAAGTCTCCTACTCAAACTTACAAAACGTCACTGTTATTTTTAGAAACAAAACCTGTCACAATGAAGCTAGTTATCAATAAACTCTGTTATTTTTACATTCTGTTTTGTTCTTATATTTTAAACAATAGAGCTTCAAATTTAATGAACATGAGCATCCAGGATTTCGAAAAAGCCGAGTGAAGATCAAAGATGGCAGCAAAGAGGGCGGACGTGTTTCTGTCTGCTCTGACACTTGCTATAATTTTTACAAATTTTTTAACAACAAAGAATGAGAGTTTTATCACAAGTGATGGCATTAGTATTACTTTTCATTTGCAAAATGGCATTATTGACAGCAACAACCATATCATGAACTGTTTATTTATGAGAAGGAGAGAGAAATATACTTTTTCGAAGAAGAGCCTTGGTTTGTTGTTTTTACTGCTTGCTGGAGATATCGAGCTTAATCCTGGACTTACGACCATTCAGGATATAAACAGCTTCTGTAAAGCAAGAGGTTTGAAATGTTTCCACCAAAATATTCGTGGCTTACACGGAAAATATGACGAAGTAAAAAATATTCTCATACAGTGTAAGAAAATTGACATTATTTCTCTCTCGGAAATTTTCATAAACCAGGACTCAGTAATCGACTTTGAAATTCCGGGGTACGAGCTGATCAAACTACCAAGGAAAAACGGACCTGGAGGAGGAGTCGGACTGTATATTCGTGACCAAATACCGTTTGCTGAGAGAGAGGATTTAGATGACCCTGAAGTAGAGGGAATTTGGATCGAAATCTTTCCAGATTCAACAAAATCATTCGTTTTCTGTGTTACGTATCGACCCCCTGACAGCTCTGAATATCTACCAAAAGACTTCACAACAAAACTTTGTCAGAAAATCAAAATTGTCAACAATGAAAAGAAAGGTGTAATTATTATGGGCGATCTTAACACCAGCACAATTAATCGAAAAAGCTACACGCATTACAGAGGACACAGCTACCTTAATAGACGTTGTATTAACAAACAATCCTCTTAATATCAATAAAACTGTTAACATTGCTGCCTTTTTAAGTGATCACAACTTAATCGGATGTATTCGAAAAATGAACTCTCTTCGTTATCAACCTGAAATCATTACATGTCGTGAGTTCAAAAATTATGACGTCGATACAATTAACAGAGAACTTCTAAACGCTCAATGGGATGACGTATACTCGTGTCGATCCGTTAACACTGCCTTCGCACAGTTCAAGAACATCTTATCAAGCACCCTCGACAGACATGCTCCAGTCGTGCAAAAAACCGTCAAGGGAAAACCATCACCCTGGCTCACCGAGGAAGTTAAAAGGCACATGAACGTTCGTGACCAACTTAATCGAAAAGCGCAAAAGAATGGCCGTGCAGTTGATTGGCAAAACTTTCGAAGGAAAAAGAACTTCGTCATTAATGAAATAAACAGTCAAAAAAGAACTATTTTAAGAACCAGCTTAAAGAGAACTACAAAAAAATCTGACAAACTGTGGGATACTATTAAGAGAATCTTCCCAGTTAAAAAGACTGTTACATCCTCAACAAAATCCTTTAAAGTCAACGACAAAATCATTAGCGACAAACCATCGATTGCTTAAGGTTTCTGTAACTTCTATTCTACCATAGCATCCAAACTAAAACAGAAATCGTTTCCACTCGTGAACTTTGTATGGAAATTTGAAAAACCACCAAGGCAGTTCACCAACACAAATTTCCACTTGCACCCCGTTTCAGACGTAGACGTACTGAAGTATCTTAAAAATCTCAAGCGCAAATCAGCAACTGGACTCGACAATATTCCAACATGCTTTCTCAAAGTAAACCACTGACCTACGTCATCAATTTATCTTTACAGGAAGGACTTTTTCCTGATGATTTAAAAGCAGCAAGAGTTTCACCTATTTTCAAATCTGGTGCAAAAAACACTTTCGATAATTACAGACCAATTAGCGTGTTACCCTCCTTATCAAAGATTTTTGAGAAATGTGTTCATCAACAACTCATGACCTAACTAGAACAAAACAAATTTTTGTCAAAATGTCAATTCGGATATCGTAAAAAAAAGTCAACCGAGCATGCAGTTACCCTACTCACAGACCAAATTAGACAAGCTATGAACGATGGAAAAATGACAGGTGCCATTTTTGTCGATCTTAGTAAAGCGTTTGATACGATCAGCCACGCATCAATTATCAACAAGTTACCAGCATATGGACTTTGCAAAACTTCCCAAAATTGGATAGCATCCTACTTATTTGCTCGTACTCAAAACGTATCCTACAAAGGCACCATATCATCACCAACCTTCATATATTGTGGTGTCCCGCAAGGCTCCATATTAGGGCCACTTTTGTTTTTGCTACATTTCAATGACTCCGTTCAAAGTCTTTCAGTCTGCAAAATGTTGATGTACTCCGATGATACAGTAATTTATTTTTCTGACAACAACATCGAGTCGATCCAAAACACTCTACAGAAAGATTTTCATTCGTTATCTAATTACCTTTATTCAAATGAACTGATTATGAATCTGAAAAAAGGTAAAACTGAAATAATGCTCTTCGGTACAGACCAACGTATCAGACGTCTTGCAAACTCAGACATCACCATTCAGCACAATCACTATACCGTCAACATGACCAAGTCTTATAAATATCTTGGGAACAATTTGACCAGCTCCCTTAATATGACAGATCATTTAAATGCCACAATTAAAAAAGCATCATCGAGAATCCACCTGCTCAGGAAAATGAGAGATCATATGAATTCCAAAACTCCTAAACTGATTTACCAATCCATGATTGCACTCATTCTTACGTATTGTCCATTGACTTTGTATGGATCGATTCCACCTTACTTGAAATCTAAAATTGATTCATTGGAAAGTCGTGCGCAATTTATTATTGGTAATGATATGATTGCTCGGTCAGAGTCCATCAGTAAAAAGCGAATGTGTGTATTTGTTCACAAATGCTTGCACAGCAAAGAATTTGAAGATCATTTTGGAGATTATTTTAAATTCAAAAATACCACTGCTAGAACTAGAGACAACGGCACAAAAATTATGGAAACTACAGCGCAAAAACATTTCGCCCCTGTTATCCTGGAAAGTCATCGATCATGCAAAACCCTATTCAAATGGGGGCAAATCGTGCAACCTTTGCATGACCACATAATTACTTCCAAAGACAAACTTATAAACAAAAGAACCGAACTAATCTCCACGTGCCGTCATATGAGCAAATTCTTTTTAAAAAACTTTAAAGACGTCCCTCCGGACACATTTGATGTCCTTCGTGACAATTCATAGTTTTACGATTTTATCACTTTTTTACGACTTTTTAATCAGCATTTTACCAACTTTGTAACATATGTTTTCACACAGCTTTTTAATTTTTTAGTTACATCTGATGATTGCTTAGAGCATGAAACTCCGAGTTATGGATTTTTAATTTTTTTGGTTTTGAAATATATTTTATATTTTTGATTATATTATATTTATATATTTTTATATATTTTTTTAGATTTTTATGTAGTTTCTGTTTTATGCAGGACTTCTGAGATAACAGTGTAAATATGTATATATGTTACGACTGTAGAATTATCCTGTTTGAATATTCGTAAATAATAATAATAATAATAGAGTTCGACAAAGAATTCCATGCATTTGTCTTGAAAAATCGTTTATATAAAACAAGTCTTCTATACGGCGCAAAAATCATTGTACTCTCTAAAATACTCCATCGAATGTACAAAACTTATTTCAAGAATTGTCGCCCTTTATTGTCAAAAGATGAAGGTTCCAGTGATGCAAAAAGGTATATTACTACTTTCATTGTGCCCCCCTATCTTAAAGTTAAGACATCGATATTAGTAAAAAAAACATCTGTTATTCGTTTGCCCTAGCCTGGTGAATTTACTTAATAGCAACAGAAAAAGACACCTCAATTGGATGAGCGTACTGTTTCGGTGCAAGAAGTGATTGGTATCTCATGTGTTTTTACAGGTCAATCTTTCCGTCGAGCAAAAGTGAGGAGGCTTTGAATCAAAATGGTATCTCAAAAACATTTCAATCCACGTTTGAAAGATCCAAGATTCTTGAAGGCACCGACCTCTCGATGAACTTGAGTCCAACACGAATCCGAATCGCAATAGCCACCGAATTTGCTCATCACAAGGGTAACATACTATTTGTTTACGTCAATTCCTTTTTTTTTTAGAAATAAAAAAACTGTGCGAGCTGAAACAGACTCAAAGCAACCCAAGGCACAAATACAAAAAAAATTCAATAACGTTCAATAAATAAATTAAAATTAAAATAATAATGTTCAAAATTTTACTTTCTCATCAGGTGAAGATTACGATCGCTTTGCGGAGGTGTTTTTAAAACACCGCCCATCAACTAGCAAGAAATTATATGTACAACGCTTCATGCACCGTGATGCCATCATGATGAGCATGAAGTGTTACGATGTAAGGTCAATTTATTTTAATTTTCAAATCTGTGAATGCTTTCATATTCATGACGTAAAATACTTCTTTTATGGTCTCTGTAAAGATGTTGTGAAAGTTTATCCTAGGAATCTCATTAGATAATTAATACACGATTAAGAGATTTATTTCTGAATGTCAACTTTTGGTATGTTAAAGGTCTTCGAGATTGATAAATCATTGCGTGATGCTGCCACTTCTTTTACAAAGAGTGTCTGCAGGATCAAACCAAAGTCAAAGAAATCATTTGAATGGTTGAAACAGAACAAAGCCATCATCAAAGACACTTGGCTCCATTTCATGGATCCCGCCACAAACTGTGTCTGTTAGAACTAGTTGACGTTGATGAACTTTTTGACAAATTAGGGATTTGTGGCTGCTCCTTTTGCACAAAAGGACAATATGTCGAATAATGCCCAACTTTTTTACAATTGTAGCATGTAGCATCGTCAAAACGAGATGACCTGTTTATTTTTCTGTTCAATCTCAATGTTTTGTTTCATTTTTTCGGCAGATTTTCTAGCCTCTTTCAATTGCTTTTCTTTCAATTCCCCATTCGAAACCAATAGATTTTGTTTATAAAATGTCACCACCTTCCCTGGTCAGTAAGTCTTAGCATCTGAATCCTATCTTCTAAAAGGAGCTTACCTTGCTTCATGAACGTCATGGCAGATTCATTTTCTCCGCCTGCAAGTGCTTCTTCTATGGCATCGTCAAAATTTTCAATAACTTCTACTGTGTGCTTAAATTGCTCCTCATGTCCACACTTAGAAAAAGTTGTCTGGTCGTAAGATCTTTTTCGTTCGAGCCTCTGCTTTAGCTTTGAGATTGACGACTCTTCTTTCTTCTGCTCCTTTGCCAATATCTCTTTTATTGTGTTTCTTAACATAACTCTTCGTTTTGTGCCATAACTTCTTTTCTCAACTACAACTTTTGCAAGAGCGAGGATTTTGAAATTAAAACATGAGACATTTAAACCCGCATTTTTGACGCATGCGGGCAGTTTGTCCCAATCTGTGCAAAGATCATCAAGCATCCGTTGAGAAGCTCGTTTCCCGTCTTTCTTTGATCGCCGAGAAACACGCAAGATTGAATTACAGTAACCCAAAGTGTTCAAATAGTTGAAATCTAAATATCTTCGCAGCATAATTTCAATACCAGCTTCCTCAATTGTCTCCGTATCAAAGTCAAGATTTCCAAAACATTTTGCAAGTTTACGAATATTTTCAGCTTTGAGGGTAGATAATAAATATCTTTGTTTTACCTAAGAATTTTGGGTGTTCGAAGGATAATATTAATCAAAATAACGAACCCGTTTGAAACACTCAGACCAGTATAAGGATAGGAAAATACTCTGAAATATAAAAAACACTGAGCAGTTTGCCTCTTGGAATGTCTGCGATTAAAATATTAACTTCAATGCTATCTGGCAAATAAATGTACCAGTATCACATAAGATTGTAAAGAAAGTGGTATACATTTTTTATGTTTTGCAGAAGTTCACATTCACTCCATGCATGGGCAAATAGCAAGAGATCACGATTATCAACGGTTGACGATATTTAACTGATTCCCCAATACAGATGCTTTGATTTAAGCTGTTCCAATGGTACATCATTAGATTGTTTTCTCTCAGAATATCTGTGTCATCTGATGATACCACAACTTCATTATCCTCCTTGGCCATGGCCCCCGGCGTGCGCATCGAATTGAGGGGGCCAAAAAAATATGTCGCCCACCATGGTTGGGCGACAAAGAAAATTTTCGACTTTTTACCCTTATTTCACCCCTCTAAACGGTATATATAAGATTTTTCAAAGAAAAAAAATAATACTTTGCAAAATATTGGGGGGCCATGGCCCCCCTGGCCCCCCGGTGACGGGAGCCATGTTGGCATAGCGAATGGCTGTCTCCACGACGAGAACATCTGCGTCGCCCTTACTTTGACAAGTATGGCAACCTAGATGACTTTGATGAGCCTGTCTATATTGGATGGATTCGAAAGAAACAATTCTCTGTTATTAGTGACCTTTGCCTCCTTTGAAATTGTAACAGTTGCTGCGGTTTTTCAAGAACGACGATTGCACTTTTGTGTTTTGATTGACATATCATCTTCGTAACCATCGAATACAGTACGTCTTTTTCACGTAATTTATATATTCATCGATATGGCTTCATAGGTTGTTGTTTGTCAAATGACTTTGTGTAGTAGGGCACCACCATCGATAACACAGACATCGTGAGACTTAACGGAACATGTATTTTCCTTCTTGATGAAATGATTCCGTGTTCCGCATCATTCCCAATTTGAAAATTATTTGTTTGAAAAAATGACCCTGTGACCCCACCAAATCTGGACAACCCTCACATCTAGACATTAAGAGAGGCGTCAATTTAGAAAAAAAGACTTTTTCAAAACTGTTATTCTTATAGTCTGTTTACGATAATTGTGCACTCTTGTTCCCTATCACGTGGAAACCACTGTCAGGGGAAATACACATGAAGACCGAACAGATTGCGTTCTTATTATATCGTGAAACATATAAGAATCACTATAAAAGTAAACTTCTCTTATTTCAGTTGACGGCGAAGACGATGAAA
This sequence comes from Clytia hemisphaerica, assembly GCF_902728285.1. Lineage (NCBI taxonomy): Eukaryota > Metazoa > Cnidaria > Hydrozoa > Leptothecata > Clytiidae > Clytia > Clytia hemisphaerica. The sequence goes on along the minus strand of NW_027103564.1, from coordinate 1,047,581 downwards.
CTGTCTCTCCTTGACGATTTCAAAACAACATTTCTTGAAGGTCCAGATGGTCTTAAAAGTCTTAAAAGCAAGCGTCAAGGAGAACAGCACAAAAATCAAGTTCAAGTTGTGCTAAGAGATTGCAGTAAACAAACATGCAACTTCAAAGAATTGTTCGATCGCCATAAAATACGGGATAATTGGCTGGTACCCTTTGCAGTCGAAAGGAAACCGGGGACAGTCAAATCTTATTTATATTTGTTGAGATTCTTCAACAAGTTTGTGCAAACAGAGAGGCTAGAAGTTGTTTTGAAACACCTCGATAGATGCCAAGAGTTGATCAACACAATGGACAGCTAGATATCAACTTATCGGAAAAAACAAAAGACCAATCAGTGGAAAAACAAACTGAAACAGTTTCAGGTAAGGCTACGGCTATTTACATTTACGTACTTTAGTCATCCCCTTTGTAGTGACATGACATGATCTGTGTCTATCTTGCGTTAGCTGTTTTAACTCGTCGACATTCAATTCAATGTCTTCCTCGATAATGGCCTCTAGTGTCTGGAAACTTCTTCGTCGTTGGGGTTCTCAAAATAGAAGTTGAGAGGTAACTTCGTTCCTCCTTCTTATGAAAAACTTGGGATTTTTCCATTGTAGACAACTGCGATGGTTGTACCTTAAGGGAACTTAAGTCTATGTACGATAGGTATGCAATCTGTTCGGCTGTGGAAACCATGTTAGTGTATTTCCCTTGAGAGTGGTTTCCACGCGATAGGAAACAAGAGTGCACACTTATCTTGAGCAGACTTTAATTTTGGCAGAACTCATTTTTGCGGGTAATAATTTTCACGTTTTAGCGTGTCTACCGCGAAAATTAGCTATCAAACGGGCAATCAAAACTAACTAGCCTGTTAACTTTGACAGCGACTGTTTCATCTTTTTTAGTAAAAGATTGCTGCCAGCCTAAGTTTTCATGTCGAAGGCTTTGGCTGATATACCCTTTCTTGTAAGCATAATGCACTAACAACCATACCAAAGCTAAAAAGATTAATATATGCTTTAAAAAGTATGTATTTGATTTAGATGATTGCAGTACGTTTCAAATGGTTTAACCTTTTATATTTTAAGGTATCAGTCGTTAACCACAAAACACTTGATTCAAATGGTCCAGCAAATCTAGTGTTTATCCCGGAGCTGTACCACGAAACTGACAACTACATAAAATACACGCGCAATTCCCTCGACGGGATTTCGAAAACAAAGATATGTCCTGTGTTCGTCGGCTGGAATGGTAACACAATTTCGTCCAGCATGGTGACGACAAAGATGAAGGTTTATTGGGGAAAAAGTGTACGGTTCACGGAAAGAAACCCTGAATTCAGTGCCACGAAGGCAAGAAAATTTGCTGTGACGAAAACACATTAAAACAAGCCAGAAATGAAATCGAACTTAGCAGAGTTGATGTCCCACAGCGAGAAAACTGCTGCAAAAGTTTATCGCTTGAGTGAGAAGAACATAAATGCTTTGGAGACATCAACTTCTCTGAGAAAATTAATGAGGGAGATTCCTTTAAATGCTAACGACAATCTCAAAAAATGTTTTGAGAATTTTTTTGACAAAAAAAAGAGCAACATAGACGCTCATTAGAGAGGCCCGTGAAAACCTTCTTGAATGGTTACGTAAGCTTAGTGACCATGAGCTTCGCAATAAAGTCGGTTAATGTAAAACGCAGGTCACAGGTCACAGGTTGCAGGTCACAGGTCGCAGGGCACAGGTCAACAAAGTGCAGACCGGAAAAAAGATAATAAGATCATAACATATACATTACATAACATCAATACAAAAAAGTAATACATGTTATCTATATATTATAAAATGACAATTGAATAGAATAACAACCTAGTGACACTTACTTAAAAAATAATGAGAAAGTCATAAAATATGATGCCTAACAAGACAAAAACACGAAAAATATTTATTATACAGAATGTGATGTTGATAGTGTGAATGGATATAAAACGGCACCAATCAGAAGCTTGTGAGGTCCCTAAGAGATTGGTTTTAGAAGGATGAAACTAATTTTTCATTCCATTGTTATTTTAATGACTTAATGACAATTTTTGACAAAAATATTGACAGAATCACAAAAATCATGTCTTACAAGAGGAAAACACCAAAAATATTTAGCATACCGAATGGGATGATAATAATATTGCTGGATATAAAATTACACCAATCAGAAGCTCGTGAGTTCTCTGAGAAGTTAGTTTTAGAGCGATGTGTTTTATTATATGTAACCATCATATAACATTACAAACATTACAATATGTAATATATTTTCTGGTCTGCGTTATATCAAATAATTGGCTTGATTTTCTTTCCAAGTTTCCAAACTTTTGAGCATTTTTTGTACATTATTAATGAACATCAATGCATACATTTGAACTTGGCAGACTTGCCAAGTATCCCATCATAGTGTATGAAAGCCGCGGCTTTCTTATACTATGATGCCATTATTTTCAGCTCACAAATCTGCTCAAGTCTGATGAAACATACAAGTAGTAATAATTTTTTATTGCAGACTTTCAATTATGATTTGTCTCAAATACAGACTTGATCAGACTTGGCCAGACTTAAACCAAGTCTGCTGAAATCGAGTTTGCACGTCTGAATACTAAATCAAGTCTTAAAACTTTGAGTATGCATTTGAGACAAATCATACTTCATTTCTCGTACTTGATGCAGACTTGTGCATACTTCAGTTATTTTCTTAAGTGATAGCGCTTTCACAGCATTAATCTATCTATCTATCTATCTATCTATCTATCTATCTATATATTTCAGTAGTTAACAACATAAATGTTTGTTCTCCCTACATATAAAAGCATTAACAAAAATAAGATAAATGAAATTGGTTTAATAATAAAAAATGTTTGTATGTTTATTCAATAATAAATATGTAAAAAGTTGTTAATTCTAAAAAAAAAAAAAAAAAAAAAAAATCTAAGTATGTTTGGTTGAGGTCAAAGCCTAGGTTATCGAGATTAAGAGTAACGAGCATAAGCCTAAACAAAATGTTCTGGGAATGCCAAGATACGTGGAGGCAAAGTAGTAATGAGAAGTTTGAGCCTCATGCTTAAGTCATGAGTAGTATTTAATAATATTGACGTTCTAGGCAAACGAAAATGGTGTAAAGTTAAATCAAAAGTTAAATTAAAAGTTAAAAATTTAATTAAATTAAATTTTAAAATAAACCAGTATTGTGCTAAAAAGATTAATAAACTAACTAGAAATAAAGAGACATAGCTAAAGTAAAAATATTTTTGGTAGGTAGGCAAGTGACGTCAAAACAAAATTGCTTCAAAGATGATTAAGTGAGTAGAGTGCAAAGATATAAGAATTGGATAAAATAGGTTAGGGCAGGGCAATCCGATGATTAAGTAAAGTGATAAAGAGGCCTGACGTCTGGATTTGATTTAAAAAACTAATAATCTAATTCTTTAGAAAATAACGAGAAGTTGCATCTTTAAATTCATTCCTATCTTCCATATTCAAAATGTTAGCTGGCAATTTATTCCACCAGTTAATAGATGCTGGGATAAATGAGTCCTGGTACGCAATTACACGTCCATGTATTGGTTGGTATTTATTACTATCCCGAACTAGTTTGGGTAAAATACCAGGCATAACAAGTCTCCCTCCCCTTATATCATGTAAAAGAACGACTGAATCGACTTTTCGATGATGTTCTAGAGGTTTCCAGCTCAAGTCCTTCATCATTCTAGTGGGACTAGCCTCCCACCTCCAATCAGAATAAACAAACCGGGCCCCTTTTCGTTGGACCATTTCAAGTTGATCGCAAAGTGATTGATTTAATATAGGATTCCAAACTGGTGAAGCATACGATACGATTGGTCGGACATAAATGTTGAACGCTTTCTCCTTTATTTTACGAGAACATCCTCGCAAATTTCTTTGTAAGAACGATCGTTTTTGGTTGGCTTTCTTACAAATAGCATCGAAGTGTGTATTCCACTTAAGCTTCTTGTTTAAAGTCACCCCGAGATATTTGGCATTTGATACTTTCTCGAGGTTCTCGTTATGGATTGAATAAACAGATTCTATGGGTTTGGTTTTGTTCGTGATCGTGATATGCTTGCATTTTTGTGGGTGGAATTCCATGTCCCAGAGTGTTTCCCATTCTTGTAGAGCTGTAAGATCCTCTTGGAGAATGAGAGGGTCAGCCATGCTTTCTATGGTACGATATAAATAAGCATCATCAGCAAATAAACGGATATCCGATTGGACATAAGAAGGCATATCATTAATGTATATCAAAAATAGCAGTGGCCCAAGCACGGTGCCTTGTGGTACTCCTGACAAAACATTGGCCTTTTTCGAATGTTTCCCATTTAAGATAACCTGTTGAGTGCGATTACTAAGGAAAGCCTCGATCCATTTCAGTGTGGAGCCACGAATACCATAGTGAGAAACTTTACGACAAAGCTTAAAATGGTTAACCTTATCGAAGGCTTTGCTAAAGTCTAATAATATTGAATCAGTTTGTTGTTTGTCATTTAGGTTTTTAGCAAAGTCATTTACAGTGGTCAATAGTTGGCTTACACATGATCGGTTTTCTCTAAATCCATGCTGGTAATCACTTAACACTTTATTCTTGTTCAAATGGGTCATGATGTTACTGTATATGATATGTTCTAAACATTTACAACAAATCGATGTGAGAGACACAGGCCGGTAGTTTTCAGCCTGATTTTTGTCCTTGTTTCCACCTTTATAAACAGGAACAATAAACGCGTGTAACCAATCTGTCGGAAGTGATCCTTTGCTAAGTGATGCGTTAAATATCGATGTTAGGGCAGGTGATATTTCGCTAGCAAATTCCTTCAGAAACCTTGCTGAAATATTATCAGGCCCTGTTGCTTTCTGAGGGTTAAGCTTTGACAACAGAGAGCGGACACCGTTTTCTTTGATTTCAATATCGGGCAATGTATTTTCAACAATTGGCGATCTGATGGGTGGTATATCTTTGTTGGGCTTAGAGAAAAACGCTGCAATACTGCTCATTAAGGATATCAGCTTTCTTTTGGTCATCAATGATGATACTCCCATTTTTTTTTAATGGGGCAACTGTGATATTGTCTTTTTGTTTGTACTTAATATACTTATAGAATCGCTTGGTATCGGTAGATTCTAAGATGTTTTCCTTGATGTAGTTGTCATGTGCTTTACGACATTGTTTTCTGCACTCATTAACGACGTTTCGGAATCTGCACCAATCCGATTCAAGTCTTGTTCGTTTTGCACGCTTGTAGAGACGTTTCTTTCTGCGCGACAATCTCCTACACTTTCGATTTACCCATGGCTGACTGAATCTCTGACGTAAAGTTTTGGTTGGTATCTTATTCATAGTTTTGCTGACGATGTCTTTGAATTCACTCCACATCGTGTCGATAGCAAAAGTTCCATTCTCATGTTTAGCACAAAATAGTGTACATGCTGTTTTCAGTTCTTCTTTTAATAATGGGATGTTTGCTCTACTCCATACATGCACTGTTCTTTTAACTGCACGATGCCTGATGGGATGACACAAAACGTCAATTACACCAATAGCAGTGTGATCACTTATCCCTGGGAAATCCTTGACATCCGATAGTAGTGAATAGTTGTTTGTTAGTATTATATCTAGGGTATTGTTATTTCTAGTTGGAAAGTCAATGATTTGGTTAAGGTTGCAGTCATAAACCATTTTAATTGCTGTTTCGTTGATTTGTTTTGAGTAATTGTGACGTAATTGATGACGTAATCTTTGATACGCATTTTGGCGGGACGCTAGTGTGACTAACTGTCCGAGAGTAAAAGTTTCCCCCAAAATTCAAAATTTCCAAGGCAAGAGATAGTGAAGTTATATGCACTGAAGAAAATAAAACTAGCAACTAACAATGACAATCTGTAACAAAAACTTTGGAAGAAAGAAATGCATAAGACTCAAAAGGAAATGATAAGCTGAAGACCAAAGTCTGAGATCAGGTGTGGTACTTTAAGCATCTCCTGCCACTCTACTAGAGTCACCCGTTAGCTTAACAAAAGGAAAGAAATTAAAATATAGGCACAAGTTAAGTACAGCAGAAAGGGAAATGTTAAAAAGTCGGCCTAGAGCCCGGTTCGGCGTCCCGTAGCCGACGTACTCAAGCGCCCGCCCAAAATGATGATTTGATGATTGATGATTTTTTGAAATTTCGACATTAAAAAAAAGTCAGTTTTTAAAAATAACTTTCAAACTACTCTTTCAAACCTAATGTATCATAGCTCAAAATTCAAGTTAGAGCATCCTCTATACGATAAAAAAAGAATGAACAAAAAATCTAAATCCTGAAGCTCACATTATCTCGACAAACCTGTATACTTTTTTTTGGTGCACCCGGTAGAATTTTTCAACAAAGGTATCCTGTGAAAAAAAAGACCCTATTTCAATCATGAAGTCATTAAAACAATAACATATTGATGTGTAGTTTTAGTAATAATGTAGTCTTTCCCTCATTGTTTTGATTCTATAGTTTTGAAATATTACAATAAATGTGACATTGTAATATGGACTTTTTGATAGTTTTTTTTAAAAGTGGTAAAGAATAAAATCCATTTTTACAAAAATATCACTAATTAATAAATTACTCTCGGGTACCTAATAGCCGGGGGGGTTGGAATAAGCAGGGGGGTTGGAAAAAATCTCAAAATTTAATAAGCGGGGGGGTTGGAATAGAAATGTCCTGGGTGGAAAATGTTTGAAAAGGAGGCTAATACAGCAGAATTAAGACAAAAAAGGGAACTTTCAAAAACATTTTCCCAAAAATTAATAAGCGGGGGGGGGGGGGTTTGAATAAGAATGTCCTGGGTGGAAAATTTTCGAAAAATTAATTAGCGGGGGGGACGGCTATTAGGTACCCGAGAGTAACTACTAGTTTTCATTCATTCATGCAATCATGCAATGACTTCAAACCCCTTGAAACATTCCAATATTTAAACACAAACAGTCCTTCCGAGGGGAACCAAAGGTAGGGAGGTCAGGGCAAAATTTCAAACTCATCTAATCACTTTGAAAATAAGTCCATCTGAAAAAGGGTAAAAAATGCATGAAAATAAGGGGTCATAGACCTCTCAGAAAAAGCGGTTCCGAAGATATGCCATTTTTTGTGGCTTAAAAAACAGCTCTTTCGGTAACAAATGGCTTAGGCTAAATGGGTAAGAGCTAACGGCACCAAAAACAGTGAAAAAATCACTTTTTCAGATTCAAAATTTAGTATCTTTTCAACAGCTTATTCAATTGTTCTGAAATTTCCAGGAGAGTTGGAAATGGATGTAAGCTTCCAAGTTTTATAAAAAAAGTAAAAAATTATTCTCTGGAACATGTGTATTTTACAGACCCTCCAGCTAATTCAAAGATCAAAGTAAAAATCTGGTCAAAAAAAGGTGATTCCATGGTCCGATTTACCTGAAATTTTGCACACAAGCTGGAATTCATGAAACTAGTCAAAATCCGAAATTAAAAAAATTTTGGAATTTCTGGCGGTATTTTACAGAGCGGTCTGTAAATTACACATTTTGATTAAAAAAAAGTGATACCGTCGTCCGATTTACCTGAAATTTCGCACACAAGCTGGGATTCATGAAACAAGTCAAAATCTGAATTTTCAAAATTTTCGGAATATCTGGCGGTATTTTACAGACCGGTCTGTAAATTACACATTCTGGTCCAAAAAAGGGGATCCCGTGGTCCGATTTACCTGAAATTTTGCACACAAGCTGGGATTCATGAGAATAGTCTAAAAGGTTTTCAAAATTGTCTGAATATCTGGCAGTATTTTACAGACCGGTCTCTCTACACAATTTGTTAATCTAGCGTGTACCTAAATGCGCAAATTTTGCTCACAAGCCACAATTCATTTAAGTCAAAATTGAAAACCTGAAAACAGTCCCACCCCATGGCCATGTGTGAAACTTTATGAGATTTCCAAAACTATGCCACTAGTTAACAACAAGTTTTTCCTACTTTCTTGAAAAAAAAATTTGCAAAGCAGATTCATTGAGATTTTCTTTTCTAGAAAAATTTCCTTGCAGAGAGGTCCAATAAAATTTGAAACTGGCAACTCCTGATACAAAATTTCTACAGGTTGATTAAGTTGAAATGAAAGTTTTCATTTTCCTATGAAAATTTGAGGGCTTTCCTATTTTGGTAGAAGAAACGTTTGTCTCGGGAGGACACAAAAGTGTCAAGGCAGTAGCAAGAGATTGGGAATTTAGAGCAGATTTATCCAAAAAATAAATAAGCTGAGACAAATCATTTTATGTTACTTTGTTGGAGCTAACATCCCAAAAATCTGTATTTTTTTTTGCATAAAAAATTTCTGAAAGCTGAGATTCAGTTGTTTGTTTATATTTTCTGCCATTTTGAGAAAAAAAAGACCAATCAAAAGGCAGTTCGAACGTCAAATGACGTCACATACAAATCAAAAAATTTGAAAAAAGTAAATGAGAAAATTTGTCTTACCATACCATAGAAAACTGGCTCATACGTTTGAGCAGAACAAGTTTTGGAAAAACAAATTATATGGCTGAATAGCAGAAGCATTCAGCTTTGATTTGATACCACGCACTAGTAAAAATGTTGTGAAATTCCTACCAAAAACTTCAAACCAAAACTTATTTTTCAATTTCTTGGCTCTTGGAGATCTTTCTTTTTTTCACACGTAGATTCAAAACAAACTTGAATCACGAGGGAAGACGATAGTGAAAAAATTATACGGCTAACGATTTTCGCTCAATTGTTATAACCTTTTGAAAAAGGCCTATGTTTTGAAACGTCGGTGCCGGTTTCCGTGTCCGTCAAAAATGGTAGGTGGGTTGCGATTATCGGACGATTGTGACTCAAGGAAGCGACGAAAACGGCTGGTTTTTTTTTTAAAAGACAGATTAAGAAATTCTCTATACTTAAAAAAAAAGGTTTCTGAATATCTTTTTTCAAAGGTGAGATATTTATCCCCAAACTTCTTTTTTACGAAAATCGGGAATCGTTACCGCTCCGCACGCGACCTTTCGGCCTCCCTACCAAAGGGGTTGAACAGAGACATGGCATATCAGTGATCATATCAGTTCTTCGAAAAATAGTGCACACGTAAAATAGGAATAGACTACGAAAATAAAAGGTCCAAATCCAAGTGTGTAGTGTAAAAGAAAATAGATATATACAAGATGAAAGACTAAGAAGAGAGAAAATCTGAGAGCGTGCGCTGGGCATGCAAGCGCTGCGACAGAGGCATGTGGAGGTACAGATATATAGCATCTGATTTCCAGTCACCCATCACTGCAATCGTGTCAAGTGGGATCCCTGCCTCTAATGCAAAAGAGGCTCCTCCACGCCGAAAATTCCTGAGACGAGGAAAGCCCAATGTTGGAGAGATGGTTGCGGAAAGAAAGCATGAAGTCTCTGTTGGTGAAAATCCTATTTGAGCCATAAAACGAGTCCCTCCAACAAAAGGCCTGAGCTTGGGGTCCCGCCCCAGGGGTCAACTGAAAAGTGTGGTTTACAGCCGAAACAGGACAAAGGGGAGAAGAAATGGCAACCAAGGGTATAGTAACAGTGCGTTGACCCAGCTGCATAGTCTTGCTCCACCTGACCCTGATGCAAACTGTAGAAGGATCCAGGGTGAAGTCAGACCTGACAAGAAAGGTAGCTGGGGAAAAATCCTGATGGGAGAGAGGGAAGAGGTGACTCTTCCTAGACAAACCAAAAAACGAAACAAGGCAAATAGCCCAAAAAAAAGCGTGCTTGCTGTCAGAAAGTTCCAAATGCTGCCGGATACGGTAAAGAATATCAGTCGTTATAGGAAGTCTAGGCACTGGAGGGGATCCCTTGGTGCGTTTGATACCTTTGAGAACCGAGCTCAAAAACCAATTATCTGCCAAGGAATTAACCAAACCATAGTCCTTGTGGAGTAGGCCAACATAACTAATGTAGACGCAAACTGACTGGGGCAACAAAAATCGAGCCAAGTAGGCAGCATACAAACAAAGATGCACCGTAGAAACAGGAGCGGGTGAGATGTCCAGCATGGAGCAAAAACGGAGGTAGGTCTTACGGTGAGTACGATAGGCCTTGTGTGTATTGGGGGCTAAGGTAGCATGTCGATAAAACAAAACATCGTTCAGGAGCGAAGACGCGATGTCCTGCCCTAAAAAACAGATGAGAAGCAGAGGCTAGAGTGAAGCAGCCCCACCAAAAAGAAAAACGAGCAAGGGGACATGTGCCCCAATGCTGCAAGGTTCACAGAGTTACACTACTATCAGGAAAAGCGTTCTATTTGGACATTTGGATGCATTTTTGTCGAAATGCGTTTCTAAAGCGTTCTTTGCGAACACTTAAGGAATGCTTTACAGTATGTGGCCCCCAAAACGGTGATCAAATTTGAAATTTCTCTCAAATCTAGAGGAAAAGAGGTTTTACAAAGATTTTTGCTGCATGAAAAACTTTAACATCTCTACTTTATTTCCTGGAAGTTTTTTTTCAAAATTTTCAATTTCAAAAATATTTTTCAATCGCTTAAAGATAGGTAGCATTTTTCTCATGGCCCCCAAAACGGAGGTTTGAAATTTTAGCGATTTCTCGAGATATCTTTAAGATATGAATACAAAATTTTGACCATAATTTTGAAATATGATTTAGAGGGTTTTGGGCATAAATTTATTTGATAAAATTTTTACAGTATACCCCTGGTTGTCAAAATGCAGGTTTGGGGCCCCCAAAACGGAGGTGTACTTAAAATCAAATTATTAAGCCCAGTGGTAATAGGGGGGAAAACTATGTACATATTTGTGTTTTCCCTTAGATTTACGACCCGATGGATATAAAATTTATGATTTTTATGAAATATTTCAAGATTTTCGATATTACAAAGTCCAAACTGAGAATTTAGAAATTTTCAAAATGACAATTTTGATTTAACAACGTCTTAATCAAGTTTTTGGAACCAAATCTGTTTTGAAAATAGTTCCATTCATGTATGGAATAAGCTGTGAAAATTTTAGAAAAAAAGCTTAACTGAAACTGAAAATATTAAGCTTTAAAGATATTTTTCTCCTATATTTTGCAAAAAAATGACAGAATTTGCCGTTTTTGCTGATTCAGCGAAAAATTTTATATATAATGTTAATTTTTTGTTATAAACTATTAACTCAAGGTGATAGGAATAGAATTCCAAGATTTTTTGCTTTTTCTCATAATTAGAATTTTCGGTTTTGTCAATGCTGATTCTAAGGCTCCAAAATACTGGTTGACCTTCAAGATGCTATATCTTTTACCCAGTCTCTAAAGTCACAGATGTATTTGCATTTTCTGAACGGTATTAGGTGTAGAAAGTTTCCTATACCCCGTTTTCATAACTTATTTTCAATATCCAAGGAGCTAGAGTGAGTTATATGCAATTTTTATCTAATTTTGGTGTTGAAATATTTCCTTTAGACGCAAATATGTTATTTTGAATCTGTCTCAAACCAGCAAAAACATGCTCATTTTTAAGTATAACCATCATTCTTTAAAATAAACAAAAAATCGTTTAATTCTGATAAATCTACAAGTCAGAATCTTCATTTTAATGAAAACCTCCGTTTTGGGGGCCGTCTCCGTTTTGGGGGCCATATACTGTATAAGGCGATCAGATAAAAGCGTGCGTAAAGTGTTTGTAATGAACGCTATTCGAATGCTTTTAAAAAATATTTTAAAAGGCGTTCCTAAAGTGTTCGTAAAGAACGCTTTCAGAATGCTTTAGAAAGAACATCTTCAAAAGCGTTCCTAAAGTGTTCGAAATGAACGCTTTTCGAACACTTTTGAAGCTTAATATAAAAAAGCGTTTCTAAAGTGTTCGTCCCAGAACGCTTTCAGGATGCTTCCGAAAGGAGATCTCTAAAAGCGTTCTTAAAGTGTTCGTTAAAAACACTTTCAGAATGCTTTAGGAGGCCCCCCCAGCGGTTGGCGTGATGGCGTGATGGAGGGTTTTTCGTGGCGTGATGGCGTGAATTTTTGAAAAATATGGCGTGATGGCGTGAAACTGAAGTGCCGGCGTGATCGTGAAATCAAGGTTTTTTGGGCGTGATAGCGTGAAATTTTTAGTAAAGCGTGATCGTGAAATCAGGTGAAATCAATTTATCAAGGCGTGAATTATTAAAAAAAGCCACACTCCCTTTTTTTCTATTCTTTACGACTTTTACCGCCAAATCAAAACGGTGGAGACATTCTAAAAGCAAATAAAAGATTGTTTACAACTCACCTGACGCAGAGAGAAAGGGAAAAAAATTTTCCTTTTCATTAGTATTTTATTTATAAGAAATATATCTTCTTTTTTTTTAAATAAAATTCTAAACAAACTGTGTTACATCTTACATATATTCTTATAATTACTTTTTTCTTATGATGGAAAGGAAGTCATTTCGGTAAGAAATAGTCAGTTTTCTTTGAAAACAAATATTGTACCGTAGGACTGTAGGACCTGTTTGAGTGATATGGAAAAGTAGAGAAAGTGTTAGTTAGAAGAATAAATCAAATATGGAGTCTGATGAAGTAGAGGTTGTAGCTTTCTTTTACGAGCTTGGGAAATCGAAGCAAGATTTCTTGAGGAAAGAAACGTATCACATTGTCGTGCCGCGAAAGGTGGGGCAAAAGGACCTGACGCTTTCAAATCTAAAGAAGATCTTTTCGTAAGTTTTATTTTTTTCGATTTCGAAACGACGGTATGTGCCGCGCAAAATCTGCTTTTTCAAATCGTACCTTTACAGTGCAGCTCAAAATGGCTGAATAGGTATCCTTTCAGTGCATTTACTCTTGATTTACCCATCTCTTATAGTGCACTATATTTCTCAGCTGTAAATCTGCGTTAAAAAAGAAGCTTGGAAAATTTTCTGTTTCAAAGAAAAATTGAGAAAACTGTTCTTATCAGCTTAATCATTAGACAATAGCCCAGGGGGGGGGGCAGTGAGTTTACCAACTGACGGCATGTGCGGCGAAAAAATTGGCTTTTAGAATCGCACCCTTACAGTGCAAAAAAAAATCGGTGAAATTCATACCCTTACAGTGCATTTTTTCAAATTTTAAAATCTTTTAGAGCAAAAAAAATCAACATTTTCGAGGAAAAATTTGCAATTTTTCCCAGATTTGCTGAAATTTTCACCCTTACAGTGCATTTCTGATATTTTGAAAAACATACTCTTAACCGCCGCACATACCCGTCGGTCAATTTGCCTGACTGCCCCCCCCCCCCGGGGACAATAGGAACCTTTTCAAACAAATGAACAGTAAAAAATTTTTTTTTATCAATTTTTTTGAATTTGTTGTAAAATTTGACCCTTGCAGTGCATTCTCACAAAAACACACCCTTACAGTGCATTTTGGTATGCTGAAAAACCCAACCCTTAAACGCGGCACATGGCGGCTAAAAGATCCGTATTGCTGACCGTTCACATTCGCTAATCTGAAACTTCAGATTACACGCTTTTTTTTAATAAGAATACAATAAGAATGTCCATGATGAAAATGGCCAAAAAACTAAGAATATGCTAAGAATATCACCATCATGGAATTTTCTACTGAAGCTAAGAATGCCATTTTTAGAGCATTTTCAATTTTCAATTATCAATTTTCCCAAGTTAGGCTCACTCCTTTTACAAAAGTGCCATTTTATGCTTGAGACGCATGTACTAATTGCTAAATCTAGTCTGAATTAGGATCCTAAGCTAAAGAATGCTGTAAGAATATTTTAGGATGATTTTCCCAAAAAAGTTAAGAATATTCATGATGAAACGGATTTACACCATTCTTATAAAAAAAAGCGTGTATCAGAGGTCACATTAAACGATAGAACTAATGGGTTAGAACCCCACGGACTGGGTTGTACCAACCAGGGCGTAAAATGAAGTAACATTTAATGTTTCAGGGAACAAGCTAGCGTCAGGGAAACGGCTAAACAGCTGGGATGGTCAGATTGTAAAATTGAACTTTCAAGAGCAAGAAAATCAAAAGAAAATGGTACTCAGTTGTTCGCATTGAAGTCTGACTTTCACGTTACATTAGAGATGCCTCGAATCATTAATGGTGCTGATAGACTCCATGGTAAGAACAAATATTCAGTAAAGTTTCACAATTAACTTAAGAACTTTTTTCATGAGTCTGTTAAATGACGCGCCTTACGCGCCCACGCGCCTTTAAGTTTTGACGCACCTTCTTACGCGCCTTATTATCGATGTGCCCTAAATTTTTGACGCGCCTTATTTACTTGCCTTATTGTCTAAATCTCGAGATATTTTGGTTTAAATATTGAAAATTATCGATATTTTTTGCTGAGTCAGCAGTTTTTCAGCATATTTATCTATCTTAAAAATGAATTATCTCGAGATCCATACATTGAAAGTTGACAAATCATACCATTTTTGGATACTGCTAATTCCGGGCTATCCCGCTGTGGGAATGATCTTTTCTCAAAATACTCCTAGAAAAATGCTGACGTCATCGGAAAATGCCAAAAACGTCGATTCTTCGCCTTAAAATGCCCTTTTTCGACACCAGGTGGTCGAAACTTAACAAATAACCCCATTATTTTTATCTACTTTTCACGCTGAATCCTTTGGTAGCCTCAGATATTTGATTTTCAGACTTCGAAAAACCGTTAGTAAAGGGGGGAAATCGATTCACTCAAAAACTGCAGGAGATTCTAAATCTGAGGGCAAATTTTTTTTGTCAATTCTACACCCTATTAGGAGCATAGTATCAAAAATTTGCCCTAAGGGGTGCCCTACGAAAACCAATTTTAAGGCTTTTTTTGAATCTCGGACGCTGGTCTAAAAAAATTAAGGTAGTAATACTGTAAGGCACGTCAAAAATTTAGGGCGCGTTGATAATAAGGCGCGTATGAGGGTGCGTCAAAATTTAGGTGCGTAAGGCGCGTCATTTAACAGACTCTTTTTTCATCCATTGCATATATATTCCTCGTAAAAATCTACCACCCTCTGTCCTATCGCTTAGAGAAGACTCAATTTCGTAGTAGAGGAATTTTATGCAATGCAAGCTTATTTGATCAATTAATTTGTGGGCAGTTATTTTCAATAGGGATTTCAGATTCGGTGAATTGATAGAAAGATACTTAAGATTTAGCAAGAACTTTATTTGACATGTTACACTAATTTTTTTCCAATCAACGGTCGAGCCCCGATTAGCGGTCGAAAATCGTTCACTTGAAATTCATGAAATTTTGGAAACTGAGTAATTAATGGCTATTCCCATCCTATACTTTTACTCGAAGTTCCTTAAATTGAGAAAAATTATTCAAAAGTAACGCCATCTTGATCTTTGGATGAAAGCTGTATAAAATCTTTCAAATTTTCTTTTCGTCAAATTTTCCCATATCTTCTCAAAGACCGGGGGACATTCTTCAACATGAAATGAGGCAAAAAATATTGTCTCCAGTGAAAAATTAAACTCCAATTCTTGTCCCCGCCTTACTGAAAAATATCGTGTTATCTTTCCAACCCACTGAATTTTCTGACTTCACAAAACTGAAATTCAAATCCCCAGCCGTAACAAAACGGATCTCTGCGGAAACGCATAGTACGATATTCCAAAGTTGTTCTTCTCAGATAAGGTTAACTTTAAAACCATTTTATTATAGCGATCATGTACCCTATACAATCAAGATTCAAATCAGGAGCGCCAATAATAACACTCGAAGTAAAAGCCAGTGAAGAAGGAGAAACATCAAAAATGATACCCAAGCCAGAAGAGCTTAAAGATTATGCATCTCTCGCAACTGGTTAGTTATAGTAATTGAATGGAAAAGCATACATACAAGACATTTTGTCTGTGATGTTATATTTCATAACAGTATCCAAAATGCACTATTCATTGTGCGAGGTACCCACAGTGATTGATTTGAATTGAATAATAAAATCTTTTAGGAATATGGAGGAATCAAATTTTGTCTTGGAAAGGGGGGTCCTGAGAAAATTTCTTTCATAGTGTTTATTTCATTCCAGAACTCGAAAAGCTGTCAGCATCAAAACTCTCAAACGGTGCTTCAGGAAGGCCAGTGAAGCTAAAACGAGGGAAATCCATCATTTGGCCGTGGAACGTCATTTGTGGGGTATGCGAGAAGACTTGCATGGTGCGGTTTGATGGTACGACAGCAGGACGAGTAGATTACTTCAAAAAGAGTAAGAAATTTTCTACTAATGGTTATATAGCGTAGTGCTGAGTTTAAAAATGATTAGCAGATTTCTAAGGTTTAATTGGGATTGATTTTTACTTATTATTATTATGCCTTTGACGTGCTAAGGGTCTGAAAAGTACTAAAAATAAATACATGAAAGTACCAAAATAAGAAAATTAAATTTCCCACCAAGAGTCGGAAAGAAAGGAAAATTTTGAAAAGATTGAAATTTAGTCAAATAAGTTCCAATAAGGATTTCAAAATCACGAAATCGTCCGTCCGAGGGTCAAAAGTCGGGCGGCATATACCTTTCAGCTCGCAACCCTAGTACCTTCCGGGATTAGTAGTCTGCTAGATAGCTCCGTTTTCATAATTACAATTCAGGTGTTTTGGCATTTTAGGAGATACGTATGTCTTTGCGCTTTTTCTAATTAGCAGATGTTTCATTAAAGCAGGCAATTATAAATATCCTACCACTTTTTTAAAATTCGGAAATGTTACCAAGTTTCCCCTTTCTTTCAGAACATTACGACGAGTGCTTAAAAAAGAAAAATATGAAAGAGAGAGCGAAAAGAAGAGTGGAAAGAAGAAACAATTAAACGTAAACGACATGCTTCAATCACCACCGCCTAAAAAGCGATTGAAAAGATTCCCGGCAAAAGAAATCGATTCCGATGTTGAAGTTAGTAGTGGGGATGAACAAACTGAATGCCTTGAAAAGTAAAGAAATACGATTACTTGGATTTTAATGCACCTCCACTTCCCTTTTCATATTTCAGCTGCATTGCTCTATAATCTAATTTTGGACAATAATTTTGGAATAAAGGATAAGAGAAAGATCATTTAAAAGATTCCTATCCATTTTCCAGATAGCCTTTCCTTAACTGGTAAACTTTTTATTATAGGTAGATTGAATCTTATTTTTGTAGCGAGAGCTGTATCTTTTAGTTTTTATATTTATATTATTGAATAGAGTAAGACATCATTTTAGTCAACTCTGGTTATCTACTTTCATGAAATAAACTCATCAAAACATTTAACAATTTTTGTCTTCCATCAGGCCAGATTCGGATCTAGAAGTGACAGATTGGGAGGACTACGAGAAACAAGATTATGAGGAGCCTCTCTCTGATCAAAATGTCTTTTCGAGTGACAGTGATTCTGGTACAATCTGCGATTCTGAGGCTGAAATCATAGAACCCAGTGACTTTGACGAAAACTGGAGATATCTATGTATCGCTGACGTCGAAGCTGATCCAGTTTGTAAGCGATTGGATAAACTGATTAGAGATGGTTGGATTTCTAAAGACCAAATTTTCTACAAATATTTGAATGATGTCACGCAGATTTACTATGATACAAAACATCCTTATGACAAAGATGTCATAGAGTTTTTTTCATCAATTGCTCACCTTGGTGGCGAAAGCACTTTCAACTTCGTAAGAGGACCGATGAGATTTGGAAACAAGGAAAGAGGAGATCAGTTGGATGAAATTCGGATGAATCTTGGCGGCCCTGGAGTTGAAACGATTCGGTAATTATTTACTTGCTTGGAGTACACGCTTTTTTATAAGAGCAAGTTTATAAGAAACCGTGGATAAAAATCGACCAAAACCTAGGGCCTCAGATTTAAGAAATTACTAAGAAAGTACTGATTGTATTGTCAATGTCTCAACCTGAGCAGGTTTTGAATTTACACTCAGGTTGGTTGGTTGCTTGAGATATGAAGTGTCTCTTTGGCTAATATCCATTTACCTTAATTCTATCCCTCTATGTTTAGGAAAAACAAAACCGCTTATACCACAGCTCCTGGTGTCTTGAAGTACTTATCACTACTCATGTACCGATTGCTCGAAAACAACAATGACCCTCCTTCGACTATTGTGTCGAACACGGTAGTGGACGTTTATCCAGTTGTCTTTTCGAATGATGGCACTGCGTTGAAACCATCAATCCAATTTGACGAAGCCAGAAATGTAAATGTTGGGCTTGAAATGCACGAATTTGATTACGATCAATGCAAAACGGAGCAATTTTTGAAAAAGGAAATGGTTGCCAAAAACATAGTGTGTGAAGCTGTCGTATCATCCGTTACGAGTCTTGACAACGATGTTTGTCTACCCCTTGCTGTCCACTACTGCTCGAAGAGTGGTAAATCTGGGGACAACATCAAACAAACATTTACCGAACAAATAAGAATGGTCCAAATTTGCCAAAACTGTAACAAACGCACTGAAAGTGTTGACATGATTCTACCAAAGGAAGAATACATGGTTTGCGATAGCTATTGTAAAGTATGTTATGACAGTAAAACTCTATGTCAATCATGCTCAGATAAAGGACAAACCGAGATACATCCTGCATTGAGGGCGTGTGATTATTGTTTGAAAAATGGCCTTCGTTGTACTAAAAGATGTGTTTTTATCATAACCGTAGACTGTGAGTCTGGAAACAAACAATGTCTCAAACAACTTCAACAACAAATCGAAGATGGAACGATTGATCCTTATTTGTCATTGCTTTCAATACTTCCTGATGTGCCACATCTCCTGAAAACCTGTAAAGCGAGTTTCGCTAACTGGTATCTTCAACTGAACGATGAACGTGGCTGTCTCTCCATCTTTTATACTTTGAGAAACCGTGCAGAAGCTGACGTCCAGAATGTTGTGCGATTACATTTAAAGAGTCAAGACTACGTTCGAAACAGGGACCGTCAAAATCCAAGTGGTGTATTGGCATTATGCAATCCAGCTCTTCTAGCCTACATCAAAACCTTAGGTAATTTTTAAAATTTTCTGCTATGTATAAACTTCGATCAGAACTTGCTAATAATATGAAAACCAAGGTATAGGATAGCTAATATTGTTTTCAAAGCAAAAATGGGATGGCACACAATTTAGATATCTAAATACATCCCTGTCTCCGTGACCCGGACTTAAAATAATGGAGGAGGTAAAATGCCATTAGCGATCTTTCCTTTTTGATGGGTAGGGATTTCAAATTGTATTTTCTTTACAGTACAAAAATTCCTGCGAGACAGGGGTGTTCTAATAAAAGAGATTTTGAATAGTAAGCCGGGCAGACAAAAATTGTTGAAAAGTGACTTATCTGGTGGAAGGAATAGCATGTTCTGGGTGAAATGAATTGAAAAAGAGAGATAATATGAAATAATCTAGCACAAGAGGGGAATACTCTCCCAATATTTAATAAGAATAGGGTTTGAAGTTTTTCTGGGAATTAATCAGGTTGATTTTTTTCTATTGATGAAAAAAAATTTTGTTGCGTCATAGGTTTTGTTGCTCACACAATCGTGCCGGAAACTATTCGACACACAACTCTTAATCAGAAGAAGATGTATCAGAATATTGATTCTGTAACCGTTGGAAGTCATGGTTATTTACTTTTCTTGTGTAGCGAAACCTCGTCATCTACCATATACAAAGCTAAACTGCATAATCCTATTCAAGACATACAAAAATTGGCCGTAAACGTCAAAGGGGACAGAATTCGCTACAATGATGGCTTGGTGTACTGTTATGGGAAGTCCTCCGTCTTCATCTATCCTTCAGAAAAGAAATCAAACCCCAAGTTATCCATCAGTGCCATAAAAACGAAGAAAGCAGCAGTTGAAAAGTTGAAATTTATCGGCCTACCATCTGATGGTACAACCTCGCAACTTATCACAAGATTACACAAACACCAGTCAGACACAATCAAGAAGTACAAACAGATGAAAGTTGAGGAATCAACCTTACTAATTTTCATGGACCATGAGTTATGTCGATACCAAGTAGACACAATCCTGTTCATTGATACCAACAGTCTGTACATCGCATTTGGCTCAGAAAAGCTCCTGGCAATCGGATCCTTGAAGTGTAATTCCGTCGGTGTCGAAACAAATTGTGAGGCTTTTCAAAAGTACGATGATGATTGGCAAAGCATATCAGACATGGCCATCGTCAAAAAACACCTTATCATTGCTCACAAGAATGGTTTGTCACTTTTCCACCTTGAGTCACGTGCAATTTCGAATGTCCCTCATTGTGATGGATTAACAGCAGATCATCTGGCCCCATTTAGGGATGGCTTTCTCTTCATTGAAGGGGCTAAAAGGAAAAATTGTATCTACCTTTGGAGAGAAAGTGGGTTAGAAGTATTTGCAGGCAAACAAGGACAAGATGGCAGCAGAGATGGTACAGCTTCCTACTGCCGATTTTTTGAAGTATCTTCCATAACAGTCGAGTTCAATAATGTGGTATATGCATCAGACCGCAAACTTGGATCCATTAAAGTAATCACCGAGCTGAATGAAACGGCGAATTTCCTGCGTGGTTTGAAGAAGATGATAGATGCTTTCTCCGTTCATGAAAAGCATCAAGCCTATTCTTTGAAGTCTTTGGATGAAGCCATCTCGTTGGTTTCTCAATGCGACGAAATGTTATCAAAGAACACAGAAGTTATTCGCTCAATGGGAAACCTACCGCGCACATTGAATGGTCCTGAGGGAAATGTTTCCGCTATTACCATCGACTCGATCAAAATGCTTCATTGGGGCTTAAAACGTCTAAAGACAAACACAGAAAGTCTCACGTATGACCGAGTCAATTTGCTGAGTTGTATGACCCTTGCCGTTGAGAACTTGCACTCAGCCGTCAATAAAAAGCAAGGAACGCAAACCCTCGTATCGTATGCTCAATCGTTTGCTTCGTCAGTCAAGGAATCTATCAAATCTGCCACCGAATGGAGCGCCCATTATTTCACCTCAAGGGAAAGATGGTATCCGCTTCCCAACACAGTGCTGTCATTGAGTGACTTGGATTTCCCGAAACGAGCAAAGAGAAACCAAGGGCTCACCAGAGAACAAAAACGAGAGATGAGAGAGTGGGCATCCATAAATGGAGCAGTGGTGCGCCAACGTAGTGGAAGACAGGAAACGACCATGGCTAGAGCAGGCACGTTACCAGAAAATGCTTACTACGAAGAGCTTAGACCGAACAACAATGAACACAACTCTACTACCAAAAGCAGTGAAATTGGCAACACTGATGAAATCGTCCAAATTAGAAACACTAACGAAACTGTTGATACAGATGATAGTGATAAAAATGATGAGTTGATAGGTCAAGATGAGGTACTTGAATTCGAAAGTGATATTGATGGTGAAGATAGCTCCGATGGCGAAGATGAAACCGTGTTAGCCTCTGTTTCGAGGCAAACGACATTTTTGGTTGGAACATCTTCGAGATATGGGAGAAGTGTCACTTTGAATAGAAAGTATTTACAATAGACTTCAATCTTTTTAATTTTGTATACAATAAACGCTGGGAGATTAGTAAATTTTGGCTAAGTGCCAATAAGTTTTGGCTGAGCGCTAACTGTTCTTTTTTCCACGGAAAATGTTTTTAAAAGGTTATTTTTGCGTTTCCTTGTGTTCTTCAATTTCACCTCAAAGCATTTCAAATATATTCAAATATCCTAAATCTTATTTTGTCTAAAATTTGTATAATTTTGATATATGCAGTCGTGGTACTGTCATGTAAGTAAACATATATTGTACACAATTTTGACTTTTCAGCTGATATAATTAAATCGTGAAAGTTGATTATTTAAGCGTGATCGTGAAAACTAGTTTTTGGCGTGATCGTGAAAATGATTTTTTTTTGGCGTGATGGCGTGAAAATTCAAAAATTCTGGCGTGATGGCGTGAATTTTGGACCCGCTGGGGGGGCCTCCTTTAGTTAGGAGATCTTTAAAAGCGTTCGTAAAGTGTTCATTTTGAACGTTTTCCGAATGCTTCCAGATAGGGGATTTTTGAAGGCGTTCATAAAGTGTTCTTATAGAACGTTTTGTGTATGCTTTAGAAAGAGGGGTTTTCAAAAAGTGCTTTTAATGCTTTTAAACTTTTGAGGAAAATCTCCGGAAAATCTTTACTGAAAAAAAATCTCTCAGAGGTTTAGATATATCCATGGAATACGAAGAATATCTATCAATCTCATTTCCCGGAGGGGACCGACGGGGACCTGCCACTGGAGTTTGAAAAGTATACCATTTGAGTGTTTGTTGCTTGGTCAATTTTGGACCCTGTCAAGACGAAAATATCCAAAAAATTTCCATTCTCACTCTGAAAAGTTGTCGACCCTTTCAAGTCTTAAGAATTAGTCAATTTTAGACCCTGTCAGATATTTCCACACTTCCTAAAAAGGGACCCTGACCAACGGCACGTCACTGTAACCAGTTTCGCCTAAGTGCCCCCCTGTGGTCTTATATCCAGATTCCATCTTAATTTCTTAATATATATAATATAATTTTAATATGTTTAATTGATTTTATCTCGTTCTATTTTATTTAGACTAGCTGATGGTGAGGAAGGCTATCAGTTTAGAAGGTATATGATATCCCATCACCCAGGATTATGCAGAAACGTGTAGCGATGACAAAGATTTCGATTAAAGACATTATTATATATGCCCCCATAATTCGACAAATAGTGTACGTGTTCAAAAATGAAGATAATTGTTGAGCATGAGATATGAGATATTAAAAGTTTACTTGATTTAGATAAGACGTAGGGACTTTAGAGTTTTTATGGCTAGATTTTATAAATAGGTTTTTGAAATTATATTGTTTAGACTTTAGATGTGAAAGCGTAAAAGTTTTTTAGAAAGTTTAGATCAAATTTTTTTTTTAAATCGACCAACACTTTCTCACAATCTCCTTACTTTATTTGGTTAATTTGGTCATAAAAGTCATCTTGTAAACCTACCTTAAGTGGATTAAATTTCAAATTTTTGGTGGTTTTCGCTAAATGTAGTCCTCGAGAAGAATTTAAATTAGAATTTTTGAGAAATTAGAAAATTTTTGACTCGTAATGCTATTTGATTTTACAAATATTTTGACAGTCAAAGTATATTTTTTTCTATATTACACCCCTGTGTCACAGACCCGGTGGACCCCCACCCTGGTGGAAAAATAGGCCAAAAAATCGTCCCCGGTGGAAAAAATAACCTACAATTTCAACCCCACTACGAAATTGCTCTATGATTTTATCCCCATTGAAAACTGAATGTAAAAAAATGCACTTCAAAACCATCCCCACTGGAATTTTCGAGCTGGAAACAATAGATTTTCTATCCCCATTGGCATTTTGATAGAAGTTTTCATCTCCACTGAGGGAAAAAGTTGTACCGGGGCACTGAGACAGGGGTGTTGTATTCGAGGATAGATTTCTCGTAGCTTTTGTTTGAAAATTTACAAGCCAGTTTTGCATTTAATTAATAAACATACCTATTCGTCATTATAATTATTGATTGAAAAGTCCAAAGAACATCCCTTCCTGGAGGGGTCGGGCCTGATTTTTTTTTCAAACGGATAATTTTTGGTTAAAATAGCCAAAAATTTGGAAATTTTTGCCTGAATTTTCCATTTTGTTCTTATTTTACAACTAAACATTTGTGACTCTTAACGGTGTATTGAATATCCATAAAAAGTCGACACTACATAACCGCACCCTCAATTTGTCTGGGGATCCCCTAGGTGACCTGACTAGAATTTTTCTAGTTCTCAACCAAGAGCATCGTAGCCTTCAATTAGAAGAACTAGAGTAAAAGGGAGAGGGTTCAGGGAGGGCACCCTATTCTGACATTTATTCTGCCAATGTTTCCCCAAAATGCCACCATTGGAAATGTCTTTAAAATTTAAGATTGCCTTTTAAACACCCCTGTATCACAGAACTGCTGGAAACCCATGGGAAAATTTGACAAAAATTTCATCCCCGGTAATTTACCCTGGAATTTCAGCCCCACTGGGAAATTTATATGACAAAATCCATTCGCTGGTGAACAGTGCATCTGGGGGGTTTCAGGGGGTAACCGATTCCGCAATTCCGTCAATTTTTTCTCCAATTTCCGTCAAACCGTCTTAAATTGAACCAAAATTCCGTCACCGAAAATTCCTTTGAATTTCAATAATTTTGTCGAAAATTCTGCAAATTTTGAATATCTTTTACCAATTCCGAAATTCCGCAAATTTTTTTGCTAAATTCCGTTTTTCCGCACTAAAATTGTCTAATTTTCCGTCTCCGTCAGAGAACCCAATTTCCGTAATTCCGTCTAAATTTTCGCCAAATTCCGCCACTCCGTCCGAAAAAAGGGCCGATTCCGCTCCTCCGCCAACCATGAACCCCCCTGCATCGATTAGTTCAGTTTTATAAAAATTGTTAAAAGCTGTTAATAAACATGAATAGGTGTGAATTGGGTTTTGATTTCCTCTGCGAAAAGTTTAAGATGGGTAAAACGAGGTAAAGCTATGAAATTCATTATCCACGCTTCAGGCAACTCTCGCATTATTTAGGACACCCGCGCTAAAAGCTTAAAGGTAACTTAAAAGTTCCAACAAGCTCGGTTAAGTGAATAGGGACTGAAACACAAAAATCTAAGACTTACTACCCCAGGTGCAAACAACTTTGTTTCCGGGAACGCAAACAGCCTCAGTATCAGTTCATAAAAAATAGACGGGTTACAAGCGATTGAGAATAAGAATTTAATGAATCGAAATTTATAAAAAAGAACTCTATCAATGCAAAAGGGGCAAAGGATAGAAATTACAAAAATAACAAAAAATAATCAGCAGTTGGTTCGAAATGCAGTGGAGCGGAACCGAATTAGCGGATACCATTGGAGAATAGGGTTGTGACCGCTAAATGAAAAGTGTCCGTCTTTTATAACCTTTTCAATTCTGTGTTCTAATTTTGGTATAAGTTACTTTAATGGGGTTAATTTTTGCGGGAATTAGATTTCACGGATTTCGCGGATTTGGGTGTCATCATCCGCGAAATTAAGTCCCAATGGAAATTTGGAAAAGCCCTACCCGCGAGATATTTCGAAACAAAAACTCAAAAAATGTGAAATACCTTGTCGTTGTCGGGGAAAGTAACGAAAATTTTGAGGGGATGACGGAGTTTTCCCCCAACGAATTTTTCTCCCATATTTCATCACCCGACCATAACTTTTACCCGATTTTTTAAACCCCTACCTAAATTAAAATTTTTTACACTTTTATCAAGCGAAATTAGTGCTTTAAACGTCGAATTACAAGTTATTTTTTCCAGCTAGTGAAGGAAACCATTTCATTTGGACAATTTAGTTCGATGGAAGTAACTAAATTAAATTATAAATTTCGTCGGGGAAAAATGACAAATTTAAAATTTTGGCCGGGGGAAAGTGACGAAAATTCCTCCTAGATGACGAAATTATGTTGCCCCGACAAAAAAAAACCGCAACTTATTAAAACAATTGAGTTTAAAGCCCGAAGGGCTAGAGTTCAATTTCTAACCCTTCTCAGGCAAGAAAAAGTGAAGCCTTAAAAAATGAGCCCCATTTCTGACGACAGATTGAATCTAGCAATTCCTTTGTTTACGATTGATATATTTTTCGAAAGTTAATGGTAAATTTTAGTTTCAATCTGTCATTTGTGTAAAAACCAGGCGAGCCGCTCAAGGCCGCGCAACTTTGGTAGGATTTGTTGGCTTCAAATCCTACCAAGGAGATTGACTTCTAGCCCTTCGGGCTTATACTTCATTGATTAAAATTAAAACTATTTCATTTCTTCCCCGATAAGGTAAGTACTTTTTGAGTGTTTAATATAATGCATAAATTCGATCTCCTAAAATTCGAATACTCGCCTAATTCGAGCATATTTCACTATTCTAGCTCGAAAAACAAAAATTGTTCAAAAGTAAACCTGGAAAGTCTTTTTTTATCCAATCAGGTTAAAGATATGAAAACTCATGTAATTCGAACAAAATTCTCGGTCCCTTGGGATAATTCGAATTACATGAGTTCAACTGTATTTCAACGACCAACATTTAACAATAAAAGACACACAACCGTGAAAATGTTGTCACCCAACCGAGGCTGCGAGACAGGGGTGTATTAAATATACACAATATTTAATTATGAAGATTAAATTTGCGCGAGAATTACAGAATTTTAATTTAGGCAAAAGTACCTTTTATTTACGTTAGATAGTATTTACGTCCGCTCTTTATAGGGAGCGATTTTGCGGGGTCAGAACTGCGGGTTTTTCCAAATCGCGTCAGCCACTTTACCGTCCTCAAAAGTGCAAATACATAAACTCGCTAATCTTTGGTATAAGGGTTGGAGAAGGTCGGGTATATGCGGACCGGATCCGACCGACGGACCCTTGGAGACAAAATTTTTGAAAGAGAAGTTTTTATTTACGAATGGAATAAGTGACCTTTAGAGAGGCACTTTTAACTTCTCGCTTTTCTTTTTTGTAATCCTTAGAAAGACTTGTGGAGGTAAAAAAGAACGGACCTTTTACCGTCCGGCGCATATATCTAGCACTGTCTAATACGTTTACCTAAAAGTAACGAGTAAAAGAACGTTCAGTTTCTGCAAGAAATATTCATCTTGGCTCTATCGTCGGTTCACAATATTTTATTCAATAGCGATAGGGAAACTTGCCCCCCCCCCCTCTTGCGGCACGCCTTAAATCGCAAAACTCAAAAGTTTCACGTTCCGTTTTTTGAAATTGTCGATAGACTCACAACCCAAACACTTTTTGCTAAGTTTAGACCACATCCTGCATAATAAGCGAGACAAAACCAAATCTTTAAAATTGGTGGTAAAAGAGAAAGGAAAAAACTTTCGAATTATGAAAATTCGAATCACGAACCAAACATTTGGCAAAGCCCTACTTACATTATATAAATTTAAATTTGTCAATGTAAACAGGGTCTTTCACATTCGAAAATGTTTCACTCCAGACACAAATGTAGCGCGCACTGGCGCCCTTGAAAGAATGTGGCAAGGCAAGGTCATGACAAACGAAGGCGGACGATAAAGGTATGCATATAATTTTTTTAAGGATCGAAATCTATAATGTGAAAGAGTGTGGTCACGGACCTGGTGGTTTGTTTAAAGGAATTTTAATTTTGTTTATTTCCAATAATTCATGGCTTTAATTTGATGTAATCTTTGGACATATCGAAAAACAAAAATTAAAAAGCAAAGCGTTCGTTTTTTTCTTCTAAATGACAAATAAAGCTAATGCAGTAGAGTACATTTAGTCATACAGTATTTTAGAAAATAGAGCCTGTGATGGTAAAATTAATTTTCAAATTAAAATTTAAAAAATACCTTAAGTGGATAAATTTTGGCGTGGACTTAATTTGGCGATTGAACAAAATACAATTTTTGGCGGGGATTTAATTTGGCGATAGATCAATTTCGTAACATTTGACGGGGTTTTAATTTGGCGAATTGGAAATTTTGTCACATTGAAATAGGTGAAAATTACTCAAAAATATACTAAAAATTGTGATTTTTCACATAATTCTCTTTTTGTTAAATTTGGCAGGGATTTAATTTGGCGAATTGCCGAATTTGGAAATTTTGGCGAGGATTTAATTTGCAAATTTAATCCCCGCCAAAATGTATCCACTTAAGGTAGGAAATTTTACTCAAAAAATCAAATTCTGAAAAACTCTGATACAGTCTTGCTTATAGGCAAAAAACTGTAAAAAAAGAAGTCAACCTTTTAAAAAAAAGCTTAGATCTGGTACTTAATTTGTTTAATCAGTTAATCGTTTCCTTTATGAAAAATATCGGTAGACATTTACAAACGTAAAGTATAAAATCACAAAGATAGGTGTTCCATAAGCCATGGAAAGTCGATGTTTGGTTTTTTCGAAAGTACCCAAGTTTTACCATCATCTTCTCCATACACTGATGGTCTCTCAATTAATTCAGCTAACAAATATCTTCGTTCTGATATTTGATTGTTTGTCAAAATGTAAAACAACCCTAAGTATGAGAAATAAAATGAAAGAAAATAAAATAACAGAAAAAATTTAATAGAAAACAGTACTCAATTTCGAGAGTTTTTAGGGGAAATTTAGCGAGTTTTAGTACTGTTTAAATATTTTAAAAATACAAAATCGCAAAAAACCTGTTTTTCAGGCAATTTGTGATGACGTCTGTTGTGGCATATTTTTTCTGCGCACTTTTGTAATTTTGAGCTGCGCAGTTTTGCAATTGCACCCTTGCTCACTTTTGCTATTTTTAGAAAAAAATCGTACATTTTTATCAAATATTTTTCTTTCTGGATTCGTCTTCTTTGTATGATTGACCTTTGTCAAGAATAATTAAAGAATTTTGAAAACCACTTTACTTTATTTTTCATTTTCATAAGATTCACTGAAAAAGTCACAAATAAGCCGAATTTATAATGAAGAGTTAATTCGAGTTGTACCTAAACAGATATGTTTTAAATGTTTTTTGATTGACTGTGCGTTTTTCATTAACTAAAATCGACTCTATCATGAAACTTTGTTATAACTCTTTCAACTCTTAAATTCAAAATAAGTTATTTTGAATTTAAGAGTTGAAAGAGTTATTAAGTGGAGAAGAATAGGCATCGTTGTATCTCCAAACTTTACCTGTATCGGCATCAGAATATAATTTGACAGTATCTACATCAAGGACAAAAACTTCTGCGTTATCTTTGGCTTTGTTATTGGTCTTGAAAATCCTACGAACGATATGCAAAACATCATCTTGTTCAACACTTTGACACAATGAACCGGCTGACACAGTAAACTCGTCGCCAAATTCGCTTGTGATTTCAATCTTCTTTACCAGAATGCCTGATTCATCTATTTGAAGAGTAGCATTGTTCAATTGGCAGGTTTTTTCCTCGTCCAAAGTGACTGGTTCGATTTTTTTAGACCTCTCAAGTGAGTTACGGCATGTCCAAGGTAAAAGTGAACCAGTTCCACTCACTTTCAAAATGTCAAACATAGCTGGAAAGAAGCGCCATATGATGTAGATCAACGTGATGGGTGTTAGAAAAATTTAACTTGAGGCTATAAGAAGTTACAGCCCAAAAACCTGTATTATGACGTCATAAACATTACGTAACATTACGTCACGAAACTTAAAATTTAAATAACTCATAAACTATTAATGATATCAATATGAAATTTTGACAGAACAAATATATCGTAATTCTCTAGAAGTAAAATTTTCAAAATCTCCTGAAAAATGATGAAGTCAGCATTTTTAAGCCATTTTCGATTATTGCCTATAAAAAATGACGTCATCATTTTTTTCAAAAGATTTTTAGCTCAAAAGTTTTTTTACATCAGTATCTATTTGTGGTCAAAATTTGACGTTTATATGACTGTTAGTTCACGAGATATTCAAATTTTTAGTTTTATGACGTAATGTTATGTAATGTTTATGACGTCATAATACAGGTTTTTAGACTATAACTTCTTATAGCCTCAAGTTAAATTTTTCTAACACCTATCACGTTGATCTACAGCACAAGGCGCTTCTTTCCAGCTATGTCTGACATTTTGAAAGTGAGTGGAACTGGTTCACTTTTTCTTTGGACATGCCGTAACTCACTTGAGCTTTTTGGTGCTTCCTTCACTTCACCAGTTTTGACAAGGGTCTTCTTACATATCGCGTTGCCTTCGTCATACGTTTCTGGGAATTGGTTTGTAACGGTACAAAATATAATCCAGTCGAATAGCTAAATATAAATAAAAAATTAGCATAAATTATAAATCTATGCTCCTTCGTGTATAAAGATTTGAAAAAATTATTAGCTTCTTGTATTGATTCAACAATTTATAATATTTATTGGTCAACTTTTGTATTTCGACTTTTCACCGATTTTTTCAAGTTGATAGGGTCTCCCTCCGAGTCAGTGACACAAAGTTGGGGCTCTCTGAATACTTTAGGGTTTTTAAACTAAACGCTTTTTTATAAAACAATTTTAGAAAAACACGATCCTAAGAACTAGCCCAAACCTAGGAAAAAATTAGGAACAATCTGGCTTAGGTCCAGCGAATATTCAAGAACAAACTAAATAAGACTAAGATAGAATCAAGAATGTGTAGATGGTTTAGCTGATGATAAAGGAGAATCATGGGGTTTCTAAAGAAAAATCTGGACTAAATTGAAAGAGAATTTTAACTTTGTGGCAAGTAATCTTGGCAAATTTGGCGAATTTTTTAGAGAACTGGCTAATTCCGCTAAGATTTCTTCCTTTAATGTATTACCTGATATGTCTCCATTACACATCTTTCCATGTGTGCTTTATTATTACATCGACGGCTAATTCATGAATTCATCCTTTCTAGGGGATACATCCAAGATGCATACAATGGACCGAACTTGCGCATGTTAAAGACGATGTGATGGCATATGTGAGTCGTTATGTTTGATAGATTCGACGGAAAATCTCGTTCCATCAAAGAAAAAGCTTGGTGGAGGTGCTTTTCCAACCAATCCAATTGATCTTTGTTGAATTTCTTTACAAAGAGATGAGACAGAACACCAAAGAAGTAAAACAGGGTTCGCTGTTGTCGTAATGGTAACATGTCACGTAACGCGAATGACCAGATGTTCTCGACGGTGTACTAAAAAAGGTTGTATTGTTTTATTTCGTAATATTTTTAGGCGATTTCGCGGGGTACTAGGCTTAAATTTGTGTGGACTGGATCTCCAAAATGACCCCTAAAGTTTTATCGAAAAAGTCACTATTAAAGACAAAATTGGCAAAAAAGTGAATTGGAAGGGGGCGGGTGGGTAATTATTGAAAAATTCCCTATCACTTAAAGATATTTTGATCTTTAGTGGCTTCGATACCCTTATAGAGTTACAAGAACCCTCCCTTTGCTTTTATTACCTCTTGCCAGCCATGATGATTTTTCAGTGTGTCTGTTGTATGCGAGAATACGTCTCCCTTATATCCGGTTTGTTCTGGTGTAAAAAATACGTTTTTCACTCTTTCGTTGGCGACATTGATCTGTTCAGCTGACAAGGTGTATGTTATCTGTTTGATGTCTTCTTCTGACGCCGTCGGCCTATTTGACCTAGCAGCGCTCTCATGAACCGAAATCGCCTTTTTTTGAAGTTGCTGGGATAACCAGTGAATGACTCCAGTAACTACTCTCCGAATGGTGTGCATTCCATCAGGCTGGTAATCATCTTGAAAAGCGTGATAAGGTAGATCCATGAACGAATAACTACCTAAATGTGAAAGTGACATAACTTGGCTTAGTCGGCGGATCTTTAAGTCCAAGCTAAACCTTAAAACTCTGTAAAACGCATTCGATATAGGTCGAAATCAAGCTTGTTAAAATGAATGAAAATCGGATCTAACACCAAATTCAAATAAATTTCAAATCTAAGGCAACCACTTTTAAATTCAAAGGTTTGATGAAAGTTTAGTGATACCTGTAATTCCGTTTGCTTTTGAAAATTTAGCTTTTTGCGTTTTGTTCGGCAAGCTCTCGTACTTTTTACGCAGTTCAAGTTAATCAGCCGTTGTCATGGCTTCAGCTTTTTCCTTTTCCTCCTTTTCACCAGGGAAGAGAGTCGATTTTCTTAATGGGGATTCTTCTGGAAGGAACTTTCTGCTGCCCTGGTACTCAGTCTTCTTGCAAAATTTACAATATTTACCAGCATTTTTGCACCATGGACAAGCCCTCAAACCACCTATGAAAAAAAGACGTTTCAGAGATTCAACAAACTAAAATATTCAGAGGATGCTCAAAAATTTGGATTCTTCCCGCCAGCTACTGGAACTCGTACGATTGACACTGAGTTGTAATTTTTTAGGTACGGGATAATTACGGGATTGTTGTCTGCGTAACGGTGAACTTAGGGAAATCTTGATAACCATAGACATTTCTAAAATTGAAATTACCTTGGGCTTGATTGTGCATGACCTTTGCTATCGCTGGAAAATCAAAGATGAACTGGACCAATTTAGTTTTTGATGAAACTTCTTTCGTCTTCATGTAAAACGAGCAATCATCCAATTCTTGCAACTCCTCTACAACCAATTCCAAATAAGGCTCCAAGGTGTGCGGCTCCTTTTTCCCATTGCCAGGAATTATTCCAAGAAGCTGAATACCGGTAAATGATTTCCGAAATTCAGGTGGAAAATTCAAAATCTGAATCATCAGTGGCCACATCGAGTAAGATTTGTTTTGTGAACGCAATGGATTCATACCATCTGTGCTAAACGAGAGTGCAACGCCTGAAAGATTAAAATTTTGTAAATAGAACTTGTAGACCTCTTCTCAAATGGTTCAAATTTTATAGACTGCCCTTACTTAAAACTCTGCACATTTTTTGATGAGTTTTTCTGGTTGTGGTCATAAACTGAGACAAATCTTAACCCACAATTTGAAACCCGCCACATTTTTGCATTTTATAATAAAACTTACCTAGTTCGCCTTCGAACAGTCCATCCTTGGCAAACCACTCCGATTTCCATGTATCGGTATCCTGAATGTCCCTAATCCACTCATCGTCTTTTGATTTTGGCTCGAGTTTAGAGGACATCGGACTTGCCAACATACGGGCGATTCGAGGACCAAGAGGGAAGTATGTGAATGTTCTTCTTGCATTCTCAGAAGCATCATAACGGTTTTGGTTACAAACCGGACATGTCTTCAAATCAGCATATTCTTTCCGGAAAAGAATACAATCATTCACACACACGTCGTACCTCTCCATAGGCAACAAGAAGGGTCTGATAAGCTCCATAGCCTCTTGGTAAGAACCAGGCATCTTGTTGCCTTCCGGGAGCGTAAAATTTTTGTCATTTCGAAATATTTCGGACAGTTCTTCTTTTGAGGTGAAAGGGTGTGCAACAAAGGTTCGAAGTTTTATAAAAATCGCTTCCAAAATACTTAATTTCGATCCCGGATAAAGTTTTTCTGTAGCCGCATAACTTTCGGAGTACATCTTCTCGTCATAATATACTTTTCTCGTATATTCCTTTGTTGTTTCCAATTTTCGTTTTCGTTCCGCACGAAGCATATCAACATCTTGTTTTTGATGTCTTTGAAATTGCTTTGGAGATAGCACCTTCCCTTTGCACTGGTTGCTCTGGCAGTAGCATTGCTTGTAGCCTAAGGAAAATTTTTTTCTAAATTAGATTCTAATATAAGATAGAAGATGCGGAAAACATCCCAAACTATAGCTATACAGTATTGATGTCAGGATAAAGACCCATTTATTAGACCAGCGGCCGGTCGAGGTACTGAATTGTGTCACTCCGTAGGGAACCCCATAACTCAGGGCAGTTTTTGACATTGTGCTCCCAATAGGGCGTAGAACTGACAAAACTAACGATTTGGATTCAAAATATTGAAAATCATCGATAGTTTTTGCTGCATCGGCAGGTTTTCAGCCTGTTTACCCACATTCTAAAATGAAATATCTTGGGATCTAGACATCAAAATATAACAAACTGCAGGGGGGGTCGGTACTCAAATCCAAGACATATTATGAGTACTACAAGGTTTTTTGACGATACCCCCACCTAATTTTTGAAAAAGGAATTTTAGTACAAAAATTTCTTTTGACATTTTAGCATAGTGACCACCTAAATAAGGCTTATTTTGGAATTCGGTTCGAAGAATGCGGGTCTTTGGACTTACAACAAAATGCCAACTCTGGTTATTTAATCTGTAAAAGAACCTGATCTATCTCTATCTATTCTAGATAAAGACTCAGAAACAGTCAAGACACTTTTGCTCTGCTCTACTTTAGTTATTGCAAAGATGGATTGGTTATTTTTCACCTCTAATTTACAGCTTGCTACTTCTTTTCTATCCAGTTATCCACGGTTCTTTACAAAAAACAAAGCATTCATTTTGGAGTGCAATTTTTAAACATGGAATTTTGAGTGCGGATGAAATCAAAGTCAAATTCCCAGGGGGCTGAAATTCAAGGGTATTTTACCACCGGGGTCAAAATTTTTGCTTAATTTGTGACACAGGGACGTATTTAAATCTTATATAGAGAGTTTTTATTTTTTTCATTTTGCCTAAAATGCTCAGTCAATAGTTAAATTTCCTAAAATTTGGTGATTTTTAGTACTCATGTACTAAATAAAATTGTTTCTTAAATTTCTTGAAGACCCCACCTAATTTGGGATTTTAGTACACATGGTACTAAAATGCTTTTAGGCTTTTTTTGTAATACCACCACGTCACTAAAAGTCATGATGTCTGAAATTTTAGTACCAACCCCCCCCCCTCTGCAAACTGTACCATTTTATTTGGATTGCCTATGCAGCAGCGAGATTCATTTTTTATGCAAATGTTTCCAACAAAATGCTGACACCATCGGCAAAACGCCCAGAACAATAGGATTCTTTTCGAAAAATTAATACAGCCCTGTCTCTGTGACCCAGTGGGATCTACCCCACTGCTGGCCACCCCAGTGAGAAATTAGTTAGAGGGGGGGTCCTGTTTTCGGTATTTTCAAAGAGCGATGACGTCATCAGGTGACGATGACGTCATCAATGATACCAAAATTTTCACCAAAGATGCCAATTCATATTTGGTGACACTTACAAAATTGAAGAAGCTTCAAGTCAATATGATAAATATTTGAAAAGTTCAAAAAATTCAAAAAAATCGTGTTTTTTTGGGGGGGGTTGCCCTCTCCCCAAGATGGTCGAAGGGTTAAGAGTAAGTAACAAAAAGTGTTTTTTAAGATTTGAAGCTGAATCAAAACTTCTATACTTAAACAAAAGAGTTAAAAAACCCAGCCATTCTCGAAATAAAAGCATGAGAATTTAGGTAATCTATTCTTACACCCACGCACATAGTGCGGAAGGGGTCTGATCCCCCCTTCTTAAATGATCCCCCCCTTCTTGGCATCCCCCCCAAACCTTTAAAAATACCTATCCCCCAAGGATTTTGGGCTAAATTTTTTATGGTAAAAAGGGAAGGGAAACAGTAAAGAAAAATTCAGTCTGGCAAATATATACCACTTTTTAGTGAAAATAAAGAACTTCCTTTCATGCAGACTAAATTTCATAACAGTGCTGGAAAATAATCTACAATATATGTAAGCCCCCCCCCTTCTTAAACAATCCCCTCCCCCCCTTTTTAGTGAAAATTTCTGATCCCCCCCTTCTTCACTTTTTTGGAAGGTGTCATCCCCCCCCCTAAAAAAGAAAGGGGGGGGTTCGAACTATGACGCAGCTCTATTCTTGGCCGTTGGAAGCTCCCTTGCCCTTGACCTTAAGTGTACTACGTCTCATTTTAAAGTGAAATGGAATAATAAATAATAATAATATCTTTCCTCAGAGTTAAAAAGTAATAGTAAATAATAAATATATTTATAAATATGTTTTAAACTCTATTGAGGTTGGCGCCCGTGGAGCGCCAGGATTTTCTTTCCACCATCATTGTGAGTGCATCTGACTCACTCAGTCCATACAACTTTGCATCTCTGATGACTTCACGGTATGTCGAATTCGTTACACCTGTTTTCTTTTTTAGACCAGGGTGGTACTGTTCGAAAGTTAACTTTTTTATGTAGCATTCGTTTGAAGCTCGGGTGAGCATCAGTGTGCAATCCAGTTGTATTGCTGATTTTGAAGGTACTTAGAAAGCGAAGGCCGGTCGATAAGGTTTTTGATTTGCTCATTTGAGTAAAGTAGTTTTTTGAATGTTCCTTTTTTTCCATCATTTGTTGTATATTCAATCAGTTCAGGTTTGCGTTGATTACCTCCTCTGACTAGGTAACGTAAGAATTTGATATATTGACTCTCAATATGATCGAATTGTTTCTTGGTCAATGTCCAGCACTGACATCCATACATGAGACGGGAGCGAACAAGTGATTCGAGGTATAGAACTCTGGTGTGAAGTTTGATTTTATAATTCGTGAAAAAAGGTTTCAATTCGTAAAATTTGCAATTGGCTGAAGTGATGCGATGCTCTATTTCAATATCTCCTGTTGAACTGTTGTCATGTTCGATAAATGCTCCCAGGTATTTGAATGATTTTGAGTTTCTAATTGGGATCCCATTCAAGGTTATAATTGACTGTGGATATATGTCATTTATAGTTGGTTTTCCTAATTTCCAGTTTAGAATAAGGGTTTCGGTTTTATCCGGATTGAGTTTTAGACAGTATTCAACAAATACTTCGTTCAATATCTCAATCATTTTCTCGAGATCTCCAATGCACCAAGCTGCTAGGACAATGTCGTCGGCATATCCTAGCCATAAAAGAAGTAAAATTTCTGCTATGGCATATTCGGTTCCAGTGACTTCAGTAGGAATTTTGTAGGGGATATCAACAAATCGAATTCCAGCTTCACGACACCTCTGCTGAAATATTTCAAGTGTGTGGTTAGCGTAGATATTGTATAAAAGAGGGCTTTCGGGTCCGCCTTGTCTGACTCCCGAGGTAGTTTCAAAGATTATAGAACAACCTTTCATTGAACAGTTAGTTTTATCATACATATCTTCAATGATTTTGAACATTGTTAGGTTTCCAAAGTATCCTTGGACAATGGTGAATAGCCAATCTCTACGGATGTGGTCGAAAGCAGCGGACAAATCAACCATGCCGATAAAAAGTTCTTTTTGTTGTTTTCGCGCCCATTGATGAATTCTTTTCAGACAATAGATACCGTCCGTGCATCCTCTCCCTGGTCGAAATCCCATTTGTCCTTCATTCAGTATATCATCATAAAAGTTGAGACATCTATTCAAAACAATGTTCACAAGCACCTTGGTCAAAATACTCGATAAGGTAATTCCGCGGTATTTCGTTGGATCACGGGGAGAGCCTTTATTTTTGAATATGGCACTTATTTCTCCTTTGCCAAAATAGTCTGGAACTTTTCTATTTTCCCAGATGTCATTGAAAAATTTGTGGATAGTTGTTTTGAATTCGTTACTTTCAAGACTGAGTTTTAGTAGTTCAGCGGAAATATCATAACTTGCTTTGTTATTACGAAGTCTGGTAATAGCTTTGGTTATTTCATCTATGGTGGGTGGAAGATCATTTATATCTAACGGTTGATCTCGTGGTAATGGTAGTGAAAGTGGGTTTGGTACATTTAGTTGATCAGGGTTGAAATGGTCGCGAAAATGTTCGAGTAGACCAGGACAGTCTAATTGGCGGGTTTTTTTTCTGTGAATTTTCGCTTGTTCTTTAGCGATTTTATAGGATTGGGCGATGTCACGAGCAGTTTGTGCAGCGGTAAACTTAGATGCTTCATTTGCGTAGTGTTTATTTCGTAGGAGTGTTACTCGTTTACGAATCTTCCTTTGAGTTGCTCGATATAGCTTTTTATCGTGTTTGATGTGGTATTGTTTTCTTCGCTCGAGAAGTTCTTTCAGTTCATAATCGTTATCCCATGGAAACGGTTGTTTTTGGGTTTTGTTGATACGAGGAAGGAATTCTTCGGCCGATAGTTGTATGGTTTCTGGTGATACTTGTTGTGTAGGTGAAAGATTTTCCGTTAGGGATTTGACGAAGTTTTCTTTATTATTTCGTGTGAGGTTTTTGAAATAGAACTTCTTAGATATTGAATTTGTATATTTTGAAGTTTTTAACAATGTTTTGTGTTTCGGTGTTTTAAAACGTATAACAACAAGTTTATGATCACTGTGAAAATCATAGGATCTACGGACGCGACAGTCTAAACAAAAGCGTTGAAGAAATTTATTGGTAATGGCGAGGTCATATATCTTTCTGGTACGGTTATCGTTGCTATACCAAGTATATGAATTTGCGGGTTTGTGTCGAAGGTACGTGTTCAGAATAGGTGACTGAAATTCTGCACAGAAACGAACCAATCGATTTCCATTGTCGTTATGTTGGGCGTCTTCAAGCGATTGACCATGAAAGTAAGTGGCTTTATGACGAATGACTGTGGTTGTTGCGTTAAAATCACCGAGTATAATTAGTTGTCGTTTACGTTCAATATTTGACAGTTTTTTCAGATCTTTCCAGAATTCATCTTTCATTGAATCACTGGATTTTTCAGTCGGGCCATATGCAGCAATAACTCGAAGGGATAGTCCCCAAACTGATAAATCTGCATACATAAGTCGAGATGAGATACCTTCGATTGATTCAATAACGATGCTGTTGTGTTTCTTTAAGATAAGTGCGACACCTTGTTCCCGTTTGCGAACAAATCCTGACTAGTGCATCTGGTAGTCTTTGAAATCTAAGCAGTCTTTACCGAGTAATCGTGTCTCTTGTAAAGAACATATGTCGAATGGCTCACCTTTTTTGAGTTTGTTGTTTAAAATTTCACTCATTGTTCCTCATTGTGTTTCAATCTTCTTTCACGATTCGGTGTAGTGATTTCAGTCTACGCTTCAAAGGATACCATTTTTGTGTTCGAAATTTCGAATCTTGCTGACGTAAGTGATTTCGAATGTTTTGATTTTGTTTTACAATCACCGAAAGTCAGCCATTCTTTGGTTTCACGTGGCTCACTCTGTTTTATCACATTCTCGATCTTTATCAAGACGTTACTGTTGTTCAAATTTCTATTGTTTTTGGATTTTGTTTGATTTGTTTTTATGATGGATTCTTCTTTTTATGGTTATGGAAATTCTGCTTGTAATAACAACACTGGAATTGACTTTGAATTGGATTGTTTCCTAACAAAATATGGATACGCCGGTCCTAGATGGCCAAAACCCCATCAAAATCCTTTGCAAGACCTCTCCGTTATCACGTTCCTGCGAAACTATTTCGTGAACAAGGAAAAAGAAGCGTGGCAAGCCACCTCCACGGGAATAAGGCGGGTTCGTGGAGGTCAAAATTCTTGCAACGTTACAAATCATTTTCAGAAGCTCCTTTTGGGCTCAAACGAAGCGTATAACTAATTAAAGTAAGATTCAGTCTAGGCAGATGTTTTTTCATTTTGAAATTTTGCGTAATTCGCAAAAATTCTCAATTTTGCGCTATTTTGATGACGTCATAAAAATTGAAATTCAAATAACTTTTGATAGAATCATCAAAATAATTTCAAACTTTCACCAAAGATGCATTTCAATGCAAATTTTCAAAAAAATTTCAAAAATTTTGAAAATCTTGATGTCGTCAGCATTTTTTGAGGATTTTAGTTTTTTGCCTTAAAAGTGATGACGTCATGAAATTTCATGAATTTTTTTATTTAATTCTGAAAACATTAATGATATGCATCTTTGGTCAAAATTTGAAATTATTTTGATAATTGTATCAAAAGTTATTGGGATTTCAATTTTTATGACGTCATCAAAATAGCGCAAAATTGAGGATTTTTGCGAATTACGCAAAATTTCAAAGTGAAAAAACATCTGCCTAGACTGAATCCTATTCTACTTAGTCATACGCTTTGTTTGAGCCCAAAATGAGCTTCTGAAAATGATTTGTAACGTTGCAAGCATTTTGACCCCGCCTTAATCCCCTGGAGACATCAACACCACCCACAACGCAGTCATCAGCGAATAATTTCAATAATGCAGACTACTTTCATAAAAGTTCTGGAGCTCATCAAATGTTAATGGTATTATAAAAAGTCTTAATTCTGAAATTGCTAAAGTGTCTTAAGGTTCATTGAAAATACAGTCTCGCTAATTTTTTCGAATTACAGAAAGCATTTAATGAGGGTTTCCCTTCGGAAAGGGACTTTTTTAGAATTTGAGAATGTCTGTCTGTCTGTGTGAGTATTTCCCAAAAACTTTGGGGCAACCTCGAGACTTCAAAAATCATCGGATTTGGCACACTTGTTCCTTGGGTGAATGTATCTGGGTTTTTTTGGTTTTTTTTCTCAAAAATTTCGAATTTTGGGGCCTGGGGGCGAGTTTTTCGCCAAAACGAGGCTAAAACTTTGAGGCAGCCTGGAGACTTCAAAAATTGTCGGATTTGATTGAAATTTGGCACACTTGTTCCTTGATCGAATATCTGTCGGTGTTTTTTTCATTTTTGAAAACTTTTGATCTTTGGGGCGTGGGGACGAGTTTTTTGACAAAGCGATCTTTGGTGACTTCAATAATGAGTTTTAAAGCTAGTTTGTTTTGCTACAATCGGGCCTTTGAATAATCGGAAGCTACTGAAGTTGAGTTGCGCACGTTCGACTATTATACATAATTTCAAGTTATAGAAAGATTCGATTAAGAGAAGTTCAAATTAGCGAGGGACCACTGTAGATCGAATGGCCTTAGAGGGCAATCTTCAACCTCTTTCAGGAAGGAAAAAGTGAAGCCCGACGGGTTGTTGTGTCTTTTTGTTCGAGTTTCAAGACCACATTTCCCATCCAAAAACTACCCCTTCGTGGTAAAATTCAATGATAAATCGTTTAGGATCCGGGGTTACTTATAGCACTTTGGAAGGGTTCCTAGTAGAAAATCGTTTCTGTGAGGGTTGTAAAATTTGGTCTATCTAAAAGCCGGTTTTCAGCAAAGGTTCAGTCCGGACATAATCGACAATCTCGGACCCTAGTACCTCTCTCCAGTTAATAATCAGTGGAAGGGGATATACCGGGTGAATAGCAGGAGCATTTTTATACTTGATTCTTTGATTCCTTTTTTTGATTTTCCAGGGCGTGCTCTCTGGAGAAATTTCAGATCAGAGCAGTCTTAAAATGAGAAAAGACAACAAGACCGCAAGGAAAGAGCGAAAAAAAGTCGCGGCATCAGTAAGTATATTTTCTCTGGTCCGATATTTACTTTCATTATGGTTCATTCCCTTAGGGCTCTTTACATCATAAATCTGTTTAGTTTATTATAAGAATACAAGAACTTGAAAGCTCAGCGATGCTTAGGTAGAGGGCTTGACAAGGCTGTAAAATGATTATAAGGATGCTTATATCCCATGCAAAATTACAGAGAAATTCCGAAAATCCGTAAAATCCCACCCGAAAACAGGCAAAATTAGAAGGCTAAGGTAATGCTTATCATATGCTTAATTTTTAAAAATTCATAGACTATTCGAACATTGAAGATGTCAGAAAGCGTAAAGGACGAGCGTACAATTGCAGCTAAACTTGGCTTAAAAATAAGAAAAGAAAGATTTGACGAAAAAGAAAAGTAAGAAACATGCTTTTTAGTTTTCTGAAACTGTCATTTATGATATGTTACAAGTCAGTTTTTCTGTAACTTCTTAAAAAAGGCAAATAATTAATCCGTAATTCTGCACCCAACTTATCTTCTTCTCTTGTATATAAGTAAATGATTATGCCCAAGGACCGAAACTTTTGCGCCAGATTTATGACTTTTCGGTAGATTACCCCTATTTTGAGGAAGTAGCGAGATTATTTATCGGAGATATTCTACGGCTACGGTTGCGGGGCTGTCTATGCGGGTCGTCACCAAAGGCGACATGTCGTTGTCTACTTTGCTCTGTACGGGAAAAACACCGTATAAGCAAAGTCGACATGATGCCGTACGTCAAATATCGAACTTGCTTTCACCCGCCATTACTTGCTTTCACCCGCCATTTCCCTCGCCGCTTTAACCGTAACCGTAGAGAACTTCAGATACATAATCTCGCTAGTGTGACGTCCAGGGGGGTTCTGGTTTTTCGATTGTGAAATCCAGGGTGGTCAGTAAAATGGGATGAAAAAATCAGAGGGGGTCCTCGACAATTGAAAAAGAAATCAAGGGGTGGTAGAGACCGTGGTATTTCCAAAATAGCCTCCTCAATGTAGGTGGTTCAATTTTATTGTGGAAACTAGTAAGTGAAAGAGACTGATTTACAAAATTCAAATAATTAGTTTCCCACTTTTATTTACAGGCTAATTGCTAGTCAACTTGGAATCAGTCAAAGGCAATTCCAGCTGCAGAAGAAACAGAAGCTGTTGGATTCGAACGGCAATCCCGTACAACCATCTGCTACCTCATCTGCAGTCACAACTGTCACTGCTACCTCCAACCTTTCTGTTAATTCTGATGTCTCTGATACTTCTTTTTCCACTCTTACTGCCATCTCCGATTCCCCTCTTTCCTCGACTCTCTCTTTTGCTCCTTTTGTTTCTACAGCCTCCACCGTCTCTGACGTCACCTCTGTCTCTGATTCCCTAGCTTCCACTACTACTTCCATTTCTGATGCCCCACTTCTTTCCTCTACTTGCTCTGATGCTCCCTCTGTTTCTACCACCTCTGTCTCTGATTCCCTAGCTTCCACTACTACTTCCATATCTGATGCCCCTCTTCTTTCCTCTACTTGCTCTGTTGCTCCCTCTGTTTCTACCACCTCTGTCTCTGATTCTCTAGCTTCCACTACTACTTCCATCTCTGATGCCCCTCTTCTTTCCTCTACTTGCTCTGTTGCTCCCTCTGTTTCTACCAACTCTGTCTCTGATTCCCTAGCTTCCACTACTACTTCCATTTCTGATGCCCCTCTTCTTTCCTCTACTTGCTCTGTTGCTCCCTCTGTTTCTACCACCTCTGTCTCTGATTCCCTAGCTTCCACTACTACTTCCATTTCTGATGCCCCTCTTCTTTCCTCTACTTGCTCTGTTGCTCCCTCTGTTTCTACCACCTCTGTCTCTGATTCCCTAGCTTCCACTACTACTTCCATCTCTGATGCCCCTCTTCTTTCCTCTACTTGCTCTGTTGCTCCCTCTGTTTCTACCACCTCTGTCTCTGATTCCCTAGCTTCCACTACTACCATTTCTGATGCCCCTCTTCCTTCCTCTACTTGCTCTGTTGCTCCCTCTGTTTCTACCACCTCTGTCTCTGATTCCCTAGCTTCCACTACTACTTCCATCTCTAATGTCCCACTTCTTTCCTCGAATTCTTCTGTTTCAAAAAGTGACAAGTGGTACCACAAAATTGACAGTTACCCACCCTTAAGATTGCACGTGGGTACGAATGCCACCGTTGCGTACAAGCGGTTAGAATTTGCACGCGCGGT
Source organism: Clytia hemisphaerica (assembly GCF_902728285.1). NCBI lineage: Eukaryota > Metazoa > Cnidaria > Hydrozoa > Leptothecata > Clytiidae > Clytia > Clytia hemisphaerica. The sequence goes on along the minus strand of NW_027103564.1, from coordinate 1,004,618 downwards.
GGAAGAAGCCGAAATTGACGACCACCTAAACGAGGTGGTGAAACTTGAGTATTTCGAGATTACGAACAAAAAAGAGGGCAGAATCAGGGAGAAGAAGAGGAGACCACTCGTCACGAAGGACGAAACATATCACATCTTGCAGAGAATCTCTTTGAAAAAAGATGAAAACAACGAGTACCTGATCGACAACTATGATGAAGTTCAAGAGCATTTTTTACATTATTTATCGTTATAAAAAATTAAAAAAAAAAAGATCAACACTGAAGCTCAATTTTGTCATTTAGTCTGTCCTTGTTTTTGGGGTTAAACTTGTGCTCGGATCCTATTATTTTAGGCGTACAAACTTTCGCAAGCAGAAACTTTCGCGAATGGCCCTTTCTAAAAAAGAAATTTAAATTCGCGATAAGGGCTAAATTCGCGGCAATCACAAAAGTTTCTGCTCGCGTAATATCGTACGCCTAAAGTAAATCCTATTAAACCCCGAAGGGGGAAAGCGTACGGGGTTTGCGATTTCCGAAATACCGAATAATTTTGCTAAAATTTCCGAGATTCCGTAAAAAAATGCTTGCAATTCCGATACCGATTTTTGGGGGGTATTTTTCCTCTTTTTGACTAATTTTTCATTAAATTTGACTTTTCATATATGAATTCCGAAGATGGAGGATAAAAACTTTATAATACCGAAATTCCAAAGCAAAAATTCATGGATTTCCGATACCGAAGGAATTTTGCCCGATTTCCGAAATTCCGAAGAAAAAAGGATCGATTTCCGCCATTCCGAAATATCGTACTCCCTGTCCCCCCGAAGAAGGATTCATCAAAGAAAGATATGTTAAGTTAAAATCAAATTCGACCACTAAAACTCGTCCCCAAGTCCAAAGAAACGATGTTAAATATAACCCGAGGGATCAATAGTGCTAAAGTTCAGTCAAATCAATGTCGTGCTTAAACGTTAAAGACTCGCCCAAGTGATTTACCCAGTGGGGGAGGGTGCTATTACTGAGAGTAGGTATAAGTACTTTCATCGGTGAGTCTCTCCTTTGGCTACCATCAGTAATGTAATAAAACACCCCTGTCTCACAACCCCGGTAGAACTTTTTCCAACAGTGGGGATAAAAATTTATATCGAAATCCCAATGGGGATATAAATTCTATTGTTCCCGAGCTTAAAATATCCATTAGTGGGGATGATTTTGGACAGCAAATTTTTGCATTGAATTTCAAATGGGGATGAAATCAAAGTCAATTTCCCAGTGGGGCTGAAATTGTAGGGTATATTGTCCACCGGGGACGAAATTTTTGCCAACTTTTTCAGTGGGGCTGGGGTCCCAGTGGGTCTGTGACACAGGGGTGTAATAACGCATTTGTTGCACGGGGACGATGTTAGCACAAAATCCCACTAAGTCGAAATAATGAAATGGTAAGAATCCCTGGGTACAAGGCTGCGGAAACGGTTGCTCTTTTTTCCGCTCAAAGCAAGGATTTTAACAGGGTGAAAGTCGATACTGTTTGAATAATTTGATCTTTAGAAACTGAAGCTAGGTCACATTTAGATTCTGAAATGTCTAAGTCTTACAGGTCTTTCGGCCGTTTGTGTAGGTCTACGGCCGCTGAAAACTGACAGCACATTAAATATTTAGGTATCGGGTCGTTAACGTAGGTCTTCGGCCACTGGAAAACCACAAGTCTTTTTGACTTTCTTTTGACTTTTCTGACTTTCAAAAGTTCTTTGGCCGCTAGCCTGGGTATTCATTCGTTGACGGAAAAAATCCACGACGGTGACCAAGAACAGCTCAAATCATAGATCGAACACATAAGAGTAAGAGCATGGATGAATCAGGCTCTAAAGCTTAATTATATTGGAATTTTGAACTTTTGAACTATATTTTCCATAGTGAAGTGTTATTATTATTAGTACAGAGTGGCTGAGGAAGCAGAATAGGGGGCGGCAAATACGATATGTTAATGGTGACCTAGGAATTTTAATGCCCTTAAACTAAAGTCTTGATAAGGTTAGTTGTCGTTTCTAATTATTTATTCAAATGTAAACTTTTTACACTAATTTTAGATATAACTTGTTATACACTAAAATTTTCTAACAAAAATACATATCTTGCACCATCAAGTTTCTCTCGTTGTTCCATATTAGGATTTCATTACGCAGATTGTCATTGTTAGTCGCTAGTTTGTATTTTCTTCAGTGTATATAACTGCACTATATTCCTTACCTGAATTAAAAAAAGGCTATTTTTACGTACATGACTCAATATTTCTGCATATCTTAATAATTTAATAACTTATTGAATTTTGTGCCGTCAGAAATGTTATTCTTTCTTCCCTTGTATGGCAAGAAAATTTATAATTCAGAATAAGAATGGCCCACTCGCTTAAAAGTAGGGAAATTGAATGGTGTACAGAGGATTCAAAGCTGTTATTCTAACTATGAAGAAAATGGTTAATAAATCGCAACTAAACAGAGACAAAAATTGGAGGATAATTTCCCACCAGGGACGATATTATAGCCAATTTTTCCAATGGGAAGGGTTCCCCAAGGGGTCTGTGAGAAGGGGGTGTAATGGAAAGTGCGAACAAGGTCAAATTGGTTTTTTAAAAATCAAATATAGATATAAGCCCCTCGGATTCCAATTTTAAGCGCAAGTTAAGTCAACTTGGGCTTAGCATTTCGAATTCCGATGGTAAGCCCATGCTCAGTCTCTTAAATTCTCTACTGTCAGCCATTACCCCAATGAATCTAAAACACCTTTAGAAATCTCTTACATAAATTGTACATAAAAATGCTTTACAAGAATAGTTATAGATACAAAAATATGATAACAATTAGTTTAGAAACACAAAAACTCTACCAAAATGAAAGAAAGTATTGTGAATGATATAAGCAAATTAAAGAAAAATCACTTCGCAAATCAAGTGAACCATACTTTCATTCTTTTTATCCATCAAACTAGGTTATGCAACAAAGCTATTTTTTATTGTAGTGTAATTTTGATTTGATTTTTTTCCAAACAAAGACTTTTGGAGAAATACATATATTGGGCAAATATAGAAATGCATTTTCATGAATTTTTCAGAAAATCCTTGAAATTGTAAAATTCTTCCCTATGACGATGTTGAAAATTAACAAATTTACAATAAAAAAATAAAATCACTAAATAACAACTTTGAATTACCAGAAAGTGAAAAGATTCAAAATCTCTATAGTAAGTGAAAAGTCTAATGGAATTCCTTATTACTTTTTCAATGTTCAGTCTGATTTACTTTAAGAAATTAATATATATTTTTTAAATCGCTTATTAGGTGTCACAAAAATCTTAAAGATACTGCCCCTCAAATCAAGTCATGGCAACTATTATTGATTTTTAAGATTTGATTAGGAATTTTATAACAACGTGATAATTGAAATAAAGAGAAAACAGTTGAATTGTCAAAATTATGTTAAATATTTTATTTTAAACATTCCTCGAGTTTATTTTCTTTCGTCAGTTGTGTCTTTAAAGATTGTCGGTGTCTTTTTAATTTCGCAGTCATTGACTGTTCAACAAACAATTTCAAATTGGCTGGAACATCAAATTTAACATAAATTGCATCGTTTATCATTCTCATAGTTCTTTGGTCAAATTGTTTAAGCTTTTGTCGTCCATTGATGTTAACTTCTCTTTTATTGAAAACTTAGCTTTTATCAATTCGAAACCATATTCTGCCGCTAATTTTATTCTGGGATCTGTATCTGTAGCTGTGGCGAGAGACAAAGAAATATCTTCAAGCTCTTGATTTGATGTTGATGGCGTGTTTGAGTGGTGTTGATTTGAAATGATATGATGAGGTCCAGCTTGTTGATTTAGTTGCTGATGGTGACTTGGTTGCTGTTGGTGACTTTGTTGCTGGTGGTTGCTAGCTTGTTGACTTGGTTGCTGATAGTGATTTTGCTGTTGGTGATGTTGTAGTAGACGGCTAGCTTGTTGACTCTGTTGCTGATCGTGATTTTGCTGATAGTGAAGTTGACTTTGTTCGTCTGGGCGCGTATTAACGGGTCGCAACCATGAATTTTGTGGTGAAAGGGTCGATTGTAACTGCGACATGAATGATGGATTTATGTTGTCTAAGTTGATGTAATTTATTAATTCTTCATCAGTGTTGCTGATATTGTTATTTCTTCCAGAAATCAAGATATCCAGTTTACTGTAGATTTCATTAAAACCCTCCGTCATCAAAACTTTAAGTGCTTTGACCTCAGTCTGCAGTTCCTCGATGCTTGTACCACACGGTTGGTTGTGGCCAAGTGGTGACTCAAAACTGAAATTGTCTGGGGTGCCATTTCGTGCAATAAGTGAATCTGCTGTTTGGTTGTTAGGAAGCGGCGATTTCCTTTCTGGTGCAGGTGGTTTTAAGGTAAATGATAATGACCTCTTTGATGCAGTTTCTTTTGCCTTTGACTTATTTGATGAAGATGATAATGATGAAGATGACGAGGACGACAAAGACGAAGAGGACGCAGAAGATAGTGAGGATGAGGACAACGCAGGTGGTACTGTTGCAAGTGATGTGTCAGAAAATTAACTGATTGAAGACAAAGAAGGTGAAGAATTTGTCGTGGTGGAAAAAGCGGGCGATAATGGCGGTTTATCGGCTGATGTACCTGGCATTTTACTTGTTGAGGATGGCAACAATGGACATGTTGAGGGCGATTTAGATGGTGTGGCGAGAGTGACATCAGAAAGTTCTTGGTTGAATGAAGAAGGTGAATTTCTTGTTGACGATAGAACGTTCTGAGAATGTGGTTTATGAACTGTAGCTTTTGCTGGTGATAGTTTCGCTGGTTTCACGGATGATGGTTTTGTTGGTTTAGATGATGAAAGCTGGGAAGGGTCACTTTTGGATGTCTGAGGTCTTACCACGAATCTTGGTTTGTTCACCTTTTCTGATTTTTCCAAAAAATTCTGTGGATCTTTAGTTTTCACCCTTTTGTTCTTTGACAAGTCAACTTTTTCAACCAGAAACCCATTGAATTCGTCCATCTTGCTAGCTTGGCGCTCATGAAACTTATTGACAACGTCAGTCTCCTTTTGACTCATCACACGCTCCTATGAGAAAGATAATGAATATAAGAACCGGTAAATTTTTGCTGAAGCTGAGGATTCTTAAGACTTAAGTTTCATCTCAACAACATTATTTTAGATACCTTAAGTGGATTAACTAGGAAACTTATAGAAATTAGGTCAAAAAGAAGCTGATTCACAAAGTTCAATTTTCTGTGCTTGCGAAAATAACCCCTCAAAAATTAATTTTTTAAAAAGAGAATTGTCTCAAACTTAAAGGTACATGCAACTACAATTTACTCAATTTTTTTCTTCAGATTATATCAGCCTTATCATGACAAGTAACAGTTTGGCAAGCAACAAAGCTGCTGCATCCTTTGAAACAATAACCTTGGCATTGATTGAAAATTGTAAGTAGCTTACTGGTTCTGGACCACTGTTATCCTTAACCGAATCTTTGGCTCTATCAGATTTGACTGCCTTTGACGATTTCGACTTGCGTTTTGATTTTCCTGTGGTTTCCTAGAATTTGAAAGTAGTCGAAATTGAAAGAAATCACTTGTCCAAATGTCAACAATAAGTTTGAGTTCAAGGGGTTTTAGCTACACTGAAATCCTGTTGGTAATAAAATCACAATAAATGCACTGGATTCCTATTATTGACAAACCATTGGTGTTTAAAAATCATCAGAATTATCATATTTACTTATCCTTATCTTTGCAATTTAGAATGTTTGGATGGAGTAAAGAGCCACACAAGGAATCCTAAACAATCAAACTGATTTCTGGCTCAATACTATATTCACAATAAAAGTGTAAGTATCTTACTGGTTCGGATCCTTTTTTGGTTTTAGCGGTACTTTTCACCGTCACTGATTTTGCTTTAGTTGGTTTTGATTTTGCTGGTTGTGATCCAGTGGATTTTGGCTTCATTGGTTTCTTTTTGGTGGACTTCGGTTTTGCTGGTTCCTTTTCAGTTGTTTCTGTCGGTTCCTTTTCAGTTGATTTTGCGGGTTCCTTTTTAGTTGAATTTATGGGTTGTGGTGCAGTGGATTTTGGCTTCGTTGGTTTCTTTTTGGTGGACTTCGGTTTTGCTGGTTCCTTTTCAGTTGTTTCTGTCGGTTCCTTTTCAGTTGATTTTGCGGGTTCCTTTTTAGTTGAATTTATGGGTTGTGGTGCAGCGGATTTTGGCTTCGTTGGTTTCTTGTTGGTGGGCTTCGGTTTTGCTGGTTCCTTTTCAGTTGTTTCTGTCGGTTCCTTTTCAGTTGATTTTGCGGGTTCCTTTTTAGTTGAATTTATGGGTTGTGGTGCAGTGGATTTTGGCTTCGTTGGTTTCTTGTTGGTGGGCTTTGGTTTTGCCGGTTCCTTTTGGGTTGATTTTGCTGGTTGAGGTTTAGCTGGTTGGGGTTTTCCTTTCTCTTTCTCGTCTGATGTTCCAGTGTCATTCTAAAATAGAGTCATATTTATAGTTATTACATAGTGTGCAAGGGGGTCCAGGTCCCAGCACTATCTAAAACCCCACTTGATATCCTGAATCCTTGGTCCCACCTGAAACTCAAGTTTTTCCTGCTCCCAAAAGTTATTCAAAAAGATCGTGGTAAATATTTAAGAGCCAGTTTTTCTAAGATTTGGGCAGGTCTGATAGTTTGAAACCAGAGTTTTTCATTTTTAGATATGTTATTAAGTATAATGAACTGAGTAAAATCCCCAAAAAAACTTAGTCTGATAATGGCAGACTTATGACAATTTGAAGTTTTTGGCATTTTTGGGCATTGCACTTAAAATGATTTTTGATATAGCACCACGATTTCTCAAATCAAAATTATGAATTAGTATTTGGTTTTTGGTTACTCTGGACCTATGGCCAGTTAACTATAGAATTTTCAAAAATAAATTTGAAAAAAAAATTGGACCATTTTGCTGGGGGATGAAAGAATTTCATCCAAGGATTCCAAAAAATATCACAACATATATCTGAAAATCAATATTTTAGAAGCTATAAGGCGAAATGTCTTTAAAATGACGTCATCAGCAATAAAAAATTGATATTTTTTGGAATCCTTGGATGAAAATCTCTCATTTGAGCACTTAACTTTCACTTTCAACCCTCAGCTCAGCAAAAGTGACGAAAAATCTTGAACTTCCACTTTCTTAAACTTCGAATTTTGCTGATTTCAAATATATCATCAGTGTGAACAAATATTGAAAATATATTTTTATCTCTTTTAGATCAAGGAGTCGTGGAACCAAGACATGCTAGACCGACTTATGGTAGATAGATGACTTTGCAAACGAATATCGATTCTTTCCCACCTATCTTAGAAAATATATTCAAAAACGGAAGAAAAGTGAGAACGTAGGACGCATTCTAAAGCTAACGAGTACTTATCGACTGTCGTGTCCCTATCGTAGATGACTTGGCTCGAGCGCAGACGAATATAGATAACTTTACCTATCTTAATACGCTGGAAAATCGTGGTAAATTAAAGAAAGACGTCTTCAAATTCAAAACGGTTAACCTCGATCGATCATGGTTGATTTTGCTCGAAAACTTCGGAACAACGGATTCTCTTAGATGATAGGAATTTCCAACCTCAGAAAATAAATATTATTTTACCTCTTTTTCTTGTTCGCATTTCTTTTTCCCGTACAAATCTAGCCTCTCCAGTTCAGCCTTCGTTTCTACATAATAAATTTAAGAAATATCACGATTACTCTCATTTGCTAAATTGTATACGGGATAGTTTTCATTTTACATCTCCAAAATGACATATTACCACCCCCCTCCCAAAAAAAAATCTTTCATTGATTAGTACTAGTAATCGTCAGTAAAAAGGACTTGGGAGAGAAAAGAATAAGAGGACAAAAGTGTCACCCCCGCCGAAGAGTGCAAAAAGTGGTAATAGTGCAATTAAAGTGCAATTAACGATTAATCGCACTCTTCTAAACCAATCAGATTTGAGTAATTTTGCACTGCTGACGATTAAACATTTACATCTCCCCAATACAGTTAAGCAAAAAAAAGCAAAAGTTTGCAGTAATAATGCCTCCTAAGCTAAGTCTATTTATTACAGAAGCAAACATATGGGAAATATCGAAAGAGGAGCATTATACCCAACAATAAATTCTACATCATTATTAGTTACGTACTCCATGAAGTCTTAGACAATAATTAGATTCTTACTTGACATAGCTAATACTTTTCCAAGCACAAGCTCCTTGCCGTCCCTGGCATAACCAATTTTCCCCGCCTCGAGCCATTGGATTTGATTTGTCCGCAGAGGAACAATTGAGTTATCATCCTCAAAATGCATCAATGCCCATCTCTCCATTTTTGATGAAATTATGATTAGATTTAGCTTCCTGAAATTGCTGATCGTTGATTGTTTGCAAATCGATCTTGTTACCAAAAATCAATTTACGAAACCCGAATGCTGAACTGCACTATTTATATAGCTCAGCTGATTCGAACGTTTTGTCTATTTACACGTGCTATTTTGAAATGCATCAGCTGATTCGAACGTTTTGTCTCTATAAGCGCTCGATTTTAGAATTTATCACGTGATTCGAACGTTTTGTCTCTTTAAACGTTCGATTTTAGAATTTATCAGCTGATTCGAACGTTTGAATAACTAGAATTGGAATGATTATTTAGCCCCATTGCTCCTTGTACGTCCGCTTGGATCCTTTCGAACATTTCACGTTTATTGATTTAAAGCTTGTATGTTTTCTTAGACGTCCGAATATAAATACATTCAACTTTACAGTTTTTATTGTTGTTGTTTCTTTCACGTCCGTTTCCTACCCCTGTTTTCCCTTAAATAAGCTGGCCATCATAAACTTCATCACTATTAGTCTGTTAGTTAACAATGTGTGAGAAACGTTCAGCAGACGTGGCCGAAACTAATAGAAGAGATAAGTTTTCACGGTGGTCAAAATAGGCTTTTTTATTACCACTTACTTAATGACTTAAATCCATTATCCTGTTCTTTATCATTCTTATAGCCTTAGAATAATTTTTTTTGCCCTAAATATTTTTCAAACTATTTTCCAAAAAAAATCAAAAAGTTTTTAAAAAAAAAGTCATCACGTGACCGAAAAATACGTCATCAAAATTTAAACGAAAATTTGAAGTTGGTATCATGCTTAAAGCAACATTTCCAAACGATAGATCTCGACGAGTAGAGCTTAAAAATGGGGTCACTTTTAATTTCAGCTTTTGTTTAACTCAAGAAATTTAGAATTAAAGGTATGACCTTATATGGTAAAAAAACGAATTGCAGAGTTTAAACTGTATGTTCCCGATATACTTAAAAGCTGAAAACTGACATAAAGGAAGGTATGGTTAAAAGGAAAGTTTCTATCTTGAGACTTACTGAATTAGGGCCTTTAATTTTCTGCTAGGTCTGATTTTTTACCAAAGACGGGGGTAAAAATGAGGGTTTCCCGTTTTAGAAAATCGGGAAATCGGGAAATCTAAAAATCTTCAAGACAAAAATTTTTATTTTATTATTTTGAATTTACTTACCAAGTTTAAAGGCATTTTGATGATTCTAAAAGGCTCTGTAAACCTAAACATAATTCGCTGTGTGACGTCACAGGCTTAGTCTATGTGGGCAAAATACAGCTACTTTTTACCACCGTGTTTACAACGAACATAGTTGCAAACTTGGTGAGGGGTCTACAGCATGTCATTTACACTTCAACAGGTGCGACATGAGTCCGAGCGGGACATGTTGATTCTTGGCTTCTTGCTGTCTCAAAAGGGTAAAAGTGGAGAAAATCTGGAATATTTCCTACGTGGTACTCGTGTATGTCGGGAGTTTTATTTATTTTCAAACGCTATTTCGAAGAAGCTTTTCTCGGTCATTTCGAAGCATTTTGAGGAAAATTGTCCTGTACTTCGTGTCCATGGTAACACCAATAGACTACCACATAATGTTTTTACTTTGGAAACTAGAGAAATGGCTAGAAATTTCATTGAGAACTATGCTATGGCAAATGCTGTCGCTCTTCCAGGTCGTGTTGCCAACTACCGCGACGAGGACGCAAAGAAATTGCTCATCCCGTCCTATGAAACCAAGGAAAGCGTATACAACACCTATCGTCAACTTTGTATCGACAACAACCACCCGTTTATGGGTTCAAGTTCATTTTCTCAGTTGTGGAAAACTCAATTGCCAAACGTTTCCATAACTAAGCCTATGGGTGATTTGTGCTGGGAATGTCAGCAAAATAACGAGCGACTTTTGCGCGCACATGTCGATGGAAGCGATGAAAATGGCGAGATTCAAGATGAACATGAAACTCACGTCATCCTTGCCACCCAAGAAGTGCGCTATTACAAAGCCCAGGTCGAGGAATCGAAATTGCAGAGGGTTTCAACGACGCTTTTTCCAACCACCAGCCATGTTCATTCAAGAAAATGGCGCATTATTCGTGGTATTATGCTCAACAAACACATTACCCATCAAATCCGATGCAGCCTGGTCCAATTTTTTTCAAAACGCCAAGGAAGTGTGGAATTTTCGGCATTTGCAACGACGGCCTCAATTTACAATATAACTTTTTGATTGACGAGATCTGCACGACCGGAAAGGGCGCCAACGCAACGATTAGCTACATGCATTATTTTTTTGAGCACTGTGGGATGGGAGAGACGGATGTTTATCTACACGCCGATAATTGCTCTGGTAAGTTGTTTTGATACAATAATAATTCGAAAGCCTGATATTCGAGAGGTTTTTTTTTGGGGGGGGTAAGTAAATTTGGGCCTATAACTGTCATCTAAAATTTGGATTTTCCATACTTTTTACAAAATGGCTTCATTAGTTATTTTCTGATTTTTGACAGAAAGATAGAGGGTAAAGTTCTAAGTCGATTTTTCAAGGAAATTTTTTTGGCTGTTAAATTCTGATTTCCTTGTTTGGGGAAATTCCCTCTCGTCATTTGTAGTGAAAATGAGTATTTCTCTCGATTAGCTTAATGGATTTTTTCTGATTTCGTGCACATTGTTACAGAATGGGAATGTTAAAAGTCTGATGGGTAGTAAAATACCAAAATATGTGGTATCTATGATTAAATTTTTGAAAAACTTTACTACCTGGGTAGTAAAAACTGGTAAAATTTGCTAATTAGCTATTTTTGTAAGTTTTTTAATTTTTGGGATAACTTTTCTGAAAAAATTGAGAATTTCATGATTTGAAAAAATTTTCTGTTGGAAAGTTAGTTGCAATTCTCGAATTTTTTGTCAATATTAAAAATACTCTAATTCTAAGGGCTAAACATAAATGTTTGCAGTAAATGAAAAATGTATCACAAAAATAATGATTTTTTAGCTCTTCTAAGAAAACATGTGCTTACAAAAAAACATGTATCTCCATTAATTATGTAGTTTTTGTTTTTTGTTAATGATGATCTCTACTAATTTGATTTTAGGGCAAAACAAGAACAATGCCTTCCTCTGGTACTTAGTATGGAGAATTCTAAATGGGCTTCACGAGAAGATAGAATACAGTTTTATGATAGCCGGACACACTAAGTTCAGTTGTGACAGGTACTGAATATCATTGTTATACAATTTTTTTTCTATAAGAATATAATAAGGATTTCAGCAAAAAAAATTATCATCTGATTATTCTTTTAGGAATTTTAGAGATAGATTAAAATACTAAATAAAAAAATGCTAAACACAAGAACAGTTCTTAAAAACCCAAAAATTAGATAACAACATGCGAAGACTTGTTGACTGAATTTACAGATGATTTTGAAAAAAATATCACAAGAAATCTTTTTCTTCACGACTTCGGGTGCTTTGGTAGTTTCAAGAAAAAGTTGCGAAGTACATATGTTTCATCCCTCTATGAAATCGGAGAAGTCTGCGACAGTACCAAATGTAACTTTGCTGTTCTCGTTGGAAATCACAACAAGGAGATCAATGTGAAGACGTATGATTGGGCAAGTCACTTCGAAAAGAAGCTTGGGTTCAAGAAATTTAAGGATATGTTAAAGTATCATCACTTCAGAATGTCCAAAGATGAACCAGGCATCTTATCATGTTTTGAAACTCTAGATGCTGAGCCAGTGAAAATATCAGTTTTCAAAAAGCATAAGTCGTCAGCTGTCACATCTGTGCTACCCGATGTCGTAGAACCAAGGGGATTCACAAAAGCACGTGCTGACTATCTGAGGAAGGAAATACGTCAGTTTTGCAAACATGGAACAGAAGACTTGGTTGCTCCTTGAAAACGTCTAAAACGTGAAACATTTATATTTGAAATTTATCTTACAAATCAGAGCTTTTAGGCTAAAGCGCCAGTTTATTGAAAAACTGTAAGTTGGTCAGTCTGTGCCACTAACTCGATCGGGAAGATTCTTCCGAAATTGGAAGATTCTTCCGAAACGGGAAGAATCCTACCGAAAGGGAAATTAACTTAACACCCTAACAGGTTAACGGACTTCCAGATCGGGAAGAAGCAAGAAATTAAGGAAAACTCGATCGGGTTGGAACTTCCCGTTTGGGAAGTTTACGCAGTTTTTTCACAATTTAACAAGATTTCTACGGTAAAGTCTACTTTTCTTTCGGTGAAAAACCTTAAAATTTGATGCTTTTTCACCTCCAAAAAGTTTCAACTTTCGCCGGTCATCGTACAGCTTCGCCAAAGATTCAGTCAATTTTCAACTTCCCAAAGAGGAAGTATCTTCCCAAATGGGCAGAAAAAAATAGAGTAAGTTCTTCCCGTTCGGGAAGGTTCTTCCCATTTCGGAAGAATCTTCCCGATCGAGTTAGTGGCACAGACTGTTGGTCTAATGTCCACATCTGTCTTAAAATTTTGACACTTCACTCATTGACAGACAAAAGTTTTTTTGTTCTCTGATTGCTTAGTAAAGAAAATTATTTTTGATCAGTGATTCCGACCTTGACGGTTACCGTCTTTGCAAATGCGGTGTCAAATTAGAAGATGGATGTTAACATTAGACCAACTTACGGTACCAAATGACTTCTACTGTATTTACTTGTGCTCTACCATTACAAAGCAGATAAACTATTTGTCTTTTAGGCAACAGCTGCTATCTTGTAAATTACTTTATCATAAAAAATAATGTTGTATTAATGGTTTTTCAATAGATCGTCATGATCCCCTAAACTACTACCTTAAAGGAAGAAATTTTTGCGGAAAGATATTTTCGCGGAATTTAATTTTGCAGTTCAAAGCTCAAAGTATGGATGTTTCGTAGAATTTAATTTTACAGTTAAGAGGAATTTTTGTTTAAAATGTTGCTTATTTTGCCCTAAAAAGACCAGCAGTACGAAACATAGACCCTGTATAATAATGTATCAACTAATAACACAAGTCTGCAGCCTGGCCAAAAAAATTTTTTTTTACCTAGTCGGTTTCCAGAAGCAGAAACACTACATTTTTTAATTTTTGCCTAGGTTCATCTTTTTTAGAGTTGCTTTGTTTTTCAACCAACACTGGCCAACCAATGATCTTACCGAAACATCAAAAAGTTCTTGCTCATTTTGTTCGCTTTACAAATTAAGGCGGCAATCGCAAATATGTTCATATTGCGTCCTCGTTGGGTCTAAAAAGTGAGTCGGTCGGTCGGTCATAAAAAATTTCGGGTTTCCATTTTTCCATCCATTTTTCGAGTGCATTCTTGGAGTAAACTACCAGCCAGCAAAACAACCGCGTGTAATGGGTGGTTTAAAAATTATGACCTTTGAAAACTTGTGACCTCCGATCCCAAAATGGCGCAAGTAATGATAAACAAAGTCAAAATGCTGCGAATTGCTCGCAAAAAATCGACAACAATAAAATTTTTGAATGAAGGAAAGGTCATGACAGAAAAAGTCCGACAAATTTACCGACTCGCCGACTCAATTCTACTCAATTTTCGAGAGTCGGTCGGGCGACGCGAAGCGAAGATATTTGTGATTACCGCCTAATAGTCTGAAGAGGACTGGTGACATAATCTGGAAACTAATTCTAAGTAGAAAAAGTGATTTTATACTATGGAAGAAATACAATGAAAACTAAAGACTCTTTTTCTTTTGCAGTAATTTATGATACAATCATAAACATGTATATGATGAACATATTCATATTTACTAGTTATATCATATATTATCAAAATTGTTTGTCTACATTTTAGGTAAAGAAAAATATAGGTATACAGTGTTTTAGAACACTTTTATTTTGTATAAGTTTTCCACACTAAGATTCCTAACTAACTGTTACACTGTAAAAACTTTGAGCCAATCTGTGATTTTTATTCCTGTCGCTGTCTTCCCTGCTCTAAGCTAGTTAGTTGCTTTGTTGTAAAATTTATATGGGGCCAAAAAAAAAGTAGTCTTGTTTCCGGAAATCGGCCGGGTGAACTTTTTTTTGGAAAAAAATATATTTCACCCGGCCGCAAATAGCAAAAAACTTTTTTTTTAGTGCAATCGAAGAAAAAAAACTTTTTTTCAAACTGAATATTTCAGACAAGTAAGCTAAAGAACGCAAAACGTTTTCTCAACATTTAGTTCTTCGTAGTAACAATATGTATTAGTTGTGCACGAGGCATTATGTGTGCAAAAAATTGTACCCGACGCGTTTACTTCGGATTTGACTTTTGTTTTTGTTTTTGTTTTTGTGTGTGTGACATTCGAATGTTTTCATTGATTCAAACGTTAGAATGTTCGAAAAAGAAATCAATGGAATGTTTGGGTTATTCGAATGTTTTTGTTTTTATCGAAATTCACTGACAAAAATAGATCAGACGAGACAGGAGTGAAGTGAAGTGTGTTTTGAAAAAGAAAATCTTCTGTCACAAATGTTTTCTACTTTCCTGTTTTATGTTGTTGTGAATAGAATTACCTTAGAGTACAGCTTCTTCTTAAAATTTCGTTTTTTCAAGTAAAGAGACATCGAACCTGGATTATTTTTTCGTACACGTCAATTAGAGTTTTTCTAGGAAAATTGAAAAAAAAAAATATTTTCCGGCCGCCCGGGTGAGATTTTTTTTCGTCACCCGCATTTCCGGAAACAAAACTACTTTTTTTTTTGGCCTGGACTGTTGCAGAAAAAAGCAGTGGATTAAAGAAATTCCCAGTAGACAAATACACAGAAATACTTAAGATCTCTCTTAACTTTTTTTGTTTTGAACACATGAATGATATTCCATTTAAATCCTTTAAAATTATGTTTCCAGTTTGAAAAGCATCAAACAATATGAAACTACTACTATTATAAAGATAAAAACTTTCTACTCTAAAACTAGACAAATAGGCCAATAAAAAAATAAACATTTCGTGCCAGCTTGTTTTCGAAAGTGGAGTCTGTTCACCCGCTGGAATGTTCGTTTAAACGTTTGAAATCGAGGCTGATTTAATTACGGCAGCCGAAAGCTCTGTAAACAAACGGCTAGAACCGGTCTATTGGCCGTTTGAATCGGCCTTTAGACCGCACTGACCATAACGGCACCGACCGGTCTTTAGACCGGTCGATTGACCTAGTCGAAAGAGGCAGAGATGCGACCGCACCAACACCGGTCTTAATTTGGATGTACTCCAAATCGCTTGGGAGGTCACAAATATCAAAAGAATATCCGAGTAAGAACATTACGTAAAGTGCACAATGAACAACAAAAAGATAAAAAATACGTTAACCTCAAAATGTACATTTTTCACACTAAGTAGATTTTCTAATCCTTTAATAAATACTAGTAATACATTCTTCTCGAAAAGTATATGATCGTTGTTGGTTGAAGGATGCTTATACCCTAACATAAATCTTTCAAAAGATGATGAAATAGGCTCAAAATATGCTTAAATTTGCCTATAGAATTCTTGAGTTAATGCCCATATAACAAACGAAGGTGGGGAAAGAGGGAAACAAAAGAAGCAGATTTTTGGTTTAGTTTACTACAAAGTCTACTACAAGTAGCCTATACTTTTTTCATAAGCTCGAGGTAATGCTTAGCATATGCTTAATTTTTCCCAATATCGGAGCCTAGATATGCTTACAAGTGCAATGCTTATGAAAGAAAAAACATGTATTTTGTTTAAAATAGAGGACAGCAATGTACTTTAAGGGAATTAATTTTTGTGGTAGCTAATTTTTGCGGTTTTTGCGGATTTGGGCCCAAACAGCAAAATTAAGTTCCTGCAAAAAAATAGTCCCATTAAGATATATAAATCTCAAGAAAAGTGTGCCGAACCCCCGGTCTCAGTGGACCGGTGGAACTTCTACCCAAATTCCAAAGAGGACAGATATATTTCAATTTCAGCTTAAAAAAAGTCTGGTTTTGTAGAACAATTTTGCCCACTTTATTTCCAATGGGATGATGACATCGTGAAGGAATTTTACACTGTACAGTAGTTGGGATTTCAGGGTAGTTTTCCCACTGCGGCATGAAAGTGTTACGCAAGTCGTAGTACAGTGAGTCTGTAAAAAAAAGAAATAGAAAATGGTAAACAAAAAATAATCCTCATAAATCATTTTATATGTAATTATAATGCGTGTCTATGTGTGTTCATAAAAGAGAAGTCCATTTACAAAGTTGTTAAATTTGATGTTCTGATGTTTCTCTTTTATGTTCTTTATTATTAATTAAGTTGTTGTAACACAATTGCATCCCATAAAAAATAATTTATGAGGATTTTTTTGTTTACCATTTTCCATTTCCTTTTTTACAGTATATATCTCTACAGGTATTTACAATAAAACAATGAAATACTTCCTTAAAGGTACTAATGTTTGCGCAATTTCGCGCAGAGGCCGGAAATGTGCGATATTTAACACCAAAATTATGCCCAGTGTTACGGTGCGCGAAAATTTATACAGAATATTTGTAGGATACCTTAAGAAAATGGAAAATAGTCCAAAATGATGAAAAGTTGTACGTAAAAGTGCTATTTTTGGAAAATAAACGCCTCGTGCGCGAAAATTGATACCCATAAATAAAATTGAATTTGCGCCTGCGCGAAAGTTAGTACCTTTAAGGTAAGAATATATAATACAGAATCAAAACTTTTGTGGTTTTGTGGAAAACATGGCCCGTATTATGTTGGCCGTGGGCAAATGGCCTACCATTATGAGGTTTTGGCAAGATGAAAATCTGTCATACAATTAACCAGGAATGATACGTCTTTTTCATGAAAATCGGGATCAATACCACTCATGTCATTTTGAAACACTCTGGAAAGGCCATCACTTTATTCATGCTATTTCAAGGTTCAGTGTTTCAAAATGAAACTCAGGGTATTAGTTCCGAATTTCCCTCAAATTCAAATTATTAATAGCTCGATTAACCTTTTCATTTTCAGCCAATTTCAAGAAAATTGAAAAAACGAGGTTTTCAAAAAACAAAAAAAACAAGTGGCTTCTAAGGGTTGTATATTGCCTTGTAATCCAAGCGTTAAACTTTGTTTACGGTCTAGTTTATATATTCTCGTTTTTGGTTTAAACTTGATGGCGGTAACTCGCTTGCAGGGAAATTTTTCCCAGCGATGCAGGTTCAGTCTGATTGGCCTAGACTGGAGTCGTTTATAATGCGTGTAATACTAATAATACCAATACTAATAATAATAATAATACGGGATTTAGTTTGTATAAATGACTGGAAGAATCCGGTGTTCCAGCATTATAGATACCCCGGCTAGCTACGCAGAAACTTGCGTAGCGAGAAAACAATTTATCAAGCAATAACAAACTCTCAAAACAAAATCAACTCAAATGAAAAACCTTCAATACACAAATCCACACACATTTTTTATTTCAAGATTTTTTTTGAGCAGGAAAAAATTATAATTGTAATATTGACATCTTTTGTTTGGAGTTAGTGCACAAAGGTTTCTAGACGACTAAAATTGTTTCCTTCGATACTTTTTGCTTTATTTCTACTATGTATAAATTAGTCGTCTAGCTTGCTAGACTAGATTGGCAAGATTTCGGCGTATCACGTATGCAGAATTTTAGCGCGCCTAATTTATGGAAAATGCTGACTCGCCAAACCTACTTACAAAGTCTCAAAAGAAAATTAAAACAGAGATTTTATGGTATATAAAAAACCCCACTTTGGAAAGATTTTGTTTCTTTTTATTGTTAACAGTTAGAGCTTGCGTTCGCAAATCGACTTGTTTTGCATACCTTTTGATCATGTGATTGAAAATTAGACTAATCCCAAGAGGAGAATTTGGTAAAAAGTATGCAAATCTCAACTTGCCTTTTATTTACGTGTCATGGATCTTGCATCTGGCTGCATACACAACGTTCTTCGTTTTGCAGCTACTACCATTGGTTAAACGTTTAGTGATACCATTGTGAGTGGACAAAGTTTCGCGAATTGGCCCCTTTTTCACCGAATTTCTTTCATTTTCCTAAGGGTTTTGGCCAAAATTTGGATTTTAAATTTTTCGCGAGCACTATATTTCGAAAATCGCGAAAATTAATCAAAGCAAAATTTAATCCACTTAAGGTATCTTGACACATTCTCTTTAATTGATCATATCTTTAGAACAACAAATTTTTATACATCAAAAGTATATAATATTATCTTTCTAATGGTAAAAGTTTCATCTGAATTTAAAAAACTGGGCAGGATATAATTAAAAGCTTAAGAATTTTAACCTTACTTACTTTAAAGAAGTTAAAGTCACCCATAGCTTTTGAATTTTGAAAAAATAATTTCGATACTATGTTCCCAATAGATCGAACTAAAAAATTGTCTTGGGATTTTTTTTGGAATTGACTTTAACTCATTGAATCCTAAATTCTGTAAAAATATCGATAAAAAAGTAAATTTAAATGTGATTTTTTTCAGTTATCTGTAAATTAAGGAAAAACAACTCGGTTAGAAATAAAATCCTAAGACACTTTTTAAGTTTGATCTTTGGGAATCTCATAAAAAAGAATGAAGTCGATATCCTAAAGCTAGGGGTGATTTAACTTCGTTTAAAAGTAGTTTGTGTGGTAAAATTTCGTTTTTTTTCTACATCAATTTGAAATTTTTAACGAGATGATTGCTGTTTATTTGAGTAATCAGTGAAATGTGTCAAAAATATTACTATTCAATAGGGGTGAGAATAAACATCAGCTGATTTCTCTCTTTTCTCTTTGTTGTTTCCGAAAGAGACAATTATTTGAGTAAATATTCCATCCATAAGACGAACTTTGTTTTGAAATTTAAATGGTTATAACTCTGGATCAAAAATAGATTTTAAGATTGCGATTTTACCAAAATGAAATCCAGTACATGTTTTTTCTTTTATAAGCATAACGTTTATAAGCATATGCAGGCTCAGTTTTTGGTACCTAAACAATAGCTCTATTGTTTGAGAACAATAGAATGCTAAGCATAATGCGAGCCTGATGAAGGGGCAGACACTTGCTTATAAAAAAAAAACATGTAACTTTTCTTCCACTTTGTCTGAAAAAAATGTTTTTGACAAAAAATCGGAAAAAAGGTGCACACATACTTAAGGTAGCAAGTTTCTGATCCCTGATGTAGATGAGATTGACACCGACCGTGGTATTGGACATAATTGTATGAATGCTGATGACAAATTAGGACTTCGAATACCACAAATGTCAGCTTCATTATGCTTGCACTGGATCACTACCATATCACCATATCAATCAAATGTGTTTCTAAACGAAGGCTACAGAAAATACCGGTGCATATGACTTGCTCTCCGGCAAACGACCTCGGCAAAAAATACAGCAGCAAGCAGAAAGAACAAAATACTCCACGTAAAGCCGAAAAGAAATCAAAGTCTGCGAAAGAAAAATTCAAATAAAGAGTGAGAACGAAAAGAGACTAAGCACGATGATGTAAGATTTGTAAGCGAAGTGTCACAGATACCTGGAAAATGACTTAATAAATACTAAAGCATTTATTTATTCTTTTTTTTTTGAGAAACGAAAATCGGTCAACATAACTCAAAATATAGAGAAGGCATCTGAAAGCATCCATTTAATAAATAATCGACTGTGATGGTAATCTTAAAAGCTTAAGACGTACCACTCAATCTACGCAATGCAATCGCAAAGTTCTTTTGAGAAAACTAAAGCTAAAGTAATTAGTCCAGACGGGGAAACAGAATTATTTTATGTCAAGAAAAGAGTCCTCCAAGAAGACAAGCTCGCACCGTACCTCTTTGAGGTAGTGATCGATTATCTCTTAACGATGCCTTTTAAAGATAAAGAATCTGAGTTAGGCATTTAAATTCGACAAAAGAAAAGCCGACAACACAAGGCTATCAGGGTTACAGACCTTGATTACGCTGATGATCTTGCGATCCTCTCAGAGGAGATTGAGCAAGAAAAACGGAGTCCAGCACTTCAATAAGGATGTTGCTGTCCAGATATTTGCCAATGATGGGGTTTATTCTGAAAAACGTAGACATCTTCAAATACATCGGCTCGTGGACAAAAAGCTCAGAAGATGATTTTAATGTATGAGCCCTAGTCTGGAGCACCTGCCAAACTAAGCAAAATTTGGAAACCGCATCTCCCACGGAGTATAAAAATCAGAGACTTCCTGGCCATTGTGGAATCTGTTTTGCTTTACGACGCAGAAACCTGGACGGATGCTACACAAGGATGTTCAGAATGGAACTTAACATATCCTGGCAAAGCCACACCACTAATGCAGCACTTTACGGTAATCTTCCGAAAGTCTCCTCCAAAATAGGCAAATGCAGAATGCAACTGGTCGGGCATTTGATAAGATGCGAAGAAGAAGTGGCAAATAAACTCGTACTTTGACAGCCAACAAACGGGCGACCCTCAAAAGACAGAAAGAGGGGATCCTACATCTAAATTCTTTTGGAAGATAAAGGAACAGGGAATGTGAGCGAGCTGACCAACTTCATGAAAGAAAGACCGAAACACCTCTGAACGTATATTGGAAGAAGCGCTAAGACGCCCTGGCAGGCGACATAGGTAAGTAGGTTTAATAAATCGTTTGTCTATTTAATTTAAGTTTTTTGAGCGATGCACGTAGGTCGACATAACTCAAATTACGGACAAGCTGGATGTTGATTGGACCTACCTGATGATGAAAGTTGGCCAAATGAAAGAAAATAGACAATAATGGAAGAGATCCTGAAAAACGAAAGAACGAACGAAGAAACCAATGAAGAGCGAAGGAAAGGAGAAAAAATTCATGAATGAAATATTGAGTAAGACTCGAGAAATGAGAAAAACAATTTTTAAAACATTGTGAGAAATGCTATCAACAATATTTTATGTAAAAAAACAATTAAGACCAAAGAAATCTGGAAAACGGCGATTTCCGGTATATTCCCGGCATTTTCAGCCCGAAAAGTTTTTTTATTAAAAAATCGGACACGGTCCTGTTTCAGGCATTGCTAATACGCATTTCTGTGCAAAAAAATGAGAAAAAACTAATGATGAAATAACTCAAATTAGGGAGAAAAATGAGTAAAGCCAACCATTGTTAATAAATCATTGTCCATTTCATTTAAAGTTTTTTCGGATACGAATTGGTCGACATAACTCAAACAAGGGAAAAAATGACTTAAGGCATCCATTTTTAATAAATCGTTTGTCTATTTCATTTAAGCTTTTGAGCAATGAAGTTGGTCGACATGACTCAAATTAGGGAGAAAAATGAGTTAAGTAAACCATTCTTAATAAATCATTGTCCATTTCATTTAAAGTTTTTTTGGAAAACGATATTTGGTCGATATAACTCAAATAAGGGAAAAAATGAGTTAAGGCATCTATTTTTAATAAATCGTTTGTCTATTTCATTTAAGCTTTTGAGCAATGAAGTTGGTCGACATAACTCAAATTAGGGAGAAAAATGAGTAAAGTCAACCATTGTTAATAAATCATTGTCCATTTCATTTAAAGTTTTTTCGGATACGAATTGGTCGACATAACTCAAACAAGGGAAAAAATTATTCGGTCCATTTTAAAAATGTTGTTATTTCATTTAAGCTTTTGAGCAATGAAGTTGGTCGACATAACTCAAATTAGAGAGAAAAATGAGTTAAGTCAACCATTTTTAATAAATCATTGTCCATTTCGGGGCACCCGGAGGTAGGTCCAAAAAGAAATATGAAAAATCACTACTGAGCCATGAGCTGGAAATAGAGCTCAACGAGCTTCCCAGACATGCATCAAAGTTCCCAAATCTTACGCAGAATGGAAAAATGGGTCAAGAAGGCCCAAAAACTTTCACCAATTAGTTCCCAATCGTTATCAAGTCGAATTTCGAAAGTCTGATGAAAAACTGAAAAAGCCGAAAAGCTGATGGTAAAATGGGGTCATTTGTTAGGTTTTCATCACCTGGAATCAAGTTTTGGCCAATTTTAGGTAAAAAATGCTCATTTGTTGCTGACTTCAGTCCCTACTGGAAGGTTTCACGAAATGTTAATAATCCTGCTGGATAGTTCTGAATGAGTACTATCAGAAAATGATATGGTTTTAGACTTGCAAAATTCGGCTTGTCAGAGAGCAGCATTTTAGGCCTTTTTTGGCTTTCTTGGCCTAGCCTTGGCCCATTCCATACGATTTGATTTTGATGAGGGACCATTCAAAAAGTACTTATGCTCGAAAATGGGCGCATTCTACCGGGTGCGCCACAAAACTTGCGAAGTAATTTTTCATGTTCTCGATGAAAAAATTCATGATTTCTGTCCTTTTTAATCTTTCTTATTCCACTCAACCGTCTAGAAATCTTCTATTTGGACCTACCTCGGAGGTCCTATAAATTAACCGATGTCCAAAATATGACCGAGCCCGAATTTCGAAAAAAAACTTTTCCGGCCGAAAATTTCCTAAAACCCATTCAACTTTGTCAGATGGGTTCAAAAATATCAACGTAAAAGCTTTGCGGTTCTGAATCAATTTTGGTGTTTCATTGAAAAGTTGTAAATTGTGAAAAAAAACGACAAATTCCACCTAATATTCTATTCATAAGCATCTTAGTGTAGGGCGCTTTTGAATTATTCAATGTTAACAGAAAACTAAAATATTTACAACACATATTCACATATCTAAAAATATCATTCCTTATCTTGATGGAACTAATTTTTGCAGTTATAAAATCTGAATTCGTCGAAACTAACTTATGCGGCTTTGCTTCGCCCTTTTTCACACTAATTTCTTTCAATTTCCCAGAGAGTTTCGAAAAGTTGACAAATCATTGTAGTAAGAATATTCAAATTGGTTCCATTAAAGTAATAGATGAGTTTTCAAATGTAGCTTATACTTCAACAAAAGATAAGTATACGTAACATATATTACGATATATTAAATACAAAAGCCTGTGACAAAAATCCATAGGCAAATAAATAATCTAAGAAAAGAAAACAAATCTCAATTATGTTGAATGTTTTAAACCCATGTACAACATTTCACAGAGGGGGAAAGGGGGATATAAGGGTAAGTAAAATTGTTCTCCTAAAAATAAAAATAAAATGATGAAATATCATCCTTGCAATAAAAAAAAGAAAAAATATGTTAATACATTTGAAATATTTGTACAGACTTTTTTATGAGAGCAATATTTTCTTTGAGGGTGAGTGAGCACATTCTCTTATTTTTAATGTTCTCTCCAATAGACCCGTTTTTATCACCCAAAATCTTACCGTGATATATAAAAAACTATTGTCATAAAAAGTGCACAAAAACTTTGTAATAGCTCATTGAAAGGTGACCGAGGATGGAGAAATAAAACAATAAGAAACAGAATAAAAGTCGTACCTAATGCATGTCCATTTCCCATCTGCCACTACTTAATACCTTTTCAAACTCCTGACGCAGTTCACAAAAATTGTTATAGTTATAAGACAATTCCAACAAAGGGCGATCGGCCGCCGTTGAAAATCTGAGCTGATCTTGATGAATAATACTTTGATCCGGTCCACAATTAGAAGGGGTGAGCCAGTAGCAAAGTGCAAAAAATTGCCTAAAGTAGCAGGACGTTAACCTCGTATATATTGTTTAAGGAAATTCAGCACATCACGTTTTTCATCAGTATCGGGATCTGCTTTGATAAGGCATCACTTTGTTGGTAGTTGGTATAAGTCTTTCGTAAAAAGACTTGATGACTTCTTCAAGAGCAAAAACGGAAGGTTCTTTAATAGCTTCCAGTGCATTCCCCCAAGAACAACCCATAAGATATGGGCGTTGAATAAGTTCCTTTCGTGCAATCTCCACAACATCACAGATGTTACTACTTTTGACGTGGGTACGACATCTGTATCCATTGAGGAAGTCTAAGAATTCTTCGTCATGATAAACATTTTCTTTTTTCATTGATAACGCCACATTTAATTGTTTTGCCTCTTACGGCGTTAAGAAGTTTATAAAGCTTCATATTAGCACCTCTTCGCTTACAGTACCGAAAATGAATACTTGCGAAATACGAGCAGGCCAAAAACCACAATCGGTATGTACTCTCACGAGTATTTTCCCGATGGCTTCCCAGTCAAGAATAAGAATAGGTCGTGCATAGCCTGGATATCCAGCCCGTAAACTTTTTTTGGATTTTGATATTTCTTATGTTTACGGTCTGGTTTACCTAGATCGTCTGCATTCTGATCTGAGGATGATTATGCGGATATTCCTCATCTCCCTCTCTCCCTCTCCCCCTCTCTCCCTCTCTTCCTCTCCCTTAATCTTAATCTTAAACATGTAGTGTGTTATGTCGATTGCCTTTCTGGTTGTGTTGATTGACCATATGGAAGAAATAGCCATACTTGTGTATTATTTCTCTAGAACATTTTCGGACAGACAGGAAATTCAAAACCTTTACAATTGCAAATTTACATTATACCAATCATAATCAATACCAACTTTTTCTTATAATTGACAGACTCTATTGATATTCTACTTTCCCCTTTATCTTGACAGGAAAACTAAAATAATAATTGGCAAGACAATTGGAAAAAAGTGGTATTCAAGTTGGCACTCTCAGTGGATCAAAGTTGCATGGAAGGATTTCAAAATTTATGGTTGCACATCCCATCACAGAAAAAATCATCTCGACTGAGAAACGTTCATAAAGTTTCAGAAATGGGTCGGGACTATTTATAAATTTTCAATTTTGACTAAAATGAATTGTTGCTTGTGTGCAAAATTTGCGCATTTAGGTACACGCTAGATTGAGTAAATTGTGTAGAAAGACCGGTCTGTAAAATACCGCAAGATATTCCAAATTTTTTTAAATTTCAGACGTTGACTAGTTTCATGAATCCCGGCTTGTGTGCAAAATTTTAGGTAAATCGGACCACCGAATCCCCTTTTTTCACCAGAATGTGTAATTTACAGACCGGTCTGTAGAATACCTCCAGATATTCCGAAAATTTTGAAATTTCCGATTTGGACTAGTTTCATAAATCCCAGCATGTGTGCAAGATTTCAAGCCAATTCGACTCCAGGAACACCTTTTTTGATCAAATTTTTACTCTGATCTTTGAATTAGCTGGTGGGTCTGTAAAATACACATGTTCCAGAAAATATATTTTTGATATCTTTTTAAAACTTGGCAGCTTACATCCATGTTCAACTCCCCTGAAAATTTCAGAACAATTGAATAAGCCGTTGAAAAGATATTAAATTTTGAATCTGAAAAAGTGTTTTTTTTTCACTGTTTTTGGTGCCGTCAGCTCTTACCAACTTAGCCTCGGCCATTTGTTACCGAAAGAGCTGTTTTTTAAGCCACAAAAAATGGCATATCTTCGGAACCGCTTTTTTCTGAGAGTTCTATGACCCCTCATTTTCTTGAATTTTTTACCCTTTTTCAGATGGACCTATTTTCAAAGTGATTAGATGAGTTTGAAATTTTGCCCTAACCTCCCTACCTCTATATTTGATGTTGGATATTTGATTTTAAACAACTCAACATTTTTCTGATGTTTAGGTTCGATGCAAGGTACTGTCTTTGGGTTCTTTTGCGACAAAAATGGCTCTCCATAACAGGGAACACTTTGATGTGATTTTTCACTAAAGTTAACGAATGCTCATCATACTTGACATTTGTTATACTTTCCCCTCTCATGTTGTCAGCAACAAGATTTCCCTCTTCTTTTTTCGAATGTTGATAAAACATTGTTTGGCAAACCTGTTGACCCTGCAAAACATATTTAATAGAGTGACTTCTATTTTTGTGAACTTCATTTCTGGGACGCTTGCATGCCTGAGATTTTATTTCGATTGAATTTAAAATATATTGTCTCTGTTTATTTATTTCTCCTAGGGCCCAATAATTGTCAAATAACTTTTTTCTAGTCTCCTCTGACATTTCTGCATTGCAATTGAGCCTACAGTTTCTGCAAGGGATACCCATTGACCTTGCTTTTGTTTTTGCTTTTCTATTTGGAAAACATTTGTATGGGCTGTATGGTTCACCAGTGTTTCTAAGCTTCTTCTTCTTACTTCTTTCCCAGTTTTCCTCCTGCCTTTTTCGTTTTCGACCACGTTCAATATCTTTGAAGTTAGTTAATGATGGATCACTGGCTGGAGTTATGTCGTAGTTTGAAGTCTTCTTGGATTTTCTAACGTTTTTTGAATCCCACATAATAAAAGCTCCTTTACATTCCAGTTCAAATTCATTCTACCAATAAATCTGCATGACTCCAATTCGTTGGTTCCACCTTGATTATAATTGTGTAAATATAACATACGAATCAGGTTTGTGCAATGCAATGGCATCAGTGTTTAGAAAAAATTACCAAGATAATGTTAATAGAAAATTATCTAAGAAAACAGCTAAAGAGAGAAAACCACAGAATATGTATAAACCAAAATAAACCACTACATCCCAACTGCAACATTAACAGCTCAATTACCTAAGTAGCATAATGGACTTAAGTCCATTTCATTTAACTAGAATTTTTCAAAATTTGGACTTATGCCCTCTTTCTGGACTTAGGCATTTTTAAAATTTAACAGAGTTTTTACTTTGGACTTAGGCCCTTCATTGATAAACATTGATGGACTTAGGCCCTTATAAAATTAAATGTGGTTTTTATTAAACCTTAAGGCCAAAACTTTTAGCCTTTTAAACCTCCAAATCTATATGTCACATACATCAAAAGAAAGCTAGTGAGCTAGCCTGGGTATCCAAACTCAAAATTTCAGAAAAAAACACTCTTACCTCAACATATAAAGTTTCTAAAATTTTAAGAGTCTGGTGCAACTAAAAAAGTTGGGTACAATTTGTTTGATACTGCCTGTGAGTGAACCCTTGTCGACAGACTATCAAAACTTTGTAAACCCAGGCAGACACACATAATTAACTTACCATAAAACCTCTTTTACAAACTCAAAAAACTTTCAAAACTACTTTAAGCTACATCAAAACATCAGCCACATTTATAAAGGCTCCTTTCCAGCGGCCATTTTGTTTAGAAATGAACCTGCATTTTAATTTTCATTTGTTTATCTTTTTTTGCAAGGTCAGCTTTTTCCATAAATTATGCGCGCGCATCGAAAAATGTAAAAAACCCCGCAAAAATTCTGCTCAGTGACTGGGCTCGTACTGACCAATAAGATACACTCGCATATGCAGGGACAGATATCCCTGCAGACGAGTTACTTGGACCAGACCGTAAACCAGAGACAAAATATAAAAAAAAACTAAACGGTGCAATAGTTTACGGTCTGGATATCCAGGCTACTAGTGAGCCAGAGATTCGGAAAAACCAAAAAACTTAATTTTCATAAAAATGGACTTAGGCCCCTTTTGAATAGGGGTGGTACATGGACTTAGGCCCCTTTTGAATTAAAGTAGCAATATGATTCACTATTTATTGGTGATAACGAAAGGGTGCCATCCAAGATTTTTAAAACAAAACTTCCAACCCAAAGCAGCACTACAAAATTGACAAACAGAAAAGAAGAATTGAAGCACAAAACAAGAAGCCCAGAGGGCATGAAGGCCCAGCGAATAAAAGTATGAACTGAACAAGACTTGAGTAGCAGAGGGGATTTGAACCTGGAGTCGCTAATACAAGCCACAGACGCCTTAGACCATTCGGCTATCTCTTATTTACAACATTAAGAAATAATTCATAATATTTGAATCTTATATACAGAGATGTTTTTTTCCTAACACGTGAACAACTGAACTGTTCAAATGATAGAGAAATGTAAAAACAACTTTTTTTTAAAAGAACATCTTCCTAAAGAGAAGAAGGTTTGTTACGGTTTGTTACATTGTTTTTCTTAAAACACACTACATCTGTTATGTTCTTATAGTTTTAATAGTTAATTGTATTTTCTCCTTTTATGTTTTTAACCAATAAAGACGATTTCAATTGTTTTTTATTCTGTCAATCATGTTCTAACAGCCAATCAAATCCTTCACAATCTGAATTAGCCTGTGCTTGAAAACGCCATATATGAAAACGCGTATCGCCTAGTAAATTGTTACACACTGACACCGGGCAGAATGCTAATGAAAGGCCCAGTACGCTAAAGCTAGCTGGGCCAAAAATTAGTTATTTACAAATACACGGTGCAACCGACATTAAGATTAAGAAAATTAAAACAATATCTAAGCAAGTAATTGAAAAGAAAACAACCAGAACATCTAAAAATTCCCATGTTTTGATCTTCTCACTTCTTCCCTACCATTATTGTTATTTTTATTTGGATGCGTGGTCAAACACCCAAGGGAGATAATTAGGTATCCTATTGATATTTGCTTCGAAAAAGAAAACTCAGGGAGATTTGCAAAGCAGCGTACGCGCCAATCCATCCAAATACTTAGGCGAACACTTCAAGTCGGCTCGCATAATTACTTATACGAGCGCTACCATTCAGATCTCTGATTCGCTTGGACCCAACCAATCAGAATATCCGCATAATCATCCTCAGATCAGAATGCAGACGATCTAGGTAAACCAGACCGAAAACATAAGAAATATCAAAATCAAAAAAAGTTTACGGACTCTTGAAGAAGCCATCAAGTCTTTGTACGAAAGACTTATACCAACTACCAACAAAGTGAAGCCTTATCAAGGCAGATCCTGATACTGATGAAAAACGTGATGTGCTGAATTTCCTTAAACAATATATACGATGTTTACGTCCTGCTATTTTAGGCAATTTTTTGCACTTTGCTACTTGCTTACCCCTTCTAATTGTGGACTGGATCAAAGTATTATTCATCAAGATCAGCTCAGATTTTCAACGGCGGCCGATCGCCCTTTGTTGGAATTGTCTTATAACTATAACAATTTTTGTGAACTGCGTCAGGAGTTTGGAAAGGTATTAAGTAGTGGCAGATACGAAATGGACATGCATTAGTAACGACTTTTATTCTGATTCTTATTATTTTTTTCTCCATCCTCGGTCACCTTTCAATGAGCTATTATTATTATTATTATTATTATTACAACGAATACAAAGTTCAGGCACGCCGTGGGCCTCTAGAACTGGTCTTTGTTTATTTACAATAAATAGCGTAGTTCATGGTTTGCCCATGCTTTGTTTAAATTATTATTGAACGATTTTATCGATGATGCTTCTGCCACGTATTTTGGAAGCGCGTTCCATGTTGAGATAGTTCTATAAAAGAAGGACTTGCTTTGTGCACCACGTACTCCATCGTCCGGGAAATTCATCTGAAGCTCGTGTATATGCTTTCTACATGGTCGCGTCCTTTTGATAAACTTTTTTGGTGTTGTTTTACTATCATAGATGTGGATATGCTTATACACCTGGACCATGTCACAGAAAAGTCTTCGAAACTCAAGGGATGGTAGCGCCAAGCGTCTTAGTCTTTCTGCATATGGTACGCACGTCTTTGGACACTCTCGATCAGGTTGATAGATCGACGTAATCTTGGTTGCCATACTGATTGAGCATATTATAAATGTGGTCGTACAAAGGTGGTATTAAGTCTCTGGAATACGTGAGGACTAGGGTCTTGAAATCCTCATTTGAGCAATCCCAACATAGAATTAGCTTTGTTTACTTGCTTAGCGATATGTTCTTCAAATGAAAGATCTGAGTCTATCAAAACACCGAGATCTTTTTCTGTGAAGACATGTTCAAGTTGCTCTCCATTTAGTTGATACGGGTGTGCATGCTTTATGTTCTCGAATTTACCTATCGTTAAAACGTGGCATTTGTCGGGGTGGAATTTCAACAGCCACTCACGGGACAATCTTTCAAGTGCTTCAATGTCATGTTGTACGATTAAGGAGTCAAGAATGGAATTGATTTCCTTTATAATCTTCGTGTCGTCTGCAAACAAGAAAATGCTTGATAGAACATGTTCTGGTAGGTCATTAATATAAATAACAAAGAGCAGAGGACCGAGCACGCTTCCTTGAGGAATGCCACTTATCACTGGATCGAAAGATGATTTTGCACCATTAACACTCACTAATTGCTTGCGGTCCGATAGAAAAGATTTGATCCAGTTCAGAATTAATTCGTTTATCCCGTAGCGTTCTAGTTTCATCATAAGTTTTCGATGGGGTACCGTGTCAAATGCCTTGGCAAAGTCGAAGTATATGCAGTCGACCACTTCACTTTTTGCAGTTGATTCGCAACACATATCTATAAAGGAGATAAGCTGTGTGACTGTTGACCTTTTGTTGATGAAACCGTATTGCTTGTTCGATAGAAGTTCTTCGCTGATAAGGTGTTCCATGATATGTTTTCGTATCATTGTTTCCATCAACTTACAGACTACTGAAGTTAGACTTACGGGGCGATATTTAATAGCAAGGTTGTGTGCTCCTTTTTTTTATAGATTGGTGTCACATATGTTAGTTTCCAGTCACTAGGTAAGTTTCCTTCCTCGAGAGTTTTATTCATTATGATTGATAGTGGTTCTGCAATATGGTCACGAAGTTCAATAAGCATTGAGGCATAACAAAGTTTTTGTGCACTTTTTATGGCAATAGTTTTTTATATATCACGGTGAGATTTTGGGTGATAAAAACGGGTCTATTGGAGAGAACATTAGAAATAAGAGAATGTGCTCACTCACCCTCAGAGAAAAAATTGCTCTCATAAAAAAGTCTGTACAAATATTTCAAATGTATCAATAGATTTTTTCTTTTGTTATTAAAAGGATGATATTTCATCATTTTATTTTTATTTTTAGGAGAACAATTTTACTACCCCTTTCCCCCTTTCCATCTGTGAAATGTTGTGCATGGGTTTAAAATATTCAACAAAGTTGAGATTTGTTTTCTTTTCTTAGATTATTTATTTGCCTATGGATTTTTGTAACAGGCTTTTTTATTTAATATATCGTAATATATGTTACGTATACTTATCTTTTGTTGAAGTATAAGCTACATTTGAAAACTCATCTATTACTTTTATGGAACCAATTTGAATATTCTTACTACAATGATTTGTCAACTTTTCGAAACTCTCTGGGAAATTGAAAGAAATTAGTGTGAAAAAGGGCGAAGCAAAGCCGCATAAGTTAGTTTCGACGAATTCGGATTTTATAACTGCAAAAATTAGTTCCATTAAGATAAGGAATGATATTTTTAGATATGTGAATATATGTTGTAAATATTTTAGTTTTCTGTTAACATTGAATAGCGCCTACCCTAAGATCCTAATGAATAGAATATTAGGTGGAATTGTCGTTTTTTTTTACATTTTACAATCTTTTCAATAAAACACCAAAATTGAGTCAGAACCGCGAAGCTTTTACTTTACGTTAATATTTTTGAACCCATCTGACAAAGTTGAATGGGTTTTAGGAAATTTTCGGCCGGAAAAGTTTTTTTTCGAAAATCGGGCTCGGTCACATTTTGGGCATTGCCATTTTGCATTATTGTGCCAAAAATCTGAAAAAACTAATGAGCCAATCCTGAGAAAAGCTGGTAACAGACGGACGAACGAACGAACGGACATCGGTTAATTTATAGGACCTCCGAGGTAGGTCCAAAAAGAAGATTTCCAGACGGTTGAGTGGAATGAGAAAGATTAAAAAGGACAGAAATCGTGAATTTTTTCATCTAGACAGGCAGCTGAGGTCACAAAAAAATTGGACGGGGTGCGAACAATCCCAAACCACTTTTAATTGAAAATATACAACCTAGTACCTGATGACGTCATGCGTGCCCATAGGCTAACTGAAAATTTTTTGAGAACCAACATAGGCATATTATATACCGATCGAAGCGTTTTTTAACACAGATTAAGAAAATGGTCAGTAACCATATCTGAAAATTTTGCTATAAAAAGTTAGAACGCTTTTCCTTTATGTACGTAACGTCAATTTTATCTGTCCGAGACGGAAAAAAAATCAAAAATTCAAACTTATCAGAATTGAAATCTAAGACCGCCATTCGAAAGCTCTCAAAAATCGATGTAGAAGACTTTTAAGTGGATATATATGATTTCTCAACCTAACTCGAGAAAATCGATCCTAAAGAAAGTGTAAATATGACGTCATCAAAACTTCGGAAGCTTTTAACTTTTTATTATCAAATTTTCAGACACAGTTACTGACCTTTTTCTTAATCTACGTCAAAAAATGCGTCGATTGGAATATAATATGTCTATGCTTTTTTTCATAAAAATTTTCATTTTGCTTGTGACGTCATCAAATACGAAAATATTTTAGGACGCGTCCGGTAATTATTTTCAAACTGTCCGGTTGATGATTTTGTGTTCAGAAAGGTCGTATCTATTGAAAACAACTGTTTAAAGTTTGCTTGCAAACTTTGTAGCTACTGCACTTTTTTATGTGACCTCAGCTGTCTGACTAATCGAGAACATGAAGAATTACTTCGCAAGTTTTGTGGCGCACCCGGTAGAATGCGCTCAATTTCGAGCATACATACTTTTTGAATGGTCCCTTATCAAATTCAAATCGTATGGAATGGGCCAAGGCTAGGCCAAGAAAGCCAAAAAGGCCTAAAATTATTATCAAGGCCCCCCCCCTCCTGCTCCCTGACAAGCCGAATTTTGCAAGTCTAAAACCATATCATTTTCTGATAGTACTCATTCAGTGCTAACATTTCGTGAAACCTTCCAGTAGGGGCTGAAGTCAGCAACAAATGAGCATTTTTTACCTAAAATGGGCCAAAACTGGATTCCAGGTGATGAAAACCCAACAAATGACCCCATTTTACCATCAGCTTTTCGGCTTTTTTAGTTTTTCATCAGACTTTCGAAATTCGACTTAATTATCTGACCTGTGGAGATATGAAAATAGCCTAAACTAAACACAGCCACTGTATCTTGAGTAGTAATCGAAATGGTGATCCTGTTTTACCTAATTGGATCAAAAGATAAGCCTGAATCAAAGTCCCTTAGTCTGATGTCCGAAATGAAGATCTTGTTTTGCCTAGCAAAGATTTGAGAATAAATGGAGACAAGATAATTGAATGAAGTTGAAATTTATTCAAATGAAATGACGTTAAACTTAATGGTTTGCTTTGGGGTAACATTGGGGATGTGCTGTGCTAATCAAAAAGGAGAACCATAATATCCAGTGCACTGTATGGGCTAAAGCAGCCAGGACAATGACACTAGGAAAGTAAGAAGGCCCTAAGGTTACCGAAGGTAAGCCAACACACCCAAAGTCACCCCAAATGCAAAAACAACATAGTAACAACAATATAGTAAAAACAACGGAAAAAAGGAAGAACTAAACACAATTATTGTCGATGGTAAAACATTACCATTTATCTGGGTCCCAAATAGTAGAGGTAAGTGTTAATGATGCTATGCGGGATTGAAAATGATGTATATCATTGTCTGAAATTCTGAGATAACGTAGATAACAGTCACTGGTCCAGCGTCCTAGTGAGCGGATCATTGAATCAGAAGCACCCGATGACAGCGCGGCAGAGGCTCCACCAATTCGAAAACTGTGAGTATTTATGTTGGGTACATTGGGAAGGGCCAAGTTCAAAAGGGTAACTAGTTGACGACGTGTAAAAAATTGACCATTAGATCTGACAAAAGAGGACCCGTTTGTGGTAGATTTGGCTGGAGATAATTTCTCATAGCTGCTACTGGGCAAAGTCGATGGGAAAGGCTGGATAATCTAATTGTAGTTCCCTGACGAAATGGGTCAGTTTTGCTGGCTTTGATTCTGACAAGCATCATTGTAAAATTTGCGTTGAAGGAAACATTTGATACTTGGAGGTGGGAAGTCGGATCAAATCTGCAGGGGGATGGGCATGTGTACTCTGATACTCTAAGTAATCCAAAGAATGCGAGAAGAGATGCAGCTTGGAACATGGCTTTGTCGGTAGGTGAGAATCCGGAGTGGTTGAGATAGTCCAGGATAATGTGAAGGTGTCGAATTGTGATAGGGGACCTGGGTGGTCGAGAAGACAAGTTACCTTGAGACCGCCGGATTCCACGAAGAGTGTGAAATAAGATGTTGAAATCTGATAAGCGAGAAAATTGACCCAGCATATTGTTTTGATAAAGGACCCCGAATATATACACTTTAATGGTCTTGAACGATAGCTTGCGATTGGCTAAGGAAACAGCATAAAAACACAAAGAAGCTTCGGTGACTGGAAAAGGAGTAACTTGATTCGAAAGACAGAATGTTGTGTAAGAACGGATGCCTGATCTGTAGGTGTTTTGTGTTGACGGAGCTGTAGACTGTCTCAAGAAATGGACAAGATCTCTTCCCAAAGGTCCATGATAGAGGTGTGAATGACTGACGGACATTGATCTGAAGCTGGGCAGATGGATTTGAATTTCTCGACCTGTAGACGAGATAGAAGATCAGAAAAGATGTTGTCTTTGCCTGCGACATGTTGGAAAGTAAAGGAGGCGTTGATTTCTACAGATAAGAAGAAAAGAGCTCGGACAATACACATGATTCTAGGATCTTTGGAGGTACCAGAAGCCCAGACAGAGACAATGGTCTCATTGTCTGTGAAGATCAAGACTTGTTGGGAAAAGAACGAATGTTTCCAGCAAGAGAGGGCAGCATAGATGGCAAACAACTCTAGGATAGCAATGTGAATAGGTTTTCCTTTGTGCTGAGCAGGAGGGGAAGGCCAGGGAACAGAGAACCAATGTCCCTGAAAAAAGGAACCGAAACCCAAGAAGGATGCATCCGTAGACAAAGCTAGGGATTTGGAAGACACAACGGGGCTCAGCATAATGGATTTCCCATTCCAAGAGCGGAGGAAAGTAGACCACATAATAAGATCTTCTTGAACTGATTTAGAGAGAGAGATATGATGATGGAGCTTAGCTACAGAAGTAGAAAGGTTAATGAGACGACGCAGGAAAATTCTACCAGGTTTGATAACCTTGCATGCAAAGGAAAGAGAACCTATGAGAGAAAGAAGATCAAGCTTGGTGCATTTCTTCCGAACTAGCCAAGATTCAACAGTATTCAAAAGACTAAGTTTCTTGTCTGCAGGTAGACGGATGGTAAAGTCAACAGAATCTATCTCAATCCCCAAGAATACAATCCTCTGCGATGGGCCCTCAAACTTGTCCTTTGCTATGGGAACACCTAAGAAGTCGAAGACCTGAACCATAAGATCCATACGAGACTGACACTCTTCCTTTGTTCTGCCAACAACGAAAAAATCATCGAGGTAATGTACAAGAGCGGTAATGTTATACTTGACGACTAAAATCCATTGAAGTGCGTCAGAAAAGGTAGTGAAAATAAAAGGAGAAGATCTAAGTCCAAATGGCAATCTCAAATCAACATACCAACGAGATCTCCAGTAATATCCAAGTAGATACCAATCATCCGGATGTACTGGACAAAGCCTGAATGCGTGCTTGATGTCAATCTTTCCCATGAAGCAACCTCTACCCAAGAGATGAACTAAATCTACAGCATCATCAAAAGAAGAATATTTCACGTGGCACGATTCTATAGGGATACCGTCATTCACTGAACAGCCGTTAGGTTGAGACAAATCAAGGATAATACGAGAAGAACCATCATTTTTAGGTGCAGATCCAAGAGGAGAACAGTGAAGATTGGGAAGGGGAGAAGTAGCAAAGGGGCCTGCGGTGTGACCTCGCTCTAGTTCTTTCATAATGGACGCTGAAACTTTGTCCCCTACGATCATAGCCGAAGAATTGTTCCTCCCAGTGTGAGAAAGGGCCAAACGAAACCCATGGGAAAAACCATGAATTAAAAAATCAACAATATCAGGGGAGTACCCTGACAAAAGAAACTCGAGATTTGATATATTTACAGGCGAGGAAACAGAAGTGGGTAGAGAAGACTGTGAAGGAAAGGAATCTAGTAGAAGAGAATCACTGGCACTGGAATCCTGGGTGGTCACTGGCCCCACAGAAGATGCAGACATGGAGAAATCTGCAGCTATGGGAAGGTCGAATACACAGCCCTTGGTTCCATTTCCGGCACACTTGGCCACTATAGCCGGCAGTCTGGGATCGCTGGGGGGCAGGAAAGGGCGGTGGCCTGGAACCATGTTGGGAAGGCACAGAGAAACGAGAGGGGGCCTGAAAATTGGATGAGACACTGTGGGAATTTGATCCGAAAGAGCCTGGTTGGGTGGGTGGGAACCCAGGGGCCCGGGGCTTTTGAAAACTCTGCTGACTACTGCCAAACGATTGCAACTTATTCATGTTAGGAGCTGCTGGACTCTTGCCCTTTGCAGGGCAGGAGGGAGAGAGATGGCCACTGGAGCCACAGGTAAAACACTTAGCTCTTAAAATTTGATCCCTTACATACAGATTAAAAATATACCCGTCAGTTGAGCCCCACGTCACTTTCTGTGGATTGTTGGCGAGGGACTGACGAAATGCTTTGTCATAGTTATACCAGGCTGAAAAGATGTATTGATTTGCCAAGTTTGTAATATAGAGCTGGTATTGTAGAAGTTGATCAGCCAAATGGGCTTTAAATTGTACCATGATTTGAAAGAAAAAAGTCCAAGCTAGGGACCAAGTAAGAAAATCAGTGACTTTTGCTTTGTACTTCGGGTTGTCTTTTGTCGAGGTGTCGTTGTTGCTGGCCAAAGAGATACTATCCCCGTCAAAACTCAGGGAAATATGGGTGTTGGTGGCTCGCCCTACATTCTGAGGAAGCAAAGAATCAAAATTTACGAACTCACCACGTCTGATCCTGTTGATAACATTGGCTGAGACGGGAGGTAGTTGCAAATTCGAAAGTTCTTGAGGGCGGCCATTTTGATCGTCTTGTTGTTGAGAATGGAGGGAAAGGAAATTTGCCGGCGCCGAGGGATTGTTTTGATTTTGTCGCAGCAAAGATGGTAGATCGAGTTGTTGTTGTTGAGATTGGTAGCGTTGATGGGGAACTGAGTTTGCAGGAGTACCAGGAGTAAGACTGTTGACGTTATTGGTTAGGAAACGAGACATGGTTGATGTGAGTCTGTCGTCAATCAGCATCATTAATTGATTTTGTGATAGGTTTGAGGAGTTATCTTCTCTCACGATTGAAATGGAATTGGTTGCTGGAGCTCCACCAGATGGTCGTTGCATGGCTGGATCATCATGTTTTGGTTCAGAGTCCGTTGGTGTTGGTGATTGAGTTATAGGTACATTATCAGGTCTAACCGGGGATACATTACCGCCAGAAGTACTATTAGTCGTAGGAGGGTTGTAAATGTCGAACAGGACTGATCTAAGGGTAGCATCAGTAAGGGTGTTTGGGTTGAGGTTCTGGCTCTCAGCAATTAGTACAACTTCCTCTCTCAATAAGTTGTTCCAATCGTCGCGTGTGAACGTGTGAGGGTTGATGGTTCCCTTTGCAGAATTAGATGCCAGTTGATCATCATTTGGTGGTGTTAATGATTTTTCATCTGTTTTTGGTTTCTTCGCTTTTGGACCACAATCAACATGAGTGATCAAAAACAGGAACAAACTGAGTTTTAGACTTTTGTTAAATTTCATATTGAAATGATATAAAATTATTTTGAAGCTATCTGGCAGAGATGGGGTATGCAAATGGAGTCTGATTTATAGGATCTGCGTTGGAATACTAGTTAGAGAAAATTGCCGTCAGCCGATGATTGAAAATAAAGATGGCGGAGAAGTAACGACGGGAATTAATTACCCGCAAAAGCGGGATGTTTAGCCCATGGAATCTGTGTGCAGTAGAAGTAGGTTCGATAATTAACCTAAGCTAATAAATTAGCTCCAATTTATAACGATTGGGAATTAATTGGTGAAAGTTTTTGGGCCTTCTTGACCCCTTTTTCTATTCTGCGTAAGATTTGGGAACTTTGATGCATGTCTGGGAAGCTCGTTGAGCCCTATTTCCAGCTCATGGCTCAGTAGTGATTTTTCATATTTCTTTTTTCCCTTTAGCTCGAGTATGACACAGTTTTTTTTCTTATTTTACTTCAGCCTAGGTTAGTTATCGAATGTTCTACTTCGTATTGTGTGACATTCTTTATTTTTTATACGTTTTTGAGAAAAATTAGCCTGGATATCCTAGCTCAAACTTTTAGAAAAAATAAAACTTACCTCAACATACAAAGTTCTAAAATTATAGAGCTTGGTCTCCCTAGAGAGTGGAAGTGTAAACCCATATTTCCAAAACTTTCCTAGCCAACCCAGGGCAGCAAAACAGAAATTAATAAAAAGCAGCCTTACAAAATCTATAAACATTTAATTTAAAACATCCAAAGATTACACCAGAGTCCATAAACAAGTTTGCTTGCATTACCATGACCAAATGTTCTCATGTAACAGAAAGGTGTATCTTTACTAGCAAGTGGAGGATTATCCTATTTTTGTTTCAAAATTGATCCGCCCCATCTAGAGCAGTCTTTACCGCTTTAATGAAGTGAGCACAAGCAAGCGGACTGCATTCTTATGAGAATGTAAAACGCTCAAGGGAACCAGGCTGTAAACCAGAACATAAAATATCAAAAACTAGATTGTGAAATAGTTTACAGCCTGGATATCCAGGCTAAAGATGATAAAGAAGAACTTTACGCTTTATTGTACTCGAACATATATGCACACATCTTTAGTGTTGATTCTGATACCTAACCATTCTGTTTCAGGCTCCAACGGAAGATTTAACATTAATTGTCAGACCTGAGATGAGATCGGATACCATGATATTACGCTGCAAGACCATTAGGGATTTTATTTTGGGTACCCAGCGTCGATACCATCATCAAGATACATAACAGACTTAACCCCTTGACCTCTCCACTTTTTCACTAATTGGCGCATTAATTTTGTAAAGACGCAACACACTTAGCACAAACCAAAAGGCAAGACTACAAAAACAAAGTACTTTGTGACGCCGTCGAATTCCTATGAAAAACCCAGATATGTATTAAAATTAGAGTTGACCTGAACTAATCATTTTCAAAAGGCCAAATCAGGGCTTCACTAAACACCTCAACTTCAGACTCAGTGGTCAAAATATAACTCCAACAATAACAACCACATACCTTAGAATAGTTTTGGACGAAAATCTTTGTTGGGAACAACGCCTGTCTCATCTAAAAACCAAATGGGTGCTTTTAAGAAACATCTTCATTATTTACTTTTAGAAATCACAGCGGCCTAAATACACATACGTCCAAGTAAGTATTATAACAACACGACGGGTAAATTGTAAGTATTAGAAACATTTTAATTCCAATTGAGTATCTCCCCTTGTTTATTGTTTATTATTGTTTATTTAATTACTTTAATTTATTCATTATTTACTTTTTACAGCTCTGTCGTTTCTGCTTCTTCCACTGACCTTTCTTTCACTACTCCTGCCACTCCTACTTTCAGCTCTGTCGTTTCCGCTTCTTCTACTAACCTTTCTTCTACTGCTTCTGCCACTCCTACTTCCAGCTCTGTCGTTTCCGCTTCTTCCACTAACCTTTCTTCTACTGCTTCTGCCACTCCTACTTCCAGCTTTGTCGTTTCCGCTTCTTCCACTAACCTTTCTTCAACTGTTCCTGCCACTCGAGCCACTGTCACGTCTGTTAAAGACTCTCTTCTACTTGTTCCTTTGACCATTTCTTCCACTGTTCCTGCCACTCCTACTTCCAGCTCTGTCGTTTCCACTTCTTCCACTAATCTTTCATCCGCTACTCCTGCCCCTCCTACTTCCAGCTCTGTCGTTTCCGCTTCTTCCACTGACCTTTCTTTCACTACTCCTGCCACTCCTACTTCCAGCTCTGTCGTTTCCGCTTCTTCCACTAACCTTTCTTCCACTGCTCCTGCCACTCCTACTTCCAGCTCTGTTGTTTCCGCTTTTTTACTAACCTTTCTTCAGCTGCTCCTGCCAGTCGAACCACTGTCACGTCTGTTTCAGACTCTCTTATGCTTGTTCCTTTAAATACTTCTTCTACTAATCTTTCTTCCACTCCTACTTCTAACTCTGCTGTTTCAGCGTCTCCTACTTCTTTGACTTCTACAACTGCAACCTTACCTAGATCTCCTACATCCCTATCCTTTTTTCCTCTCCAAAGAACACGAATAAGTGGTTCGAAGACATTAAGGAATACCCACCTTATGATATCAATATTGGAGATAATGTAGCGGTGGTATATCGGAAATTGGAGTTTGCTGTTGTTCTGGCCGTGTCAAAAGATAAAAATGGAGAAGATGTGGTCGAATTACGATATTTTAAAGAAGATAAATACAAAAAGGGGTTCTTGAAGATGCCAAAGACTCCCATTATAACCAAAGACAGCCTAGTATATGTGATTCAGAAGGTTACACTATTGCGTTGCGAAGATGGTCTAATCAAAGTTTGTGATTATGAAAAAGTGGTGGAACATTTTGCATTTTATAAAAAAACCTATTTGTAAAAGATGCTACTGAATTGATAACCATATCTCCTCTATCTTATTCACCTTTTAAACAAATGTGTTATATCCCTTATTTTGATAATGCTTCAAGGCAAATTAAGTTTGGACACCTAATAATTCTTATACCTTCAACGTGAGTGGCACCCGGGCGGGGGGGGGGGTACTAGGGTTGGCGAATGAGGGGTATGTGCGGACAGGACCTCCGAAAACCGACCCTTAGAGAGACTGATTTTTGCTGAAAAGGTGACCCTTAGAGAGACTTTTTGAAATTTTTTTTTCGATTTTTGAAAAAAGTCATAC
The DNA here is from genome assembly GCF_902728285.1 of Clytia hemisphaerica. Lineage (NCBI taxonomy): Eukaryota > Metazoa > Cnidaria > Hydrozoa > Leptothecata > Clytiidae > Clytia > Clytia hemisphaerica. The sequence goes on along the minus strand of NW_027103564.1, from coordinate 963,546 downwards.
CCTTTAGAGAGACTTTATTACAATTTTTCTCTGGAAATCAAAAAATTTCCTAAAAATCTTGAATTTTCCGACCCTTAGAGAGACTTTGAAAGGTGAAAAAACCGACCCTTACCGTCCGCACATACCCATCATCAATTTCTGCCTAAGTACCCCCCTCCCGGGGAGTGGCAATGATTGGTTTGGAGAGGCGGGATTTATTTAAAAGTTTGCGTTTTAAAATTATTATTTCATAGTCACAAGGCCCACAAGAGACCTTTTTAAATATTCATCGGCTCTTTAATTGAGTACTATTTAGTTGTTTTTAGTTTCCATCTTTGTTTGAACTTCATGAATCAAATAAAGACGGACTTCTAATAAAGGGGGTTTTTATTCAAATCCCGGGAGGGGGGTACTTAGGCAAATGGAGGGTATGGTATGTGCCGCCCTTAAGGGTACCTTTTCTGGACTTCCAAAGACCCGCTTAGGTTCGGAAAAATCAGAAAATCAAATTTTAGTCCCACTAAGGGTCGGAAAAATAGGAAAATTTCAACTTTTTTACTACATGAAAGATCGAAATTTTGTCAAAATTGGTCAACTTTGTCCCGCTAAGGGTCTGCTTATTAGTCCCGGTAAGGGTCCAAAGTTCGAAAGTCGGGCTGTATCCCCCCCCCCCGTCAGCTCGCAACCCTAGTACCCCCCGGATTCAAATCAATAAAATAGTAGAACAAATTTTTGCCTCTTGTGATTTTTCGCAACCTGTTAACAAGCATATTATCGGCTTTTTAACATTTTTTAATGGTGCCATGTATAATAGGGATTTACAGTTGACAATATTTAATGCGATGTTTTTCTATTCAATGCCACTTTAGAGGTCGTTACATGTTTTTTTATAAGCATATAAGTATACGAAGGCTCTGATTTCCAGAATTCCTACGCATAACATAAGCATATATTATGTAAGCCTGGAATATTTTTCAAGTTCTCTTTTTTAATTTCGCCTAGCGAAAGTATTGTTTTCAGCGTGTTTCTGCGGCGACGGCGGCGGTTAGGAATTTTTTTCGGGCGTAACGGGAGGAATGAGGGCGTCACATATAGGGCGTCCCAGGATACTTTGCTAAGACAAGGCCCTGTCTATACTTTAACTTGAAATAACTCATGCTAATTGGGTCGGGAATCATGACGAGATGTATAACGGATCTAAATGCTGAGACAAGACCCTGTCTATACTTTAATCTGGAAATAAGTAATGCTAATTACCCTGGGATTTATGATGAAATGTAACACGGGTCCAGCCAAATTCATCGCTATTCCCCAATCTTCTGACCGCTGAAGTACAAATAGATCCTATTCTGCTGGTTTGATTCCTTCAGGGGAGATTCCTTTATTTGAAAACATTTGAGTGCTGCTTTCATCAGTAATTGGCACTAAAGAATATACAGAAGACTTTGTAAGTATCTTTTATTTCTGCCTCTCCAGGTCTACAAACAAATTTGCTTAGTAGATCTGTTGAAGTAACCTTTTTATTTAAGCCCAACAGATTTGTGTTTGCACTTCGGGCCACTAAATCTGTTCGAGGCAATTTTTTCCCAACAGTTTTATGCACTTCGGGCCACTAAATCTGTTCGAGGCTTCTTTGCCCTTCAGTTTCATGTAGAACAGCCACTGACTCTGATTGAGGCGCACCCTGTGGCCAGGGCAGGTGAGGATCCTGTGCCTGCGACCAAACAAGCTGCAATTGACAGCCTTAAATACACAAAACTGCATTGTCAGCTCTTGAAATAAATCTTAAAATATATACCTTGAAACTTATTTTGAAATATATATCAAAGTTTTTCTGTATAAAGTTTTTTTTTATTTAAGAATTGAACGAAGAAGTTTGTTTAAGTGAGTCTATTTTTAAAGATGATATCTATAGAGTCTTATCGTGCATCTATTGGAAGCTTTGCTTTTAGTGTTCAGAGAAATACCAAATGTCTATCTAAATCTATTGTAGTCGGTTCACAACTTTCAAGCTCAGCTTTTTTTTCTCAACTCTTGAAACCAATCCGTTTGATAACACTTCTTAGTCTTTTACTCTTTGCGATTCCAAAATCATACGAGATAACACTTTTTTAACACCATTGGATTGTTTACATTTATCTAAAAGTGGAATATTTGTTCCATATCCAAGCATGCATAATTTCGGCGATTCAAACATTTTTCTTTATAATAAAGTTAATTACACGCTGCTTTTGTCGGGTGATGTTGAACTTAATCCAGGTCCAAATACTGAAGAAATCAAAACTGTTCAAGGGTCTTTTCATCAAGGAAATTCTAAGTTTGGAGCCACTGCAGGTATACAATGTTCTTCGAATTGTTTTTTTGCAATTTGTTATGCACAGCTTAGAAAACTGACGATTTGGAAGACTCTTGACTTAGACTACATTTTAAATCAGGGTGATCTGAATTTTAAAAAGCTTGGTATTACTAGGCAGTCACCTTTTATTGAAGATTTTTCAAAAGTGATTGAAATTGGAAATAGTACCTGTGATCTAAACTTTAATATAATGGAAGGTTATTTTGTTGCAGAAGATAGTGTATCAGTAAATTTTGTTAATGAAGAAATCTTGATGCAGCATTCTGGTGCAGTTTTAGTGATTTCTGGAAATTGTTTAGGTGTGATGCGCTACCATGAAAAATATCTTCTTTTCGATTCGCACAGTAGAGATTCTAAAGGCAATCAAGTTCCTGGAGATATTGGTACATCAGTCCTTTTACAGTTTAGTGATATAAGTAAACTTAAGAAATACATCAGATCTCATTACAAGGCTCTTTTATTCAAAATTATTTATCTTAAAACCCATTTTCAAGAGGAAAAAAATGCAAAAGAAGTTATATCAAAGGAGGTATTATGTCAACAAAAGAGTGCCTCCTATAAAAGATTGCGTGAGAAAATGGAGGGTACTGTAAAGCATCAACAAGAAAAAGAAAAGAAACGGTTATTAAGGGAACAAAACAAAGGATCAGAGAAACATCAACAAGAAAAACAAAAGAAGCGGCTATTACGAGAACAAAACAAAGGATCAGAGAAACATCAACAAGAAAAAGAAAAGAAGCGGCTATCACGAGAACAAAACAAAGGATCAGAAAAGCATCAGCAAGAAAAAGAAAGAATGCAGTTATCAAGGGATCAAAACAAAGGATCAGAAAAACATCTACAAGGAAAAGAAAGAAAAAGGTCATTAAGGGAACAAAATAAAGGATCAGAAGAGCATGAACAAGCAAAAAGAAAAAAACGTGAAGCTGCTAGAACCTCTTACGCTAAGATGAAAGGCACTGTAAAACATGAGGTAAAGAAATCTCAACAGCGTAATTATGTAAATCGAAAAGTAGGGAACAGAGTTGAAAACTTCAAGCAGAAAAAACAAGAGGGTCCCTATTACATATGTGTAAGTTGTAATAGATGTTTATATAAGAAAACTGTACTTATCTTTGATGAGGAAAAATATACAATAGATCTGGAAGCTTTAATTAGTCCTGTTATATCATTTGATGGTAATTTCTACATATGTAACACCTGTCATAAAAAATTCATGAAAAATAACATACCTTGCCAATCTGTATCAAACAAACTTCAAGTTTTTTATCTCCCTGATCATATAAATGATATTAGGAAGTTGGAAAGAATTTTAGTGGCTCAAAGGGTTTTGTTTTCAAAAGTAATGATAATGCGTAAAGGTGAATTTCCTAAATTACAAGGTGCAATATGTAATGTTCCCATAGAAACGCCAAGTGTATGTAAAGTCCTTCCCAGAGGAAATGACAGTAGTGGTGTCATAAATGTGGAATTGAAAAGAAAGATTTCGTATAAAAACCCTGTTTTGTCTCAGCAAGTCAGGCGTCAAAAGATCTTTGAAACTTTGGATTTTTTGGTTGCTAACAATCCTTTGTACCATGATGTCAATATAGACATGTCACCCATTGATCTAGGTCCCACCAACAATAATGAAGATTTTGAAACACCTGTTATAGTTAATAGTGATTCTTTGATATCAACTTCTAGCAATAGTATAAAATTTATTGATGACAAAACGGTCATTTCAATTAGATCTTTTGAAGAAACTTTGGAAAATGAGTTTGACGCTGATGATCCCCTTAGTCAATTCCGAACACCAACAAATGAAACAGTGATTATATCTGAAGTACCAAATATTATTTTGGATCAAGAAAATGCAATTTTAGCTCCAGGTGAGGGTAAAAATCCCAATTCTTTAACTAATGATGAATTTTGTGAAGAGTTAGCTCATCCACATTTGTTTCCTACTGGAAAATTTGGTTATAAAGTTGAGAGAGACACTAAATTGTCACCAACAAAATATTTTAATCAGCGCCTTTTGAATTATTCTCAAAAGTTTGCCTCAGATTCTGATTACATTTTTTTTGCGCACAAAATTTTGCTACAACTTAATCTAAGAAGTAAAATTAACATAGCAATGAGAGTCACCAATTCAAATTTGACAGCTGGAATGTTGGCAAGTAATTTTAATGATACAGTTCAAAATTGTGTAGCATCTGACAATGCTTACAAGTTTATGAGTACAATTAAAGGGACCCCTGCATACTGGCAACACATGTTATCTGATGTACTTGCCATGGTTAAACAACTTGGTGTGCCAACATATTTTATGACATTGTCATGTGCAGATTTACGTTGGGAGGAATTTATAACCATAATTAGGCGATTAACTGGCGACCCAGATACTGATCACCGACTTCTTGACTACCAATCTAGGTGTGCTTTGCTCAATAGCAATCCTGTTGTTCTTGTGCGCCAATATCAATATAGAAAGGAAACATTTTTTAAGGAGATTATAATGGATGGGGAGCTTGGAAAAATTATTTACTATGCCTTAAGAGTTGAATTCAGCTTCAGGGGTAGTCCACATGACCATTGTTTACTTTGGGCAAAAGATGTTCCCAAACTCGAAGATGGAAAAGAACAATACATAGACCATATAGATAGTGTCATTTCTGCTAATGTCCCAGATAGAGATGAAAGGCCCGAGTTATGGAATCTAGTCACAAAATATCAAATTCACTCTCATTCAAGAACATGTAGTAAATATCGTAAGAATGAATGCAGGTTTCAATATGGAAAACTTTTCTGTAAGCGTACTATTTTGTCTGAACCACTTCCTGCAGACCTTGCTGAGAATGAATGTCATGAAATTTTGGTTGCTCGCAATAACGTGATCCAAACTGTACAAGAATATATTGACACAAATTTACACCCCAAAAAGAAAAATATATTGGATCCTGATAAGCCTGATTTTATTGAAATTGGATCAATTGATACAATTTTAGAATCTTTAGGATTAACATATGAAACATATGAATATTATTTGTCAATTTCACCAGACAAAGATCAGCATTTGTTTCTAAAACGTGACCCATATTCTTGTTTTGTCAACAATTATTTTGCAGAAGGCCTCCTAGCATGGGAGGCCAACATTGACATTCAGCCAGTGTTTAATGCATACAAGGCAGTTACATACATGTGCGCCTATTTTTCAAAAAGTGAAGATAAATGTTCAACAGCAATGCAAGAAGCATTAAAACAGGCCAAAGATTCAAATGACAGTCAGTTTGAGCGAATGTCTAAAATTGCCAAAGTTTATAACTCAAATAGAGAGTGCTCAATCCAGGAAGCAGTTTATTTAACAATGCCAGAACTCTGGCTTAGGAAGTGTTTCCCAGCAATTTCATTTGTTAATACTAACTTACCTGATCAAAGATACAGGATTTTTAAATCGAAAGAAGAAATTGAGGAGTTGCCCGAGGATTCAGATGATCTTTTCAAACGAAATATGTTGAATAGATATGTTGATAGACCAAATATAAGGCCATTTAATAGTATGTGCTATGCAACTTTTTGTGCAAATTACACGTTAGATACCAGAAAAACTGGAGATGAAGAAAACGATTGGCAGCCTACAGTTCTCGATGATTCTGTTAATGAGTTGAACCACCAAGATCAACCAGGGACACTTCCAAAATCTGCACAGTTAATAAATAGTAAGGAAAAGCTCAAACTAAGAAAAGTTCCTAAAGTTTTGAGGTATTACACTCCAAACAAAAATAAGTACCCTGAGAAGTTTGCACATCATATTTTGATGCTATTTTATCCCTTTCGATCAGAAGAAACAGATTTAAAAATTGATGGGTCGTATGTCTTGAAGCTCAACATGGAGGGAGTCAATACAACAGTTGATGAGAATAAGCAATTTTTTGAGCCTGATGGTGATCTTGTTGATTTAGTCCTGCAAAACTATCATAATGATTTGGTTCACAATCAAGATGTTTTTGCCCAACAAGAAAACGATGAAGTACAAGACCTAATGAACAACTTCCAAGATACATCTGAAGATGAACATGAAACTGAAAATGATGGAGAACAAAACTTTGCTCCATTTACCCAAACAAGTCATAGCTTGCAGTCTGATGAGCAAATTAACGCTCATATAAGATCTTTGAATTCAAAACAAAGGGATATTTTTGATGTAGTACTGGATTGGGGTAAAAAGTATGTGCAAAATTTGAAGTCCAAACATCCTCTACCACTGGAACCAATAAGGATATTTTTAACCGGCGGGGCAGGTGTAGGAAAATCTCATTTAATCAAATGTATATTCAATTGTTTAACAAAGATACTTGCTTATAAAGGGGATGAGCTTGGGAAGCCACGTATAATAAAGCTAGCCCCAACTGGTATAGCTGCTATCAATATATCAGGGACCACCATTCACACAGGTTTAAATATACCAGTTGGAAAATTCAAAAACATGAGTGATAAACAAAGGACTGCTATTAGAAATAAGCTGTTACATGTGCAGCTAATAATTATTGATGAGATATCAATGGTATCATCTCAACAGCTGTTAAATATCCACACAAGGATTTGTGAAATTTTTGGTGTACTTGATGATAACATGCCCTTTGCAGGAAAAAGTATTATTGTATGTGGTGATCTTTTCCAATTACCACCCATATTCCCATGCCCAGTGTTTTCGACAGAAGGATCAATCATTGGTGCCTTTAGATTGTGGCACTTATTCAAACTAGCCGAACTTGATGAAATAATGCGTCAAAGAAATGACTCTGCTTTCATTGATCTATTGAATAATGTAAGAGTAGGTGAATTGGACAATAATGATGAATATATAATTAAATCTAGGCAGATATCTCAAGAAGACCCAAATTATCCAATGGAATCATTACATTTGTTTGCCGAAAATGCATCTGTAGACCATCACAATAGCCAGAGGCTAAATACCCTCTCTTCTCAAGTAGTAACTATTGAATCTATAGATATCTATCCTAGAGGTTTTACAGAATCTCAAATTATCAAGGTCAAGAACATGGCTCCGAACGATACGGGAGGCTTAGTATTTCAACTGGACTTAAAAAATGGAGCAAGAGTTATGTTAATTTCTAATATTGATATTGAGGACAGATTAATCAATGGTCAGTTAGGAACCATCACTGAAGTACGATTCAGAAACAATAGAGTAGAAAAAATTTATGTTAAGTTTGATGATGAAAAGGCTGGGCTAAAAGCTCAAAGTAAAGATCAGTATGCTAGAGCAACTCAAAGTATCTCCATTGAGAGAAAAGAAGCTACTTTTCCTTTTGACAAAAAGAAACCCTTTACCTCTCCAACTATTGCCCGAACTCAATTTCCACTTAAACTAGCTTATGCTTGCACAGTGCACAAAGTACAAGGCTTAACATTAGAATCTGTAGTTGTCAGCTTCGACTTAAGACGGCAAAGAAGGTTCAATGCTGGTCAAATGTATGTCGCCATGAGCAGAGTAAAAAATATAGATAACTTGTATTTTACTGGTCAATATAGACGCAGTGCATTTGTCTGTAGTGATAAAGTTAGTGATGAATACACAAGATTGCGTCAGAACAAAGTTGAAGTGATAAAAGATATCTTGAGGACAAACTCTACATTAAACATTTGTCTGTTGAATGTGAGATCTTTGAGGCTACATGCTGTTGATATTCAGAAAGATAAATTTTTGTATGAGAATGATTTGTTGTGCTTGACAGAGACACAGATGAGTTATGAACATTCTGAGGAGGACATGCAAAATATTAGTGAAGACCTTTCTAATTACACCCTTAGTCATAATATTGACCAACACAAGTTTAACAGCCTTTCCATCTGCCATTCTCCCACCTTTGTAAACATTCTTGAATATGACCATTTGTCTTGCTTTTCTCTTGTAAAATTTAGAAAATCTGATTTTACTGAAAAGGAATTTTGTATTTTACTGCTTTACAACAGTTTGAGAATCAATCGAGATATTTTCTGTTACAGTCTTGCTCAATTTATTGAAAGACACTCTATTGATATCATTTTAGGTGACTTCAACATCGATGGTTTTGAGATTGACCGTGATCAATTGCTGACTGAAATCCTTCGTCCTTATAATTTGATTTCAAACTTTCCAACACACATTGATGGGAAGATGCTTGACCATATTTGGGTGAGAGAAGAATTAGCCGACCAGTATGAGATTCAAGTATTACATAAATGTGTTAATCTATCAGATCATGATGCTATAAAGATATCTTTAATATGTAAACATTAGAGCCAGTTGAACCGGACATGCCCGTGAAGGAGAGGCGGGTACCAGGGAGGATGGGAACTTGAATGGGTATGGGATGACCTTAACTTGTGATTAATTACAATATGGGAGACTATCAGATTAAGGATGGTAATTACCTGTATAAAAAATGAGTGTCGAAAAGTGTCGAATTAGATGTACATAGACCCCCTTCATGTAATTAATCACTAAAGTGATATAATGTGATAAGTCACCATTAAGTGCGTCCTTAAACAAGCAGTCATCAAACAATAAAAGAAATCTTCAAAATGGATGACCTTGACAGTGACTTTTTTACGGACGTACTGTAAACTTTTTACATCAAAGGTTACTATTTGTCAAGAGTAAGCATTAATTTTTCTAGTGCTGTTAATATCAATGTCTATTATTCTAAATCGAACATTTCATTCTGGTTTTTAAATTGATCACAACCAATAGGAATTTTAATTAAGGTCATCCCATTCTCTCCTACCGTGTACATGTAAATTTTAATGGTCAAAGAGAATTATTGAAGTAATTTTTTACACGTAGATATTATATCATTTTGTATGTTATGTTTTTTATAGATTTGTACACTTTATATTACAGACTTTTGCCCTTTTAATCATAATTACTCAGATTAGAACTGACTGTCATAAACACTTCTAACAATGGATGGAAGAATGGAAATATGGAAAAATGATTCATTAATCTGCATTAGTCATTATCGATCGATTGAGGAGACTCAAACGCAACACCCTCTGATTACTGATTAAATTCTATTGTGAAAAGTCACATTTCATTTCATCGTTACGTTACATTTATCACTAATACATTTCAAAGCAACTGAAATTTCCAGATTCATCTCGGGATACTTATCCTAAATCATCTTGGTTTACTCGTACGTAAAGTGTACTAATTCATCTCATAATAACTCATTCTGGTTCATAATTGACAATGAATCAAGTGGAATTGATTTACAAGATTTACAATGATTTACAAGATAGAAAGTAACATATTTCTTATTCAATATATGTTATATCACTTCATGTCAGATGGTCCCTATCAATTCGGTATTTATGCTCGTTTATTAAATGCTCACTTCAACCGCTTCCTCGCCATACAATCCAGAACTTCGAATAGCGAATAGAATTGGTTGCCAGTTTGTTTATGTTTCAAAGAATGACTTGGTTTGTTGATTTACTTGTTATAAATAGAGAGACACTTTGTTTAACAAAATACATTTATTTGTTTTATGTTTGGAAGCCGGAGATCCACCGGATGTGAAAAAAAAAGCCAAATTTGCACTCAGTGTTTTTATTTGTAATTTTAGTTTTATTGGATTGTATCCTGAAACGCGTTGTCAACTGTTCATAGAAAAATGCTTTATGTTATATGACAAGAAAATTATGTTAAACAAATGAACATTGTATCTTTCTAAAATTCGTCATCGCAGTCATCACTTTACCCCTTTACCAAATGCTACTTTTAGGCTGGTTTTTCCACGAATAACAGATTGAAACCAAAATTTACCACCAGATTACGAAAAAATATTTATCGAAAATAGAGTAACTGCTAGATTCAATCCGTCGTCAAAAATAAGCGCACACAGTGTTTTATAAGGCTTTACTTTTTCTTGCCTGAAAAAGGTTAGAGATTCGATTCTAACACCCTTCGGGCTGCTTATATCATGCTTATATATACTTCATTGCGCGAAGCTTTGGAATCGAGCGTTAAGCAAAGGACGAAGACTAATCTCGGGCGTTGTTTTACCGCCCCCATTACCGGAATTACAATTTTAAGTATATTAATGAACATCCATCTCCTTTGTATTTTTGTAGAAAGCACTGCTACCTTCGTTGCAGCCTGGTTAAAGGGATAATCAAATGGTTTGAGATATCTGGCAAACTTTCTATTGTCCTAAGCAAAACCTCAAAATATTTTTGCCTAAATATTTTCCAAAATCGAGATATTTAAATATTACAAGTTTTCGACTTTCAGTAACAAAACAATAGAATTTCAACGTAAGAACCCTGTGAGCACCCGGATTTTCAGAAATTTCAAATTGTGATATCTCGGCTGGAGAATATTTACCCAAAAATGCATGTTTTACCCAAGCCCACACAATCTTTCTGTAGGTCAAACATCTCAAACCATCTGATTATCCCTTTAAAATAAGCAATGGATTTTGATAATACACCTCTTGGGAATACATTGCTAACTAACAAAGTCAAAATTTCGACAAAAATAATCTCTGTTTTATGTTCTACTGTTCTCAATATTTCTAAATTTTGACCTAAAAGTGTCGAGTAATTTTAGAGAGTGTCACATTAAAATTTTGATATTCTTGCAGAGGGTCTCAACTTTTTGGCAAGCTATTTTTTTTTCAATTTACAAATAAAAAATTCCTGGAGTGAAGAAAGTGATTCAAAAGTATGCACGCAGTTGAAATTATGAAAAATTTTAATGAAAACGATTGCAAGGAAAGACGAGATAACACCCCCAAAATGCATGGTGTATGGGGCATAATAAAATAGAGATTCCCGCAACCTCGTCCCCATCATGATTACAGGCTTTATTTACGTTGCGATTGACGCCAGAGTAATTTTACGCGTTCGAAAACCAGACAATGCCTAGTACTATCAGTAAGAGCATAAAAAAGCTGATAATGCACAGGGAACGAGGTTGAGATTCGCTGCAACAGTCTACAATATTAATTACATTTACAATTAATGCTCATCTTTTACGCCCACACGCCCAAATCTGGCTAATTAAATTAGCCAAGAAACCCTCAATTTCCTGGCTCGGGGAGGGCTGAGGGTTTCCTGGCTATTAGCTACCTAATTTGCATATTTGCGTACACCAATAATTCCCACCATCCTTTTCGTCCCATTTTTTTTTGACGTGATTGGTCAGATACAAAGGCCCCCAGCAAAGAAATGTTTTGAAAGTTCGCCCAATTCCCTGAACATTCCTTTCACCTTCCACCTTTGATCTGAAAACAACGCAAGTGAAAATGAAGAAAGGTAAGCCAAAATTTGATAGTTTTTTATGTTTGTCAAAGAAGAAACAAAACAGGCATGAAATCTAAAGAATAACTTTAGTGACCTATATAAAATAATTAGAGCTTTGATTTTTTTTGTAAGATTAAATCAACTTTTTTGTCTTCCTTAAAATTTTTAGAACATTCCCAAAAAGGAGCTGTGGATTTGACGAACACTGTTCAATTTTCAACTACCAGCCCTGATGAATCATCCTATTCCAAGCCTAGTGAATTATCTCAGGCAAAACCTAGTGAATCATCTCAAGCAAAACTTGGCGAATCATCTCATGCAGAACCTCGTTCAAAGCCTGGTGAATCATCTCGTGCTAAACCTGGTGAATCATCTCGTGCTAAACCCAGTGAATCATCTCGAGCTAAACCCGGTGAATCATCTCGTGCTAAACCCGGTGAATCATCTCGTGCTAAACCCAGTGAATCATTTCGTGCTAAACCCAGTGAATCATTTCGTGCTAAACCCGGTGAATCATCTCGTGCTAAACCCGGTGAATCATCTCGTGCTAAACCCGGTGAATCATCTCGAGCTAAACCAGGTGAATCATCTCGTGCCAAATCTGGTGAATCAACTCGTGCTAAAGCAAATTCATCCTCTGCAGGTATGTAAGAATTCTTTTACTTTTCAATCTGGACTGACCATTTCACTCCTAGATTCCAGTCAAGTGCAAGAAAATTAACATTTGAATTGGAAGAGTGCCAGTTTTCATGTATACCGGGGGTATTAGGTTTGCATGGTGACTGGTAGTTCCAAGCCAAAAATTCAAAATCGACCCTTAGAGAGAGTAAAAGAATTGTCGTTTTTGAGAGACTTTCTCAAAATTTTTGCTTGTTTTTTGTAAAAATTTTGGATATCACGACCCTTTGAGGCAGTCTAATACATGATATGCACCATTGCAATGTCTTCCATGCCACCCAATAGCTTATTGGTTGTATTGACTGATTTTACGTCACTTACAACCAATCAGCTATTAGATCCGTGATGTAATGTCAGAAGACATTGCAATGGTGCATATCATGAATAGCAAAACCTCCCTTTCAAGGCTCACCCTAATTTTCAGGGTAGCTCTGGTATTTTATATGATTTTTTTATATTGGGGTATTTTTTTACCACTGCCTGTCATGCCCTATTGTATTATGTCCATTTATAATTTAATTTGAGTTAGTTGAAGGCAAAAATGAATCACAAATACCTTCACTTCGCCTCACCTGGCTGACTCAAAAATTGCTGAATTCTGAGTCAAAGAGTTGGTAAATTTGTCAGATTTTTTTGTATTCATGATGTATTTTTTCATGGGTTCCAGCTTTTCAGTTTGCAAGTTTGTTTACATTTTATTCTGACATTTTAAAAATATGAGCCATTTTTGCTGTCGAAAGTTCAAAAGTCATGTTTGAAACCACACGAGAAACCTTTTATAGCTTGGCTGTCCGTGCATGGCAAAAGATAAAAACAGAAAATCCCAACTAAAATTTGTCGACCGACCGACTTTAAGATATTTGTGATTGTCCAGACTATTATCCAAACTGATAGCTCAATTAACTTCCCTCAGTAAAATCTATTTTTTAAATGGTTAATTTAAAAGTTTGTTCAATTTGTTTGAATAACCATACCGGCTGTAATTTATTAACATTATTTATCAATTATAATCCATAGCTAAATGATGTAATCAATGCCAAAAAAATTGGATATGGATTGGTTATCAATTTGTTTAAATCTATAACTAATCCATTGATTATAGATGCTGAATATTAAAGTATAATACTAAATTTTGTTTTTTTGCTCATTCAAGGTATTTGCTATGTCCACAATGTATCTCCGGTGAAAAGAAGCAGTTCAAATAATTCAGATTACTTTGAATGTATGCTGCAATTTGAGGATAGTGCCAAGAAAAGTTTGTGCTTTGTGCCCAACAAGATTAAAAATAAGTTAGTTTGATATTCAGTTTGATATTCAGTTTGATATTCGAAATTCAGTTTGATATTCGACTTTTTCCTCTACGAAGGAGAGCAGACATTTATAGGACTTCTAAACTTCAAAATATGTTAGCCACTATTCCTAAGTATCATCTCCACCAAAAAGGGTCGCTCTCCACCGCAATGGGGGAGCTCTAAAATTATACAACCACTTACTTTGAAAATCGACTAATTAGCGTTTTGAGCCCTATGATGGAGAGCAGTCATCTGTTGTACTTCTAAACTTCAAAATATGTTAGCCACTGTTCCTAAGTATCATTTCCACCAAAAATGGTGGCTCTCCACCGCAATGGGGGAGCTCTAAAATTATACAACCACTTAGTTCGAAAATCGACTAATTAGCATTTTGAGCCCTATGATGGAGAGCAGTCATTTGTTGCACTTCTAAACTTCAAAATATGTTAGCCACTATTCCTAAGTATCATTTCCACTAAAAATGGTCGCTCTCCACCGCAATGGGGGAGCTCTAAAATTATACAACCACTTAGTTTGAAAATCGACTAATTAGCGTTTTGAGCCCTATGATGGAGAGCAGTCATTTGTTGCACTTCTAAACTTCAAAATATGTTAGCCACTATTCCTAAGTATCATTTCCACCAAAAATGGTGGCTCTCCACAGCAATGGGGGAGCTCTAAAATTATACAACCACTTAGTTTGAAAATCGACTAATTAGCGTTTTGAGCCCTATGATGGAGAGCAGTCATCTGTTGCACTTCTAAACTTCAAAATATGTTAGCCATTGTTCCTAAGTATCATTTCCACCAAAAATGGTCGCTCTCCATCGCAATGGGGGAGCTCTAAAATTATACAACCACTTAGTTTGAAAATCGACTAATTAGCGTTTTGAGCCCTATGATGGAGAGCAGTCACTTGTTGCACTTCAAAACTTCAAAATATGTTAGCCACTATTCCTAAGTATCATTTCCACCAAAAATGGTCGCTCTCCACCACAAAGGGGGAGCTCTAAAATTATACAACCACTTAGTTTGAAAATCGACTAATTAGCGTTTTGAGCCCTATGAGGGAGAGCAGTCATATGTTGCACTTCAAAACTTCAAAATATGTTAGCCACTATTCCTAAGTATCATTTCCACCAAAAAGGGTCGCTCTCCACCGCAATGGGGGAGCTCTAAAATTATACAACCACTTACTTTGAAAATCGACTAATTAGCGTTTGAGCCCTATGATGGAGAGCAGTCATCTGTTGTACTTCTAAACTTCAAAATATGTTAGCCACTATTCCTAAGTATCATTTCCACCAAAAATGGTGGCTCTCCACCGCAATGGGGGAGCTCTAAAATTATACAACCACTTAGTTCGAAAATCGACTAATTAGCATTTTGAGCCCTATGATGGAGAGCAGTCATTTGTTGCACTTCTAAATTTCAAAATATGTTAGCCACTATCCCTAAGTATCATTTCCACTAAAAATGGTCGCTCTCCACCGCAATGGGGGAGCTCTAAAATTATACAACCACTTAGTTTGAAAATCGACTAATTAGCGTTTTGAGCCCTATGATGGAGAGCAGTCATTTGTTGCACTTCTAAACTTCAAAATATGTTAGCCACTATTCCTAAGTATCATTTCCACCAAAAATGGTGGCTCTCCACAGCAATGGGGGAGCTCTAAAATTATACAACCACTTAGTTTGAAAATCGACTAATTAGCGTTTTGAGCCCTATGATGGAGAGCAGTCATCTGTTGCACTTCTAAACTTCAAAATATGTTAGCCATTGTTCCTAAGTATCATTTCCACCAAAAATGGTCGCTCTCCATCGCAATGGGGGAGCTCTAAAATTATACAACCACTTAGTTTGAAAATCGACTAATTAGCGTTTTGAGCCCTATGATGGAGAGCAGTCACTTGTTGCACTTCAAAACTTCAAAATATGTTAGCCACTATTCCTAAGTATCATTTCCACCAAAAATGGTCGCTCTCCACCACAAAGGGGGAGCTCTAAAATTATACAACCACTTAGTTTGAAAATCGACTAATTAGCGTTTTGAGCCCTATGAGGGAGAGCAGTCATATGTTGCACTTCAAAACTTCAAAATATGTTAGCCACTATTCCTAAGTATCATTTCCACCAAAAAGGGTCGCTCTCCACCGCAATGGGGGAGCTCTAAAATTATACAACCACTTACTTTGAAAATCGACTAATTAGCGTTTTGAGCCCTATGATGGAGAGCAGTCATCTGTTGTACTTCTAAACTTCAAAATATGTTAGCCACTGTTCCTAAGTATCATTTCCACCAAAAATGGTGGCTCTCCACCGCAATGGGGGAGCTCTAAAATTATACAACCACTTAGTTCGAAAATCGACTAATTAGCATTTGAGCCCTATGATGAGAGCAGTCATTGTTGCACTTCTAAATTTCAAAATATGTTAGCCACTATCTCTAAGTATCATTTCCACTAAAAATGGTCGCTCTCCACCGCAATGGGGGAGCTCTAAAATTATACAACCACTTAGTTTGAAAATCGACTAATTAGCGTTTTGAGCCCTATGATGGAGAGCAGTCATTTGTTGCACTTCTAAACTTCAAAATATGTTAGCCACTATTTCTAAGTATCATTTCCATCAAAAATGGTGGCTCTCCACTGCAATGGGGGAGCTCTAAAATTATACAACCACTTAGTTTGAAAATCGACTAATTAGCGTTTTGAGCCCTATGATGGAGAGCAGTCATCTGTTGCACTTCTAAACTTCAAAATATGTTAGCCACTATTCCTAAGTATCATTTCCACCAAAAATGGTCGCTCTCCACCGCAATGGGTGAGCTCTAAAATTATACAACCACTTACTTTGAAAATCGACTAATTAGCGTTTGAGCCCTTGATGGAGAGCAGTCATTGTTGCACTTCAAAACTTCAAATATGTTAGCCACTATTCCTAGTATCATTTCCACCAAAAATGGCGCTCTCCACACAAAGGGGGAGCTCTAAAATTTACAACCACTTAGTTTGAAAATCGACTAATTAGCGTTTTGAGCCCTATGAGGGGAGCAGTCATCGTTGCACTTCAAAACTTCAAAATATGTTAGCCACTATTCCTAAGTATCATTTCCCCAAAAATGGGCGCTCTCCACTCGCAATGGGGAGCTCTAAAATTATACACCACTTAGTTTGAAAATCGACTAATTAGCGTTTTGAGCCCTATGATGGAGAGCAGTCATCTGTTGCACTTCTAAACTTCAAAATATGTTAGCCACTATTCCTAAGTATCATTTCCACCAAAAATGGTGGCTCTCCACCGCAATGGGGGAGCTCTAAAATTATACAACCACTTAGTTGAAAATCGACTAATTGCGTTTTGAGCCCTATGATGGAGAGCAGTCATCTGTTGCACTTCT
The DNA here is from genome assembly GCF_902728285.1 of Clytia hemisphaerica. Taxonomy (NCBI): domain Eukaryota; kingdom Metazoa; phylum Cnidaria; class Hydrozoa; order Leptothecata; family Clytiidae; genus Clytia; species Clytia hemisphaerica. The sequence continues at coordinate 946,549 of NW_027103564.1, read as the reverse complement.
AAACTTCAAAATATGTTAGCCACTATTCCTAAGTATCATTTCCACCAAAAATGGTCGCTCTCCACCACAATGGGGGAGCTCTAAAATTATACAACCACTTAGTTTGAAAATCGACTAATTAGCGTTTTGAGCCCTATGATGGAGAGCAGTCATCTGTTGCACTTCTAAACTTCAAAATATGTTAGCCACTATTCCTAAGTATCCTTCCACCAAAAATGGTCGCTCTCCCACGCAATGGGGAGCTCTAAAATTATACAACCACTTAGTTTGAAAATCGACTAATTAGCGTTTTGAGCCCTATGATGGAGAGCAGTCATCTGTTGCACTTCTAAACTTCAAAATATGTTAGCCACTATTCCTAAGTATCATTTCCACCAAAAATGGTCGCTCTCCACCGCAATGGGGGAGCTCTAAAATTATACAACCACTTAGTTGAAAATCGACTAATAGCGTTTGAGCCATAGATGGAGAGCAGTCATCTGTTGCACTTCTAAACTTCAAAATATGTTAGCACTATTCCTAAGTATCATTTCCACCAAAATGGTCGCTCTCCACCACAAGGGGGGGAGCTCTAAAATTATACAACCACTTAGTTGAAAATCGACTAATTAGCGTTTTGAGCCCTATGAGGAGAGCAGTCATCTGTTGCACTTCTAAACTTCAAAATATGTTAGCCACTATTCCTAAGTATCATTTCCACAAAAAATGGTTCCTCTCCACCGCAATGGGGGAGCTCTAAAATTATACAACCACTTAGTTTGAAAATCGACTAATTAGCGTTTTGAGCCCTATGAGGGAGAGCAGTCATATGTTGCACTTCCAAACTTCAAAATATGTTAGCCCAATTCCTAAGTATCATTTCCACCAAAAAATGGTCGCTCTCCCCAAATGGGGAGTTCTAAAATTATACAACACTTGTTTGAAATATCGACTAATAGCGTTTTGAGGCCCATGAAGGGGGGCAGACTCTGTTCAATTTTGATGAATATTATAATGTCTCCTTTTTGGATTATCAGCTCAGCAATGTTTTTAAAAATGTTCATATTTTTTGCCTTTTGTAAAATGGTATTTAAGGTATTATTTTTTGAGAAATTGTTTGATCTAAAGACTTGCAGAGCCTTAAAATGTTCTTCCGATGTTACCTAAAATTTTTAACTTGAAAACCTCATCTTCTTAATATACGTTGTTCTTATAAAAGTACATGTTGTAATTTCTTTACAATAAATCTAGTCGGAGTAATTTGCACCAGTCAATTTTGAGTGGCATTGTTTTTCTATCAATAACATAAGTTTAAGTAATAAGTATTTTCGTTTTTCATAACATAAATTAAGTATATACAATACGTTAAATTATTACTTACGTCGACAGTGTATAATTATAAGCGGTAAGTCGACCTTGCGTAGTAGATGGTGGAATTATTTACGATATTAAGGGAAAATTGAGGGGAAAAAAGTTATGTTAACATTACTACAATTAGTCGACCTAACGTTTTATCAAAACTTTTGGTACGAAAGTCGACACAAAATTTTTGTCGACTTTCATCACTATTTTTTAACTTGATAATATCGTTTGTAAAAATTCTTTCTGATTTCAATGGAACAGCCATCCTAGTCAACATTAGCTTCCGAAGGAAAGAAAGTAATGACTACTTATTGATTGTTTTTTTTTGACTGTCGACTTCGAATATAAAAATTTTGAATGTCGACGTTAGATCAGAAAGTCAAAAGTCAAGGTTGACTCCCAAGTGACCATCATTTGTAGGAGCAAAATTATACACACGGTGTTCAACAAGAAGTCGAACCTGCCGCGTTTTTTTTCAGGCATTATACAATACCTGAAATGCGAATTTTCGCGCATTCGAAGATAATGCGAAAATTGGTTTCTCCTCGTTCTCGCTCTTCTCATTGGTAGGGCATTTTGACGGTTCAACGGGAGGAAAGGAGTGGAAAAAACTTTTAAAGATGGTAGATGCTACACCAAAATTAGCTCGGGTTCTCTGCAAGACATCTAGACATAGTCAAGCACAATATCAAAACTCGCGAACAAAGTTAACCACAAGCCCCGGGGGGAGGGGGTACTAAGGGTTGCGAGCTGACGGGGGGGTGCCGCCCGACTTTCGAACTTTGGACCCTTACCGGGACTAAAAAGGAGAAAACAAAGGAAATTTTTAGGAATTTTACGACCCTTAGCGGGACAAATTTGACCAAATTTTGATCTTTCCGGGTGTAAAAAGTTGAAATTTTCCTATTTTTCCGACCCTTAGTGGGACTGAAATTTGATTTTCTGATTTTTCCGACCCTTGGCGGGACTTTGGAAGTCCAAAAAGGTACCCTTAAGGGCGGCACATACCGTACCCTCCATTTGCCTAAGTACCCCCCCGGGCCACAAGCTGTACACTCAAAGTTTCCAAACATGCATACAACGTACTTATCACGAGAACTGCTATTATTTTACAAACACTACAGTATATGGTCCCCAAAACGGAGACGGCCCCAAAAACGGAGGTCGTTATAAAAATGAGGATTCTGACTTGTAGATTTATCAGAATTAAACAATTTTTGTTTACTTTGAGAGAATGATGGTTATACTTAAAAATGAGCATGTTTTTGATGGTTTTGGAGACAGCTTCAAAATAACATATTTGCGTCTAAACGAAATATTTTTAATACGATGAATCCGATTACAGTGTATTTTAACACCAAAATTAGATAAAAATTGCATATAACTCACTCTAGCTGCTTGGATATTGAAAATAAGTAATGAAAATGGGGTATAGGAAACTTTCTACACCTAATGCCGTTCAGAAAATGCAGATACATCTGTGACTTTAGATGATGGGTAAAAGATATCGCATCTTAAAGGTCAACCAGTATATTGGGACCCTAGAATCAGCATTGATAAAACCGAAAATTCTAATTATGAGAAACAGCAAAAATTCTTGGAATTCCATTCCTATCAGCTTGAGTTAATAGTTTATAACAAAAAATTAACATTATATATAAATTTTTTCGCTGAATCAGCAAAAAGGGCAAATTCTATCATTTTTTTGCAAAATATAGGAGAAAAATACCTTTAAAGCTTAATATTTTCAGTTTCAATAAGCTTTCTCTAAAATTTTCACAGCCTATTCCATACATAAATGAGACTATCTTAAAAAGAGATTGGTTTTCAGAAACTTCATTAAGACGTTTTTAAATCAAAATTGTCATTTTGAAAATTTATAAAATTTCAGTTTGGACTTTGCAATATCAAAAATCTTGAAATATTTCATAAAAATCATAAATTTTACATCCATCGGGTCGTAAATTTAAGGCAAAACACAAATATGTTCGTAGTTTTCCCCCTATTACCACTGGGCTTAATAATTTGATTTTAACTACACCTACGTTTTGGGGGCCCCAAACCTCCATTTTGACAACCAGGGCTATACTGTAAAAATTTTATCAAACAAATTTATGCCCAGAACCCTCTAAATCACATTTCCAAACTATGGTCAAAATTTTGTATTCATATCTTAAAGATATCTCGAGAAATCGCTAAAATCGCAAACCTCCGTTTTGGGGGCCGTTAGAAAAAAGCTACCTATCTTTAAGCAATTGAAAAATATTGTTGAAATTGAAAATTTAAAAAAAAAAACTTCCGGGAAATAAAGTAGAGATATTAAAGTTTTTCATGCAGCAAAAATTTTTGTAAAACCTCTTTTCCTCTAGATTTGAGAGAAATTTTAAATTTGATCGACGTTTTGGGGGCCATATAATGTACATACTTATTTTACATCGCTATGTCCAGAGTCCATGTCGAAACAGAACCAAAACTACAATTTATAACGAAAATAATTGGGAGAGAGTGTCCAACCATAGCATGTACATATGTACTATTGTCCAATAGTGTAATCCGTGTGTTTTGTGGGAAACAGGGGAAGTACATGACATGTAGGACATGTACAATATGTTGGGTACAGAGTTAGAGGAGAAGGAAATCTTACCCACACTCTTATAACCAATTCTTCTCGCATAACACAGGGATGACATGGATATTTCAGTAGACTCCTGGTTATTCAAAGCTCCAAGGGGGGGTGTAGAGATGAATAGAAATAATTGAGTAATAATAGAAAAAACCTTTTTTTACTACGCCCACCAAAGCCACATTATCTCAAATTTTTCGTGATAAACTCAAACAACCCAAAATAGGTTTCGAAAGTTCTTACTAGAGACAAGCCGATATCCTTAAAGGCTACTTTATCTCGGGATATATACATTGCTTTCGGGTTACCATATACCTTGTAGAAAAGTGTCACGGAACGAATGAAGAATGCCGTAACATCGTACATCGTCGCAAATTACAATCAAAGTGATAAACTTTCTCGTCTTTAGGGAAACTTTCTGATATAAATTAAATCATTAAATTATAAAATAAATTACAATAATTTCTAAGTGAGTTCTTGGCATTACCCTACCCGTACTTTTTGTTCTATTCTCTTTAACCCTGAACATCAAGGATGGATTTGATGATATGTGTAACTAAAGAAATTAAATTAAGGAAATGAAAACTCTCAAGTAGTAGTGTACTGTTGTTAACCGGTATGCCCAGCAAAAACAACAGGAATGTCAATGGAATGATTCAAGAATTAGCAAGTCTTTTACTTTAACGGTATTTACCGATTTCTAACCGCAATAAGTGAAGTGTTACATTTTCGTCCGTCGTCGTGATTATACCGATGCACTATTATCTCTGCATAACGCTAGAAACAAGACACTTGAATTGGAAATACTCTTAGGTACCTTTATACCCTGCTACTAATTATTTACGAACATTTTAATTTACCCCCCCCCCACCGTGGTTTTCACAAAGTAGAGTAAAATGTACCGTAATAATCTTAAGAAGTATCCCACTCGAAAGCAAAGAAACCGCTGGAGTCAATCCGGAGTCAAAGTTGCGACACGCATAAAAATCTATCTCTATAAATAATCAACCAGACCCAGGAAAATCAGAGGGAAACCTTGGAGGAGCATCTAACGAATCGAAGGTGAAATTGCAAAACATATTTTGATCATTTTAGCAAGTATATGACCGATTTGGGAGATAGACAGTGAAATGATTATTTGGTAAAAACCTTTTTAGAAAGTCTATTTCTTCCTTTAAAAAACTTTTCTCTGCTTAACAGAATCAGAAGTTAAAGATTATTAGTCAAAGCAATGTTGGATACATTTGCGGGAGCCTAGGTGGTAAAACTGAAGAGGAGACAGGAAAGTTTTCATTTTAGACATGGCGGGACAGGGCAATGAAAGAAGGTAGGTGCTCTTAAGTTTAAAAAAAGACAAAATCACCTCTTTGGAAATTTAAGTTTTCCCAGTGTTTACAGTTATTGCGTGGACTATAGAAATAAAACAAAACAAATAGTTCAAAATGTTCAAAATTTTACATTTCTTGACTTTGACCTAAATATTACTCGTCTACGCTTAATTGTAGGGGGCGTGGAATAAGCAGGAGTGCAACAAATGACTGCTCTCCATCATAGGGCTCAAAACGCTAATTAGTCGATTTTCAAAGTAAGTGGTTGTATAATTTTAGAGCTCCCCCATTGCGGTGGAGAGCGACCATTTTTGATGGAAATGATACTTAGGAATAGTGGCTAACATATTTTGAAGTTTAGAAGTGCAACAAATGACTGCTCTCCATCATAGGGCTCAAAACGCTAATTAGTCGATTTTCAAACTATAAGTGGTTGTATAATTTTAGAGCACCCCCATTGCGGTGGAGAGCGACCATTTTTGGTGGAAATGATACTTAGGAATAGTGGCTAACATATTTTGAAGTTTAGAAGTGCAACAAATGACTGCTCTCCATCATAGGGCTCAAAACGCTAATTAGTCGATTTTCAAAGTAAGTGGTTGTATAATTTTAGAGCTCCTCCATTGCGGTGGAGAGCCACCATTTTTGGTGGAAATGATACTTAGGAATAGTGGCTAACATATTTTGAAGTTTAGAAGTGCAACAGATGACTGCTCTCCATCATTGGGCTCAAAACGCTAATTAGTCGATTTTCAAACTAAGTGGTTGTATAATTTTAGAGCTCCCCCATTGCGGTGGAGAGCGACCATTTTTGGTGGAGATGATACTTAGGAACAGTGGCTAACATATTTTGAAGTTTAGAAGTGCAACAAATGTCTGCCCTCCTTCGTAGAGCAAAAAGTCGAATATCAAACTGAATTTCGAATATCAAACTGAATATCAAACTGAATATCAAACTAACTTATTTTTAATGGAAATATCACATTTTCAATATTTTTCCAGGATTGGAAGTCTTTTATTTCGCCCAGTGTTGGATATTATAGAGATAGTTTTACGAAAAATGACGATTTATAACTCAAACTGGGTATTACAGGAGGGCTTCGCCCTCCTACTCCTACATAGCCCATGTCTGATATATTCGACATTGGTACTTTTAAAAAAGGTTAATCTGAAATAATCTATACGTTTCAATGAAATTTTAACCGCCTCCTCTAACTATTTACCTTTGCTCAAGAATATCAAACCAATCATTTTCAAGTGATTCCACGAATTGCTCTCTGGTTCTTTTTCTTCTTTAAATTGTCCAAAAATGGAGTCGTAAGTTTGGACAAGAGAACTATTATCCTCATCATAAAAGATACTATCTTGATGGTGTTGAAGTTCTTGTGTTTTCTTACTGAGGGCGAAGATATCGAGTGTCAAAGGCTGTTGTTGACGTTTTTCTGGACTTTCGAGGAATGTATAGAATGGACTTAAGGAATATTTGGGTTCTAATTTACTTTTGTTGGTGTCTAATGCGTTGGTCTTCTCCATTTACCTGTTGAAAAAAAGATTTCTTTAAGAGGTCCATGGTACTGTAGGTTCGTTAGTAGATCTTATCTGATTCTAAATTTAAAACAATAAATTTCAAAACAAATCAAATATCTTTTCTTGTCAATGCTTATTTACATCCCGTGTGCACGATTTAAATTAAAAGCTCGTCTCTTGAGTGAAGATGCTTTTCGACCCCAAATTGTAAGCTTTTGTTGTTTTCCGCTTTTATTATTCCTTTTTATTATCATCATTATTACTTTAACAAACTTGAGAAGCAAGAAGGCGACCCCTGAATTATAGTAAACACAAATCCTCCGTACACTGTACACGAAAAATTAATAATTTTGTGCGATAATTACTTACAATAACCTATACTGGGTCCATGAACAGCTATAATACATATGTTCGAGCTGAAGGTGTTATTTCAAATAATGCAAGTTGACGAAAGCTTTTCCCTCTTTACCAACATTTTAATGCGACTTAATTTCGCAAATCTGCCATTTTAGTTTTTTTTTCGTTTAGAGAGGTTTTTCTAAACATTGGTTTTGCTTTTTTTGTTTGATTTGTTTTGTTTACCAGAGATTCATTAATTATTTGTTCCCGAATTAATGCCGAATAATTTGTCTGAAAGTTTATCAACTCAATAAAAGAATTGAACTGTTGGAAAGTACATACACATAGTGGGGGCGTACGGTATTTTGGTATTGCGGAAAGCGACCTCAGGCAAATTAAGGCCTGTCCAGATTTTTTAAATTTACGTTAATTTTTTATCACCGTTTCCACTTGTCATAGCATATCACTTCATACATCGAAAGAAGCGTATTGGAGTGTAGATCACTGGAATTGCTGTGCCATAATTAATTTTTTAACCCAAAAAAGATATAAGGCAAAAACCAAAAAATGCTGACGTCAGCAAAACTTGTTTTTTGAATAACTCCAGTTTGGCTTATGGTAAAAACATGAAATTTGGACCAAAGTTGCACTCTTTTAGAAATTAGATGAGTGATTTTTGATAAAAAACACAATTAAAATGTATCAAAAAATCATTCAATGAGAGAGAATGTGATGTGGTTGGGGGGACTTGTAGCTCTTTGAGCTACCTTTGCCCAGTGAGGTTTGTGAGTGTGTGATTTTTGTTTATTTTTTATGTTTCCGTATCCAGCCCACTTGAACGATCTAACATAAGAGCCTTTTTTATTTTTTTGTTGACGGAGAGGATCTAGGAGGAGAGGAGAGGGATTAGAAGGTGTGGTTAACGTTAACGTTTAACGATGATGAATCGTGTAGGATAGTAATAATAATAATGAATAATAAAATAATAATAAAATAATGAATAATGGATAGTGTATAACGAGTAATGAAAAATGAAAAATGAAAAATGAAAAAAAGAAGAGAAGAGAAAAAGAAGGATGGAAAACGAAAAAATGAAATATGAAAAATGAAAAATGAAAAAAGAGAAAATAAAAAAGATAATTAGATTGTTGCTAATATTTCATATAGTGTTTTTTTATCTGGGTTTTGTCTATTTATATAGTTAAAGTTATTTAGAGGGTGGTGTTCTGTTAGGCGCGCCTTTTCAAACCAGTTTTTTGCTAGTTGTTTGAATCTATCTTCTAGTGATGTTATGTTTGCTTCTTTGTACATATTGGTTATTCTGGTCCATCTAGGTTTGTCTAGAATTATACGTAGAACTTGGTTTTGAATTTTTTCCAATCTGTACAATTGAGCGTTTGAGAGAGATAGGAGACAAATATGTGAATACTCAAGTCTTGATCTTAATAGACTTTTATAGAGCATAAGGAGTTTATTTTTTTTCATGTTATATTGGTTTTTAAGGGTTCTGATGAAGTTTAAGAATTGATAATATTTATTGATCTTGTCTGTGGTGTGACTGATCAGATTGAGTTGTTTGCTGATCTTTAGACCGAGAAATTTGATTTCTGTGTCTTTTTTTAGCCTAACATTTCTTATCCAGATTGTAATTTTACTGTTGCCAAAATTTATGTGTTTGGTTTTTTCAAGATTAACCACCAGACCCCATTTTTCAAACCACTCGAACAGAACTTCCATATATTCATCCAGTGAGGATTCGTTGGCTCGTTTATATCTTTCCCAAGCTGCAAGGTCGTCAGCGAATTGGGACATTTTTATTTTTTTCTTTGTGGGTTTTGGGATGTCGGAGACAAATAGGGAGAAGAGAATAGGAGAAAGACAGGATCCTTGGGGGACTCCTGCCTTTAGATCAAAGATACATGACTCGAAGTCACAGTGTTTAATATATGCTTTCCTTTCTTTCAGATATGAGTGTAAGATATAAAGAAGGTATTTTGGAAGATCGAGTTTATATAATTTGAAGAGAAGAAGACTATGATTTACTTTATCAAAGGGGTTGGTGTAATTTAAGATGCACGATCTAACGATTTACGATGCACGATTCGCGATCTGTGCATAAAATATGTTAATTCATGCGTAATTATGCAAATTATGATTAAATATTTAGGCAATTTACAAACTTTCATTTGCTGAAACTCAATTATTTTTGAAAACATCATTTATGTAAGATTATACAAATTATATTTAAATCAGTCATAGATAAAAAGAAAGTGAAAACCACGTGCATTCACCTTCTGTACTCTCTCTCTTTTTCATAACTTGAATCAATATAGGGGAATTGTTTACCGAAAGAAAATTCTTTCTCATAATAGAGCACCAGTTTTTTTGCTTCGTACATTACGGTCCGCAAAACATATTGTTTGCCAATATATTCTTTTATTTGCTTTAAGAAAGAAAATCCTATATTCGATTATGATTGTTAAAACTGAGGAGAGCAAAAATATTTCTTGTGTATTGTTTACTTTCACTCTCTGTCTATTGTAAGATGTTCACAAGTTAGCTTCCATTATCAACATTATGCAAGTTAGTTTTTTTTCATAATTTTACGGTCGTTATTATTCGTAGTTCCATTTCTTTTTTGTTGCATGAATTTACTGTGGTAAACAAAAGCGAGAAAAGATTATGCCATTGTTTTAGAATTATGTTATATAATTTAAGTTATATGATAATTATTAGGAATAATCAGCATACTTTATGCATGGATCGCGCATCGTGAATCGTAAATCGTTAGATCTTGCATCTTAAATTACACCAACCCTTATCAAAGGCCTTTTCGAAATCTACAAAAACTGCGTGCATACGTTCTCCTTTTATTTTAGATTCTTGGAAGTCGTTTATCAGTTGGAATAGGTTGTCTATAGTACTTCTTTTTTATCTAAATCCTGATTGCTCTTAGTCTGGAGACCATACTCTGTTACAAAAATATTTCTATCCTGTTAAAATCCCAACAACTTCACTGAAATACAGAGTATGGAATTATTGACTCCATTCAAATCACTTCAAATCACAAAAGAAAAAACCGTTATTTTTTCAAAACAATTCAAAAGCTCGCGCCACTTCTTGAAACAATAGAGCTGTTTGACGTCATACTTTTGTTTATCAAATCATAACAATAAGATATTAGCCAATCAAATTCTGCGATTAATTCTTGCATCTTGTATAATTCCCGGCTACTACTGTCTATACTTTGATACTTTTTTGAAACCACATAGACAGAGAAGTCGGGTCTCCCAGCTAGATTGCTCTTTGTTGAGTTTTTTGTTTTCCTCTGCCCAAAGGTAGATTCTGTCAGCTAAGATTCTCTCAAACATTTTGCCTATTGTTGGTAGTAGGCTGATTGGTCTGTGCTCTGATATCTTGTTTGTATTTGCTTTTTTTGGAATCATAGAGATTTTTGCTAGTTTTAGACAGGAAGGAAAGTAAGAGTTGTTTAACCAATCATTATAAAGGGAGGTAAGTGGTTGTATAAGAGAGGTTGATATAGTTGAAAGAAGTTTGTTCTGAATAGCGAAATGTCCTGGGGCTTTGTGAGGTTTTAGAGTTGTTAGAATTTTTTTGACTTCTTCTTCTGTTATTGGATTTTCTATTGTATGTTTTGTCAATCTAGGAATTAGATGACTAGTTTCTCTTCTATGAAATTTTGTGTTGTTAAACCAATGGTCAGCGACGTATTTATGCCTTCTATCTTTGGATTCATTTGGAGTGAAGATGTCTTTTTGTCGGTTTTTGAAAGAGTTTGTTATGTCCTGTTTGTCTTTAATCCTATTACCATTTGGTTCTATGTATGTTTTGTTGGTTGTATTTTGAGTAGGCTTTTCACCATCAAGTATGGTTTTTATGTTCTTCCATGCTTTTTTTGTTGTTTCTCTTTCGTTTAATCTCGATTTTATAAGATTGAATCTTTTTTCTTCGGTCTTTTTTATTTCATTTTTTATTTCTTTGTTTAAGGCATTTTTCTTTGTTCTGAGGAGGTACTTGTTTTTGTGTTTTCTTTGAAGATTTATTATCGATCTTCTTTCTTTGATCATTTCTCTACATTTTTTTGAAATACCAAGATTATCCTTCGGGATTAGTTTCCTTGGAACATGATGTTCTATCTCTTGTAGAAGTGAGATGAGGTGGTTTGTTTGTTCTTCTACTTTTTTTGCACCGAAAACTTTATCACAGGAGAATTTGCTTAGTATGCGTGTAACTGTATGTTGGTTTAGCTTGTGATATAGTTTCACTGATTTTGTCTTTTTTGGAGCAGATGGGTCAAAGAATGTGAATGTGAGTGGAAGGTGGTCAGAACCCATTTTTTTCAGAGATTTTATATTTTCGATTTGGAAGAATCTGTTAGGTGTTGTAACTATTTGTTGCAAGACTTCTTTGTACTCTCCTTTCCTGTTTTTATAATTTGGAGGCATTTTGTATGTTTCTATGCTGTTATTGTCAAAGATTTCTCTGAATCTCATTCAATGAGGGAAGGAGAGTGAACAATAATATCATTACTGCGGACATAGCTAGAACATGAGAAATCAGCAAAAATCAGGCACTTGTATATCCAGTGTATAATAAATCGTTGCTTTGATGGGTTATATTTTCTGGGGACTTATTTTGCGCTGACATTATCAGGAAACAATATTTTTATTGGTTTGTGTACTTTTATTGTGAAATTATAAATAAAGCTCGTTGAAATACGCATTATTAGCGCTCATTTGATGCCAGTAAACATTTCAAAAGTAGTTATCTGACACTTTTGGAGTTTTGTTCAACCGAATAGATTTAGAAAACAAATAGTCCTTTCCAAATTTCCATCGGGACTAATTTCGCCGATGGCATTTTAAATCCGCAAAGTCCACGAAATTCAATCCCTGCGAAAATTTATCCAATTAAAATAAGACAAGATTAGGAGGGTGTCAAAACTATCAGAGAGGGAAAAATGGAGGTTTTACCTTTTCGTGTACAATACTTAGTTCCATACGTATGCCTAGTGTCCTCAAATTGTTTGCCTGCATTTATCCTTTTATCCTTTGAAAACTTAGAATAGGAAACATCATAGGGCAATAGTACTGAAGGTTTCTAGGAAAAATAAAACTACATGATGGCGATCAAATAATTGGGTAATTAAGTGATACATTTTCAGTATCTTGCCCAAAATTTTTCATCGTCATAAAAATAATATATAACACAACAATATGAAATAAATGTTTATAAGAAATTACCTAATTATAAATTTTTATAGGGAAACTAATAAAATATTTTCCTTATTCTTGTCATAAACATAAAAGAATCCAAATTGTCATCCTGTATGAGGATAACGTTTGAAATGGCCAGATAAACCGCAAAGATTAATACACCTTAAAAGTACCAGTAAATCTTTGGCTTAGCCCCTGTTGTTGTTATTTTTGGTAATAATTTAAGCCCTTTAAGCTTCGATGTTCTCAAAATGTTCTTAACAAGGCTAAAAGTATTTTTTCTTGAGGGCTTTCTATAGAGCAGTTTTAGTTTTTATCATGGGAGATCTGATTGTTCTTACTTTACTTTTGGTCTTGGGTAAATTCAATCTGGTGGTCTTATAAAATAAATTTAAAAAATTCTGAAAAAGTCCCAAACTGATTATTTTCAAATTTTACTTATCAACCATCTAAATTTAAATCATTGATTTACAAATCAACAATTAGAATATACACCATCGATAACAACACGGAAAAGGGATCAAGTAATATTCCAAATATCTGAAATTAAGGGCTCTGACCATAGTCAGAAAATTGATTTTAGTATCTGAACATAAAAGTTATGTTTTAGATTCTTTAACACTTTTAACAAAGAATTGCCTTTATAAATTGCTTCTTAATCAAACCCCTTAAGAGTAATTAAGAACTTAATTGCAAAAATGACGTTATGAACTTTAAAAAGACGTTAATAATATGTTGCATCACCTTCTTTTATAAAAAGTGCTAAGTTTTAATGGGTAATTAACCTTTTTGTTTCAAACTTTTTTCAAACTGTCCGCAAAGAATTGAACTATTTTAAATTTGAAGATGTGTCAAAAGTTATGACTGTTTTTTTAAGCAAAATCCAGATGCAAAATTGATGAAAAACCACTATTTTGAAGATTTTGAGACAAAGAAAAATTTACAAAAGTTTTCCGCAAAGATTTCATTGTTCGGTAGAAGATACACCATCAACTTCGAAAATTTTTTCAAAATGCTTTTTCTTCGCCGAAACTAAGCTCTTCAAAATTGAAATACTCTTCCTCGCAAAAGTCTTCATTTTCTTCTTCATCAATTTTGTTCAATGCAATTTGTGAATTTTCAGATTCAGGAATAGTTTGTCTAACAGAAAATGTATAACATGCCATAGTTTTGTTGGTTAATCAGTCAGAAAACGCATTTTAAACACGGCAATTATGAAAAATTCACTATGGTCAGAGCCCTTAAGTAGGAATTGAACCTACGACCTCTCGTTACTATTATTATCCATATTGGACATTCAAACAACGTTTTTTTCTAGCGTCAGCCAAGTCTTTTTGCTTCAATGCAATGTCTTCAACAAGTTTTTAGCACTTTGCGAGCGGGCCGCAAACGATCAAAAAGTGTTTTTTCTAACGTTAGTTTAGTCTCTTCGCTTCAATGCAACGACTTCAATCCAATTCCGAGCGGGCCGCTCTGAAGCCTGCCGCTTTAGTTTCCTCAGCGCGGGTATGACTATTTGAGTTAAAAAACTTTTCAATACCGCCCGCCGATTGAACCTTTAATGGCTTACTTAATGACCGCTATATGGATAATAATATTCTATAAGATCACGAGGCACAAATGATCCAAAAAATAAAAATCAAATGTTGATAACACAGCTAGGTCGAATATGAGCAAATTCTTTAAGCAAGGATCTTATTTAAGTCCTGCAAACGGCATTTTCGCCGGACTAAAGCACGATAAAAATTTCACTTCACCAGCTCAGGTACATATTCACGCAAATCAATACACTGAGAGTTCATCGGCCTAGAATCTGGAATTCGCCTAAGGTGATTCTTCATTCACAAGCCTATCAAAAACAAAGCAAAACCCCTGCTAAAGTTAAGAAAAGGGAGAAATTGCTCAGCCCAAAAGCACTGACACATCGAGCCTCCTACAAATCACCTCAGGACCAACAAAATATTATTTACAAAATAAATTGATTCAATACGAAATTTTTAAATGCCCATATAATCAAATAGGATACGAGGTATATTTTGTCTTAAGATATAACTGTTTGAAAAATTAGTTAAGACTGCAAGAGCAGCTAAGTGTTTCAGAGATTTGCTTTTAAAGATGTTCGTTTTTACCAGTTGGAAATAAAAAGAATCTGTCATGTCCTTTATATATACAACCCCGATCTCTTCCAAGTTCCAATTCACAATTGACTTTTTTTGATCGTTTATATATGTTAAAAATCCATGTTGAATTCCCTCATGTACAACCTCGCTTGTTTTTGCATCGATAAGGTGCAAAAATTCATCATTATCAATACGAAGTAGTTGTAACAATAACATTCCAAATCTTCTTACAAGGTTATCAAACTCCAAATCAATGGTTTCAAATGTTTTGTTTCGGACTTTATATAGCTTTCTTGACATTCCGTCTTTTAATAAATACACATTTATTGATGGGGTATTATTCTCAAGATAGTCTGTCACACAAAGGAAAGGTAAATCATTTGCATTATATATCTCAACTGGATCAATAAATTCATCATCTATATCTGATGCAGTGTATACGTGACACTCACTGGTCTCGTATTCATAGCTCCAGATCTTTAATGGATTATATCGGATAATGAAAAATCTTTCACAAAAATAACGAGCCTCACAGAAATCGCTTATAGAGAGTGAATCTAAAGCTTCGGGAAAACACACATGTATGCGTTTGCTATGTCTAAGATTGTTCTTATCAGCGACTGCAAAATCGATGTAATGTGTTTTTCCATAGCCAAACACAATCAATAAAAAAGTAGTCTTTCCATGTCGATGGAAATGTTTAAGAAGATACTTTTGTGGTGTCTCCTTTTCGTTATATGTTATCGTCATGTCTGGCTCAACGCTTGTTTCAAGCCGGATTGTTTGGAAATTGACATCTATCATCTGAGATATATCAATAAAATGAATTAGAATATCGTTCTCTGATTTTCTTGCGCGAATAAATTTTTTGCCAACGAAATCAAAGTTCCAACAGGAATTCTGCTGGCTTGGGCTAGAAATTATGATACTTTTATTTTGTAATGTTTTTTTATTTTGATTGAATGAAACAACGCAAATCGTTATGTCTTCCGTTTTTCTTCCCCTAAATGTTATTAAATGGTATTTCCCAGTGGCATCAAAGTTGTTTTCCAAGAAGCGGTTATGCCCATCGTCAATAAACAAAGGCTCGATCTTTTCAATGTCTGTACTAGGTGGCACAAAATAACTTCGTTTTTCGCTGTCCATTATATTTTGATTTTACTAAAATTTAAAGCATGATTGTCAATTTCAGAAAGGAACTTTGAGTTCCTTTTTAAAAAGATTCAACAATTTATTTCAAAATATTAAAATTAAATTTGGACCGAAATCTCGCAAAATTGATCCAAAACTTTCGCCACCCTTAGGGGGGAGAGTCCTAAAATCTTTTATTACCAATAGGGAGGGTGGATGCCAAATTTTATTGACATCACAGGACGATTCAAAATGGAGACTTTTTAGTCATTTATCAGAGCCTTTTTAAAAAAACATTCAGGCCTCTCTTTACCAATTTTAATAAGAATTAAAGTCCATTCGCTTTAAGTATGCACTAATGTTTATTTAGCTTGCTATTTTCCAACAAATACTTCAAATATTTTAGACTGGAGTCGTTTATAATGCGTGTAATACTAACAATACCAATACTAACTAGCCATAGCTTTCACTAACTGCCACCCGCTACCTAAATGCTGATTAAAGCTTTTTAATGCTTTATAGTGAAAGTTTGGAAATTTATTAGGAACAAGAATTGCAAAATTGCGACTAAATCTAAATATTTCCTTAAAAATGAAGGTCATTATCAACATATACTAGCAAGTCGCTATCGCTAAGAATGCCCCGCAGAGCTTCCTATCGAAATATCCCTAAGTAAGCAAAATTACGCATGTGTAGATTTTAAATTCGTTTTATCGATAAAATTTAAGTTGGAGGAAGAAAGCTTGGTTTCAACTTTACTTTTGAGATGACATGGGATAGATGGTCGCTCACATCTCAAAAAGAGAAGTTATCGCTCACATTAATCACAGTGAAAACGCAAAAAATTCTGAAATTGATTTGATTCTTATAAAGTAGACGCTTATAATAAAAAGTAAATATGTTCATCTTTTTCGCCATCCTTTGTTTACTTTGTAAGAACTAATTACCGAAAGGCATATTGCCTTTAATCAAGAGATATTGATTTGATTCTTATAAAGTAGATGCTTATAATAAAGATAAATATGCTCATTTTTTCGCCATCTTTTGTTTACTTTCTAACAACTAATTACCGAAAGATATATTGCCTTCAATCAAGAGTTATTGATTTGATTCTTATAAAGAAAATGCTTATAATAAAAATAAATATGCTCATCTTTTTTGCCATCCTTTGTTTACTTTCTAATAACTAATTACCGAAAGGCATATTGCCTTTAACCAAGAGATATTGATTTGATTCTTATAAAGTAGATGCTTATAATAAAAATAAATATGCTTATCTTTTTCACCATCCTATGTTTACTTTGTAAGAACTAATTACTGAAAGGCATATTGCCTTCAATCAAGAGTTATTGATTTTATTCTTATAAAGCACATGCCTATAATAAAAATAAATATGCTCGTCTTTTTCGTCATCTTTTGTTTACTTTATAACAACTAATTACCGAAAGATATATTGCCTTCAATCAAGAGTTATTGATTTGGTTCATATAAAGTAGATGCTTATAATAAAAATAAATATGCTAATCTTTTTATCCATCCTTTGTTTACTTTCTAATAACTAACCGAAAGATATATTGCCTTTAATCAAGAGTTATTTATTTAATTCTTATAAAGTAGATGTTTATAATAAAAATAAATATACTCTTCTTTTTCGCAATCCTTTGTTTACTTTGTAAGAACTAATTACCGAAAGGCATATTGCCTGCAATCAAGAATTGATTTGATTCTTATAAAGTAGATGCCTATAATTGTTCATCGAAAATGTGCATAGAATTACCTGCGTTTGAAAACTTAATCTACAAATTAACGCGAAAGCTACTTGCTAGTTTGGTAAGCTATAAACGTTGCCGGATACTTACGGAACACTAATTAACCGGAAGATCGATTACAAAACACAAACGCAAAAATCGAGATTCCTGTCCAATATCCTTGCGTGAAGCTATGTAGGCCACCCTATGCTCGCAAGCTCGCTACGGGCGGCAATAACAATAATAATAATAATAAAAATAATACGGGATTTAGTTGGTATAAACGACTGGAAGAATCCGGTGTTCCAGCCTTATAGATACAGGGGCTAGCTACGCAGAAACTTGCGTAGCGAGAAAACAATTTATTAAGCAACAACAAACTATCAAAACGAAATCAACTCAAATGAAAAACTTTCAATACACAAATGCACACATATTTTTTTTCTCAAGAATTATTTTGAGCTGGAAAAAATTAGGTAGTACGGTGGCCGAGAAGGGCCACACGAAATAAAAAATTCCAATACAAAATAACAAATTCAAATACAAAATAAAAAATGTTCAATACAAAATAAAAAAAGTTCATGAATACAAAATAAAAAGTTCAATACATACAAAAAGGGGGACCCAAAAATGGCCAAAGTCTTATGTTGTGAGCCTGGATACTTATCATTTACTGTGATACTTTTAAGGTTTTAGTTAGTTAGGTTGATCTTTTTGGCTCCCATTACTTCAGGCTTCCCTGGAGTCCTCAATTGCAAGATTTTGGGTCCCACTCTAGCTTTTCAAAAATTTAGGGCCCCTGGTACCAATTTTTGAAAATTTTCAAAGTCCGGGTCCAAACCTAAGGGGGTTCCAATTTTTAAGAATTTGGGACCTTTTTTGGTGGTTCACGAGTCCCGATATTCAAAAATGCCATTTTTCATTTTGTGTTGTTTTTTATTTCGTATCGGAAGTTTTTATTTTGTATTGACATTTTTTTTATTTTGTATCGGAATTTTTTATTTTGTATCGGAATTTTTTATTTTGTATATATTGGAACTTTCTATTTTGTATTGGAATTTTTTATTTTGTATTGGGATTCTTTATTTTGTATTGGAATTGTTTATTATGTATTGAGGTTTTTTATTTTGTGTGGCCCCTCTCGGCCACCGTACAAAGGTTTCTAGACGACTAAAATTGTTCCATTCATTACTTTTTGCTTTATTTCTACTATGTATAAATTAGTCGTCTAGCTTGCTAGACTAAAAATATCTATAACTTATACACGGAAAGCACTCAAAGCACTACATGCAAAATCCTCGAGAAAAATATTCTAATGACTTTAGAAAATAAAGAAGAAAAAACGAGCTTTATATTCTTTAGTGCTAAAAATTTCAATCTATTTAACCTTAAAGTTTTTGCATTTAAAATGACAGCCTCTGAAAAGTAGCCCCGTTGGAGTCGAAAAACCCCGATTTTTGATGATTTTTCACTCTAAATCGCGCCTCAGTTGTAACCCTCAAAACAACACAATTTCGCAAAATGAACGTGGCTAATATTTTCAGGGGGATGTGAAAAACCTTGCAACTTTATTAACCTCTCCCATCATCTAATTCCCCCCCCCTGGGGGGGGCACTCGATCTGAAAACGACCATATGTTCGGCCCAAAATTTGGCTTCTAAAATCGGACCCTTACAGTGTAGTGAAGTTCCATGAAAAATCATACCCTTACAGTGCACTTTTTCCAAATTTCTCACCCGTAAGGGCGAAAATTTTTGCAATTTTCCAAGAAAATTTGTGCCAATTTTACCAAAAAAATGGCCTTTTATCACAATTTCCTACCCTTACAGTGCAGCTCAGTGCAGTTTTGTAATTTCCTACCCTTACAGTGCACTAGCTGAACTATGAAAAACCTACCCTTAAGGGCCGAACGTCTGGTAGGTCATTTACCTTGAGTGCCCCCCCCCCCCGGGAATTTCCCTCGCTTAACTACTAGGCTAAGTATATCAAACAGAGTTCTGCTATGTCAGAGGCGTGAAGCTGAGTACAGGAGTGCAATGGGAATAGTCTTTGCAAGAATTTCATTGGAAAATTAAGTACCGGGTGCTGCAGACGAAAGTCCTCAACTTTGAAGTGATTTTCTCGATTTATATGAACTGTTAAAGAATCAATTTTTGGCATTGAAAAAAGGAAGGATAAACTTAAATTTTGAGGAGTCATTTGTCAAATCTTGTCAACTAGATCAAAAGTTATGGTCTAAATGCTAAAACATTACCTTTCAAAAAAGTCGAAAAAATAATTTTGATATTCATTTTCTCAAAATGTTTCAATTAGTTATGATAAAAAAATGTCACACCTGTCTGAAGCCTTTTTCTGCAGCGTTTTTTTTTGCTACAATCGTGGTCTGAATATGTTGAATTTTTCTAACCCAGAGAAAAAATTGCAAATGGGTCACTGAGAGGACCAGCGTCAGTTGAGAGCATTTTACTGCTTTACAGACTCGAAAACACCCGGTTCCTTAGGAACATGGACAAAAATCAAAAGCAGCCGACGAAGCATTTTTTTAGAAATATGTGTTCTGATTTTTCCAGTTCTAGGGGACCACATGTTGTGACCCTCAATTTTTTTATACAATGACGTGTTCTGATTTCTAGGAAGCTTTTATCACACTATTTGTCTCCCTTAACTTATTATTACTTCCTTACTATATTTTATGGCTGGAGTTGTGAAGCTTTCTAGTGTTGCCAAGACACGAAGAACACCTTAGGTGACCTTGATTATAACCCTGTCTCGTCAGAACACATCTGCACATCATGTCTAGTTGATTGATTTGGGAAGCGCTTATCAAAGTAGATTAAGAGTTAGTTAGAATTAAAGTTTAGTTGAAACATACTCTAAGAACACAATGGAAAAAATGTCGCCTTGCTGGCCGCTTTTGAAAATTGCTCACAAAATGGTGGAAATTAGAACGTGTTAAGAACATTCTTTAGACTTAAAACTCAAAAGTTAAGAGAATCTGAAGGCTTCAAAAATTTTGCATACACACTTACACTGACTTACAGCAAATGAACTTTAAAAATCATGAGAGAAATAAGCAAAAGCAAAGTCCTCCAAAATAAAATAACATAACAAGCTAGCAAAGTTAATTTCGAAATTACAGATAATCATCTTAAAGAATTTCGTCTTGCAATCGCAAACGCAAATCGTTCATACTAACACAGTCATTGTATGAATTATTTTTTTCATACTTTATATTTTCTATTCGGAAGAAAATTGGTTGCACTCACTCAAGTCGAATAATAAAGAATATTTCAAAAACCTTTTGTTATAAACTCGAGCTGACAATACCTCAATAGCGCACCGCGCTGAATCTAAAAATATATTTTATTTTTGACATAATCATTGGGTGCTTTTTCACTACGCTAGATAGATAAGTGGTTCTCATCAACTGTCCTTTTCATAAATTTCTAAGGGTTGTAAAAAATATACAATGAAGATTCGTGCTTAATATCAGATTTTGATCGCTTCATATCAGCATTCCAGATTTAACGTCGAAAATTGGTCATTAAACCTTTTGTTCTCCAAGAGAGGGCTAGACCAATTAAGCGAAAAAGGCAGCATAAATAAATCGGTTGCCATAAAAGTAGCAGAATGTGCAGTGGGGTTCTTTTGTAAAAAATTGGTCATATGGGAAAAGTGTTTTCTTTCCCGATGGAGTTGAAGAGCAAACTTTTCTCTGTATTGATTTGATACAAAAGAGGAGGAATCTTGTCACAGAAAATGTTCATTAGAAGGCTGTAATTCTAAATCCCTTGATACGCGAGTTGATGATTTTTAATAAAATTTTCTTCAAATTCAAAGGGTTGTAAACGCTTTGACAACTGTTTTGGGAGTCAGTAATGCTTTCCTATCAATTTTCTTTGTTTCAGCTAATCGATTTTCGCCAGACAGTCTCAGTGAAAAACCACCCATTACTCTCGATGTGTTTGTACGAGTTCCGCATCAACCCATCAACCTTTGCGTTAATCTCTTTTGCAAGTTACTTACATCATTTGACAAAAGATATATAAAAATTTGCACGTATCTTTAATTGAGCTGCATTGAATTGTGGGATCGCAACTCGTACAAATGTAAAAAAAGTGAAAAGTAATAATTATGACGTATGCGTTGTGGAGCGCTATTAACTTTTGTCAAGGATAGAGGGTGTATTTACACTGAAAGTTTCAAGTTAACGCCTATAAACCTTAACGTGTATAAATCATGATAATGTTTCGTGTAATTCTTTGTTTTCGTATTTTCAAGAAACAGCGCGAATACACTCTGAAGTAACCTACGAAAAGATAATTGTGACATAACTAAGATAAAGTTGAAAAGTATACCTGCTGACCAGCCACATGAACGAGGATTTGATACCACCATCATCGAGACCATCATGTCGTTAGGAGGAAATACACATTTTTTTTAAAGAAACACACTTTTAAGAAACATAAGGATCAGAATGCTTAAAAACTAAGATACATCTAAGAAACATGCTAAGGCTGAGAATAAGAAAATAACATTTTTCAATTTTTTTTTTATGAACCTTCCAATTACCGTGAGTATCACAGCGCAAATAATTTCGTTAATATTTTCTCTTTGAAAACTTGACCTCTGATACTCAGGGTAACTTCCAATCCAGCCTTCCAGGACATGAGGCTGATTATGTCAAAAAGGTTAGAAACATATAAGAAACATTTAAGGCTCAAAAGGCCGATTTCTTAAGAAACATTGAGGCTGCTTGGTAAAATTAGTTTGTTAAAAAAATGTGTATGCCAGCGTTTTGGCCTCTACTCTACTCTGTCGATGACATACCGAGGCCACCCGTCTGCGTGAGCTCATGATGATGGTTGTAGCTGGTTCTGGTTGGGTTGGTTGCGAGGTTTCATTTGTCTATCAGAGTATTTCTGTATGTCATTGTTCAGCGTTCTGATGTCTTTTGCATTCATTCTTAACCTCTTCAATGATATGCTCAAACTGCATCCGATGAAACCTCTCGCTCCAATATCAATAGTGATGTATTCGGTATTATTCCTTCTGCAAGGTATTGGTCTCCTGGAGGGGGCATTGAGCTTGACGACCGACGGGGACTTGTCGCTGGAGTTTGAAAAGTGGACCCTATCAGATCTGAATGTTTGTTAAATTTTAGACCCAGTCAGAACGAAAAATCAAAAATTTTTCCTATTTTCGCCCTGCTAAAAATGACTAAAAGTAGAAAAAAAGTTGAAACATTTCCAAATTTCTACCCTTGAAAATTGTCAAGAATAACCAAATGTCGACCCTCTGTCAGCCACACATCTTATAAAAGTATAGTAGATTTGGGACCCTGTCAGATATCTTCAGAGCCTAAAAAAGGGAAAGGTTTCCTTTAAGATTTGATTGCGCTTTCCACTTTTCCTTCCATTCGTCATCCAAACAAACATTACTCCGGTCAAGCTTGATGTGTAGTTCCTTTGGCCCGGTTTAACGAGAAGGGGATGTGTGCTCTTACAGTTTCTGCTAGAGGGGCGTCATCTTTTTTCCTTTTCAGAGAAGTGTTCTCGAGGGCTCAAAATATCAAATTCAAGCAGTACCCACAAGTATCTACCGATCCCGGTTCCCGGGACTGGTCCTTCACTTACAGTTGGGATTGGTTGTCCTGCAATTTTGTACTTGTCTCTCACTTTCCCGAATTGAAGGTAACGCTTCTTGACTTCTCTTGGCCTTGCATTTCATTCTCAGGTATGTCAATGCATGTCCCAGAATTGCATTAACTTTTCCGCCCCAGTTACAGTCCCTAAACCATAACAAACAAGAAAGCCTAAGCGGCGTAAAGACCCAGCAGTGTTGGCACTTTCAGCATATTTTTCCACTGCAGAATCGCCATACAACAGGAGCGAATTTTTTCAATGTATAGACTCGAGTCGGGCGAGCAATAAAGATTTAATTACTTTAAACTTTTTTCTACTAAGAAAGAAAGATTTGACCATATAAGTTGGAGGTAATAATTATATGTGGTTTTTTCCTACGCATGCGCACATTAGAAAGTCGGGTAGCTCGATTTTAGCCTGGGATCATCAATTAATAATAGGCATAGGCCCCGACAAAGTCAAATTTTTTCGACCAGTTGTGTTTTAAAGGCCCATTGCGCTGCGCGCTGGACCAACTATACATTATTGGAAGCTAATTTTTTTCTCAGCAGAATTTGATTTTTTTTAAAGAAAGCGTGATTATGACGTCATTATTTATATGACGTCATAATTTTAAAAAGTTGTTTCTATAAGAAACTTTTTCCGCTAGAGGATGAGCAGAAGCCTACGGGGATTCCAGCTTTCTGAACGCTTCCGTCAATGCAATATGTCCATTCGCTTGTAGAAACCGAAAGCATCCACCAAAGGGGGACTTCAAAATATCTGTTCTAAAGGCACGTTCCAGCTGGATATGGCAGTCTGTTCTTAGCGAACTAAAGAAAAAAGTCTGCTGGAAAAAAGTGGTCTCTTCTACTGAAGATTGGGACCAGCTGGAAAATATGATATGTTGTTCTACTGAAGATTGGGACCAGCTGGAAAAAAGTGGTCTCTACTACTGAAAATTGGGACCAGCTGGAAAATATGATCTGTTCCTTACTGAAGATTGAGACCAGCTGGAAAAATATGATCTACGTTCTACTGAAAGTTGGGACCAGCTAGAAAATATGATCTGTTCTTATGAAAAAAAAGTTTGATTTCCAAAAAATAAGGTGTCTAAGAATTTTCTATCTGTTCTGAGGGAATTTCAAAAAAGTCAAAAAGTTATTGAGATCGGTTCTTTTCCTTCTGAATGTGATTGCCTGGAGTGGCAGCTGAAAATTCTCCATCTGTTCTACAAAACATCTGGAAATTGTCGATCTGTTTGCACAGATATTTAAACTGTTAGCTGGAAATTAAGTTTCTGTTCTTAAAAGTCCTTCAGTTCAATAGCGATCTGTATTCTTATAAGATTTTGTCAGCCCTGGTAGATAAGAACAGTTAACTCGCCTAAAATCAGTCGCCTGGTAATTTCGTACCTGTTCCGAATTTTTTTTTACGTCCTACAATCATGGACGAAAATTGTGAGACAACCCTCCTTCCCCCCCCTTCCCCCCAAGGGGGGACCATTCCATGGTTTTTCCAGAGCATTTTCCAGTGTTTTTCTCAAACATTAAAGTCCATGATTGTAGCTGGAAAAATATAACTGATCTGAAGCAAAAATTTCTCCCCTGGAAAACAAGGAACTCTAGTTCTTAATTTTGAGGAAATCCTTCCATCTGGCAAATCAGAACAGATATTTGCAAATTATAAGGGCCCCCCAGCGGTTTGCGTGAATGCGTAAATGGGCTTTTTTGGTTGCGTGAATGCGTGAATTGAAAAAACTTAAGTGAACGTGAAAATCCATATTTCTATTGCGTGAACGCGTGAATTTTTCCTTTTCACTCAAGTGAGTTACGGCATGTCCGAAGTAAAAGTGAAGCAGTTCCACTCACTTTCAAAATGTCAAACATAGCTGGAAAGAAGCGCCTTGGGATGTACAATCGTGGTCAAAACTGATGTCCAATAACTCTTTTCCACCGACAAGTCCCCCCTCTCCCCCCAAAATCAATGTTGCAGTTGAATTTTTACACCTTCACAAGACTCAACATCAACACTGATATTGGGGGAGGGGGTGGACAAACAGTTCTGTCCAGGATTGTAGATCAACGTGATAGCTGTTAGAAAAATTTAACTTGAGGTTATAAGAAGTTATATCCCAAAAACCTGTATTATGACGTCATAAACATTACGTAACATTACGTAACATTACGTCATTAAACTAAAAATTTGAATATCTCGTGAACTAAAAGTCATATACACGTCAAATTTTGACCATTAATAGATATTGATGTAAGAACAATTTTGAATTGAAAATTTTTTGAAAAAAATGATGAGGTCATTTTTTAGAGCCGAAAATCGAAAATAGCATAAAAACGCTGACGTCATTATTTTTCAGGAGATTCGGAAATTTTTACGTCGAGAATTACGATATATTTGTTCTGTCAAAATTTCATATTGATATCATAAACAGTTTTTGAGTTATTCAAATTTTTAGTTTAATGACGTGATGTAACGTAGTGCTTATGACGTCATAATCCAGGTTTTTGGGCTATAACTTCTTATAGCCTCAAGTTAAATTTTTCTAACAGCTATCACGTTGATCTACATCATAAGGCGCTTCTTTCCAGCTATAATTGACATTTTGAAAGTGGGTGGAACTGCTTCACTTTTACTTCGGACATGCCGTAACTCACTTGAGCACAGTTTGTAGAAAACCCCAAGGTGCGCACTTATCCCAAATTCAAGGGATGCCAGGTGAAGGTGCACAAAAAAATCAGCAACTTTATTTCAAATTCTCTATTTTATAAAACGACTCATGATTTAGATGCGCTTTCTAGCAATCTAGACAACTTAAATTTCCAGATTTTTACGCTCGGGCCAAACATGTCCCGAATCTTAAATAACTCTAATTTTCCCTCTTGAAAGTGTTTGTTTAAGATAAAACCATGGTTATGCATGATGAGTGATTCAGGGCCAGGGCCAGCCAGGGCCAGAGCCACTTGGGGCAGGAGGCGGCCATGACTTCACCACGTGTTTGCAAATAAAAAGAAACTTATTTCAAAGAAATTTTTACCCATGATGTAGACTTTCGATAACCTGATTTCTTGGCAAAATTAGTCTGAAATGGAGTCGTATTTAAGTGTACATCAGAGGGTTAAAATAGAAATTTTCTCCTGTCGGCGCAAAACATGGTTGCGCCTCCTTAGTCACTATGTTTTCGCCCCCTCCACGTTAGAAAATTAATTCGCCAGCCCTGATTAAAACCTTTTTTTTTAATTTTTTGATCGCTTCGCTCGCAACAAATGTTCATTCTTTTACCTCATTTTACAAGCTATCAAGCGATCGTACTTTGCCTCTAATACGAATTTAGACTACATTCTTTTTCAATGGTGTTAAAGAGAGCATTTTTAGCCAAGCGCGAGTGACAGAAGTGCAAAAATTTCCTCTTTGCGTAAACCATGGTTGCGCCTCCTTACCCCTGAGCTATTAAGCATCATGGTGTCATACTCGAGTTTTGACCTATATTTTTGATAATGTTTAAGCTATTTTTTGTACAAAAATTTCACTTACACTATCGCGATACGTTAACTGCAGAAGCTTCACCTTTTCCAAACGATCGTGACAAGTTAGAAGAATCAAATATTTTGCGTGATGGCATTAAAGTTGAAAAATTACGTAACGCTTTCTATTTGGGGGCTTCTTATGACGCTACCAAACACGGTGTTTTATAGTCAGGTCTACATGAAAAATCATTACTGAGTTAAGTTTTTCTCAAGTGCATGACCAGATCCGGTCGAATAATATCTCGAGCACAGCCTTGTCATACCATTTTATGCAAATCGAACGTTTTACTCTATAGTGGCGGAAATTACGTAAATTACGTAACTTAGCGAAATGTGCAAGACCTCTATTTTTGACATTTTCCCCGATTTTTTCCGAAAGTTTCACCGATTTCCCAAAAAAATGGGTTTGCGTGAATTTCGAGAAAAACTTGCGTGAATGCGTGAATTGCGAAAATTTTTTGCGTGAACGCGTGAAATGTGGGTCCGCTGGGGGGGGCCTCATTATAGGTCGGTGACTGCTTCTGAGAAACCATCTGAGCCGATATAGTCCCCCCCAGAGATGAAAACATATGCATATGTAATCACCTCCCGCCCTAGGAGGACGCCCTATGCCTGAAAACCGCCCTTTTCGAGAGGCCTGGGGACTAGACCATAATTAGACCACAATGCACTTAGAAGTTACAATTCACATAGGCCATTTCACAGTCGCAAAGCGTAATGGGTAATCAGGACCACTGCGCGCTAATAACGACTTACTATTGGTCCAAAGTTTTGAAAAAATTGAAGATTTTTGCGTCTAGCCAACTAATCTCATAACAGATCACCATTGCTACGGCCAGTGAAACCACGGGGTTTACAGCGCAGCGTCCCGTGAGTGGAGCGGAGGATCTGCTTGGAGATTACTAGCCAACGGGAAGCCGTAATGGAGGCGCAATCAGTCCTGATTACCCATGATCCATTTCGACCGTGAAATGGCCTATGCAAAAAGCCGCGAACTCTGAAATGCCTCGAGCTCAAGAAAAAAATACGAGAGAAATCTCAAACTCAAAAGATGCTGTCAAATCATGGAAATCATTATCGTTCATGCAAACATGTTCATGATGCAAAATAGCAAGTCGAGAACACACCATTGGTAGAACACTTGACGAGAATAAGAAAGGTAACTACTTAATTTTCCTGTAATTTCTCTCCCGATAATTTATACTGTGGTGAGATTAGATTGATGGAAATGAATGGGCAGTTAAAAGGGGGTGGTAATCTAAAAAGTTTTACTTTTTTTTGAATAAGCAACTCAAATTTTCGGCTTAGGCCTGGGGTTTGTTTAGCATTCTAGCTCATTTTCTGAAAAAATTACCCTGAGCCCCCTGAATTTACACTATATTTATGCTTATTCGTCCAGACCCAACAATCGAACTTGGTGATAGTGAGGTCTTCTGTTAGCACATAAAAACGTAAAGAATACTTCAGATGGTGATAAAAGCATGAAATTTAGCACAGATGATCCTTAGAGAGTCTAAAACTTATTTAAACAGTAACACCAAATTTTGCCACCTGCCAGTGCCAGATGACGTCATCAGGTGACTGGGCAAAAAATAATTAGTTTGAAAATATTCAAAATCTGATGGTTCCAGCGGAAAGAGCATAGAATGCTGATGAAAATTGAGGTCTGAAACATGCCTTTAAAATCTTTCTATCAAAAGTTATGAAGGTTGAAAGTTAAGTCTTTTCAGGCAAAACTTAAAAACCTTGAATTTTAAAACAAATTTACCAAATTTGATGTTAAAGTTCAAATAGTGGAGAACAAGCTCTGACCATGTATTTTAAGTTGAATCGTTTAAATAATATCTTCTGCATCATACCCTTCAATGAGGATTATCATATTTAAAAAGTTTTTTTTTGCTCGGGTGCGTGAAATACATGGCTACTCTACAACCTAGTTCAATTAGCTACCTCAATTGGCTACCTTACTTTTTAAACCAACCCATTTGAGAGCCCCCCCCCAGCGGAACCTGGATTCACGCAATCATAGAATTTTTTTCAAAATTCACAGAATTTTTTTCAAAATTCACACATTCACGCAAATCTTCCTCCAGTTTCTCGCAATAGCCTGATTTTTTTTAAAAATCGGAAAAATTTCTGGAAAAAATTGGGAAAAAATTGAACAAGCAGGAAAACTGCACATAATTGGTAGAAAAATATGAAAGTTCACATATTCACGCACAAAATAGCCAAGATTCATGCATTCACACAATCAAAAAGTGGATTTTCATGTTCACGCAAATTTTTGAATTTTCATGCAATCACACAACCATATTCACGTATTCACATAAACCGCTGAGGGAGGCATCTGAGTAGACTAAATATTTTTTTATTAGGTAAAATATTTTATATACACGCAGATTATCGCAAAATGCTTTTTTTTGGCTCAGAACTTTTATCTACAAGAATCACTATTTATAAGCATATATATGAATGCTCTTTTAACTAAATTATTCCTATTATGTTATTGCTGTTTTCGGATTTTAAGATTAAATTTTAGAGAGGATTTATATTTAGCTTTTATTTTGGGTGGCTAGAAGTGTTTTAGATTTTCTTGGCTCTTATTGTTAATTTTCTTTGGTATTTGACCAGGGGGGGATACAGAGGCAGGATATTAACCAATAGGGTACTAACTTGATTTTTTACTAAAGTTTTGTTTAGTACCACCCACCCATATTTAGTACCGGGTATTACTTCATTTGTAAAGTGACTTTTATCAAAATATATTTCAAAAACAAAAATAAAAAGTACAAAATTTAATTTATAAATCATGAAACAAAAAAATTGTTGCACCTTGGAAATAGTGTTTATTTATTATATACTTACTGTAACTTATCTCATTTGTGTGCCATTAGGCTAGGCTAGCTAGACTAGGCTATATTTATTCATTCATTTTATTTTAGTACGTTAGGCACACATGGTTTCCAAGGCCTCATTTTCAGTATCATGTCACAGTGTGAACTCAGTCTATTTAAGGCCTCACTTCAGTCACACCTCAGAGCTACTATTTTGTGTCATGTCATGCTGACTGACCATAATGGCATCATAATTCATAAGGCTCTAACTTTAAAGTAATTCAATGTGTCAATGTCAACTTCAACTCAAGTCAATCAATAGTCAATATTCATTCACATAATTCTTATATTGGCTACCTGGTAGGTTTTATTTCTTGTTCTTGTTCTTTGGCAGCCATTTTGTTTTGTTATTTCAGTTCACACTGATACATTAGGGCCTTGCCTTGACATGATTCATAGGTTCAGTATTTCATTCAAGCCTTTATTTTCATTTAAGAACTTAACTTTTTCAATCAGACTTATACTTTTTCATTGAATTCAGACATTTTCATTTTTGAACTTAGACTTATTTTTTATAAACACAATACTCCTAGACCTTTGTTATTTATTTCTAAAGTTTGAACACATCAACAAAATATCAATCAAAGATAGTTACAAACAGCGTCATTTCCTGTAACGCCACATCATTTTTGCTGTAAAAAATAGGGACACCACCCCTAAAATCTTAAATTTTACAGATTAAGACCAAGAGATGGGTACTATGTTTTCGTACTGAAAATTGACAGATAATTCAAGGAAACTATCAATGATGGAGTTAGAAGCTTTTGTCCTTTGATTTTCATCACACACCTCTTAACCATTTTGGAAGTTTTGTCTTCAAAAAAATCAAAAAATTTCTCAAAAGAGTAAAAAAAATTAATATTTGAAAAAAGTCAAAATATTACAGCAAACTACTTTTTTATTGGAAAACAGCAAAACTCTGCGAAAAAGTACCCAAATAGTATCCTGTACTTGCTTGAAGAGTGAAAAATACACACTCCCACCCCCAAAGTAGTACCGGGTACTAACTTTTTTGAAATGCAAAAATAGACACCACCACCTGGCTATGGGTCAGTACCCTGTGTCTGTACCCTCCTCTGATTTGACTTAAACATGTGGAGTTACAAACATTTGAGTATGACCTGGCCTAATTTTCACATTAATATTTATAAGAAAGGTTTTTTATAGGCAGAGATAGAATAATTAATAACTTGTTTGTTAATGTCACACACAATAATGATTTTTGACCAAAAAGTGAGCTCACAAAAACTGAAGTGTTTGTTCTATTTAGAAGTTCCTTCTAGAATGTTGTTATGAGAATTAGGCCTAAAACACATGCTTTTTATAAGCCCATCGATCTAGAAAACGGCTTAATATCAATTTTTCCATATATTTCCCATAAATGAAATGATACAAGGAGACATCCTTGTTGTTTTTTATTATAACCCTTAGCCCAGGAGGGATGCGTATTATGCATCCGTCCCTTTGTAAACATGAGGTTTTTTTGCCTTGAAATATTTCTATGGTTTTGCTTAAAATTTGAACTTGTGTCACAATGCTTATTTTGTGTGCGTACATATTTAAGTTATTTGACTTTTGCAGCAGCTAAAAGACTTTTCAAATACCACCTTTTAATTGACCTTAAACTACTTGATATCAATGATATTTTCTCAAATGTGCTAATAAACGTCCAAAATGATTAGAGTGCTAACAAATAGATAAATCAAAAAACATGATTTTTCCAGTTGTTTCACCCCTTTTTTGGAAAAAATAATAAGAGTGAAAATCAACAGAAACTTTTGAAAGAATTCATGTCTTTTGATTTATTGATTTTTTGCGCAGGTCGTAACTTGCTTGAGGAAGGAATAACGACCTTTTAGTTAACAATGTTCATGTCAATAATTAAAGTTGTTAAAAATCTTAAAATTAAAGGTGATCATTATTTATAAGTGACACAATTCGGCCCTCTTTGACTCACTTTTAGCTTTGTTACTGTCTGTTAAAATGAATTTTCAATATTTTTATTTAAGCTTGTCACCACATTAGCAACTACACGAGGAAATATGAATATTGCAAATTGTCCCTCATAATTAAACACAAGAATGAATCAATAATGACACAAGATAATGTACAACATTGGACACAAGTCCCTCTAGCAAAGAAGTTGCTCTGCTGGTGCTCAATAATTATGCTCAATGTTTTTAACTGGCAAGTTACATTTTTCTTGTTTGGAAATTACAAGAATTACTAATTTAATTTTTCTTACCATGTAAGAAAATCTTATCCCTGTATTTTGATACATCTATATATTATTAGTCTGTATGTCTGTTTTCTGATTTCTGTTTGTGTGTCACTTTCGATTTCGCAAGCAAAGTTTTGTTTTCGATAAGTTTGTTTTGATTGACAGATGGGATAGAGCCCAGGCTCTTATTTCAGCCTCAGACTTTATTCAGCCTTTGTTTTGAAATTTAAGGCCTATATAAATTTAGTAATTTTAATTTCTTCCTAGCTTTGCCCGATCTCGTTTTCTCTTTTCTTTTGTTTGAAATGTTTTGGAACGTATTTAATGATCGCATTTATTAATGACATTCAAATTCTTTTAAAAACAAAACAAGTTTCATTTATAGAAAAGAACATTTAAAATTTAAATCAAAACATAAAAATTAAAACGTTTGTCGAATAAGAGAATACTGTAACAGCATTCAAATGGCGATAAAAAGCAAGAGACGAAATTAGTCCATCTTTCTTCATTTAAAAACATTCAAGTGGTTGGTACTGTTAAAAACTGTGTACGTCATTTTACATGTTTAAATTTGAAAGGTTATGACAAGGGTTTAAAAAAAGCATTTTAGAATTGACTTTATTTATCTTTTTAAATCTGATAAAAACAAAGTTGCACTATTCTTTGTGGCTTTCCCGTTTATTTTCCTGAAGAATTGTCATTTCTACATTTCACTCCTCTTTACCATGACATTTTCTCAAATTGTCGAAAACTGGACGCCACAACGTATTTAATGCGAGCGAAGCGAGAAAAAGATCTCTGGGGAGGATTTGAGTCAAACTTTAAAGATATCTTTTTATTTATTTGATCGTTTTTCAAGGCAGCTTCAATGTCCAACAGCTTAACCGGCATGCGACGCCTGGTACTGGCTAGCTATATATTAATAGCGGTACTGTGTGTGTCATTTTGTCTGTGTGTCACTTTCGCTTTCACAAGCAATGTTTTAGTTCTTTTAAAAGATGACTTTGAGTTATTCGATAATTTTGTTTTGATTGATATATTATAATTTTTGCCCTGACCTGCCCGGGCCACCTATTATGTTTTTCTTTTTTTCTCTCTTTTTTATTTTGTTTCATGTTTTCGAATGTAATAATTAACGACCTTATTTGATTTGAGACATTTAAATCCTTTTCAAAACAAAATATTTTAAACAAGATCTGTTATAGCAAAGAACATAATAAAATAAAATATAAGAATCACAAGACAAGCTTGTTAGAATAACAGGAGTTTCTAAACAGCGACCAGAAATGGCAACCACGGCTAGTGACCACGACCGGCGACCAGATAAATTTGGGTTATTGAGTTTATCTGCTCTTTCCACTGTAGAGAATGTTTAAATCAAGTCCTCAGAATAATAAAAGTGACCTTTGAAGTAACCAGTCATTTTCTTGACAAAGTGACACTATTTGACAAAAGTATTGACATAGTCTTTAAGTATGATGTTTGTAAACTTTGTTAAACCAAATATTTCAATTATGCTGAATGAGATGTCTTTAGTATGAATAGATAGAACTTGTCAGTAGGAAAAAATTGGGAAGGCCAGTTTTAGAGATATGAATCTAATCAATTATTCTATTGTCTTTATGCTGACAAAATAATTAATTTCGACAGAAATAACAATCTGATGATGAAATACAAAGCTTCTCAAACCATTTTCAAAAAACTTTGTGCCACTAATTATTGTGATGCTGATAATTCAAAAGGATAGAAATTGACACCATAATCAAGCTCCAAGAGCGTCGAAATAGTTGTTTTAAATATTTGGCACGTGGCTTTAATTAAATGAGACAGTGGTGAGCTTACTCTTCAATACAATAAAACAATAAATAATATGTTCAACAACAGCTAAATCAACGTGTAACGCCGGGTATCGTCTAGTTTACTCTTTAATAAAAAAAGTGATTAAAAGTAATACCTTCTTAATCGAAAGATAATTTTGAGTAGATGAATCTTTAAAACTAATAAGGGTCTTTAAGGTCGTTCAAATCTTTTATACATCTATTGAAACCGGCTTTCCTTTGATGTACTATCATTGGAAGGAGACAACTCAATTAATAACTTGATAAGAACTGTTTAAGGCTGTACTATTGATTTAGTTGAGATATTTTTGACTGATGTGTGGTTAAAATGACGGAGTAATTTTATAAGGATACATTTGAGTTGACACATTATGAATATTGAGAGTTTCATCACATTTTCTTTGAAAGATTTTTTTCTCTAAAATCTTCACGTTTTTAAATGGGCAATGGTTTTAAAATTCTGACAAAATTATCCATACAAGGTTCCCAATCGTAACATTATGTAACTGTTTTTTAAATCTAATTGATGGTTTTATGAGAAGTGACCCCTAAAATTTTATGTCTCAAATCAAATAAGGTCATCTTTTGAATCTTTTTCAGAATTTTTGTTATTTCTCAAAAAAGATTAAAATTTTTGCACTTATAGAAAAAATTATTTTTGCATTCATTCAAATGTCTTTAATGTTTGCTTAATTCATAAAGAAGCATTGTTTAAAAATATCAACTTTTTCAAAAAAATGAATATTATGTTGCAAAAATCAGCAATTTTGGGAAGAATGGTCCCGAGAAAACTAAATTTATCCTTGGAAAGACCAAAATTAGGTGGTCTCTGTGTCTAATTGCGTATAAAAATCTTAGTACATGGGTACTAAAATATTTTAGTACAGACCCCCTGAATATATTATACTGTGCAGTCCGAGATTACTCGGTTACAATAAAGGCTATTTTACAAATCTGATCACGATCCTAAGTCACAGAGCCTTAATGAATCTGAAGATCTTATTCAAAGAGCAGATTTGCCTCATATAATCTTCTATCTTTTTTCAAAAGGTGAACCTCAAAATCAAACACGTGACAGGGAAGATCTACATATGGGCCGAGTGCGTGGAGATCATGTGCTATGTTCAAGTCCGAATTTAATGCCTTTGGTTTCTAGTCAGCTTGAAACAGGAACAGCTTTCATGGAGAAAAAGGTCAATCGTAACGACAAGCAAAATGGAAAAGTCAAAATTTGGTATTGGTAATGGTTTTATTTATTAGTCGTCATTTATTTTTAACCTTTTGGTTAGAATAAGGTTCACGTTGTACAATTTTCCAAACATTTCCGATTAATCATCTCACTATACAAATGAGACCAAAACCAAGGTATTTCCACACACGTAATTCTAGGAAGAAACAAGTGATACTTTTATGGACCTACCTGGTTATGCATTTAACACATATATAATTGATATCTACGTGAGCGTGACCATTAAACAATCATTCAGAACACTAATAGTGACGATCTATTAAAATTGGTCGTTTGTTTCTTATAAAAAACCGTTTAGAAACCAAAATTTCATGCTCTATAAATATTCTTTCATATTCAAGACTTCGTGAGCAAAAAAAACATCGATCTCATCAAAATATTGAGTAATTTGGCTAAGAACATTGTATGCTTATTAATAGTGATTCTAATACAATGACCGGTTAGTGAGGGCTGTACTGAGAGATATTGCCCGAGGTCAAGTAACGACCGAGCTTGCGAGGTTGTTGCGTTGACCGGGGGCAATATTTTCAGTACAGCCCGAAAAAAACCGGTTATTATTGTATTTGTTAACCGTTTCCTTCAGCTTCGACTGATTTTTAGCGCTTTATCCAGAAAAAATAGCGAAATAAACCAAAAAAAACAAGCGAAAAGAGATAAAAAATTTTATAATTTCTGACGTCAGAAATAAAAAGAAAAGCTAATACCTAAGTAATTGATAATGTGCTTATAAAAAAATATCGAATTTGGCCATTTTTTCTACAAACACACGCCAAGCAACCAAAGGTTCATGTCTAAACACATATATTCTTTAAAAGTAAGCCCTCATGAGCAAAAAAAAAACATCTATCTCATAAAAAAAATTAGTAATTTGACTAAGAACATTGTATAATATTGATTCTTATAGATAAACATGCGTTTTTTAAGCCAACAAAATTTCTTTGCAAAAATCTGCTTGAGCCATCATTCACCTATAATGATCCAATTTTTCACAAAGTTCAAAAAACCTATTTTTTAGCCGTTTTTTGGCCCAAATTTGCCTAAAGATTTTTTTTCTCGAAAATCGGGCTCCGTCACATTCGAGGGTTTATAGTTATGCATCTTTGTGCAAAAAATCATAAAGAATGAAAGCGCCAACCTCGAAAAGCTAATACCTAAGTAATTGATAATGTGCTTATAAAAAAATAACGAATTTGGCCAGTTTTTCTATAAAAACACGCCAAGCAGCCTAAATTTCATGTCTAAACACATATTCTTCAAAAGTAAGTCCTCATGAGCAAAAAATACATCTATCTCATAAAAATGATTGAGTAATTTGACTAAGAACATTGTATGCTTATTAATAGTGATTCTTATAGATAAACATGCGTTTTTTGAGCCAACAAAATTTTTTTGAAAAAATCTGCTTAAGCCATCTTTTACCTATGATGGTACCCTACTTTCATACAAAAAATCAGAAAAAATTGATGTTCCAATTTTTCACAAAGTCCAAAAAACCCGTTTTTTAGCCGTTTTTTGGCCTAAATTTGCCTAAATTTTTTTTTTCTCGAAAATCGGGCTCCGTCACATTCGAGGGTTTATAGTCATGCATCTTTGTGCAAAAAATCAGAAAAAACTAATGAGCCAATCTCGAGAAAAGCTGGTAACGAACGAACGAACGAACGAACGAACGAACGAACGAACGAACGAACGAACGAACGAACGAACGAACGAACGAACGAACGAACGAACGAACGAACGAAACGAACGAACGAACGAACGAACGAACGAACGAACGAACGAACGAACGAACGAACGAACGAACGAACGAACGAACGAACGAACGAACGAACGAACGAACGAACGAAAACGAACGAACGAACGAACGAACGAACGAACGAACGAACGAACGAACGAACGAACGAACGAACGAACGAACGAACGAACGAACGAACGAACGAACGAACGAACGAAACGAACGAACGAACGAACGAACGAACGAACGAACGAACGAACGAACGAAAACGAACGAACGAACGAACGAACGAACGAACGAACGAACGAACGAACGAACGAACGAACGAACGAACGAACGAACGAACGAACGAACGAACGAACGAACGAACGAACGACGGTTAATTTATAGGACCTCCACCGGGGTAGGTCCAAACAGGATGTTGTTTTAAAGCTAGATTTAGTAGAAATTCGTGATATTGATTTTTTCATTTGTTTGTATTTGAGAGTCATGCTTTTCAGTCTGTTGTTTTGAGCTTGAAGTTGAGAAGAATTCCAAAAATTTGTCTCGTAATTTGTGTGACGTAGATCGGCTGTAGCATGTGGCTCTTTTTAATCAAGTTTGTAGAGTACGCACTTCTTCGTTGGTGTGGTGTTGTTTGAAATGTATTCATCGATTTTTTTTAAAGGAAAAGTTTTTCCTCGGGCTCTATTTGAAAATTTCATAATATTTGTAGTCCATTTTCGGTGACAATTATTGTTATTCGGTATTGCTGCAAATCATTTCCCTTGTCTGGAATTCACCACGGTGTTTTTATCTCCCTCATTTGCGAATTGCACTTTCATTGGTCGATAATTTTTCTTTTGATTTTGAATTTGATTGAATTTAAGCTTTCTTTTGAAAACTTTTCGATGGGGGATGATTTAATGATCTCTAGTTACAAACGTTGTCTCTCATTCAGCAAAATATAATAGAATTTGATATCATTTCGGAATCTCCTATGATTCGTTTAACCCATGGAAGAGATTGCTGTCGTCTACTGAATTGAATAACCGAGTAACTTTGTGGTTTTCATTTGACACATTTTGATACTTGAAATTCTAGTTTTGGTAGTTTGGCAACTTTGTACAGAAATAATGAACTTCAAGGTGACACTCTCAGAGTATCCTTACTAATGAGCAGTCGGAAGAGTAAAATCGATCACAGTCAAAGAAAAACCACTTTCCAAATTAGTGTTTCTTTCTCGTTTTTTCCAATGAGAATATTTCCTGTGTGAAGGTCTCAACGCTTGAGCTCGAGGGCTGCAGCTGATAATGAAATGTTAAATGAAATAAACTCTACTAGCCGGTACCCGACGTTGCATGCCGGTTAAGCTGTAGCTAAACGCACTAAAATTACTTTGGATGTTGAAGCTGGCTTAAAAAAGCGATCAAATAAAAAGAAGGAATCTCTACAACGTTTAACTCTAACCTTCCCCCGGGTGTCTTATCTTTTAACCATATTTGGATAGTGTACTGTCCCCCCCGTGACATAATTTTTTGTTTAAGTCAAAAGTTATCAGAAAGAGCATCGTTTACTGTACCAGTGTCGTTTGAAACGACTTTGCAGGTAGTTATTTTTCTCGCTTCGCTCGCGTTAAATATGCCGTCCAGTTTAAATGACAATTTTTCAGGAAAAAGTGGGAAGGTCACAAAGAATAGTGCAACTCATTGTTTTTTATCAGATCGAAAAAAAATAAGACAATTTAAAGTTGCTTTTTTAAACCCTTGGCATAATTTTTCGAATTTAAACATAAAAAATGACAGACTAAACGACGACTTGAATATTTTTTTAAGAAGAAAGAAGTAAACTAATTTTTTCTTATGCTTTATATCGTCCTTTGAATGCTGTTGTTGTCCACAAACTTTTTGATTTTTATGTTTTGATTTACTTTTGAAATATTCTTTTCTATGAAATGAAATTGTCTTGTTTTGAAAAGAATTCGAATGTCATTTATAATAGTAGAGGGCATTTTGTAAAATCGCTCGACTGTTTTGTTAAAAGCACTTGTTATACATTTTTGGAAAGCTAAGGGGTAGGGGAATCGAAATTACTATGTTTCCAATTTTTTTTCGGACACTTTGGTGTGATTTTCGGACAAATATGACGGTCTCAGGCAAAATTCATAGGGTTAAAGATTAATGAAAATTTTAGCTCGAGAAAACGGAGACCTGTTGTATATTTTTGGAAAGCTCTCAAAAAATTAAGATTAGAGATATATTGCAAGTATAGGTGATTTCTGTACCTAACTCGAGATATTAACCCTTGAAAACCGTGTTTTTCAGCCAGAAACAGCTATTTTGTCCAGTTTTTGCGCTTTTTGAAGCTCAATATCTCGAGTTAGGTACTGAAATCACCTATACTTGCAATATATCTCTAATCTTAATTTTTTGAGAGCTTTCCAAAAATATACAACAGGTCTCCGTTTTCTCGAGCTAAAATTTTCATTAATTTTAACCCTATGAATTTTGCCTGAGACCGTCATATTTGTCCGAAAATCACACCAAAGTGTCCGAAAAAAAATTGGAAACATAGTAATTTCGATTCCCCTACCCCTTAGCTTTCCAAAAATGTATAACAAGTGCTTCTAACAAAACAGTCAAGCGATTCCAAAAATCGAACAAAATTCCCCCTACTATAAATACGATCGTTAAATACATTCGAAAATATTTAAAACACAAGAAGAGAGAAAAAGACAACTCTGGGCAGAAATTAAAATTACTAAAATGTAGATGGGCCTTTAACTTTCAAAACAAAGGCTGAATAAAGTCTAAACCAAGCTCTATCCGATATTTTGCAAATCGCGCGAATCCAATTGAACAAATTTGTGGAGCAAGAGACTAAAAGTCATAATTTTTGAACACAAACAAAGCGAAAACGAAAGTGGTGACACACAGACACACAAAGCACCGCTATTAATATAAAGATGTAATCCAACAAACAATTAATTTCGATTAAGTAATCACTAACCCCTTTTATTACAGATAAAGCTTCATCCTTCCGGCAGACCTTCCAATCTTGAAGACTAACCCCCCCGTATCCAAAGACAAAAAACAGCTGACCTTTTGTGTAGGATTTTTGAAATTAATATACTGAATCATAGCTTGTTATGACCTATACAAATCCGAAACTATCATATAAACATATTTAGAAAACGCCACTAGTTAAAGTAGGATTCTACAATGTATTTATGGGTTTTACCTTTAAAACCGCATTGCCACCATCTTCATCAGCATTCTTTTCTAAAGCTATAGAAAGATATTTCTTTCTAAAGAAAGCTACAAATTTTGATAATATAATTCAATAAATTAGGCTTCATGGTTCAGCAGTTTTTCAAACGATGTCATTTGTCGTAAACACATAATAAATAATAAGAAAATAAAAGTAAACTTTAAAGTGTACCCTACTATACGTTTGCCGGTTTGCCCACAATATCTGTAATTGTAATTATCTTCTTCAGTTAAAAACGCATTTTCAAAACCCTTAGATATTTTGAATTTTAAACTTAACGTTGTTAGTTTTAATGGTTCTTTCGCTTAGTGGCGACAACATATAGAAGTCAATCGACGATAAAATAAAGAAATAACTAAATAATTAGAAAATAATTAAACAAAAATTAAATAAATGATTAATACATTGATTATTGAATTAGTGAGAGCCACTATGTTCTAAAAGCATCGTTGGTGTGCACAGAGTTGTTAAAAGCAAACTAACTTTTTTAAATGATCAATTAGGTCCATAATAGAGGCCCCCTAGCGGACCCTCAATTTACGCAATTACGCAATTTTTTTCGAAATTCACGCAAATTTTCCTCGAGTTTCACGCAATAACCAAATTTTTCAGAAAATCGGAAAATTTTCGGGAAAAATCGGGGAAACATTGGAAAATCAGAAACACTGCACACAATCAGTGGAAAAAAGAGAAAATTCACGTATTCACGCACAAAATAGCACAGATTCACTCATTCACGCAGTCAAAAAGTGGATTTTCACGTTCATGCAAGTTTTTTCAATTCACGCATTCACGCATTT
This sequence comes from Clytia hemisphaerica, assembly GCF_902728285.1. Classification (NCBI taxonomy): domain Eukaryota; kingdom Metazoa; phylum Cnidaria; class Hydrozoa; order Leptothecata; family Clytiidae; genus Clytia; species Clytia hemisphaerica. The sequence continues at coordinate 906,006 of NW_027103564.1, read as the reverse complement.
TTTTTTCAATTTTCACGCATTCACGCAACCGAAAATGCCCATTTACACATTCACGCAAACCGCTGGGGGGGGCCCATAAGATCGCAAAACGAGTGGTGAGAAAAATTTTGACCATTTTGCCATGTGAAAATTCAAGGTTTTCCGTAGTAGTAATATTTTTTGTTCCCAAGCTCTTTCAAATGAAACAAAAACTTTTTGATTTCAACGATTTTTTAATTGCCGATGACGTCATTTTTTCAGCTATTTTCCATTACCGCTTCTCAAATATTGATTTTCAGGTATATGTTGTGATATTTTTCGGAATCCTTGAATAAATATCTTTTATTTGAGCCATATATGAGCTTCTAATTTTCACTTTCATTTTCAAGCCCCAGCAAAAGTGATGACGTCACATGGGGACCAGCAAAATGGTCAAAATTTTCCTCACCGCTCGTTTTTGTGATCTTATGGACCTAATTGATCATTTAAAAAAGTTAGTTTGCTTTTAACAAGTCTGTGCACACGAAGAACATTTTAGCTCTCACTAAATGAATGAATGTAAAAATATCAAACCAAGCTCAAATCTTACACCCGTCTGTTTTATCTTTTCTTCAACCAATTCATGGCAAAGGTATCTAAGATGTTTGAATTTCCTAGGCTTATTGTAGATTGATGTATGTAGATGTTTTTCAACACGTAAAATGAATTTGTGGTTGTGAAGGGTTTTGACGGAAAGCCATTTTCTGCCAAAACCTTAATATTGTCGGTTGAATTTTAGCCTGATTGACTGGCCAAAACCAACAGAAACCAGTAAACCTGTCATGCAAGAACAATATTGATGAGAATTCGCCACCCTTTTGCATTGGGATCAAATCTTATTGTTAAAAATAGATTTATTGTAGCTTGACGGATGCAGATTTTTTTAAACACAGCAGAATTTTTGGTTGTGAACAGTTAAGACGGAAAGCCATTTTTTTGTGGTTGTGAAGAGTTTTGACGGAAAACTATTTTCCATCAAAACTCTTAATATTGTTGGTTGAATTGTAGCCTGATTGGCTGGCCAAAACCAACAGAAGCCAGTAAATCTGTCGGTCAATAACAGTATTGAAGTATATTCTCCATCCTTTTGCATTGGGATCAATGTAATTGTCAAAAATAGATTTATTGTAGGTTGATAGATGCAGATTTTTTTCAACACGTCAAATGAATTTGTGGTCGTTAAGAGTTTTGACGGAAAGCCATTTTTGATAAAACTCTTAATATTGTCGGTTGAATTGTAGCCTGATTGACTGGCCAAAACCAACAGAAGCCAGTAAATTTATCGGTCAATAACAGTATTGAAGTATATTCTCCATCCTTTTGCATTGGGATCAAATGTAATTGTTAAAAATAGATTTATTGTAGGTTGATAGATGCAGATTTTTTTCAACACGTCAAATGAATTTGTGGTCGTTAAGAGTTTTGACGGAAAGCCATTTTCGATAAAACTCTTAATATTGTCGGTTGAATTGTAGCCTGATTGACTTGCCAAAACCAACAGAAGCCAGTAAACCTGTCATGCAAGAACAATATTGATGAGAATTTGCCAACCTTTTGCATTGGGATCAAACCTAATTGTTAAAAATAGATTTTTTGTAGGTTGATGGCTGCAGCTTTTTTTCAACACGTCAGAATTTGTGGTTGTGAAAAGTTTTGACTGAAAGCCATTTTCTCCCAAAACCAACAGAATCCATTATCCCTGTCATTCAAGAACACTAACCATTTTCCACCAAAGCTCTTAATTTTGTCAGTTAAATTGTAGCCTGATTGACTGGCCAAAACCAAGTTTCTCTCTTTAAAACTAATTTACTCGAAATCTAAAAGTTTTAAAGGAACAATTCCTATTTCATTAGAAAGAAGAAAGATAAACTCAAATTTTGATGGGTCACTTAATAAATTCGGTTCATTAGATCGAAAGTTATGCTCAATTGAATATAAAAGTTACTTTCTGAAAGTGCTCAATAACGTTAAAAATCGACCTAAATTTTAAGTTGTTTTTTTAATTCTAACTAGAGTATATTTAATTATGTTTCAAAAGTTCATTTTTTCTGTACCTCAAAGGTTTTCAAACTTAGCCCTTCTCCTTTCAAAATGTAATATTTTGATTTTGTCGATTGTGATTAACTGAAAAGGTTCGTGCCATTTCCCTAAATTTTAATTTCCTCCTTTCTCCAATTTATGTATTTTTTCGTCTAATTTTTTTCAAGTAGTTCGAAAAGAAATTCGTTTGAAACCAATTGATATGATTTTTTCCCTCCAAAGTTTCAGAATTTAAATTAACAGCTTTCTCTCGGAAAAAAGCAGTGGTTATTCATAAAAACTCTGTTAATACCATAATACCATAATGACACGACGGAATGTTTATAAAATTATCTTTGACCTTAGTGTTAATGACATCAATATGGAGCATTTGTAGAATTTTGATTTATTATCATCCAACCATTTATAAACTATTCAAAAAATTATTCACTTTTGATCCTAAACTTATGAAGTAATGATGCTGATGTAAAAGAAAAGTGCGACAAGATTAGAAAAAGTTTTTGAAAATACAAATACATTAAATAAAAATACATTCCTCAAACAAATAGAATTTTACTGATACTCTTTCGAATGTTTTTGTTTTTATAATAAGTATAATGTTTTCTATCTTAGAATCAAAACATTCGATTGTAAATTTGCTCGGAATCAACTTTGCTGCTTTTTTGTTTACAAAAGCAATATAACTTGAGTTCACATCTCGAAACAATTTTCGATCTTTCACTTGTTTGGAGGATGTCGCTGCGTAAAAAAAGTAGCTTTAATTTATCTGACTCAGCATGCAGACACTGCCTAGAATAAGCTCCTTTTATTTCGTAGAAAACCTTTAAGCATAGTAATTTAAGAAGCAAAGTTTTGAAAATAATTTTAAAAAGACAGCATCCTTAGTGGTAAGTCCCCAAAATAATTTCTCTCCCCATTAAGTCAATCTTATATTTCTCTTCGCCAGGTTCTTTTGGCTTCTTTTTCACCTCTTCCTTTTCAAACTTCATTGTTGCTTTGTTAAAGAAAAAAATTATTAGTGCTATAGCATCAACTCTCGCTGTCTCCTTTTTTTTACACATGATGAAGAAATATTTTCCTGTTGCATCAAATTCTTCAATATGGTGTGAGTAGTTTTGATAACTTAGGATGTCTTTTACAATAATTGGTTCTATATAATCCACATCACTTGGAATAAAGTTTAAGTTTCTTTTGACTGACATATTTCTTTCGGTCGTATAATTTTTCTTAAAATGTCCTTGACACATATAGATAAATTGAAGGAAAAAAGGGGAAAGATTTGTTGGATGAATTCGAAAAGTTAAAAATCCAAGAAAGGGGAAGCTTTAATTTTTCACCAAAGAAAGAAATGAAGAATCTGAAAATATAATAGAAATCAACTAAGTTTAAAAGTGTAATTTTGAAACTTTTTGTCAAAAAATCTTTATTTATTATCCATCAAATTCTTATTTCTCATAACCCACAGTAATAGGCTCTTGTCCTAAACCACAATCAACTATTCCGTTTAAATGGGAATGATAAAGCTCAATAATTTTAGCAAGACATTTTTCGTAATTTCTCACGAAAACTGTTTCTCTCCCCACTAAGTCAATGATATATTTCTCTTTACCAGGTTGTTTTGGCTTATTCAATGTCAATATCACTTTTTCTTTTCAAACTTCATTGTTGCTTTGTTAAGAAAAAATTATTTAGTGTTATAGCACCATCTCTCGCTGTCTCCTTTTTTTTGCACATAACGAAGAAATACTTTCCTGTTGCATCAAAATCTTCCATATAGAGTGAGTAGTTTTGATAACTTAGGATGTCTTTTACAATAATTGGTTCTATATAATCCACATCACTTGGAATAAAGTTTAAGTTTCTTTTGACTGACATATTTCTTTCGGTCGTATCATTTATCTTAAAGTGTACTTGAACACATATAGATAAATTGAAGGAAAAAAGGGGAAAGATTTTTTGGATGAATTCAAAAAGTTAAAAATCCAAGAAAGGGGAAGCTTTAATTTTTCACCCAAGAAAGAAATGAAGAATCTGAAAATATAATAGAAATCAACTAAGTTTAGAAGTGTAATTTTGAAATTTTTTGTCAAAAATCTTTATTTATTATCCATCAAATTCTTATTTCTCATAACCCACAGTAATAGGCTCTTGTCCTAAACCACAATCAACTATTCCGTTTAAATGGGAATGATAAAGCTCAATAATTTTAGCAAGACATTTTTCGTAATTTCTCACGAAAACTGTTTCTCTCCCCACTAAGTCAATGATATATTTCTCTTTACCAGGTTGTTTTGGCTTATTCAATGTCAATATCACTTTTTCTTTTCAAACTTCATTGTTGCTTTGTTAAAGAAAAAATTATTTAGTGTTATAGCACCATCTCTCGCTGTCTCCTTTTTTTTGCACATAACGAAGAAATACTTTCCTGTTGCATCAAAATCTTCCATATAGAGTGAGTAGTTTTGATAACTTAGGATGTCTTTTACAATAATTGGTTCTATATAATCCACATCACTTGGAATAAAGTTTAAGTTTCTTTTGACTGACATATTTCTTTCGGTCGTATCATTTATCTTAAAGTGTACTTGAACACATATAGATAAATTGAAGGAAAAAAGGGGAAAGATTTTTTTGGATGAATTCAAAAAGTTAAAAATCCAAGAAAGGGGAAGCTTTAATTTTTCACCCAAGAAAGAAATGAAGAATCTGAAAATATAATAGAAATCAACTAAGTTTAGAAGTGTAATTTTGAAACTTTTTGTCAAAAAATCTTTATTTATTATCCATCAAATTCTTATTTCTCATAACCCACAGTAATAGGCTCTTGTCCTAAACCACAATCAACTATTCCGTTTAAATGGGAATGATAAAGCTCAATAATTTTAGCAAGACATTTTTCGTAATTTCTCACGAAAACTGTTTCTCTCCCCACTAAGTCAATGATATATTTCTCTTTACCAGGTTGTTTTGGCTTATTCAATGTCAATATCACTTTTTCTTTTCAAACTTCATTGTTGCTTTGTTAAAGAAAAAATTATTTAGTGTTATAGCACCATCTCTCGCTGTCTCCTTTTTTTTGCACATAACGAAGAAATACTTTCCTGTTGCATCAAATCTTCCATATAGAGTGAGTAGTTTTGATAACTTAGGATGTCTTTTACAATAATTGGTTCTATATAATCCACATCACTTGGAATAAAGTTTAAGTTTCTTTTGACTGACATATTTCTTTCGGTCGTATCATTTATCTTAAAGTGTACTTGAACACATATAGATAAATTGAAGGAAAAAAGGGGAAAGATTTTTTTGGATGAATTCAAAAAGTTAAAAATCCAAGAAAGGGGAAGCTTTAATTTTTCACCCAAGAAAGAAATGAAGAATCTGAAAATATAATAGAAATCAACTAAGTTTAGAAGTGTAATTTTGAAACTTTTTGTCAAAAAATCTTTATTTATTATCCATCAAATTCTTATTTCTCATAACCCACAGTAATAGGCTCTTGTCCTAAACCACAATCAACTATTCCGTCTAAATGGGAATGATAAAGCTCAATAATTTTAGCAAGACATTTTTCGTAATTTCTCACGAAAACTGTTTCTCTCCCCACTAAGTCAATGATATATTTCTCTTTACCAGGTTCTTTTGGCTTATTCAATGTCAATGTCACTTTTTCTTTTCAAACTTCATTGTTGCTTTGTTAAAGAAAAAATTATTTAGTGTTATAGCACCATCTCTCGCTGTCTCCTTTTTTTTGCACATAACGAAGAAATACTTTCCTGTTGCATCAAATTCTTCCATATAGAGTGAGTAGTTTTGATAACTTAGGATGTCTTTTACAATAATTGGTTCTATATAATCCACATCACTTGGAATAAAGTTTAAGTTTCTTTTGACTGACATATTTCTTTCGGTCGTATCATTTATCTTAAAGTGTACTTGAACACATATAGATAAATTGAAGGAAAAAAGGGGAAAGATTTTTTTGGATGAATTCAAAAAGTTAAAAATCCAAGAAAGGGGAAGCTTTAATTTTTCACCCAAGAAAGAAATGAAGAATCTGAAAATATAATAGAAATCAACTAAGTTTAGAAGTGTAATTTTGAAACTTTTTGTCAAAAAATCTTTATTTATTATCCATCAAATTCTTATTTCTCATAACCCACAGTAATAGGCTCTTGTCCTAAACCACAATCAACTATTCCGTCTAAATGGGAATGATAAAGCTCAATAATTTTAGCAAGACATTTTTCGTAATTTCTCACGAAAACTGTTTCTCTCCCCACTAAGTCAATGATATATTTCTCTTTACCAGGTTCTTTTGGCTTATTCAATGTCAATATCACTTTTTCTTTTCAAACTTCATTGTTGCTTTGTTAAAGAAAAAATTATTTAGTGTTATAGCACCATCTCTCGCTGTCTCCTTTTTTTTGCACATAACGAAGAAATATTTTCCTGTTGCATCAAATTCTTCCATATAGTGTGAGTAGTTTTGATAACTTAGGATGTCTTTTACAATAATTGGTTCTATATAATCCACATCACTTGGAATAAAGTTTAAGTTTCTTTTGACTGACATATTTCTTTCGGTCGTATCATTTATCTTAAAGTGTGCTTGAACACATATAGATAAATTGAAGGAAAAAAGGGGAAGATTTTTTTGGATGAATTCAAAAAGTTAAAAATCCAAGAAAGGGGAAGCTTTAATTTTTCACCCAAGAAAGAAATGAAGAATCTGAAAATATAATAGAAATCAACTAAGTTTAGAAGTGTAATTTTGAAACTTTTTGTCAAAAAATCTTTATTTATTATCCATCAAATTCTTATTTCTCATAACCCACAGTAATAGGCTCTTGTCCTAAACCACAATCAACTATTCCGTCTAAATGGAAATGATAAAGCTCAATAATTTTAGCAAGACATTTTTCGTAATTTCTCACGAAAACTGTTTCTCTCCCCACTAAGTCAATGATATATTTCTCTTTACCAGGTTCTTTTGGCTTATTCAATGTCAATGTCACTTTTTCTTTTCAAACTTCATTGTTGCTTTGTTAAAGAAAAAATTATTTAGTGTTATAGCACCATCTCTCGCTGTCTCCTTTTTTTTGCACATAACGAAGAAATATTTTCTGTTGCATCAAATTCTTCCATATGGTGTGAGTAGTTTTGATAACTTAGGATGTCTTTTACAATAATTGGTTCTATATAATCCACATCACTTGGAATAAAGTTTAAGTTTCTTTTGACTGACATATTTCTTTCGGTCGTATCATTTATCTTAAAGTGTGCTTGAACACATATAGATAAATTGAAGGAAAAAAGGGGAAAGATTTTTTTGGATGAATTCAAAAAGTTAAAAATCCAAGAAAGGGGAAGCTTTAATTTTTCACCCAAGAAAGAAATGAAGAATCTGAAAATATAATAGAAATCAACTAAGTTTAGAAGTGTAATTTTGAAACTTTTGTCAAAAAATCTTTATTTATTATCCATCAAATTCTTATTTCTCATAACCCACAGTAATAGGCTCTTGTCCTAAACCACAATCAACTATTCCGTCTAAATGGGAATGATAAAGCTCAATAATTTTAGCAAGACATTTTTCGTAATTTCTCACGAAAACTGTTTCTCTCCCCACTAAGTCAATGATATATTTCTCTTTACCAGGTTCTTTTGGCTTATTCAATGTCAATGTCACTTTTTCTTTTCAAACTTCATTGTTGCTTTGTTAAAGAAAAAATTATTTAGTGTTATAGCACCATCTCTCGCTGTCTCCTTTTTTTTGCACATAACGAAGAAATATTTTCCTGTTGCATCAAATTCTTCCATATGGTGTGAGTAGTTTTGATAACTTAGGATGTCTTTTACAATAATTGGTTCTATATAATCCACATCACTTGGAATAAAGTTTAAGTTTCTTTTGACTGACATATTTCTTTCGGTCGTATCATTTATCTTAAAGTGTGCTTGAACACATATAGATAAATTGAAGGAAAAAAGGGGAAAGATTTGTTGGATGAATTCAAAAAGTTAAAAATCCAAGAAAGGGGAAGCTTTAATTTTTCACCCAAGAAAGAAATGAAGAATCTGAAAATATAATTGAAATCAACTAAGTTTAGAAGTGTAATTTGAAACTTTTGTCAAAAAATCTTTATTTATTATCCATCAAATTCTTATTTCTCATAACCCACAGTAATAGGCTCTTGTCCTAAACCACAATCAACTATTCCGTCTAAATGGAATGATAAAGCTCAATAATTTTAGCAAACATTTCTCGTAATTTCTCACGAAAACTGTTTCTCTCCCCACTAAGTCAATGATATATTTCTCTTTACCAGGTTCTTTTGGCTTATTCAATGTCAATGTCACTTTTTCTTTTCAAACTTCATTGTTGCTTTGTTAAAGAAAAAATTATTTAGTGTTATAGCACCATCTCTCGCTGTCTCCTTTTTTTTGCACATAACGAAGAAATATTTTCTTGTTGCATCAAATTCTTCCATATAGTGTGAGTAGTTTTGATAACTTAGGATGTCTTTTACAATAATTGGTTCTATATAATCCACATCACTTGGAATAAAGTTTAAGTTTCTTTTGACTGACATATTTCTTTCGGTCGTATCATTTATCTTAAAGTGTGCTTGAACACATATAGATAAATTGAAGGAAAAAAGGGGAAAGATTTTTTTGGATGAATTCAAAAAGTTAAAAATCCAAGAAAGGGGAAGCTTTAATTTTTCACCCAAGAAAGAAATGAAGAATCTGAAAATATAATTGAAATCAACTAAGTTTAGAAGTGTAATTTTGAAACTTTTGGTCAAAAAATCTTTATTTATTATCCATCAAATTCTTCTTTCTCATAACCCACAGTAATAGGCTCTTGGCCTAAACCACAATCAACTATTCCGTCTAAATGAATGATAAAGCTCAATAATTTTAGCAAGACATTTTTCGTAATTTCTCACGAAAACTGTTTCTCTCCCCACTAAGTCAATGATATATTTCTCTTTACCAGGTTCTTTTGGCTTATTCAATGTCAATGTCACTTTTTCTTTTCAAACTTCATTGTTGCTTTGTTAAAGAAAAAATTATTTAGTGTTATAGCACCATCTCTCGCTGTCTCCTTTTTTTTGCACATAACGAAGAAATATTTTCCTGTTGCATCAAATTCTTCCATATGGTGAGTAGTTTTGATAACTTAGGATGTCTTTTACAATAATTGGTTCTATATAATCCACATCACTTGGAATAAAGTTTAAGTTTCTTTTGACTGACATATTTCTTTCGGTCGTATCATTTATCTTAAAGTGTGCTTGAACACATATAGATAAATTGAAGGAAAAAAGGGGAAAGATTTTTTTGGATGAATTCAAAAAGTTAAAAATCCAAGAAAGGGGAAGCTTTAATTTTTCACCCAAGAAAGAAATGAAGAATCTGAAAATATAATTGAAATCAACTAAGTTTAGAAGTGTAATTTTGAAACTTTTTGTCAAAAAATCTTTATTTATTATCCATCAAATTCTTATTTCTCATAACCCACAGTAATAGGCTCTTGTCCTAAACCACAATCAACTATTCCGTCTAAATGGGAATGATAAAGCTCAATAATTTTAGCAAGACATTTTCGTAATTTCTCACGAAAACTGTTTCTCTCCCCACTAAGTCAATGATATATTTCTCTTTACCAGGTTCTTTTGGCTTATTCAATGTCAATGTCACTTTTTCTTTTCAAACTTCATTGTTGCTTTGTTAAAGAAAAAATTATTTAGTGTTATAGCACCATCTCTCGCTGTCTCCTTTTTTTTGCACATAACGAAGAAATATTTTCTGTTGCATCAAATTCTTCCATATAGTGTGAGTAGTTTTGATAACTTAGGATGTCTTTTACAATAATTGGTTCTATATAATCCACATCACTTGGAATAAAGTTTAAGTTTCTTTTGACTGACATATTTCTTTCGGTCGTATCATTTATCTTAAAGTGTGCTTGAACACATATAGATAAATTGAAGGAAAAAAGGGGAAAGATTTGTTGGATGAATTCAAAAAGTTAAAAATCCAAGAAAGGGGAAGCTTTAATTTTTCACCCAAGAAAGAAATGAAGAATCTGAAAATATAATTGAAATCAACTAAGTTTAGAAGTGTAATTTTGAAACTTTTTGTCAAAAAATCTTTTTATTATTATCCATCAAATTCTTATTTCTCATAACCCACAGTAATAGGCTCTTGTCCTAAACCACAATCAACTATTCCGTCTAAATGGGAATGATAAAGCTCAATAATTTTAGCAAGACATTTTTCGTAATTTCTCACGAAAACTGTTTCTCTCCCCACTAAGTCAATGATATATTTCTCTTTACCAGGTTCTTTTGGCTTATTCAATGTCAATGTCACTTTTTCTTTTCAAACTTCATTGTTGCTTTGTTAAAGAAAAAATTATTTAGTGTTATAGCACCATCTCTCGCTGTCTCCTTTTTTTTGCACATAACGAAGAAATATTTTCCTGTTGCATCAAATTCTTCCATATAGTGTGAGTAGTTTTGATAACTTAGGATGTCTTTTACAATAATTGGTTCTATATAATCCACATCACTTGGAATAAAGTTTAAGTTTCTTTTGACTGACATATTTCTTTCGGTCGTATCATTTATCTTAAAGTGTGCTTGAACACATATAGATAAATTGAAGGAAAAAAGGGGAAATATTTTTTTGGATGAATTCAAAAAGTTAAAAATCCAAGAAAGGGGAAGCTTTAATTTTTCACCCAAGAAAGAAATGAAGAATCTGAAAATATAATTGAAATCAACTAAGTTTAGAAGTGTAATTTTGAAACTTTTGGTCAAAAAATCTTTATTTATAATCCATCAAATTCTTCTTTCTCGTAACCCACAGTAATAGGCTCTTGGCCTAAACCACAATCAACTATTCCGTCTAAATTGAAATGATAAAGCTCAATAATTTTAGCAAAACATTTCTCGTAATTTCTCACGAAAACTGTTTCTCTCCCCACTTAGTCAATGATATATTTCTCTTTACCAGGTTCTTTTGGCTTATTCAATGTCAATGTCACTTTTTCTTTTCAAACTTCATTGTTGCTTTGTTAAAGAAAAAATTATTTAGTGTTATAGCACCATCTCTCGCTGTCTCCTTTTTTTTGCACATAACGAAGAAATATTTTCTTGTTGCATCAAATTCTTCCATATGGTGTGAGTAGTTTTGATAACTTAGGATGTCTTTTACAATAATTGGTTCTATATAGTCCACATCACTTGGAATAAAGTTTAAGTTTCTTTTGACTGACATATTTCTTTCGGTCGTATCATTTATCTTAAAGTGTGCTTGAACACATATAGATAAATTGAAGGAAAAAAGGGGAAAGATTTTTTTGGATGAATTCAAAAAGTTAAAAATCCAAGAAAGGGGAAGCTTTAATTTTTCACCCAAGAAAGAAATGAAGAATCTGAAAATATAATTGAAATCAACTAAGTTTAGAAGTGTAATTTTGAAACTTTTGGTCAAAAAATCTTTATTTATATCCATCAAATTCTTCTTTCTCGTAACCCACAGTAATAGGCTCTTGTCCTAAACCACAATCAACTATTCCGTCTAAATTGAATGATAAAGCTCAATAATTTTAGCAAAACATTTCTCGTAATTTCTCACGAAAACTGTTTCTCTCCCCACTTAGTCAATGATATATTTCTCTTTACCAGGTTCTTTTGGCTTATTCAATGTCAATGTCACTTTTTCTTTTCAAACTTCATTGTTGCTTTGTTAAAGAAAAAATTATTTAGTGTTATAGCACCATCTCTCGCTGTCTCCTTTTTTTTGCACATAACGAAGAAATATTTTCTGTTGCATCAAATTCTTCCATATGTGTGAGTAGTTTTGATAACTTAGGATGTCTTTTACAATAATTGGTTCTATATATCCACATCACTTGGAATAAAGTTTAAGTTTCTTTTGACTGACATATTTCTTTCGGTCGTATCATTTATCTTAAAGTGTGCTTGAACACATATAGATAAATTGAAGGAAAAAAGGGGAAAGATTTGTTGGATGAATTCAAAAAGTTAAAAATCCAAGAAAGGGGAAGCTTTAATTTTTCACCCAAGAAAGAAATGAAGAATCTGAAAATATAATTGAAATCAACTAAGTTTAGAAGTGTAATTTTGAAACTTTTTGTCAAAAAATCTTTATTTATAATCCATCAAATTCTTCTTTCTCGTAACCCACAGTAATAGGCTCTTGGCCTAAACCACAATCAACTATTCCGTCTAAATTGAAATGATAAAGCTCAATAATTTTAGCAAAACATTTCTCGTAATTTCTCACGAAAACTGTTTCTCTCCCCACTTAGTCAATGATATATTTCTCTTTACCAGGTTCTTTTGGCTTATTCAATGTCAATGTCACTTTTTCTTTTCAAACTTCATTGTTGCTTTGTTAAAGAAAAAATTATTTAGTGTTATAGCACCATCTCTCGCTGTCTCCTTTTTTTTGCACATAACGAAGAAATATTTTCTGTTGCATCAAATTCTTCCATATGGTGTGAGTAGTTTTGATAACTTAGGATGTCTTTTACAATAATTGGTTCTATATAGTCCACATCACTTGGAATAAAGTTTAAGTTTCTTTTGACTGACATATTTCTTTCGGTCGTATCATTTATCTTAAAGTGTGCTTGAACACATATAGATAAATTGAAGGAAAAAAGGGGAAAGATTTGTTGGATGAATTCAAAAAGTTAAAAATCCAAGAAAGGGGAAGCTTTAATTTTTCACCCAAGAAAGAAATGAAGAATCTGAAAATATAATTGAAATCAACTAAGTTTAGAAGTGTAATTTTGAAACTTTTTGTCAAAAAATCTTTATTTATTATCCATCAAATTCTTATTTCTCATAACCCACAGTAATAGGCTCTTGTCCTAAACCACAATCAACTATTCCGTCTAAATGGGAATGATAAAGCTCAATAATTTTAGCAAGACATTTTTCGTAATTTCTCACGAAAACTGTTTCTCTCCCCACTAAGTCAATGATATATTTCTCTTTACCAGGTTCTTTTGGCTTATTCAATGTCAATATCACTTTTTCTTTTCAAACTTCATTGTTGCTTTGTTAAAGAAAAAATTATTTAGTGTTATAGCACCATCTCTCGCTGTCTCCTTTTTTTTGCACATAACGAAGAAATATTTTCCTGTTGCATCAAATTCTTCCATATGGTGTGAGTAGTTTGATAACTTAGGATGTCTTTTACAATAATTGGTTCTATATAATCCACATCACTTGGAATAAAGTTTAAGTTTCTTTTGACTGACATATTTCTTTCGGTCGTATCATTTATCTTAAAGTGTGCTTGAACACATATAGATAAATTGAAGGAAAAAAGGGGAAAGATTTGTTGGATGAATTCAAAAAGTTAAAAATCCAAGAAAGGGGAAGCTTTAATTTTTCACCCAAGAAAGAAATGAAGAATCTGAAAATAATAATTGAAATCAACTAAGTTTAGAAGTGTAATTTTGAAACTTTTTGTCAAAAAATCTTTATTTATTATCCATCAAATCAGATCAAATTCTTATTTCTCATAACCCACAGTAATAGGCTCTTGTCCTAAACCACAATCAACTATTCCGTCTAAATGGGAATGATAAAGCTCAATAATTTTAGCAAGACATTTTTCGTAATTTCTCACGAAAACTGTTTCTCTCCCCACTAAGTCAATGATATATTTCTCTTTACCAGGTTCTTTTGGCTTATTCAATGTCAATGTCACTTTTTTTTCTTTTCAAACTTCATTGTTGCTTTGTTAAAGAAAAAATTATTTAGTGTTATAGCACCATCTCTCGCTGTCTCCTTTTTTTTGCACATAACGAAGAAATATTTTCTTGTTGCATCAAATTCTTCCATATGGTGTGAGTAGTTTTGATAACTTAGGATGTCTTTTACAATAATTGGTTCTATATAGTCCACGTCACTTGGAATAAAGTTTAAGTTTCTTTTGACTGACATATTTCTTTCGGTCGTATCATTTATCTTAAAGTGTGCTTGAAGACGTATAGATAAATTGAAGGAAAAAAGGGGAAAGATTTTTTTGGATGAATTCAAAAAGTTAAAAATCCAAGAAAGGGGAAGCTTTAATTTTTCACCCAAGAAAGAAATGAAGAATCTGAAAATATAATTGAAATCAACTAAGTTTAGAAGTGTAATTTTGAAACTTTTTGTCAAAAAATCTTTATTTATTATCCATCAAATCAGATCAAATTCTTATTTCTCATAACCCACAGTAATAGGCTCTTGTCCTAAACCACAATCAACTATTCCGTCTAAATGGGAATGATAAAGCTCAATAATTTTAGCAAGACATTTTTCGTAATTCTCACGAAAACTGTTTCTCTCCCCACTAAGTCAATGATATATTTCTCTTTACCAGGTTCTTTTGCTTATTCAATGTCAATGTCACTTTTTCTTTTCAAACTTCATTGTTGCTTTGTTAAAGAAAAAATTATTTAGTGTTTATAGCACCATCTCTCGCTGTCTCCTTTTTTTTGCACATAACGAAGAAATATTTTCTTGTTGCATCAAATTCTTCCATATGGTGTGAGTAGTTTTGATAACTTAGGATGTCTTTTACAATAATTGGTTCTATATAATCCACATCACTTGGAATAAAGTTTAAGTTTCTTTTGACTGACATATTTCTTTCGGTCGTATCATTTATCTTAAAGTGTGCTTGAACACATATAGATAAATTGAAGGAAAAAAGGGGAAATATTTTTTTGGATGAATTCAAAAAGTTAAAAATCCAAGAAAGGGGAAGCTTTAATTTTTCACCCAAGAAAGAAATGAAGAATCTGAAAATATAATTGAAATCAACTAAGTTTAGAAGTGTAATTTTGAAACTTTTGTCAAAAAATCTTTATTTATTAATCCATCAATTTCTTCTTCTCATAACCCACAGTAATAGGCTCTTGCCTAAACCACAATCAACTATTCCGTCTAAATTGAAATGATAAAGCTCAATAATTTTAGCAAAACATTTCTCGTAATTTCTCACGAAAACTGTTTCTCTCCCCACTTAGTCAATGATATATTTCTCTTTACCAGGTTCTTTTGGCTTATTCAATGTCAATGTCAATGTCACTTTTTCTTTTCAAACTTCATTGTTGCTTTGTTAAAGAAAAAATTATTTAGTGTTATAGCACCATCTCTCGCTGTCTCCTTTTTTTTGCACATAACGAAGAAATACTTTCCTGTTGCATCAAATTCTTCCATATAGTGTGAGTAGTTTTGATAACTTAGGATGTCTTTACAATAATTGGTTCTATATAGTCCACATCACTTGGAATAAAGTTTAAGTTTCTTTTGACTGACATATTTCTTTCGGTCGTATCATTTATCTTAAAGTGTGCTTGAACACATATAGATAAATTGAAGGAAAAAAGGGGAAGGAAAGATTTGTTGGATGAATTCAAAAAGTTAAAAATCCAAGAAGGGGAAGCTTAATTTTTCACCCAAGAAAGAAATGAAGAATCTGAAAATATAATTGAAATCAACTAAGTTTAGAAGTGTAATTTTGAAACTTTTGTCAAAAAATCTTATTTATAATCCATCAAATTCTTATTTCTCGTAACCCACAGTAATAGGCTCTTGGCCTAAACCACAATCAACTATTCCGTCTAAATTGAAATGATAAAGCTCAATAATTTTAGCAAAACATTTCTCGTAATTTCTCACGAAAACTGTTTCTCTCCCCACTTAGTCAATGATATATTTCTCTTTACCAGGTTCTTTTGGCTTATTCAATGTCAATGTCACTTTTTTTTCTTTTCAAACTTCATTGTTGCTTTGTTAAAGAAAAAATTATTTAGTGTTATAGCACCATCTCTCGCTGTCTCCTTTTTTTTGCACATAACGAAGAAATATTTCTTGTTGCATCAAATTCTCCATATGGTGAGTAGTTTTGATAACTTAGGATGTCTTTTACAATAATTGGTTCTATATAATCCACATCACTTGGAATAAAGTTTAAGTTTCTTTTGACTGACATATTTCTTTCGGTCGTATCATTTATCTTAAAGTGTGCTTGAAGACACATATAGATAAATTGAAGGAAAAAAGGGAAAGATTTTTTTGGATGAATTCAAAAAGTTAAAAATCCAAGAAAGGGGAAGCTTTAATTTTTCACCCAAGAAAGAAATGAAGAATCTGAAAATATAATTGAAATCAACTAAGTTTAGAAGTGTAATTTTGAAACTTTTTGTCAAAAAATCTTTATTTATTATCCATCAAATCAGATCAAATTCTTATTTCTCATAACCCACAGTAATAGGCTCTTGTCCTAAACCACAATCAACTATTCCGTCTAAATGGGAATGATAAAGCTCAATAATTTTAGCAAGACATTTTTCGTAATTTCTCACGAAAACTGTTTCTCTCCCCACTAAGTCAATGATATATTTCTCTTACCAGGTTCTTTTGGCTTATTCAATGTCAATACACTTTTTCTTTTCAAACTTCATTGTTGCTTTGTTAAAGAAAAAATTATTTAGTGTTATAGCACCATCTCTCGCTGTCTCCTTTTTTTTGCACATAACGAAGAAATATTTTCCTGTTGCATCAAATTCTTCCATATAGTGTGAGTAGTTTTGATAACTTAGGATGTCTTTTACAATAATTGGTTCTATATAATCCACATCACTTGGAATAAAGTTTAAGTTTTTTGACTGACATATTTCTTTCGGTCGTATCATTTATCTTAAAGTGTGCTTGAACACATATAGATAAATTGAAGGAAAAAAGGGGAAAGATTTTTTGGATGAATTCAAAAAGTTAAAAATCCAAGAAAGGGAAGCTTTAATTTTCACCCAAGAAAGAAATGAAGAATCTGAAAATATAATTGAAATCAACTAAGTTTAGAAGTGAATTTTGAAACTTTTGGTCAAAAATCTTTATTTATAATCCATCAAATTCTTCTTTCTCATAACCCACAGTAATAGGCTTGGCCTAAACCACAATCAACTATTCCGTCTAAATGAAATGATAAAGCTCAATAATTTTAGCAAAACATTTCTCGTAATTTCTCACGAAAACTGTTTCTCTCCCCACTAAGTCAATGATATATTTCTCTTTACCAGGTTCTTTTGGCTTATTCAATGTCAATGTCACTTTTCTTTTCAAACTTCATTGTTGCTTTGTTAAAGAAAAAATTATTTAGTGTTATAGCACCATCTCTCGCTGTCTCCTTTTTTTTGCACATAACGAAGAAATATTTTCCTGTTGCATCAAATTCTTCCATATGGTGTGAGTAGTTTTGATAACTTAGGATGTCTTTTACAATAATTGGTTCTATATAGCACATCACTTGGAATAAAGTTTAAGTTTCTTTTGACTGACATATTTCTTTCGGTCGTATCATTTATCTTAAAGTGTGCTTGAACACATATAGATAAATTGAAGGAAAAAAGGGGAAAGATTTTTTGGATGAATCAAAAAGTTAAAAATCCCAGAAAGGGGAAGCTTTAATTTTTCACCCAAGAAAGAAATGAAGAATCTGAAATATAATTGAAATCAACTAAGTTTAGAAGTGTAATTTTGAAACTTTTGGTCAAAAATCTTTATTTATAATCCATCAAATTCTTCTTTCTCGTAACCCACAGTAATAGGCTCTTGGCCTAAACCACAATCAAACTATTCCGTCTAAATTGAATGATAAAGCTCAATAATTTTAGCAAAACATTTCTCGTAATTCTCACGAAAACTGTTTCTCTCCCCACTTAGTCAATGATATATTTCTCTTTACCAGGTTCTTTGGCTTATTCAATGTCAATGTCACTTTTTCTTTTCAAACTTCATTGCTTTGTTAAAGAAAAAATTTATTTAGTGTTATAGCACCATCTCTCGCTGTCTCCTTTTTTTTTGCACATAACGAAGAAATATTTTCTTGTTGCATCAAATTCTTCCATATGGTGTGAGTAGTTTTGATAACTTAGGATGTCTTTTACAATAATTGTTTATATAATCCACGTCACTTGGAATAAAGTTTAAGTTTCTTTTGACTGACATATTTCTTTCGGTCGTATCATTTATCTTGAAGTGTGCTTGAAGACGTATAGATAAATTGAAGGAAAAAAGGGGAAAGATTTTTTTGGATGAATTCAAAAAGTTAAAAATCCAAGAAAGGGGAAGCTTTAATTTTTTACCCAAGAAAGAAATGAAGAATCTGAAAATATAATTGAAATCAACTAAGTTTAGAAGTGTAATTTTGAAACTTTTTGTCAAAAAATCTTTATTTATTATCCATCAAATCAGATCAAATTCTTATTTCTCATAACCCACAGTAATAGGCTCTTGTCCTAAACCACAATCAACTATTCCGTCTAAATGGGAATGATAAAGCTCAATAATTTTAGCAAGACATTTTTCGTAATTTCTCACGAAAACTGTTTCTCTCCCCACTAAGTCAATGATATATTTCTCTTTACCAGGTTCTTTTGGCTTATTCAATGTCAATATCACTTTTTCTTTTCAAACTTCATTGTTGCTTTGTTAAAGAAAAAATTATTTAGTGTTATAGCACCATCTCTCGCTGTCTCCTTTTTTTTGCACATAACGAAGAAATATTTTCCTGTTGCATCAAATTCTTCCATATAGTGTGAGTAGTTTTGATAACTTAGGATGTCTTTTACAATAATTGGTTCTATATAATCCACATCACTTGGAATAAAGTTTAAGTTTCTTTTGACTGACATATTTCTTTCGGTCGTATCATTTATCTTAAAGTGTACTTGAACACATATAGATAAATTGAAGGAAAAAAGGGGAAATATTTTTTTGGATGAATTCAAAAGTTAAAAATCCAAGAAAGGGGAAGCTTTATTTTTCACCAAGAAAGAAATGAAGAATCTGAAAATATAATTGAAATCAACCAAGTTTAGAAGTGTAATTTTGAAACTTTTGTCAAAAAATCTTTATTTATAATCCATCAAATTCTTCTTTCTCGTAACCCACAGTAATAGGCTTTGGCCTAAACCACAATCAACTATTCCGTCTAATTGAAATGATAAAGCTCAATAATTTAGCAAAACATTTCTCGTAATTTCTCACGAAAACTGTTTCTCTCCCCACTTAGTCAATGATATATTCTCTTTACCAGGTTCTTTTGGCTTATTCAATGTCAATGTCACTTTTTCTTTTCAAACTTCATTGTTGCTTTGTTAAAGAAAAAATTATTTAGTGTTATAGCACCATCTCTCGCTGTCTCCTTTTTTTGCACATAACGAAGAAAATTTTTCCTGTTGCATCAAATTCTTCCATATGGTGTGAGTAGTTTTGATAACTTAGGATGTCTTTTACAATAATTGGTTTTATATAGTCCACATCACTTGGAATAAAGTTTAAGTTTCTTTTGACTGACATATTTCTTTCGGTTGTATCATTTATCTTAAAATGTGCTTGACACATATAGATAAATTGAAGGAAAAAAGGGGAAAGATTTTTTTGGATGAATTCAAAAAGTTAAAAATCCAAGAAAGGGGAAGCCTTAATTTTTCACCCAAGAAAAAAATGAAGAATCTGAAAATATAATTGAAATCAACTAAGTTTAGAAGTGTAATTTTGAAACTTTTTGTCAAAAAATCTTTATTTATTATCCATCAAATTCTTTCTCCTAACCCACAGTAATAGGCTCTTGGCCTAAACCACAATCAACTATTCCGTCTAAATTGAAATGATAAAGCTCAATAATTTTAGCAAGACACTTTTCGTAATTTCTCACGAAAACTGTTTCTCTCCCCACTTAGTCAATGATATATTTCTCTTTACCAGGTTCTTTTGGCTTATTCAATGTCAATGTCACTTTTTCTTTTCAAACTTCATTGTTGCCTCGTTAAAGAAAAGATTCTTTAGTGTTATAGCACCATCTCTCGCTGTCTCCTTTTTTTGCACATAACGAAGAAATATTTTCATGTTGAATCAAATCCCTCCATATGGTGTAGGTCATTGTCATAACTTTTATATCTTTGACAAGAATTGGTTACATTATTTCACAATCCACACATAGATTATCAAACATTGAAATTTAAAAAATACTAGCCTTTAGTACTGCCTTAATCGAGAAGGGCTAATACAATGAGCCTTTAGCCGGTATGTTAAATGGTTTTTGGACTTATTATCTGTGATTTGAATTTCGAGCCTCTTTAGTACTTGTATTCCATATGTTGTTGTCGCTTGTTGTTTTTATTGCTGAACATGTTGGCGATTCGATTTTGAACTTTTTCATTACTGCGGAGTAAGCTAACAACTCTTTTACATACAGTTGTCCAGGTAATGTTCGAATATGTCTTTGAAAACTTTCATATACTTTGCCCCAAAATATACTAGCCTTTGGTACTGTCTTAATCGAGAAGAGCTAATATAATGCGCATTTAGCCGGTATGTTAAATAGCTTTGGACTTATTGGACCTACCTCGGAGGTCCTTTGAATTAACCTATGTTCGTTTTTCCGTCCGTCCGTTCGTCTGTTACCAGCTTTTTACTTCATTAGTTTTTTTCTGATTCATTGCATAGTTATGGGAAATGACAGTACCCAAAAGTGACGGAGACCGGTTTTTGAAAACCATATTTTGGGTAAATTTAGGCCTAAAACTGCCTAAAAATAGAGTTTTTTGGATTTTTTTTTTTTTCATAAAGATAGAAGGCAAGGTTCCTTCGGGGGCTTTCAAAGGTGAAAAACCAGCCCTTATCGTCTGCACATACTCAGCACCCATTTTCGCTAAGTACCCCCTCCACTCGGAACTCCTGGGTTTCATTATTTTGCTCATCACTAATTATTTCATAATCAATTAATTACAGCCAACTTATCCTTCTTCCTTGTTCAATGCCATGTTTAGAGAAGATTCGAGTCTAAAATTTCATAATTGTTCATCGTCCACATAATATGGGACTTCCGGTAAAACCAGCCTTTTCCAGAAGACAAAAGCTTTTATGTTGGATTTTCTTTCATCATTTCGGGGTAAAGGGATTATTTTCTGTCTTTAAATTTGATCAATTGACAGCGAGATGCGAGGTGCGATGGCAACCAATGATTAGAAGAATCTCCAAGACCTTTAAAACGGAAATCAAGGGCAATTAACTACAATTCTTCGCGGTAATCTTTTTGTAAAACCAATGACCAATCTTTCACTAAATCTGAACGAGAATGAAATCGTAAAGATTAATGAATACTACTTTTTTGCTTGGTTTGAAAAAACGACCGATATGTAATTTAACCAAGTTTCGGTTTATTTTCCCAACGCGATACCAGGCCTCATCTTCAGCTCCGTCATTTCCCCTTTTAGTGCAAGGTTTTGGAATTGTTCCAGTTTCTTGTGTTTTGAACTGCATTCAAAGTTTAAAATGTTGTGAATCAACAAGACGTTTCTTCAGGATTTTTACATCTAAGGATTTTACAATTAACCAATAAGTTCTAATTCTAAAATTTCGTGCATGGAAATACCAGTTATGATAGGTTTTAGTTTTTTTCAAAGAAGGTTGCCTTTCAAATGTTCAAGTTAATCTTTTAGAACGGTCTAACTTAACTTAATTGCAATATTTATCACTTGTTATTTTACAATTTAGAATTAGGTTGTTAATTTTGTATTGGAATTTTCCATGTATTATATTCAGTTACATTACATTACAGAGTATTTGATTTAATGATAATTTATTGAATAATACAAAAACAATCGTACCAAACATTTCAAATTATATCCGTTAAATCTCTTTTGTACTTGGTGTTCAGTAAAGTACTTAAAGACATACTTTTGCGTTAATTTAGACAAACTCCAGGGTCCTTATCCAGAATAATAAGGATTTTTTTCGAAATTATTTTGACACGAGTTTGGGAAAGTTAACTTAAGTGCTTTTACATAACAATAAGAAATAGTCGAACGTGCGCAACGCACTGGGCTCTACTTCAGTGCCTTCAAATTATTCATAGGCCCAATTGTAGAACCCCAGATATTCACCCAAGGAACAAGTGTGCCAAATTTCAGCCAAATCGAACAATTTTTGAAGTCTCCAGGCTGCCCCAAAGCTTTAGCCTCGTTTTGGAGAAAAACTCGTCCCCAGGCCCCAAAAATCAAAATTTTTGAAAAATGAAAAAAGTGCCCCGAGATATTCACCCAAGGAACAAGTGTGCAAAATTTCTGCCAAATCGACCAATTTTTGAAGTCTCCAGGCTGCCCCAAAGTTTTGGCCTCGTTTTGGCGAAAAACTCGTCCCCAGGCCCCAAAAATCAAAATTTTCAAAAAAATGAAAAAAACGTCCCCAGATATTCACCCAAGGAACAAGTGTGCCAAATTTCAGCCAAATCCGACCATTTTTGAAGTCTCCAGGCTGCCCCAAAGTTTTAGCCTCGTTTTGGAGAAAAACTCGTTCCCAGGCCCCAAAAATCAAAATTTTTGAAAAATGAAAAAAGCGCCACCAGATATTCACCCAAGGAACAAGTGTGCAAAGTTTCTGCCAAATCGAGCAATTTTTGAAGTCTCCAGGCTGCCCCAAAGTTTTGGCCTCGTTTTGGCGAAAAACTCGTCCCCAGGCCCCAAAAATCAAAATTTTCAAAAATTGAAAAAAGCTCCCCCAGATATTCACCCAAGGAACAAGTGTGCCAAATTTCAGCCAAATCCAAGCATTTTTGAAGTCTCCAGGCTGCCCTGAAGTTTTTGTGACAGACAGACAGACAAACAGACAGACAGACAGACAGACAGACAGACATTGTCAGATTGTAGCTCAACTGAAGTTGAGAACTACAAAATTTTCTTTTTAAACTATTTCCGTTGAGAATTTGATTATAAAAATTACTTAATGAACTTAAGACGTCAATTGATATATGTGTAGATTGCCTCTCCATTTTCAATTGGGAATAAACGAGCTGCGCTGGAAGGTCGCCCTAATAGCTTAATAGCTTGAAAAGCTTCAATAAGTTTAGAAATATGAAAGACTGAAAATTGGATTAAAGTGTTTCTAAACAGGAGAAGTATGCTATTGTAACCAAGCTCGCTCTACGATTAAAAAAGTTACGGTGTATGCATGCTCATAATCTCATATATCGTGCATTTTTAATGAGCTCTTTTATCCATAGGTGAAATCTTATTGGCTCATTTAAGCTTTAGAAATTAGATGAGACGAGATTCATTGTTTCTGATTTGGAAACATTAAACTAAAATGGTCATATCGGTTAGACGCAACCGATATGGACACTTGCATGTCATCCAGCTCAGAGTCACTTATATGAAACATTCTTCCAAGAAGTATCTAGTTTAAATAAAAACAAGCAAACAAAGATTTGGAAACATTAAACTAAAAGGGCAATATTGGTTAGACGCAACCGATATGGACACTTGCATGTCAGCCAGCTCAGAGTGACTTAAATGAATGTAAATTAACTGAAATGTTCTTCTAAGAAGTATTTCTTTTCAATAGAAACAAGCAAACAAAGATTTGGAAGCATTAAACTAAAATGGCCATATCGGTTAGACGCAACCGATATGGACACTTGCATGTCATCCAGCTCAGAGTGACTTAAATGAATATAATTCAACTGAAACATTCTTCCAAGAAGTATCTATTTTCAATAAAAACAAGCAAACAAAGATTTGGAAACATTAAACTAAAATGGCAATATTGGTTAGACGCAACCGATATGGACATTTGCATGTCATCCAGCTCAGAGTGACTTAAATGAATATAAATCAACTGAAACATTCTTCCAAGAAGTAATTCTTTTCAATATTAACAAGCAAACAAAGATTTGGAAACATTAAACTAAAATGGCCATATGGGTTAGGCGCAACCGATATGGACACTTGCATGTCATCCAGGTCAGAGTGACTTAAATGAATGTAAATTAACTGAAATGTTCTTCTAACAAGTATTTCTTTTCAATAAAAACAAGCAAACAAAGAATTGGAAACATTAAACTAAAATGGCCATGTCGGTTAAACGCAACCGATATGGACATAGGCATGTCATCCAGCTCAGAGTGACTTTGATGAATGTAAGTTAACTGAAACATTCTTCCAAGAAGTATTACTTTTCAATAAAAAACAAGGAAACAAAGATTTGGAAACATTAAACTAAAATGGTCATATCGGTTAGACACAACCGATATGGACACTTGTATGTCATCCAGCTCAGAGTCACTTATATGAATGTAAATCAACTGAAACATTCTTCCAAGAAGTATCTCTTTTCAATAAAAACAAGCAAACAAAGATTTGGAAACATTAAACTAAAATGGCAATATTGGTTATACGCAACCGATATGGACACTTGCATGTCATCCAGCTCAGAGTGACTTAAATGAATATAAATCAACTGAAACATTCTTCCAAGAAGTATCTATTATCAATAAAAACAAGCAAACAAAGATTTGCAAACATTAAACTAAAATGGCCATATGGGTTAGACGCAACCGATATGGACACTTGCATATCATCAAGCTCAGAGTGACTTAAATGAATATAAATCAACTGAAACATTATTCCAAGAAGTATTTCTTTTCAATAAAAACAAGCAAACAAAGATTTGGAAACATTAAACTAAAATGGCCATATTGGTTAGACGCAACCGATATGAACACTGGTATTTTATCCAGCTCAGATTGACTTCCATTAATGTAAATTAACTGAAGCATTTTTCCAAGAAGTACTTCTTTTCAATATTAACAAGCAAACAAAGATTTTGAAACATTAAACTAAAATTGTCGTATGGGTTAGACGCAACCGATATAGACACTTGCATGTCAGCCAGCTCAGAGTGACTTAAATGAATGTAAATTAACTGAAATATTCCTCCCAGAAGTATTTCTTTTCGATACAAACAAGCAAACAAAGAATTGGAAACATTAAACTAAAATGGCCATATCGGTTAGACGCAACCGATATGGACACTTGCATGTCATCCAGCTCAGAGTGACTTAAATGAATGTAAATTAACTGAAATGTTCTTCTAAGAAGTATTTCTTTTCAATATTAACAAGCAAACAAAGATTTGGAAACATTAAACTAAAATGGTCATATCGGTTAGACACAACCGATATGGACACTTGCATGTCATCCAGCTCAGAGTCACTTATATGAATGTAAATCAACTGAAACATTCTTCCAAGAAGTATCTATTTTCAATAAAAACAAGCAAACAAAGATTTGGAAACATTAAACTAAAATGGCAATATTGGTTATACGCAACCGATATGGACACTTGCATGTCATCCAGCTCAGAGTGACTTAAATGAATATAAATCAACTGAAACATTCTTCCAAGAAGTATCTATTATCAATAAAAACAAGCAAACAAAGATTTGCAAACATTAAACTAAAATGGCCATATGGGTTAGACGCAACCGATATGGACACTTGCATATCATCAAGCTCAGAGTGACTTAAATGAATATAAATCAACTGAAACATTATTCCAAGAAGTATTTCTTTTCAATAAAAACAAGCAAACAAAGATTTGGAAACATTAAACTAAAATGGCCATATTGGTTAGACGCAACCGATATGAACACTGGTATTTTATCCAGCTCAGATTGACTTCCATTAATGTAAATTAACTGAAGCATTTTTCCAAGAAGTACTTCTTTTCAATATTAACAAGCAAACAAAGATTTTGAAACATTAAACTAAAATTGTCGTATGGGTTAGACGCAACCGATATGGACACTTGCATGTCAGCCAGCTCAGAGTGACTTAAATGAATGTAAATTAACTGAAAATATTCCTCCCAGAAGTATTCTTTCAATACAAACAAGCAAACAAAGAATTGGAAACATTAAACTAAAATGGCCATATCGGTTAGACGCAACCGATATGGACACTTGCATGTCATCCAGCTCAGAGTGACTTAAATGAATGTAAATTAACTGAAATGTTCTTCTAAGAAGTATTTCTTTTCAATATTAACAAGCAAACAAAGATTTGGAAACATTAAACTAAAATGGCCATATGGGTTAGACGCAACCGATATGGACACTTGCATGTCAGCCAGCTCAGAGTGACTTCGATGAATGTAAGTTAACTGAAACATTCTTCCAAGAAGTATTACTTTTCAATAAAAACAAGAAACAAAGATTTGGAAACATTAAACTAAAATGGTCATATCGGTTAGACGAAACCGATATGGACACTTGCATGTCATCCAGCTCAGAGTGACTTAAATGAATATAAATCAACTGAAACATTCTTCCAAGAAGTATCTATTATCAATAAAAACAAGCAAACAAAGATTTGCAAACATTAAACTAAAATGGCCATATCGGTTAGACGCAACTGATATGGACACTTGCATATCATCCAGCTCAGAGTGACTTAAATGAATATAATTCAACTGAAACATTCTTCCAAGAAGTATCTATTTTCAATAAAAACAAGCAAACAAAGATTTGGAAACATTAAACTAAAATGGCCACATTGGTTAGACGCAACCGATATGAACACTGGTATGTGATCCAGCTGAGAGTGACTTCAATGAATATAAATTATCTGAAACATTCTTCCAAAACGTATTTTTTTCAATAAAAACAAGCAAACAAAGATTTGGAAACATTAAACTAAAATGGCCATATCGGTTAGACGCAACCGATATGGACACTTGCATGTCATCCAGCTCAGAGTGACTTAAATGAAAATAAATCAACTGAAACATTCTTCCAAGAAGTATCTATTTTCAATAAAAACAAGCAAACAAAGATTTGGAAACATTAAACTAAAATGGCCATATCGGTTAGACGCAACCGATATGGACACTTGCATGTCATCCAGCTCAGAGTGACTTAAATGAATATAAATCAACTGAAACATTCTTCCAAGAAGTATCTATTTTCAATAAAAACAAGCAAACAAAGATTTGGAAACATTAAACTAAAATGGCCATATCGGTTAGACGCAACCGATATGGACACTTGCATGTCATCCAGCTCAGAGTGACTTAAATGAAAATAAATCAACTGAAACATTCTTCAAAGAAGTATCTATTTTCAATAAAAACAAGCAAACAAAGATTTGGAAACATTAAACTAAAATGGCAATATTGGTTATACGCAACCGATATGGACACTTGCATGTCATCCAGCTCAGAGTGACTTAAATGAATATAAATCAACTGAAACATTCTTCCAAGAAGTTTCTATTATCAATAAAAACAACCAAACAAAGATTTGCAAACATTAAATTAAAATGGCCATATCGGTTAGACGCAACTGATATGGACACTTGCATGTCATCCAGCTCAGAGTGACTTAAATGAATTTAATTCAACTGAAACATTCATCCAAGAAGTATCTATTTTCAATAAAAACAAGCAAACAAAGATTTGGAAACATTAAACTAAAATGGCCATATCGGTTAGACGCAACCGATATGGACACTTGCATGTCATCCAGCTCAGAGTGACTTAAATGAAAATAAATCAACTGAAACATTCTTCAAAGAAGTATCTATTTTCAATAAAAACAAGCAAACAAAGATTGAAAAAACTTAAACTAAAATGGCAACTATGGTTAGACGCAACCGATATGGACACTTGCATGTCATCCAGCTCAGAGTGACTTAAATGAATATAAATCAACTGAAACATTCTTCCGAGAAGTATCTATTATCAATAAAAACAAGCAAACAAAGATTTGCAAACATTAAACTAAAATGGCCATATCGGTTAGACCAGGTTAGACGCAACTGATATGGACACTCACATATCATCCAGCTAAGAGTGACTTAAATGAATATAAATCAACTGAAACATTCTTCCAAGAAGTATTTCTTTTAATTAAAAACAAGCAAACAAAGATTTGGAAACATTAAACTAAAATGGCCATATTGGTTAGACGCAACCGATATGAACACTGGTATTTTATCCAGCTCAGATTGACTTCCATTAATGTAAATTAACTGAAGCATTTTTCCAAGAAGTACTTCTTTTCAATATTAACAAGCAAACAAAGATTTGGAAACATTAAACTAAAATGGTCATATGGGTTAGACGCAACCGATATGGACACTTGCATGTCAGCCAGCTCAGAGTGACTTAAATGAATGTAAATTAACTGAAATATTCTTCCAAGAAGTATTTCTTTTCAATATAAACAAGCAAACAAAGAATTGGAAACATTAAACTAAAATGGCCATATCGGTTAGACGCAACCGATATGGACACTTGCATGTCATCCAGCTCAGAGTCACTTATATGAATGTAAATCAACTGAAACATTCTTCAAAGAAGTATCTATTTTCAATAAAAACAAGGAAACAAAGATTTGGAAACATTAAACTAAAATGGCAATATTGGTTATACGCAACCGATATGGACACTTGCATGTCATCCAGCTCAGAGTGACTTAAATGAATATAAATCAACTGAAACATTCTTCCAAGAAGTATCTATTATCAATAAAAACAAGCAAACAAAGATTTGCAAACATTAAACTAAAATGGCCATATGGGTTAGACGCAACCGATATGGACACTTGCATATCATCCAGCTCAGAGTGACTTAAATGAATATAATCAACTGAAACATTCTTCCAAGAAGTATCTATTTTCAATAAAAACAAGCAAACAAAGATTTGGAAACATTAAACTAAAATGGCCATATCGGTTAGACGCAACCGATATGGACACTTGCATGTCATCCAGCTCAGAGTGACTTAAATGAAAATAAATCAACTGAAACATTCTTCAAAGAAGTATCTATTTTCAATAAAAACAAGCAAACAAAGATTTGGAAACATTAAACTAAAATGGTCATATCGGTTAGACGCAACCGATATGGACACTTGTATGTCATCCAGCTCAGAGTGACTTAAATGAATGTAAATCAACTGAAACATTCTTCCAAGAAGTATTTCTTTTCAATAAAAACAAGCAAACAAAGATTTGGAAGCATTAAACTAAAATGGCCACATCGGTTAGACGCAACCGATATGGACACTGCATGTCATCCAGGTCAGAGTGACTTAAATGAATAAATTCAACTGAACATTCTTCCAAGAAGAATTATCTATTTCAATACAAACAAGCAAACAAAGATTGGAAACATTAAACTAAAATGGCCACATTGGTTAGACGCAACCGATATGAACACTGGTATGTGATCCAGCTGAGAGTGACTTCAATGAATATAAATTAACTGAAACATTCTTCAAAAGTATTTTTTTTCAATAAAAACAAGCAAACAAAGATTTGGAAACATTAAACTAAAATGGCCATATCGGTTAGACGCAACCGATATGGACACTTGCATGTCATCCAGCTCAGAGTGACTTAAATGAATATAAATCAACTGAAACATTCTTCCAAGAAGTATCTATTTTCAATAAAAACAAGCAAACAAAGATTTGGAAACATTAAACTAAAATGGCCATATCGGTTAGACGCAACCGATATGGACACTTGCATGTCATCCAGCTCAGAGTGACTTAAATGAATATAAATCAACTGAAACATTCTTCAAAGAAGTATCTATTTCAATAAAAACAAGCAAACAAAGATTTGGAAACATAAAACAAATGGCATATCGGTTAGACGCAACCGATATGGACACTTGCATGTCATCCAGCTCAGAGTGACTTAAATGAATATAAATCAACTGAAACATTCTTCCAAGAAGTATCTATTTTCAATAAAAACAAGCAAACAAAGATTTGGAAACATTAAACTAAAATAGCCATATGGGTTAGACGCAACCGATATGGACACTTGCATATCATCCAGCTCAGAGTGACTTAAATGAATATAATTCAACTGAAACATTCTTCCAAGAAGTATTATTTTCAATAAAAACAAGCAAACAAAGATTTGGAAACATTAAACTAAAATGGCCATATCGGTTAGACGCAACCGATATGGACACTTGCATGTCATCCAGCTCAGAGTGACTTAAATGAAAATAAATCAACTGAAACATTCTTCAAAGAAGTATCTATTTTCAATAAAAACAAGCAAACAAAGATTTGGAAACATTAAACTAAAATGGTCATATCGGTTAGACGCAACCGATATGGACAATTTTATGTCATCCAGCTCAGAGTGACTTATATGAATATAAATCAACTGAAACATTATTCCAAGAAGTATTTCTTTTCAATAAAAACAAGCAAACAAAGATTTGGAAACATTAAACTAAAATGGCCATATCGGTTAGACGCAACCGATACGGACACTTGCATGTCATCCAGCTCAGAGTGACTTAAATGAATATAATTCAACTGAAACATTCTTCCAAGAAGTATCTATTTTCAATAAAAACAAGCAAACAAAGATTTGGAAACATTAAACTAAAATGGCCACATTGGTTAGACGCAACCGATATGAACACTGGTATGTGATCCAGCTGAGAGTGACTTCAATGAATATAAATTATCTGAAACATTCTTCCAAAACGTATTTTTTCAATAAAAACAAGCAAACAAAGATTTGGAAACATTAAACTAAAATGGCCATATCGGTTAGACGCAACCGATATGGACACTTGCATGTCATCCAGCTCAGAGTGACTTAAATGAATATAAATCAACTGAAACATTCTTCCAAGAAGTATCTATTTTCAATAAAAACAAGCAAACAAAGATTTGGAAACATTAAACTAAAATGGCCATATTGGTTAGACGCAACCGATATGGACACTTGCATGTCAGCCAGCTCAGAGTGACTTAAATGAATGTAAATTAACTGAACTATTCTTCAAAGAAGTATTTCTTTTCAATATAAACAAGCAAACAAAGAATTGGAAACATTAAACTAAAATGGCCATATCGGTTAGACGCAACCGATATGGACACTTGCATGTCATCCAGCTCAGAGTGACTTAAATGAATATAAATCAACTGAAACATTCTTCCAAGAAGTAATTCTATTTCAATATAAACAAGCAAACAAAGATTTGGAAACATTAAACTAAAATGGCCATATGGGCTAGACGCAACCGATATGGACACTTGCATGTCAGCCAGCTCAGAGTGACTTAAATGAATGTAAATTAACTGAAATGTTCGTCTAAGAAGTATTTCTTTTCAATATTAACAAGCAAACAAAGAATTGGAAACATTAAACTAAAATGGCCACATTGGTTAGACGCAACCGATATGAACACTGGTATGTGATCCAGCTGAGAGTGACTTCAATGAATATAAATTATCTGAAACATTCTTCCAAAACGTATTTTTTTCAATAAAAACAAGCAAACAAAGATTTGGAAACATTAAACTAAAATGGCCATATCGGTTAGACGCAACCGATATGGACACTTGCATGTCATCTAGCTCAGAGTGACTTAAATGAATATAAATCAACTGAAACATTCTTCAGAAGTATTCTTTTCAATATAAACAAGCAAACAAAGATTTGGAAACATTAAACTAAAATGGCCATATCGGTTAGACGCAACCGATATGGACACTTGCATGTCAGCCAGCTCAGAGTGACTTTAATGAATGTTAATTAACTGAAATATTCTTCAAGAAGTATTTCTTTTCAATATAAACAAGCAAACAAAGATTTGGAAACATTAAACTAAAATGGCCATATCGGTTAGACGCAACCGATATGGACACTTGCATGTCATCCAGCTCAGAGTGACTTATATGAATGTAAATCAACTGAAACATTCTTCAAAGAAGTATTTTTTTCAATAAAAACAAGGAAACAAAGATTTGGAAACATTAAACTAAAATGGCCATATCGGTTAGACGCAACCGATATGGACACTTGCATGTCATCCAGCTCAGAGTGACTTAAATGAATATAAATCAACTGAAACATTCTTCCAAGAAGTATCTATTTTCAATAAAAACAAGCAAACAAAGATTTGGAAACATTAAACTAAAATGGCCTATGGTAGACGCAACCGATATGGACACTTGCATGTCAGCCAGCTCAGAGTGACTTAATGAATNCATGTCATCCAGCTCAGAGTGACTTCAATGAATGTAAATTAACTGAAACATTCTTCCAAGAAGTATTCTTTTCAATAATAACAAGCAAACAAAGATTTGGAAACATTAAACTAAAATGGCCATATCGGTTAGACGCAACCGATATGGACACTTGCATGTCATCCAGCTCAGAGTGACTTAAATGAATGTAAATCAACTGAAACATTCTTCCAAGAAGTATTTCTTTTCAATAAAAACAAGCAAACAAAGATTTGGAAACATTAAACTAAAATGGCCATATCGGTTAGACGCAACCGATATGGACACTGGCATGTCATCCAGCTCAGAGTGACTTAAATGAATGTAAATTAACTGAAAACCTCATCCCAAGAAGTATCTTTTCAATAAAAACAAGCAACAAAGATTTGAAACATTAAACTAAAATGGCCATATCGGTTAGACGCAACCGATATGGACACTGGCATGTCATCCAGCTCAGAATGACTCCATGAATGTAAATTAACTGAAACATTCTTCAAAGAAGTACTTCTTTTCAATAAAAACAAGGAAACAAAGATTTGGAAACATTAAACTAAAATGGCCATATCGGTTAGACGCAACCAATATGGACACTGCATGTCATCCAGCTCAGAGTGACTTAAATGAATGTAAATCACTGAAAACATTCTTCCAAGAAGTATTTCTTTTCAATAAAAACAAGCAAACAAAGATTTGGAAACATTAAACTAAAATGGCCATATCGGTTAGACGCAACCGATATGGACACTGACATGTCATCCAGCTCAGAGTGACTTCAATGAATGTAAATATCTGAAAAATTCTTCCAAGAAGTATTTCTTTTCAATAAAAACAAGCAAACAAAGATTTGGAAACATTAAACTAAAATGGCCATATCGGTTAGACGCAACCGATATGGAAACTGGCATGTCATCCAGCTCAGAGTGACTTCAATGAATGTAAGTTAACTGAAACATTCTTCCAAGAAGTATACTTTTCAATAAAAAAGGAAACAAAGATTTGGAAACATTAAACTAAAATGGCCATATCGGTTAGACGCAACCGATATGGACACTTGCATGTCATCCAGCTCAGAGTGACTTAAATGAATGTAAATCAACTGAAACATTCTTCCAAGAAGTATTTCTTTTCAATAAAAACAAGCAAACAAAGAATTGGAAACATTAAACTAAAATGGCCATATCGGTTAGACGCAACCGATATGGACATTGGCATGTCATCCAGCTCAGAGTGACTTCGATGAATGAAAGTTAACTGAAACATTCTTCCAAGAAGTATTACTTTTCAATAAAAACAAGCAAACAAAGATTTGGAAACATTAAACTAAAATGGCCATATCGGTTAGACGCAACCGATATGGACACTTGCATGTCATCCAGCTCAGAGTGACTTAATGAATGTAAATCAACTGAAACATCTTCCAAGAAGTATTTCTTTTCAATAAAAACAAGCAAACAAAGATTGGAAACATTAAACTAAAATGGCCATATCGGTTAGACGCAACCGATATGGACACTTGCATGTCATCCAGCTCAGAGTGACTTAAATGAATGTAAATCAACTGAAACATTCTTCCAAGAAGTATTTCTTTTCAATAAAAACAAGCAAACAAAGATTTGGAAACATTAAACTAAAATGGCCATATCGGTTAGACGCAACCGATATGGACACTGGCATGTCATCCAGCTCAGAGTGACTTAAATGAATGTAAATCAACTGAAATATCTCCAAGAAGTATTTCTTTTCAATAAAAACAAGCAAACAAAGAATTGGAAACATTAAACTAAAATGGCCATATCGGTTAGACGCAACCGATATGGACATTGGCATGTCATCCAGCTCAGAGTGACTTCAATGAATGTAAGTTAACTGAAACATTCTTCCAAGAAGTATTACTTTTCAATAAAAACAAGGAAACAAAGATTTGGAAACATTAAACTAAAATGGCCATATCGGTTAGACGCAACCGATATGGACACTTGCATGTCATCCAGCTCAGAGTGACTTAAATGAATGTAAATCAACTGAAACATTCTTCCAAGAAGTATTTCTTTTCAATAAAAACAAGCAAACAAAGATTTGGAAACATTAAACTAAAATGGCCATATCGGTTAGACGCAACCGATATGGACACTTGCATGTCATCCAGCTCAGAGTGACTTAAATGAATGTAAATCAACTGAAATATTCTTCCAAGAAGTATTTCTTTTCAATAAAAACAAGCAAACAAAGAATTGGAAACATTAAACTAAAATGGCCATATCGGTTAGACGCAACCGATATGGACATTGGCATGTCATCCAGCTCAGAGTGACTTCAATGAATGTAAGTTAACTGAAACATTCTTCCAAGAAGTATTACTTCATATAAAAACAAGGAAACAAAGATTTGGAAACATTAAACTAAAATGGCCATATCGGTTAGACGCAACCGATATGGACACTTGCATGTCATCCAGCTCAGAGTGACTTAAATGAATGTAAATCAACTGAAACATTCTTCCAAGAAGTATTTCTTTTCAATAAAAACAAGCAAACAAAGATTTGAAAACATTAAACTAAAATGGCCATATCGGTTAGACGCAACCGATATGGACACTTGCATGTCATCCAGCTCAGAGTGACTTAAATGAATGTAATTCAACTGAAACATTCTTCCAAGAAGTATTTCTTTTCAATAAAAACAAGCAAACAAAGAATTGGAAACATTAAACTAAAATGGCCATATCGGTTAGACGCAACCGATATGGACACTTGCATGTCATCCAGCTCAGAGTGACTTCAATGAATGTAAATTAACTGAAACATTCTTCCAAGAAGTATTACTTTTCAATAAAAACAAGGAAACAAAGATTTGGAAACATTAAACTAAATGGCCATATCGGTTAGACGCAACCGATATGGACACTGACATGTCATCCAGCTCAGAGTGACTTAAATGAATGTAAATCAACTGAAACATTCTTCCAAGAAGTATTTCTTTTCAATAAAAACAAGCAAACAAAGATTTGGAAACATTAAACTAAAATGGCCATATCGGTTAGACGCAACCGATATGGACACTTGCATGTCATCCAGCTCAGAGTGACTTAAATGAATGTAAATCAACTGAAACATTCTTCCAAGAAGTATTTCTTTTCAATAAAAACAAGCAAACAAAGATTTGGAAACATTAAACTAAAATGGCCATATCGGTTAGACGCAACCGATATGGACACTTGCATGTCATCCAGCTCAGAGTGACTTAAATGAATGTAAATCAACTGAAACATTCTTCCAAGAAGTATTTCTTTCAATAAAAACAAGCAAACAAAGATTTGGAAACATTAAACTAAAATGGCCATATCGGTTAGACGCAACCGATATGGACACTTGCATGTCATCCAGCTCAGAGTGACTTAAATGAATGTAGTTCAACTGAAACATTCTTCCAAGAAGTATTTCTTTTCAATAAAAACAAGGAAACAAAGATTTGGAAACATTAAACTAAAATGGCCATATCGGTTAGACGCAACCGATATGGACACTTGCATGTCATCCAGCTCAGAGTGACTTAAATGAATGTAAATCAACTGAAACATTCTTCCAAGAAGTATTTCTTTTCAATAAAAACAAGCAAACAAAGATTTGGAAACATTAAACTAAAATGGCCATATCGGTTAGACGCAACCAATATGGACACTTGCATGTCATCCAGCTCAGAGTGACTTAAATGAATGTAAATCAACTGAAACATTCTTCCAAGAAGTATTTCTTTTCAATAAAAACAAGCAAACAAAGATTTGGAAACATTAAACTAAAATGGCCATATCGGTTAGACGCAACCGATATGGACACTGGCATGTCATCCAGCTCAGAGTGACTTCAATGAATGTAATTTAACTGAAACATTCTTCCAAGAAGTATTTCTTTTCAATAAAAACAAGCAAACAAAGATTAGAAACATTAAACTAAAATGGCCATATCGGTTAGACGCAACCGATATGGACACTTGCATGTCATCCAGCTCAGAGTGACTTAAATGAATATAAATCAACTGAAACATTCTTCCAAGACGTATTTCTTTTCAATAAAAACAAGCAAACAAAGATTTGGAAACATTAAACTAAAATTGCCATATCGGTTAGACGCAACCGATATGGACACTGGCATGTCATCCAGCTCAGAGTGACTTAAATGAATGTAAATCAACTGAAACATTCTTCCAAGAAGTATTTCTTTTCAATAAAAACAAGCAAACAAAGATTTGGAAACATTAAACTAAAATGGCCATATCGGTTAGACGCAACCGATATGGACACTTGCATGTCATCCAGCTCAGAGTGACTTAAATGAATGTAAATTAACTGAAAATATTCTTCCAAGAAGTATTTCTTTCAATAAAAACAAGCAAACAAAGATTTGGAAACATTAAACTAAAATGGCCATATCGGTTAGACGCAACCGATATGGACACTGGCATGTCATCCAGCTCAGAGTGACTTCAATGAATGTAAGTTAACTGAAACATTCTTCAAGAAGTATTACTTTCAATAAAAACAAGCAAACAAAGATTTGGAAACATTAAACTAAAATGGCCATATCGGTTAGACGCAACCGATATGGACACTTGCATGTCATCCAGCTCAGAGTGACTTAAATGAATGTAAATCAACTGAAACATTCTTCCAAGAAGTATTTCTTTTCAATAAAAACAAGCAAACAAAGATTTGAAACATTAAACTAAAATGGCCATATTGGTTAGACGCAACCGATATGGACACTTGCATGTCATCCAGCTCAGAGTGACTTCAATGAATGTAAGTTAACTGAAACATTCTTCCAAGAAGTATTACTTTTCAATAAAAACAAGGAAACAAAGATTTGGAAACATTAAACTAAAATGGCCATATCGGTTAGACGCAACCGATATGGACACTTGCATGTCATCCAGCTCAGAGTGACTTAAATGAATGTAAATCAACTGAAACATTCTTCCAAGAAGTATTTCTTTTCAATAAAAACAAGCAAACAAAGATTTGGAAACATTAAACTAAAATGGCCATATCGGTTAGACGCAACCGATATGGACACTGCATGTCATCCAGCTCAGAGTGACTTAAATGAATGTAAATCAACTGAAACATTCTTCCAAGAAGTATTTCTTTTCAATAAAAAAAGAAACAAAGATTTGGAAACATTAAACTAAAATGGCCATATCGGTTAGACGCAACCGATATGGACACTTGCATGTCATCCAGCTCAGAGTGACTTAAATGAATGTAAATCAACTGAAACATTCTTCCAAGAAGTATTTCTTTTCAATAAAAACAAGCAAACAAAGATTTGAAACATTAAACTAAAATTGCCATATCGGTTAGACGCAACCGATATGGACACTGGCATGTCATCCAGCTCAGAGTGACTTCAATGAATGTAAATTAACTGAAACATTCTTCCAAGAAGTATTTCTTTTCAATAAAAACAAGCAAACAAAGATTTGGAAACATTAAACTAAAATGGCCATATCGGTTAGACGCAACCGATATGGACACTGACACGTCATCCAGCTCAGATTGACTTCGATGAATGTAAGTTAACTGAAACATTCTTCCAAGAAGTATTACTTTTCAATAAAAACAAGGAAACAAAGATTTGGAAACATTAAACTAAAATGGCCATATCGGTTAGACGCAACCGATATGGACACTTGCATGTCATCCAGCTCAGAGTGACTTAAATGAATGTAAATCAACTGAAACATTCTTCCAAGAAGTATTTCTTTTCAATAAAAACAAGCAAACAAAGATTTGGAAACATTAAACTAAAATGGCCATATCGGTTAGACGCAACCGATATGGACACTGACATGTCATCCAGCTCAGAGTGACTTCAATGAATGTAAATTAACTGAAACATTCTTCCAAGAAGTATTTCTTTTCAATAAAAACAAGCAAACAAAGATTTGGA
Organism: Clytia hemisphaerica; assembly: GCF_902728285.1. Classification (NCBI taxonomy): domain Eukaryota; kingdom Metazoa; phylum Cnidaria; class Hydrozoa; order Leptothecata; family Clytiidae; genus Clytia; species Clytia hemisphaerica. The sequence continues at coordinate 868,063 of NW_027103564.1, read as the reverse complement.
AACATTAAACTAAAATGGCCATATCGGTTAGATGCAACCGATATGGACACTGGCATGTCATCCAGCTCAGAGTGACTTCCATGAATGTAAATTAACTGAAACATTCTTCCAAGAAGTATTTCTTTTCAATAAAAACAAGCAAACAAAGATTGGAAACATTAAACTAAAATGGCCATATCGGTTAGACGCAACCGATATGGACACTTGCATGTCATCCAGCTCAGAGTGACTTAAATGAATGAAAATCAACTGAAACATTCTTCCAAGAAGTATTTCTTTTCAATAAAAACAAGCAAACAAAGATTTGGAAACATTAAACTAAAATGGCCATATCGGTTAGACGCAACCGATATGGACATTGGCATGTCATCCAGCTCAGAGTGACTTCAATGAATGTAAGTTAACTGAAACATTCTTCCAAGAAGTATTACTTTTCAATAAAAACAAGGAAACAAAGATTTGGAAACATTAAACTAAAATGGCCATATCGGTTAGACGCAACCGATATGGACACTTGCATGTCATCCAGCTCAGAGTGACTTAATGAATGTAAATTAACCGAAACATTCTTCCAAGAAGTATTTCTTTTCAATAAAAACAAGGAAACAAAGATTTGGAAACATTAAACTAAAATGGCCATATCGGTTAGACGCAACCGATATGGACACTTGCATGTCATCCAGCTCAGAGTGACTTAAATGAATGTAAATCAACTGAAACATTTTTCCAAGAAGTATTTCTTTTCAATAAAAACAAGCAAACAAAGATTGGAAACATTAAACTAAAATGGCCATATCGGTTAGACGCAACCGATATGGACACTTGCATGTCATCCAGCTCAGAGTGACTTAAATGAATGTAAATCAACTGAAACATTCTTCCAAGAAGTATTTCTTTTCAATAAAAACAAGGAAACAAAGATTTGGAAACATTAAACTAAAATGGCCATATCGGTTAGACGCAACCGATATGGACACTTGCATGTCATCCAGCTCAGAGTGACTTAAATGAATGTAAATCAACTGAAACATTCTTCCAAGAAGTATTTCTTTTCAATAAAAACAAGCAAACAAAGATTTGGAAACATTAAACTAAAATGGCCATATCGGTTAGACGCGACCGATATGGACACTTGCATGTCATCCAGCTCAGAGTGACTTAAATGAATGTAAATCAACTGAAACATTATTCCAAGAAGTATTTCTTTTCAATAAAAACAAGCAAACAAAGATTTGGAAACATTAAACTAAAATGGCCATATCGGTTAGACGCAACCGATATGGACACTGGCATGTCATCCAGCTCAGAGTGACTTCAATGAATGTAAGTTAACTGAAACATTCTTCCAAGAAGTATTTCTTTTCAATAAAAACAAGCAAACAAAGATTTGGAAACATTAAACTAAAATGGCCATATCGGTTAGACGCAACCGATATGGACACTGGCACGTCATCCAGCTCAGATTGACTTCAATGAATGTAAGTTAACTGAAACATTCTTCCAAGAAGTATTACTTTTCAATAAAAACAAGGAAACAAAGATTTGGAAACATTAAACTAAAATGGCCATATCGGTTAGACGCAACCGATATGGACACTTGCATGTCATCCAGCTCAGAGTGACTTAAATGAATGTAAATCAACTGAAACATTCTTCCAAGAAGTATTTCTTTTCAATAAAAACAAGCAAACAAAGATTTGGAAACATTAAACTAAAATGGCCATATCGGTTAGACGCAACCGATATGGACACTGACATGTCATCCAAGCTAGAGTGACTTCAATGAATGTAAATTATCTGAAACATTCTTCCAAGAAGTATTTCTTTTCAATAAAAACAAGCAAACAAAGATTCGAAACATTAAACTAAAATGGCCATATCGGTTAGACGCAACCGATATGGAGACTGGCACGTCATCCAGCTCGGATTGACTTCCATGAATGTAAGTTAACTGAAACATTCTTCCAAGAAGTATTACTTTTCAATAAAAACAAGGAAACAAAGACTTGGAAACATTAAACTAAAATGGCCATATCGGTTAGACGCAACCGATATGGACACTTGCATGTCATCCAGCTCAGAGTGACTTAAATGAATGTAAATCAACTGAAACATTCTTCCAAGAAGTATTTCTTTTCAATAAAAACAAGCAAACAAAGATTTGGAAACATTAAACTAAAATGGCCATAACGGTTAGACGCAACCGATATGGACATTGACATGTCATCCAGCTCAGAGTGACTTAAATGAATGTAAATTAACTGAAACATTCTTCCAAGAAGTATTTCTTTTCAATAAAAACAAGCAAACAAAGATTGGAAACATTAAACTAAAATGGCCATATCGGTTAGACGCAACCGATATGGACACTGGCATGTCATCCAGCTCAGAGTGACTTCAATGAATGTAAGTTAACTGAAACATTCTTCCAAGAAGTATTTCTTTTCAATAAAAACAAGGAAACAAAGATTTGGAAACATTAAACTAAAATGGCCATATCGGTTAGACGCAACCAATATGGACACTTGCATTTCATCCAGCTCAGAGTGACTTAAATGAATGAAAATCAACTGAAACATTCTTCCAAGAAGTATTTCTTTTCAATAAAAACAAGCAAACAAAGATTTGGAAACATTAAACTAAAATGGCCATATCGGTTAGACGCAACCGATATGGAAATTGGCATGTCATCCAGCTCAGAATGACTTCAATGAATGTAAGTTAACTGAAACATTCTTCCAAGAAGTATTACTTTTCAATAAAAACAAGGAAACAAAGACTTGGAAACATTAAACTAAAATGGCCATATCGGTTAGACGCAACCGATATGGACACTTGCATGTCATCCAGCTCAGAGTGACTTAATGAATGTAAATCAACTGAAACATTCTTCCAAGAAGTATTTCTTTTCAATAAAAACAAGCAAACAAAGATTTGGAAACATTAAAAAAATGGCCATATCGGTTAGACGCAACCAATATGGACACTTGCATGTCATCCAGCTCAGAGTGACTTAATTGAATGTAAATCAACTGAAATATTTTTTCAAGAAGTATTTCTTTTCAATAAAAACAAGCAAACAAAGATTTGGAAACATTAAACTAAAATGGCCATATCGGTTAGACGCAACCGATATGGACATTGGCATGTCATCCAGCTCAGAGTGACTTTAATGAATGTAAGTTAACTGAAACATTCTTCCAAGAAGTATTTCTTTTCAATAAAAACAAGCAAACAAAGATTTGGAAACATTAAACTAAAATGGCCATATCGGTTAGACGCAACCGATATGGACACTGGCATGTCATCCAGCTCAGAATGACTTCAATGAATGTAAGTTAACTGAAACATTCTTCCAAGAAGTATTACTTTTCAATAAAAACAACAGGGAACAAAGATTTGGAAACATTAAACTAAATGGCCATATCGGTTAGACGCAACCGATATGGACACTTGCATGTCATCCAGCTCAGAGTGACTTCAATGAATGTAAAATTATCTGAAAAATTCTTCCAAGACGTATTTTTTTCAATAAAAACAAGCAAACAAAGATTTGGAAACATTAAACTAAAATGGCCATATCGGTTAGACGCAACCGATATGGACACTGGCACGTCATCCAGCTCAGATTGACTTCAATGAATGTAAGTTAACTGAAACATTCTTCCAAGAAGTATTACTTTTCAATAAAAACAAGGAAACAAAGATTTGGAAACATTAAACTAAAATGGCCATATCGGTTAGACGCAACCGATATGGACACTTGCATGTCATCCAGCTCAGAGTGACTTAAATGAATGTAAATCAACTGAAACATTCTTCCAAGAAGTATTTCTTTTCAATAAAAACAAGCAAACAAAGATTTGGAAACATTAAACTAAATGGACATATTGGTTGACGCAACCGATATGGACACTTGCATGTCATCCAGCTCAGAGTGACTTCAATGAATGTAAATTAACTGAAACATTCTTCCAAGAAGTATTTCTTTTCAATAAAAACAAGCAAACAAAGATTTGGAAACATTAAACTAAAATGGCCATATCGGTTAGACGCAACCGATATGGACACTTGCATGTCATCCAGCTCAGAGTGACTTAAATGAATATAAATCAACTGAAACATTATTCTAAGAAGTATTTCTTTTCAATAAAAACAAGCAAACAAAGATTTGGAAACATTAAACTCCAATTTCCATATTGGTTAGACGCAACCGATATGGACACTGACATGTCATCCAGCTCAGAGTGACTTAAATGAATGTAAATCAACTGAAACATTCTTCCAAGAAGTATTTCTTTTCAATAAAAACAAGCAAACAAAGATTTGGAAACATTAAACTAAAATGGCCATATTGGTTAGACGCAACCGATATGGACACTGGCATGTCATCCAGCTCAGAGTGACTTCAATGAATGTAAATTATCTGAAAATTCTTCCAAGACGTATTTCTATTCAATAAAAACAAGCAAACAAAGATTTGGAAACATTAAACTAAAATGGCCATATCGGTTAGACGCAACCGATATGGACACTGGCATGTCATCCAGCTCAGAGTGACTTCATGAATGTAAGTTAACTGAAACATTCTTCCAAGAAGTATTACTTTTCAATAAAAACAAGGAAACAAAGATTTGGAAACATTAAACTAAAATGGCCATATCGGTTAGGTGCAACCGATATGGACACTTGCATTTCATCCAGCTCAGAGTGACTTAAATGAATGTAAATCAACTGAAACATTCTTCCAATAAGTATTTTTTTCAATAAAAACAAGCAAACAAAGATTTGGAAACATTAAACTAAAATGGCCATATCGGTTAGACGCAACCGATATGGACATTGACATGTCATCCAGCTCAGAGTGACTTCGATGAATGTAATTAACTGAAACATTTTCCAAGAAGTTACTTTTCAATAAAACAAGAACAAAGAATTGGAAACATTAAACTAAAATGGCCATATCGGTTAGACGCAACCGATATGGACATTGGCATGTCATCCAGCTCAGAGTGACTTCAATGAATGTAATTTAACTGAAACATTCTTCCAAGAAGTATTTCTTTTCAATAAAAACAAGGAAACAAAGATTTGGAAACATTAAACTAAAATGGCCATATCGGTTAGACGCAACCGATATGGACACTTGCATGTCATCCAGCTCAGAGTGACTTAAATGAATGTAAATTAACTGAAATATTCCTCCAAGAAGTATTCCTTTTCAATAAAAACAAGCAAACAAAGATTTGGAAACATTAAACTAAAATGGCCATATCGGTTAGACGCAACCGATATGGACATTGGCATGTCATCCAGCTCAGAGTGACTTTAATGAATGTAAGTTAACTGAAACATTCTTCCAAGAAGTATTACTTTCAATAAAAACAAGCAAACAAAGATTTGGAAACATTAAACTAAAATGGCCATATCGGTTAGACGCAACCGATATGGACACTGGCATGTCATCCAGCTCAGAATGACTTCAATGAATGTAAGTTAACTGAAACATTCTTCCAAGAAGTATTTCTTTTCAATAAAAACAAGCAAACAAAGATTTGGAAACATTAACTAAAATGGCCATATCGGTTAGACGCAACCGATATGGACACTTGCATGTCATCCAGCTCAGAGTGACTTAAATGAATGTAAATCAACTGAAACATTCTTCCAAGAAGTATTTCTTTTCAATAAAAACAAGCAAACAAAGATTTGGAAACATTAAACTAAAATGGCCATATCGGTTAGACGCACCGATATGGACTTGACATGTCATCCAGCTCAGAGTGACTTCAATGAATGTAAATTAACTGAAACATTCTTCCAAGAAGTATTTCTATTCAATAAAAACAAGCAAACAAAGATTTCGAAACATTAAACTAAAATGGCCATATCGTTAGACGCAACCGATATGGACATTGGCATGTCATCCAGCTCAGAGTGATTTAGAATGTAAGTTAACTGAAACATTCTTCCAAGAAGTATTACTTTTCAATAAAAACAAGCAAACAAAGATTTAGAAGCATTAAACTAAAATGGCCATATCGGTTAGACGCAACCGATATGGACACTTGAATGTAATCCAACTCAGAGTGACTTAAATGAATATAAATCATCTGAAACATTATTCCAAGAAGTATTTCTTTTCAATAAAAACAAGCAAACAAAGATTTGAAAACATTAAACTAAAATGGCCATATTGGTTAGACGCAACCGATATGGACACTGGCATGTCATCCAGCTGAGAGTGACTTCAATGAATGTAAATAACTGAAAATTCTTCCAAGACGTATTTCTATTCAATCAAAACAAGAAAACAAAGATTTGGAAACATTAAACTAAAATGGCCATATCGGTTAGACGCAACCGATATGGACATTGGCATGTCCTCCAGCTCAGAATGACTTCAATGAATGTAAGTTAACTGAAACATTCTTCCAAGAAGTATTACTTTTCAATAAAAACAAGGAAACAAAGACTTGGAAACATTAAACTAAAATGGCCATATCGGTTAGACCCAACCAATATGGACACTTGCATTTCATCCAGCTCAGAGTGACTTAAATGAATGTAAATCAACTGAAACATTCTTCCAAGAAGTATTTCTTTTCAATAAAAACAAGCAAACAAAGACTTGGAAACATTAAACTAAAATGGCCATATCGGTTAGACGCAACCAATATGGACACTTGCATTTCATCCAGCTCAGAGTGACTTAAATGAATGTAAATCAACTGAAATATTTCTCCAAGAAGTATTTCTTTTCAATAAAAACAAGCAAACAAAATATTTGGAAACATTAAACTAAAATGGCCATATCGGTTAGACGCAACCGATATGGACATTGGCATGTCATCCAGCTCAGAGTGACTTTACTGAATGTAAGTTAACTGAAACATTCTTCCAAGAAGTATTACTTTTCAATAAAAACAAGCAAACAAAGATTTAGAAGCATTAAACTAAAATGGCCATATCGGTTAGACGCAACCGATATGGACACTTGAATGTAATCTAACTCAGAGTGACTTAAATGAATATAAATCATCTGAAACATTATTCCAAGAAGTATTTCTTTTCAATAAAAACAAGCAAACAAAGATTTGGAAACATTAAACTCCAATTGCCATATTGGATTGACGCAACCGATATGGACACTGGCATGTCATCCAGCTCAGAATGACTTCAATGAATGTAAGTTAACTGAAACATTCTTCCAAGAAGTATTACTTTTCAATAAAAACAAGGGAACAAAGATTTGGAAACATTAAACTAAAATGGCCATATCGGTTAGGCGCAACCGATATGGACACTTGCATGTCATCCAGATCAGAGTGACTTAAATGAATGTAAATCAACTGAAACATTCTTCCAAGAAGTATTTCTTTTCAATAAAAACAAGCAAGCAAAGATTTCGAAACATTAAACTAAAATGGACATATTGGTTTGACCCAACCGATATGGACACTGGCATGTCATCCAGCTGAGAGTGACTTCAATGAATGTAAATTATCTGAAAAATTCTTCCAAGACGTATTTTTATTCAATCAAAACAAGAAAACAAAGATTTCGAAACATTAAACTAAAATGGCCATATCGGTTAGACGCAACCGATATGGAGACTGGCACGTCATCCAGCTCAGATTGACTTCCATGAATGTAAGTTAACTGAAACATTCTTCCAAGAAGTATTACTTTTCAATAAAAACAAGGGAACAAAGATTTGGAAACATTAAACTAAAATGGCCATATCGGTTAGGTGCAACCGATATGGACACTTGCATTTCATCCAGCTCAGAGTGACTTAAATGAATGTAAACCAACTGAAACATTCTTCCAAGAAGTATTTCTTTTCAATAAAAACAAGCAAACAAAGATTTGGAAACATTAAACTAAAATGGCCATATCGGTTAGACGCAACCGATATGGACATTGACATGTCATCCAGTTCAGAGTGACTTCGATGAATGTAAGTTAACTGAAACACTTTTCCAAGAAGTATTACTTTTCAATAAAAATAAGTAAACAAAGAATTGGAAACATTAAACTAAAATGGCCATATCGGTTAGACGCAACCGATATGGACATTGGCATGTAATCCAGCTCAGAATGACTTCAATGAATGTAAGTTAACTGAAACATTCTTCCAAGAAGTATTTCTTTTCAATAAAAACAAGGAAACAAAGACTTGGAAACATTAAACTAAAATGGCCATATCGGTTAGACGCAACCAATATGGACACTTGCATTTCATCCAGCTCAGAGTGACTTAAATTAATGTAAATCAACTGAAATATTCCTCCTAGAAGTATTTCTTTTCAATAAAAACAAGCAAACAAAGAATTCGAAACATTAAACTAAAATGGCCATATCGGTTAGACGCAACCGATATGGACATTGGCATGTCATCCAGCTCAGAGTGACTTCACTGAATGTAAGTTAACTGAAACATTCTTCAAAGAAGTATTACTTTTCAATAAAAACAAGCAAACAAAGATTTAGAAGCATTAAACTAAAATGGCCATATCGGTTAGACGCAACCGATATGGACACTTGAATGTAATCCAACTCAGAGTGACTTAAATGAATATAAATCATCTGAAACATTATTCCAAGAAGTATTTCTTTTCAATAAAAACAAGCAAACAAAGATTTGGAAACATTAAACTCCAATTGCCATATTGGATTGACGCAACCGATATGGACACTGGCATGTCATCCAGCTCAGAATGACTTCAATGAATGTAAGTTAACTGAAACATTCTTCCAAGAAGTATTTCTTTTCAATAAAAACAAGCAAGCAAAGATTTCGAAACATTAAACTAAAATGGACATATTGGTTTGACCCAACCGATATGGACGCTGACATGCCATCCAGCTGAGAGTGACTTCAATGAATGTAAATTATCTGAAAAATTCTTCCAAGACGTATTTTTATTCAATCAAAACAAGCAAACAAAGATTTCGAAACATTAAACTAAAATGGCCATATCGGTTAGACGCAACCCGATATGGAGACTGGCACGTCATCCAGCTCAGATTGACTTCCATGAATGTAAGTTAACTGAAACATTCTTCCAAGAAGTATTACTTTTCAATAAAAACAAGGGAACAAAGATTTGGAAACATTAAACTAAAATGGCCATATTGGTTAGACGCAACCGATATGGACATTGACATGTCATCCAGTTCAGAGTGACTTCGATGAATGTAAGTTAACTGAAACACTTTTCCAAGAAGTATTACTTTTCAATAAAAATAAGTAAACAAAGAATTGGAAACATTAAACTAAAATGGCCATATCGGTTAGACGCAACCGATATGGACATTGGCATGTCATCCAGCTCAGAATGACTTCAATGCATGTAAGTTAACTGAAACATTCTTCCAAGAAGTATTTCTTTTCAATAAAAACAAGGAAACAAAGACTTGGAAACATTAAACTAAAATGGCCATATCGGTTAGACGCAACCAATATGGACACTTGCATTTCATCCAGCTCAGAGTGACTTAAATTAATGTAAATCAACTGAAATATTCCTCCAAGAAGTATTTCTTTTCAATAAAAACAAGCAAACAAAGAATTGGAAACATTAAACTAAAATGGCCATATCGGTTAGACGCAACCGATATGGACATTGGCATGTCATCCAGCTCAGAGTGACTTCACTGAATGTAAGTTAACTGAAACATTCTTCCAAGAAGTATTACTTTTCAATAAAAACAAGCAAACAAAGATTTAGAAGCATTAAACTAAAATGGCCATATCGGTTAGACGCAACCGATATGACACTTGAATGTAATCCAACTCAGAGTGACTTAAATGAATATAAATCATCTGAAACATTATTCCGAGAAGTATTTCTTTTCAATAAAAACAAGCAAACAAAGATTTGGAAACATTAAACTCCAATTGCCATATTGGATTGACGCAACCGATATGGACACTGGCATGTCATCCAGCTCAGAATGACTTCAATGAATGTAAGTTAACTGAAACATTCTTCCAAGAAGTATTTTCTTTTCAATAAAAACAAGCAAACAAAGATTTCGAAACATTAAACTAAAATGGACATATTGGTTGACCCAACCGATATGGACGCTGACATGCCATCCAGCTGAGAGTGACTTCAATGAATGTAAATTATCTGAAAAATTCTTCCAAGACGTATTTTTATTCAATCAAAACAAGCAAACAAAGATTTCGAAACATTAAACTAAAATGGCCATATCGGTTAGATGCAACCCGATATGGAGACTGGCACGTCATCCAGCTCAGATTGACTTCCATGAATGTAAGTTAACTGAAACATTCTTCCAAGAAGTATTACTTTTCAATAAAAACAAGGGAACAAAGATTTGGAAACATTAAACTAAAATGGCCATATTGGTTAGACGCAACCGATATGGACATTGACATGTCATCCAGTTCAGAGTGACTTCGATGAATGTAAGTTAACTGAAACACTTTTCCAAGAAGTATTACTTTTCAATAAAAATAAGTAAACAAAGAATTGGAAACATTAAACTAAAATGGCCATATCGGTTAGACGCAACCGATATGGACATTGGCATGTCATCCAGCTCAGAATGACTTCAATGCATGTAAGTTAACTGAAACATTCTTCCAAGAAGTATTTCTTTTCAATAAAAACAAGGAAACAAAGACTTGGAAACATTAAACTAAAATGGCCATATCGGTTAGACGCAACCAATATGGACACTTGCATTTCATCCAGCTCAGAGTGACTTAAATTAATGTAAATCAACTGAAATATTCCTCCAAGAAGTATTTCTTTTCAATAAAAACAAGCAAACAAAGAATTGGAAACATTAACCTTTTCAGCCCGGCGGACGAGTATAGTCGTCGAGCATACGTTCCGGCGGACGAGTATATACGTTTTTTTGACATAGTGATCTTCTAAGCTATATTTCTCCCATTGGCTTCTTTGCTAGCCGTAGAAGTAAAGAGAAACGGAAAGTAGAGGTTCTAAGCTTTCTTTTGATATATGGTGATGTAATGTTTTGATCACGTGGTGAGGCAGCAGATTTCGGAGAAAAGGTAGAGAAAAACACTGAATCAAGATGGCGACCAAGAAATGGGTTTTTCAAACTTACTGCTAAAGTTCTTGGATTTTTTGACTGGTTTAGGCCACTTTTCTTCATGGAAACATTGTTTTTATAATGGCAAAACATCCAGTAAGTATATTTTATATTTTGTGTTTTGTTTTTAGCATAAAAATTCCATTTATTTGTCATTTTGACCACTTTTCTCGACAAACCATCGGAGTCGACCCAAACTTACAGTACTTTTTACTTTTTATTCAGGTTGGAGCATGGAAAGTGGACAAATTCAATGCAAAAGTGTTTTCTACACCTCATTTATTTCAAAGGAGCACCAAAGAATTTGAAAAGCCTGGATTTATGTTGAATTGCACTACTTCTTCCGCTCCACCAGCAACGGTCGATCGATCCCCGAAATTCTTGGCTCATAACGATGTCCTGATTACAGCTTATATGGATCAAAATGATGGCAGGAACCACATAACAGCCACATGGAATTATTATGATGACATTTAGCATTCCTTATGGGCAAAAGAGACCAGATTTGATAGCAATGAGTTTGCCTCAAAAGGCTTACGGTTTTTGGAAACTTTGCAACTGTCGCCGACTATGCCATCTAGTTTCACGGTAGCCGATACCCTTCAAAAGCTTCAGGAGCTAAGAATACTGACTGAAAGTGTTGTTTAGATAGTTGGGGAATACTTTTACACCATTTTTGATGTTGTAGCTGCTTCTGGAAACACATTATCATCAAAATACTTCAAAATTGTATATATTGGATTTTTTTAGCCGAAAATCGTGATTTTTGGCAAAAGTGACCGATATTTGGGAGGCTGGTGTGACACATACAGATTTTTCTGGATGCTGATTTTTGGTATATTACTTCAAAATGATGTATAGATTGATAAATAGCCAAAGACAGATTTTTTAATTAACTTCCCCCCACTTTTTTTTGCTCTAGAAGTGAAAAATGCAAAAAAAGTGACATTACCGCAAAACGTGAAAAAAAACTGTGGTTTACGTGATGCTACCATTTTTGTTGGAATATTTTATTTGGATTGGTACTTGGTCTAAAAGTTGTAGAATTTAAGTAGCTTTTCAGGGATACCTTACTTTTTTTCTAAAGATTCCTAGTTCTTGAGTTATGATCAAATAACTGAACATGTCTATTTTCTGAAAAAATGTTGCGCGCTGACAGCGTGAAAATTTAAAAAGTTGCGCGCTGGAAAGGTTAAACTAAAATGGCCATATCGGTTAGACGCAACCGATATGGACATTGGCATGTCATCCAGCTCAGAGTGACTTCACTGAATGTAAGTTAACTGAAACATTCTTCCAAGAAGTATTACTTTTCAATAAAAACAAGCAAACAAAGATTTAGAAGCATTAAACTAAAATGGCCATATCGGTTAGACGCAACCGATATGGACACTTGAATGTAATCCAACTCAGAGTGACTTAAATGAATATAAATCATCTGAAACATTATTCCGAGAAGTATTTCTTTTCAATAAAAACAAGCAAACAAAGATTTGGAAACATTAAACTCCAATTGCCATATTGGATTGACGCAACCGATATGGACACTGGCATGTCATCCAGCTCAGAATGACTTCAATGAATGTAAGTTAACTGAAACATTCTTCCAAGAAGTATTTCTTTTCAATAAAAACAAGCAAGCAAAGATTTCGAAACATTAAACTAAAATGGACATATTGGTTTGACCCAACCGATATGGACGCTGACATGCCATCCAGCTGAGAGTGACTTCAATGAATGTAAATTATCTGAAAAATTCTTCCAAGACGTATTTTTATTCAATCAAAACAAGCAAACAAAGATTTCGAAACATTAAACTAAAATGGCCATATCGGTTAGACGCAACCGATATGGACACTTGCATGTCATCCAGCTCAGAGTGACTTAAATGAATGTAAATCAACTGAAACATTCTTCCAAGAAGTATTTCTTTTCAATAAAAACAAGCAAGGAAAGATTTCGAAACATTAAACTAAAATGGATATATTGGTTTGACCCAACCGATATAGACACTGGCATGCCATCCAGCTGAGAGTGACTTCAACGAATGTAAATTATCTGAAAAATTCTTCCAAGACGTATTTCTATTCAATAAAAACAAGCAAACAAAGATTTCGAAACATTAAACTAAAATGGCCATATCGGTTAGACGCAACCGATATGGAGACTGGCACGTCATCCAGCTCAGATTGACTTCCATGAATGTAAGTTAACTGAAACATTCTTCCAAGAAGTATTACTTTTCAATAAAAACAAGGGAACAAAGATTTGGAAACATTAAACTAAAATGGCCATATCGGTTAGGCGCAACTGATATGGACACTTGCATTTCATCCAGCTCAGAGTGACTTAAATGAATGTAAATCAACTGAAACATTCTGCCAAGAAGTATTACTTTTCAATAAAAACAAGGGAAGAAAGGTTTGGAAAGATTAAACTAAAATGGCCATTTCGCTTAGGCGCAACTGATATGGACACTTGCATGTCATCCAGCTCAGAGTGACTTAAATGAATGTAAATCAACTGAAACATTCTTCCAAGAACTATTTCTTTTCAATAAAAACAAGCAAGCAAAGATTTCGAAACATTAAACTAAAATGGACATATTGGTTTGACCCAACCGATATGGACACTGACATGCCATCCAGCTGAGAGTGACTTCAATGAATGTAAATTATCTGAAAAATTCTTCCAAGACGTATTTTTATTCAATCAAAACAAGCAAACAAAGATTTCGAAACATTAAACTGAAATGGCCATATCGGTTAGACGCAACCCGATATGGAGACTGGCACGTCATCCAGCTCAGATTGACTTCCATGAATGTAAGTTAACTGAAACATTCTTCCAAGAAGTATTACTTTTCAATAAAAACAAGGGAACAAAGATTTGGAAACATTAAACTAAAATGGCCATATCGGTTAGGCGCAACCGATATGGACACTTGCATTTCATCCAGCTCAGAGTGACTTAAATGAATGTAAATCAACTGAAACATTCTTCCAAGAAGTATTTCTTTTCAATAAAAACAAGCAAACAAAGATTTGGAAACATTAAACTAAAATGGCCATATCGGTTAGACGCAACCGATATGGACATTGACATGTCATCCAGTTCAAAGTGACTTCGATGAATGTAAGTTAACTGAAACACTTTTCCAAGAAGTATTACTTTTCAATAAAAATAAGTAAACAAAGAATTGGAAACATTAAACTAAAATGGCCATATCGGTTAGACGCAACCGATATGGACATTGGCATGTCATCCAGCTCAGAATGACTTCAATGAATGTAAGTTAACTTAAATATTCCTCCAAGAAGTATTTCTTTTTAATAAGAACAAGCAAACAAAGAATTGGAAACATTAAACTAAAATGGCCATATCGGTTAGACGCAACCGATATGGACATTTGCATGTAATCCAACTCAGAGTGACTTAAATGAATATAAATCATCTGAAACATTTTTCCAAGAAGTATTTCTTTTCAATAAAAACAAGGGAAGAAAGGTTTGGAAATATTAAACTAAAATGGCCATATCGCTTAGGTGCAACCGATATGGACACTTGCATGTCATCCAGCTCAGAGTGACTTAAATGAATGTAAATCAACTGAAACATTCTTCCAAGAAGTTTTTCTTTTCAATAAAAACAAGGAAACAAAGATTTCGAAACATTAAACTAAAATGGCCATATCGGTTAGACGCACCCGATATGGAGACTGGCACGTCATCCAGCTCAGATTGACTTCCATGAATGTAAGTTAACTGAAACATTCTTCCAAGAAGTATTACTTTTCAATAAAAATAAGTAAACAAAGAATTGGAAACATTAAACTAAAATGGCCATATCGGTTAGACGCAACCGATATGGACATTAGCATGTCATTCAGCTCAGAATGACTTCAATGAATGTAAGTTAACTGAAACATTCTTCCAAGAAGTATTACTTTCCAATAAAAACAAGGGAACAAAGATTTGGAAACATTAAACTAAAATGGCCATATCGGTTAGGCGCAACCGATATGGACACTTGCATGTCATCCAGCTCAGAGTGACTTAAATGAATGTAAATCAACTGAAACATTCTTCCAAGAAGTATTTCTTTTCAATAAAAACAAGCAAACAAAGATTTCGAAACATTAAACTAAAATGGCCATATTGGTTAGACGCAACCGATATGGACACTGGCACGTCATCCAGCTCAGATTGACTTCCATGAATGTAAGTTAACTGAAACATTCTTCCTAGAAGTATTACTTTGCAATAAAAACAAGGAAACAAAGAATTGGAAACATTAAACTAAAATGGCCATATCGGTTAGACGCAACCAATATGGACACTTGCATTTCATCCAGCTCAGAGTGACTTAAATGAATGTAAATCAACTGAAACATTCTTCCAAGAAGTATTTCTTTTCAATAAAAACAAGCAAACAAAGATTTGGAAACATTAAACTAAAATAGCCATATCGGTTAGACGCAACCGATATGGATATTGGCATGTCATCCAGCTCAGAATGACTTCAATGAATGTAAGTTAACTGAAACATTCTTCTAAGAAGTATTACTTTTCAATAAAAATAAGCAAACAAAGACTTGGAAACATTAAACTTAAATGGCCATATCGGTTAGACGCAACCAATATGGACACTTGCATTTCATCCAGCTCAGAGTGACCTAAATGAATGTAAATCAACTGAAACATTCTTCCAAGAAGTATTTCTTTTCAATAAAAACAAGCAAGCAAAGATTTCGAAACATTAAACTAAAATGGATATATTGGTTTGACCAAACCGATATGGACACTGGCATGCCATCCAGCTGAGAGTGACTTCAATGAATGTAAATTATCTGAAAAATTCTTCCAAGATGTATTTCTATTCAATAAAAACAAGCAAACAAAGATTTCGAAACATTAAACTAAAATGGCCATATCGGTTAGACGCAACCGATATAGACATTGACATGTCATCCAGCTCAGAGTGACTTCGATGAATGTAAGTTAACTGAAACACTTTTCCAAGAAGTATTAATTTTCAATAAAAATAAGTAAACAACGAATTGGAAACATTAAACTAAAATGGCCATATCGGTTAGACGCAACCGATATGGACATTGGCATGTCATCCAGCTCAGAATGACTTCAATGAATGTAAGTTAACTGAAACATTCTTCCAAGAAGTATTACTTTCCAATAAAAACAAGGGAACAAAGATTTGGAAACATTAAACTAAAATGGCCATATCGGTTAGGCGCAACCGATATGGACACTTGCATGTCATCCAGCTCAGAGTGACTTAAATGAATGTAAATCAACTGAAACATTCTTCCAAGAAGTATTTCTTTTCAATAAAAACAAGCAAACAAAGATTTTGAAACATTAAACTAAAATAGCCATATCGGTTAGACGCAACCGATATGGACATTGGCATGTCATCCAGCTCAGAATGACTTCAATGAATGTAAGTTAACTGAAACATTCTTCTAAGAAGTATTACTTTTCAATAAAAATAAGCAAACAAAGACTTGGAAACATTAAACTTAAATGGCCATATCGGTTAGACGCAACCATATGGACACTTGCATTTCACCAGCTCAGAGTGACCTAAATGAATGTAAATCAACTGAAACATTCTTCCAAGAAGTATTTCTTTTCAATAAAAACAAGCAAGCAAAGATTTCGAAACATTAAACTAAAATGGATATATTGGTTTGACCCAACCGATATGGACACTGGCATGCCATCCAGCTGAGAGTGACTTCAATGAATGTAAATTATCTGAAAAATTCTTCCAAGATGTATTTCTATTCAATAAAAACAAGCAAACAAAGATTTCGAAACATTAAACTAAAATGGCCATATCGGTTAGACGCAACCGATATAGACATTAACATGTCATCCAGCTCAGAGTGACTTCGATGAATGTAAGTTAACTGAAACACTTTTCCAAGAAGTATTAATTTTCAATAAAAATAAGTAAACAACGAATTGGAAACATTAAACTAAAATGGCCATATCGGTTAGACGCAACCGATATGGACTTTGGCATGTCATCCAGCTCAGAATGACTTCAATGAATGTAAGTTAACTGAAACATTCTTCCAAGAAGTATTACTTTCCAATAAAAACAAGGGAACAAAGATTTGGAAACATTAAACTAAAAAGGCCATATCGGTTAGGCGCAACCGATATGGACACTTGCATGTCATCCAGCTCAGAGTGACTTAAATGAATGTAAATCAACTGAAACATTCTTCCAAGAAGTATTTCTTTTTAATAAAAACAAGCAAACAAAGATTTGGAAACATTAAACTAAAATAGCCATATCGGTTAGACGCAACCGATATGGACATTGGCATGTCATCCAGCTCAGAATGACTTCAATGAATGTAAGTTAACTGAAACATTGTTCTAAGAAGTATTACTTTTCAATAAAAATAAGCAAACAAAGACTTGGAAACATTAAACTTAAATGGCCATATCGGTTAGACGCAACCAATATGGACACTTGCATTTCATCCAGCTCAGAGTGACCTAAATGAATGGTAAATCGCCTGTGTAAGAATCACAGCTGACGTCATTATTACAATAACAAATTGAGGTTATATTTCGAAAAAAAAGGGTTGCTTCTTAATGAGTGAAAAAACATTTCTTTATTGTTGTTATTTTTTTATCTTATTTTATTGTTTATTTTATTATTTTTTACTATTTTATTTTGTTTATTCCCAATCCTAATAAGAGTTGTCTGTATATTTTCTCAGCTAGAGAAAATATTAATAAAACATCAACCAAAAGACTGATACAAAAACTTTGGTTATTATTAAAAATTTAATATCAATCGAGAAAACTAAAAAGAAATTCATTTAGACAAAAGAACAATTATGTACACAGATAAAATGTTAAAAGATAATCTAAAAATTATATAATCATACTCAAATATGTTAGTTATCCGCATAAGATTTGAAAAAACCATATATTCTACCCTGACTTTATATTGTGCAAGACCTACATCGAGAGATTTATATCCATAATTAAGTGGACAGTTTTTATAACTATGTCTTATCTTTGTTTCATTTTCTTGTATGTCTCTTATATCCCTATATATCTTTATCTCTGAATCTCTGGATCTGTGGATCTACAGGTCGATATTACTATCCTCTATATATGTCCTTTGTCTCTGAATCTCCGGATCTGTGGATCTATAGGGCGATATAACTATCCTCTATGTATGTCCTTTATCTCTGAAACTCTGGATCTGTGGATCTTTAGGGCGATATAACCATCCTCTATGTATGTCCTTTATCTCTGAATCTCTGGATCTGTGGATCTATAGGGCGAAATAACTATCAATTATGTATGTCCTTTATCTCTAAATCTCTGGATCTGTGGATCTAAAGGTCGATATAACCATCCTCTATATGTCCTTTATCTCTGAATCTCTGGATCTGTGGATCTATAGGGCGATATAACCATCCTCTATGTATGTCCTTTATCTCTGAATCTCTGGATCTGTGGATCTATAGGGCGATATAGCTATCAATTATGTATGTCCTTTATCTCTAAATCTCTGGATCTGTGGATCTAAAGGTCGATATTACTATCCTCTATGTATGTCCTTTATCTCTGAATCTCCGGATCTGTGGATCTATAGGGCGATATTACTATCCTCTATATATATCCTTTATCTCGGAATCTCTGGATCTGTGGATCTTTAGGGCGATATAACCATCCTCTATGTATGTCCTTTATCTCTGAATCTCTGGATCTGTGGATCTATAGGGCGATATAACTATCAATTACGTATGTCCTTTATCTCTAAATCTCTGGATCTGTGGATCTATAGGGCGATATAACCATCCTCTATGTATGTCCTTAATTCTAAATCTCTGGACCTGTGGATCTATAGGGCGATGTAACTATCATCTATGTATATTTTATCTCTGAATCTCTGGATCTGTGGATCTATAGGGCGATATAACCATCCTCTATGTATGTCCTTAATTCTAAATCTCTGGACCTGTAGATCTATAGGGCGATGAAACTATCATCTATGTATATTTTATCTCTGAATCTCTGGATCTGTGGATCTATAGGGCGATATAACCATCCTCTATATGTACTTATCTCTAAATCTCAGGATCTCTGGATCTATAGGGCGATGTAACTATCATCTATGTATATCCTTTATTTCCAAATCTCTGGATCTGTGGATCTATAGGGCGATATAACTATCCTCTATGTATGTCCTTATCTCTAAATCTCTGGATCTGTGGATCTTTAGGGTGATATTACTACCTCTATATATGTTCTTTATTTCAAAATATCTGGATCTGTGGACCTATGTTTTTATATCTGTATCTCTGAATCTGTGGATCTGTGGATCTATAGGGCGATATAACTATTCTCTATGTCTTTGTTTCTGTCTCTGGATCTGTGGACCTATGTTTTTTATATCTGTATTTCTGGATCTGTGGATCTATGGGTCGATACAACCATACTTTATGTCTTTACATCTGTATCCTTTGGGTACATATTCATCCCCTTTTTTCAGATAGGGTCTGATAGCGTTTTTTGGAAATATTTCAGTTTAAATGTCTTTTAACTTCGCTATTGATGTCTTTTACTTTAATTGGAGTTAATATTGCGAGTATATATTTTACGCATAATGGAATAAAGAAATCTGTCAAAGTCGTTTGAAAAGTTTTTGTTCAGGTCTGTTTAGGTTCAAATGTTCTATTACATTTTAATTCAATTTCGTTGTCAACTACTCGATCAAAATTTTCAACGTCCTTTATTGTACTTTATCATATGTTGTTAGAAATAGGATCACTGCACGAAATAAGGTGTTTACGCAAAAGGTATATCATGGTAGACTTGATGTTTACGCAGCGGAAAGATAGATTCACGTTTACGTGAACTTAAAGATTATGCTTATGCACGTTATAATATATTCAAATTATAAAGCGAGTTTACGCATTAATATTAATGACGTGGAGACGATATCTCCACATTTCGTGTCCTCATAGTTTGGAGGGAAGATTCGTGCGAGATTTTTAAATGCATCACTTTTCTAAATTCTGCAACGATTTCAACAAAAAATGTTCACTCTCAAAAGTCCCCCAACTCTTTAAAGTATAATCCATACGAAGATATAATTCGACCTGAAATTATACCTTTTTCAGGCTTTAGTAAAGACGACTTTACTCCGGGTGTATATTATTATATAGGTGCAAATTGAAAGTTCTAATGCGGCTGATAAAGATTTCGCAGGTCACATTCTACGCAAAACAAACATCTTTTAGCTTTAGAAATTAATCCTATCTTGACAAAAAGAATAAACAAAAGATGTAAGAAAGTTCCCATCATGAAATTTGGCTGTAATATTTTTTGATAAGGCCTACAAAGCGATTAGCTGAAATTTAGCATAATTTTCCTATATTTGGCCAAAATTTTACGGATTTTCAGAATTTCCACAAAATCAGCATGCTTCAAGCATTTTTCATCCTTGAATGTTGAAAGTCTCTGGATCTAAAAAGCCAAAATCATTTTTTAAAAAATCATAAACGGGTGGTCCTAAAAAGTTCCAGGGAACAACCAACAAAACAAATTAACCCAATTATTAGGCATTCGAGAGTAACGATAATTAGGCATTTCCGAAAATTTCGTTGCACTGATTTTTTTCGACGATAACAAAGTTCATATTTAAGATTGGCTTGCAGTAAAATTTCAAATGCTTATAACTTAGGACAGACTTTTGACATTTTTATGTAGCGGTTTTAGAGGCCCGGAAAACCAGAGTTAAAAAAACCCGAGCTAAAAAACCCGAGTTAACTTTTTGTGACGTCATAATTTAAGGTTAAGGGCTCTGACCATAGTGAATTTTTCATAATTGCCGTGTTTAAAATGTGTTTTCTGACTGATGTAACCAACAAAACTATGGCATGTTATACATTTTCTGTTAGACAAACTATTCCTGGATCTGAAAATTCAAAAATTACACTGAAAAAATTTGATGAGGAAGAAAATGAAGACTTTTGCGAGGAAGAGTATTTCAACTTTGAAGAGCTTAGTTTCGGCGAATAAAAAACATTTTGAAAAAATTTTCGCAGTAGATGGTGTATCTTTTACCGAACAATAAAAGTTTTTGCGGAAAATTTTTGTAAATGCTTCTTTGTCTCAAAATCTTCAAAATAGTGGTTTTTCATCAATTTTGCATCTGGATTTTGCTTAAAAAAACAGTCATAACTTTTGACACATCTTTTTAGAAAAATTTTCCGCAAAATTTAAAATAGTTCAATTCTTTGCGGACAGTTTGGAAAAAGTTCAAAACAAAAAGGTTAATTACCCATTAAAACTTAGCACTTTTTATGAAAGAAGGTGATGCAACATATTATAAACGTCTTTTTAAAGTTCATAACGTCATTTTTGCAATTAAGTTCTTAACTACTCTTAAGGGGTTTGATTAAAAAGCAATTTATAAAGGCATTTCTTTGTTAAAAGTGTTAAAGAATCTAAAACATAACTTTTATGTTCAGATACTAAAATCAATTTTCTGACTATGGTCAGAGCCCTTAAATCGGAATTTCATGGTGCACCTTAATTTTTCGAGTTAAAGTTAACTCGGATTTATTAAGGTTACCCTAAAGCTGTCGAGTTAATTAACTCGGGTCTTTAAGCTGTACCTAAAAATAGTTATTAGTACTTTAGTACTTTAATAGTACTTTAGTTATGGGTAATTGTCACAAAATTTCTTAACCCCTAAAAAAATCTTTTGGCAGATATGGGGCAAAACTCAGCAAGGTGGTAGATTACGCCCCTGTCAGAAATAGGGTAAGGGACATTAGGTGCGCTTATCACACTATGAAAAGGTGCCGTGAAAGTCACAGTGAGTGTACACACACTGTGAAAGCAAATCGTACTTCTGTTCAAGAGAGAACAAAAGTCGGGTGTGCGTGCCAGACCTCCTAATTTTGAGCAAAACTGTCCAAGGCTTTAAAGAAGCAACAGAGTTATTCCAGACGTAGCTTAGAGAACTAAATTTTGATAAAACGGTGACTTTTAGAGAGGGAAATTTTCTTGCATTTCGAAAAAAAATAACCGACCCTCAGGGGCAAATGAAAATTAATAAAAGATCAGGTGAATCTTAAAAAATCCGAGTTAAGTTAACTCGAGAAAATTAGATTAACCTTAAAAATCCGAGTTAAGTTAACTCGAAAAAATTAGATTAACCTTAAATTAGAAATCCGAGTTAACTTAACTCGAAAATTTTAGATGCACCTTAAAAATCCGAGTTAGTTAACTCGAAATTTTTAGGTGCATCTTCAAGATCCGAGTTAATTAACTCGACAGCTTTAGGTAACCTTAATAAATCCGAGTTAACTTTAATTTGAAAATTAAGGTGCACCATAAAATTCCGAGTTAACCTTAAATTATGACGTCACAAAAAGTTAACTTGGTTTTTTTTAACTCGGATTTTCCGGGACTGGCGGTTTTATGCTCGTTCAAAAGATTATCACAGGTGGAATATTATCATTCAAATAAAATTTTTTCGGAAAAGGTTGAAAATTAAAGTGAAATAATATCAGAACTTATCAGCCTAAGTAAAAGGCTGATAAATAGTATTCAGGAGAGAAGAGACTATTTATATTTTGAAAATGTAAACCTCGTTAAAGATTTTTACAAAATTATTAAATAGAAATATTGACAAGAAAAATAAACAAGCAATATTAAAACCTAAAACCTAAAAAAGATTAAAATCAAATCTTTGGAGAAATACCGCGCTTTTTTCCGATTTACAGGGGGTTTCACAAAAAAGTAAGGCTATAGGTTAGAAAAACTACGGGTTGAATCAACTTGACTCTTATATTTTCTTAAAGTCTAATTATTTAGCCTTTTTCTGTCAAAATTCCATCCCAATCACAGTTTAAAATCGATCCTATACCATTCTGAAGTTTTTAAAGTTAGGATTCATGATTCAATTTAATCGATTGTAGAAATTTTTAGTGATTAAGACTTTTAAATTGTTCTCTTGATAAAATTAATTAAAAAGGTCTTCCTCTTAGGAAAAACTTCTTTATAAGTTTTTTACATGTCGCTTTTTGTTATATGACAATTTAAAGAATGTTTACATTTTATAACTAACCCTTTTCCAAACAAAATTTCTAATGTGAGTGAGGTTCGATTAGAAAAGACATGGTATACATATATCTCAAATCAAACTAAATTAAAGTTCTAACAAATTAACTCTTAGTGATTTGTTCTTTCAAAACAAAATATCGAGAAATGAGTTACTTTTCTTTTCTTTTCATTTATAAGAAACTAGAGCCACATATGGCTTAAAGCCTTCCACATCAACATAATATAAAGGGCAAAGTTAGTGATGCATTGCACTTGCATGGCACATGTGCAAAATAATTTAAAATGACAATCATGCACACTATACAAATTCGGAGTGAATTGAATGTTAGGCTCAGCTCATTTCATTTTCATTCGTCGAAAAAGATAAAAACATCAAAGGGTTTTTTCAAGCCAAATTTTCCCGTTTTTCACTAGCAAAATCCGACAGTTTGATTGTTTCAATAATCGAGGCTAAGAAAGGCGGCAATGCGGGTGGTAGAATATCGAGGGTGAAGAAGAATGACAAAAAAAGTGTGACAGACATTTTTAGCCGTTTGCGAATTAAGAGCCTATCCTGCGGAAGGCTAATTAACCAATAAAATTTAACAGCTTGCGGTGCTTAATTAGCTCTCGGTGACTCGTTCTTTTAAAATAAGATGCATGATTGTATCATCTTGGATTCGTAAAATTGTAAAAATTAAATCTCAGTAGGTAAAACTACAATTTTTGGAAATCGGTTTTATCAAATTCAAAGATTTTTTTTCGGGCGAAATTTTCGACTGTCTAGTTGTCTTGTTTTAAATTACTTCTAAAGTATACTATTTTTGTGAACCACCCTGTATAACATATTAGTCATATTTTAACGTGCACCCTGGTCTTGGCGATTAATTGTAATGAAGGACTACTGTTTTCCTTTCATTTTACACCAGATTAAATTGTTTGGATTTTCAAAAGATTAATCGAAAATAATCAATTAAGTGGAATCTATTAAAAAGGTGTCAAAAAGTTCAACATTGTGCCCAAAATTGGTCCCCTTTGTTACATCAAAAAATGCAAGTATTCTTAATCTAAATACTGCAACGTTATAGAAAAGCTAGAGGAAAAAAGGTAACCGCGAAAGGAGTGTCAATCTTTTTTGTTTTGTTTACCGAATTAATAAGTTTTACCTAAAAGTAACTTCTACCTTACAAATGGGAGGGGCGGCTAAAGATTTTGTTTAAGTACGAAAACTCAAAAAACTGTAAAAATAAAAGACAAAATTGAATGGTAGATTATATTCCAAGCCCATAAAAAAGAAAAATTCTGAAAAAAAAGAAGAAACCCCGGGTATTTACCCAAGAAATCTGTTAGGTTGTTCATAAAAGTTGTAAGCGTACACGTTAGGAAGCCGATAAAACAGGTAATGAGAACGAACGGTCAATACCTTTTGTTGATTAATCCAATTTCAAATCTATATTGATAGAAATTTTCAAAGTAAAATTGGAGCTAATTTATTAGCTTAGGTTAATTATCGAACCTACTTCTACTACACACAGAATAGCATCCTGCTTTTGCGGGTAATTAATTCCCGTCGTTACTTCTCCGCCATCTTTCTTTTCAATCATCGGCTGACGGCAATTTTCTCTAAACTAGTACGGCTAACACAGATCCTATAAATCAGACTCCTTTTGCATACCCCATCTCTGCCAGATAACTTGAAAATAATTTTATACCATTTCAATATGAAATTTAACAAAAGTCTAAAATTCAGTTTGTTCCTGTTTTTGATCACCCATGTTGATTGTGGTCCAAAAACGAAGAAACCAAAAACAGATGAAAAATCATTAACACCACCAAATGATGATCAACTGTCATCTAATTCAGCAAAGGGAGCTATCAACCTTCACACGTTGACACGCGACGATTGGAGCAACTTATTGAGAGAGGAAGTTGTACTAATCGCTGAGAGCCAGAACCTCAACCCAAACACCCTTACTGATGCTACCCTTAGATCAGTCCTGTTCGACATCTACAACCCTCCGAGGACTAATAGTACTCCTGTCGGTAATATATCCCCGGTTAGACCTAATAATGACAACATACCTCTAACTCAATCACCAACACCGACGGACTCTGTTATGTACCAAAACATGATGATCCAGCCATACAACAACCATCTGGCGGAGCACCAGCTACCAATTCCATTTCAATCGTGAGAGAAGATAACTCCTCAAACCTATCACAAAATCAATTAATGATGCTGATTGACGACAGACTCACATCCACAATGTCTCGTTTCCTAACCAATAACGTCAACAGCCTTACTTCTGGTACGCCTGGAAATTCAGTTCCCCATCAACGCTACCAATCTCAACAACAACAACAACTCGATCTACCATCTTTGCTGCGACAAAATCACAACAATCCCTCGGCGCCGGCAAATTTCTTTTCCCTCAACTCTCAACAACAAGACGATCAAAATGGCCGCCCTCAAGAACTTTCGAATTTGCAACTACCTCCCGTCTCAGCCAATGTTATCAACAGGATCAGACGTGGTGAGTTCGTAAATTTTGATTCTTTGCTTCCTCAGAATGTAGGGCGAGCCACCAACACCCATATTTCCCTGAGTTTTGACGGGGACAGTATTTCTTTGGCCAGCAACAATGACACCTCGACAAAAGACAATTCGATGTACAAAGCAAAAGTCACGGATTTTCTTACTTGGTCCCTAGCTTGGACTTTTTTCTTTCAAATCATGGTACAATTCAGAGCCCATTTGGCTGAGCAACTTTTACAATATCAACTCTATATTACAAACTTGGCAAATCAATACACCTTCTCAGCCTGGTATAACTATGACAAAGCATTTCGTCAGTCCCTCGCCAACAACCCACAGAAAGTGACGTGGGGCTCAACTGACGGATATAT
This sequence comes from Clytia hemisphaerica, assembly GCF_902728285.1. Classification (NCBI taxonomy): domain Eukaryota; kingdom Metazoa; phylum Cnidaria; class Hydrozoa; order Leptothecata; family Clytiidae; genus Clytia; species Clytia hemisphaerica. The sequence goes on along the minus strand of NW_027103564.1, from coordinate 841,943 downwards.
TTTTAATTTGTATGTAAGGGATCAAATTTTAAGAGCTAAGTGTTTTACCTGTGGCTCCAGCGGCCATCTCTCTCCCTCCTGCCCTGCAAAGGGCAAGAGTCCAGCAGCTCCTAGCATGAATAAGTTTCATTCGCTTGGCAGTAGTCAGAGTTTTCAAAAACCCCGGGCCCCTGGATTCCCACCCACCCAACCAGGCTCTTTCGGATCAAATTCCCACAGTGCCTCATCCAATTTTCAGGCCCCCTCTCGTTTCTCTGTGCCTCCCCAACATGGTTCCAGGCCACCGCCCTTTCCTGCCCCCCAGCGATCCCAGACTGCCGGCTTTAGTGGCCAAGTGTGCCGGAAATGGAACCAAGGGCTGTGTACTCGACCTGTCAATAACTGCAGATTTCTCCATGTCTGCATCTTCTGTGGGGCCAGTGACCACCCAGGATTCCAGTGCCAGTGATTCTCTTTTACTAGATTCCTTTCCTTCACAGTCTTCTCTACCCACTTCTGTTTCCTCGCCTGTAAACATATCAAATCTTGAGTTTCTTTTGTCAGGGTACTCCCCTGATATTGTTGATTTTTTAATTCATGGTTTTTCCCATGGGTTTCGTTTGGGCTTTGGAGATAGTCCCCTTTCTCACACTGGGAGGAACAATTCTTCTACCATGATCGTAAGTGACAAAGTTTCAGCGTCCATCATGAAAGAACTAGAGCGAGGTCACACCGCTGGCCCCTTTGCTACTTCTCCCCTTCCCAATCTTCACTGTTCTCCTCTTGGATCTGCACCTAAGAATGATGGTTCTTCTCGTATTATCCTTGATTTGTCTCAACCTTGCGGCTGTTCAGTGAATGATGGTATCCCTATAGAATCGTGCCACGTGAAATATTCTTCTTTTGATGATGCTGTAGATTTAGTTCATCTCTTGGGTAGAGGTTGCTTCATGGGAAAGATTGACATAAAGCACGCATTCAGACTTTGTCCAGTACATCCAGATGATTGGTATCTACTTGGATATTACTGGAGATCTCGTTGGTATGTTGATTTGAGATTGCCATTTGGACTTAGATCTTCTCCTTTTATTTTCACTACCTTTTCTGACGCACTTCAATGGATTTTAGTCGTCAAGTATAACATTACCGCTCTTGTACATTACCTTGATGATTTTTTCGTTGTTGGCAGAACAAAGGAAGAGTGTCAGTCTCGTATGGATCTTATGGTTCAGGTCTTCGACTTCTTAGGTGTTTCTATAGCAAAGGACAAGTTTGAGGGCCCATCTCAGAGGATTGTGTTCTTGGGGATTGAGATAGATTCTGTTAACTTTACCATCCGTCTACCTGCTGACAAGAAACTTAGTCTTTCCAATACTGTTGAATCTTGGCTAGTTCGGAAGAAATGCACCAAGCTTGATCTTCTTTCTCTCATAGGTTCTCTTTCCTTTGCATGCAAGGTCATCAAACCTGGTAGGATTTTCCTACGTCGTCTTATTAACCTTTCTACTTCTGTAGTTAAGCTCCATCATCACATCTCTCTCCCTAAATCAGTTCAAGAAGATCTTATTATGTGGTCTACTTTCCTCCGCTCTTGGAATGGGAAATCCATTGTGCTGAGCCCCGTTGTGTCTTCCCAATCCCTAGCTTTGCCCACTGATGCATCCTTCTTGGGTTTCGGTGCCTTTTTTCAGGGACATTGGATCTCCGTTCCCTGGCCTTCCCCTCCTGCTCAGCACAAAGGAAAACCTATTCACATTGCTATCCTAGAGTTGTTTGCCATCTATGCTGCTCTCTCTTCCTGGAAACAGTCATTCTTTTCCCAACAAGTTTTGATCTTCACAGACAATGAGACCATTGTCTCTGTCTGGGCCTCTGGTACCTCCAAAGATCCTAGAATCATGTGTATTGTCCGAGCTCTTTTCTTTTTATCTGTAGAAATCAATGCCTCCTTTACTTTCCAACATGTCGCAGGCAAAGACAACATCTTTTCTGATCTCCTATCTCGTCTACAGGTCGAGAAATTCAAATCCATCTGCCCAGCTTCAGATCAATGTCCGTCAGTCATTCACACCTCTATCATGGACCTTTGGGAAGAGATCTTGTCCATTTCTTGAGACAGTCTACAGCTCCATCAACACAAAACACCTACCGATCAGGCATCCGTTCTTACACAACATTCTGTCTTTCGAATCAAATTACTCCTTTTCCAGTCACTGAAGCTTCTTTGTGTTTTTATGCTGTTTCCTTAGCCAATCGCAAGCTATCGTTCAAGACTATCAAAGTATATATATTTGGGGTCCTTTATCAAAACAATATGCTGGGTCAATTTTCTCGCTTATCAGATTTCAACATCTTATTTCACACTCTTCGCGGAATCCGGCGTTCTCAAGGTAACTTGTCTTCTCGACCACCCAGGTCCCCTATCACAATTCAACACCTTCACATTATCCTGGATTATCTCAACCACTCCGGATTCTCACCTACCGACAAAGCCATGTTTCAAGGTGCATCTCTTCTCGCATTCTTTGGATTACTTAGAGTATCAGAGTACACATGCCCATCCCCTTGCAGATTTGATCCGACTTCCCACCTCCAAGTATCAAATGTTTCTTTCAACGCAAATTTTACAATGATGCTTGTCAGAATCAAAGCCAGCAAAACTGACCCATTTCGTCAGGGAACTACTATTAGATTATCCAGCCTTTCCCATCGACTTTGCCCAGTAGCGGCTATGAGAATTTATCTCCAGCAAAATTTACCTCAAACGGGTCCTCTTTTTGTCAGATCTAATGGTCAATTTTTTACACGTCGTCAACTAGTTACCCTTTTGAATTTGGCACTTCCCAATGTACCCAACATCAATACTCACAGTTTTCGAATTGGTGGAGCCTCTGCCGCGCTGTCATCGGGTGCTTCCGACTCAATGATCCGCTCACTAGGACGCTGGACCAGCGACTGTTATTTACGCTATCTTAGAATTTCAGACAATGATATACACCATTTTCAATCCCGCATAGCATCATTAACACTTACCTCTACTATTTGGGACCCAGATAAATGGTAATGTTTTACCATCAACAATAATTGTGTTTATTTTTCTCTCATTTTCCTTTTATCCGTTGTTTTACTATGTTGTTGTTACTATGTTGTTGTTTTGCATTTGGGGTGACTTTGGGTGTGTTGGCTTACCTTCGGTAACCTTAGGGCCTTCTTACTCTCCTAGTGTCATTGTCCTGGCTGCTTTAGCCCGTACAGTGCACTGGATATTATGGTTCTCCTTTTGATTAGCACAGCACATCCCCAATGTTACCCCAAAGCAATCCATAAGTTTAACGTCATTTCACTTGAATAAATTTCGACTTCATTCAATTATCCTGTCTCCATTTATTCTCAAATCAATGCTAGGCAAAACAAGATATTTATTTCGGACATCAGACTAAGGGACTTTGATTCGGGCTTATCTTTTGATCCAAATAGGTAAAACAGGATCACCATTTCGACTACTACTCAATATACAGTTGCTGTGTTTAGTTTAGGCAATTTTCATATCTCCACAGGTCAGATAATTAACTAGAAAAACTCAACGAATACAATTAAATTTTGTGAGTCACGTGGCTCTTTTGAAAAGAAAAATTAAGAAAGAAAAAAGGTACAATTGATAATAAATATTTATTTGAAAGAATCCTTCCAGCATATTCATGCTGACAGCTGACCGATGAAAAATCAAGAGTACTTCGATTCCAATAAGTAAAAACAATTTTTGGAGGCAAGAGATAGCATAGTAGTTTTTTTGAGGTGGAATTCTGAAATTTTCTGGTCTAATCATTACTTTTTTCAAAGTATAGCGTAACTTTTGCATCCATCTACAGGGTGTCCCTAATAAAAGTATCGAGTTTGAACATGCGATTGAGTAAAAAAGTTTGTGTGTGTTATCGCTAAAATATAAGAACGTTCTCCATCACATAGGCTCATTACAAAAGGTAGTTACAACGTATAAATTAATCAATAGCCCTTTTACTATTCCCCTGTTGCATAAATGTACGTCTTTAAAAATCAAAATTAATAAAAATTCAAATTACCTCGTTTTACTTTTTTATTGTTCCATACATTCCATTTTTATTATTTTCATAGTTTTACATACGATTCTTTACAAACATGTTTTAATTGTTGCGTTTTTCTCATGATCGTAATTTCGTTGCATTTGTAAACAGGAAGAGTATGTTTTTATTGTTACGTAATGACAAAGAAAAAAGAGGGAGAGCTTAAAATACAATTTTGTGAATACACATTTAAAACTTTCTACTCAATCGCATGTTCAAACTCGATACTTTTATTAGGGACACCCTGTACAACCTAAAACGGCATAACGGCATGTAATTAGTAGCTCTCTGAGGAAGACTCGAGGAATCATTTGGGAATTTAGGAGCTGTGTTATGTTGTTAGAAACAACAAAACTGGCAACGAAATATTATCTTATTACCGATGGAGGGTGAACACTTTTTTTGAAAGAAAATAAGATTTTTATCTTAAAAAGTGTACGGAAACCTGCTTTCATGCTCAAATCAAAACCAACATACCGACATACCATTCAAAATCGCAGCTCATCTACCATTTACCGTGACACAGAAAAAAAGAAATTTTTTTGCTTGTTTTAGAGAATGAAAAGCGCTATATTTGAATGTATTTTTGGTTGAAAAATTCGCGATTTTTAGCGGTTAAATTTACGATTGCAAAAATTGAGCTTTTTTTCAACTAATGCTATAACGTTCACTTTTACACCAGTGGTGGTTCAACCTTAGGTTAGGAAGTTTGTTAAATTTCAAGGTAAACAGAAAAGTCCTTCGGAAGTATTGGGACCCGAAATAACCCTTGGTAGCACTTTTCTGTGAAATATCAAATTTCTAACTTATTACTAAAAACGGAGGTAGTGATATGGTTGATAAAACAGTTTTTCGATCATAACACATTTTACGATCTCTTTGACCTCATAGCCAAACTGTGTTTAGTGTTTTGGGAATTAGCAAAGTTCTTTAATGACTTAAAAATAACAAAGGTGATATAAGTTCATTCTTATCTTTTCAATAAAAAAACAATTATACTGTGATTTCACTTTGTTTCGAAATAATCAATGATACCAATAATACCAATGCACCAACACTTAACATTTTCCAACTTTTAATTGCACTGTTCAAAAAAGATAACATAAAATAGACCAATCGTAAAAAGATTGGTAGAATAATTTCTTAATAAAAACATAACATCAAAAATAAGAATATGCTAAGAATATGTCACCCAAGATTGTAAAGGCTGCTTAGAAAATTTCACCTCCGTAAAAATCACTATTCTAATAAAAAAGCGTTCAAAACTGTCAGTCAAAGCTATCAGATGATAACGAACATCGAATGCTCGGTCTGCTTTACCAAGGAACATGGTTTTACGTATCTTCGGACAAAATTTCTTCGTATGTACCTCACAAAATAGTTAATTTTGTATGAATAAAGTATATACAAATGGAATCCCAAACTACATCCGACTCAACCCAAATCGTTTGCCTGCTCAAATTTTATAAACTGAAATGGTACTTTCTATTAGAATACCTTTCTGTAAATCGCAATAGCAATATCATATTTTTATTAAATACAGAAAATCTAAGATAAAAATTAAAAAAAGATAAATGCATGGATCGATTAAACGATCCAAGCAACAAAGAATTCAGATACAAAAGCAAAATGAATAGGTCTAAATATCATGAAATTTAGCTATGAAAAAAATAAGTATAATGACTAAAAGATCCAGACACCCAAAGATAGATGAGATCCCATACAGACATAAGTACAAAAATGGTTGAATAAATCGACCTAAAGATCCAGAGACACAAAGACATATATCGACCCATAGATCCACAGATCCAGAGAAAAAGATATAGAGTACAGTTGTATCGATACATAGGTCCAGAGATACGGATACAAAGTCATAGAGTATAGTTCTAACGACCCATAGATCCACAGATCCAGAGAAAAAGATATAGAGTACAGTTGAATCGACCCATAGGTCCACAGATCCAGAGATACAGATACAAAAACATAGAGGATAGTTATATCGACCCATAGATCCACAGATCCAGCGATACAGAGACATAGTTCTAACGACCCATAGATCCACAGATCCAGAAAAAAAGATATATAGTACAGTTGTATCGACCCATAGGTCCATAGATCCAGAGATACAGATACAAAAACATAGAGGATAGTTATATCGACCCATAGATCCACATATCCAGAGATACGGATACAAAGATATAGAGGATAGTTGTATCGACCCATAGATCCACAGATCCAGAGATACGGATACAGAGACATAGAGGATAGTTGTATCGACCCATAGATCCACAGATCCAGAGATACGGATACAAAGACATAGAGTATAGTTCTAACGACCCATAGATCCACAGATCCAGAGATTCGGATATAAAGACATAAAGGTTAGTTGTATTAACTGAAAGATCCACAGATCCAGAGATACAGATACAAAGACATAGAGGATAATTATAGTAGATCCACAGATCCAGAGATATAGATTCAAAGACATAGAGGATAGTTATATCGACCAATTGTTCCATAGATCCAGAGATATAGATACAAAGGCATAAAGGAAAATTGTTTCGTAGCTAGGGTTAAAATGAGGAGATAGTTATATTGATAATTAATTACTTTAATAGGCCTTACGTAAGGGCGGTCAAGAAGAAGAATAGTTATTGATATTGGGGGAATAAAGAGAGTGAATAAAAATATGTAGTAGAGAAATCAAATCACAAAATATAATATCAAAATCACAAATCAAAAAATATAATAGTGAGGTTAAGTAAATCGGTATAATCACGACGACGAACGAAAATTTAACAGGCTAGTGAGTTTCAACCAATCAAATTTCGTATTTCCACTAGCCTATTACATTTTTCGTTCGTCGTCGTGATTATCCCGTATACTTAACCTCACTAATATCATTTATTGCCGACCCAAAAAAATATCAGCGTTTTGATTGGTCGAGAGCATCGAGATATTTGCGATATTTCATATTTCTTTAGTCTGGAAATATGACCGCGTTGACTCTTGAGGGACTGGGTAAGCGGCGGGAGAAAAATCAAAACAAAACAGCCGAAAAGAACTGACTTTCGGAGAAACTGGCTTGGGAATCAAAGGGAAAAACGCAACAAAAATATGTTCAGATTAACTTTTACTTTGGAGTTCTTCCACAAAAGGCACTAAAATCAAATCTGATAAACTAAGAAATTATAAAACTACTTGACACGACCCAAATATTTTCAGCTTTTGGTATAAAATCCGTCCGTGTGTAACCAAACAGTTTTAAATCAATGCATACAAAAAAACTTGAGATTCTTGAATGTTTGCCAATAAGATTTCTCATAACATAGCAAGGGAAGTGGTGATTTTTAAAAAAGTTCTCTCCTAATTCTCCTTCTTGACGAGGTACGTCCTTGAATTGTAAACTCAACAATCATTTATACATCTTCCTTCTAAAATTCGAAACAATTAAAGCTTGACGATAATCAAGAAAGTATCCAAATTGTTTTGCTCTTGAAAAAAATGTTGTTCTTTAACCATTATTACAAGCATACATTTCCATCATGGAACTCCTTTCCTCTGCTATTCTTTTCCATGCATCGAAACAAAAACATAGAAAAAGTCTGAATGTTATCAATCTTGTTAATCCAACGATGAAGGGTTCCTTCTCCAACGAAACAATACTGTACACCATCTGTATTTTGAATTATCAATCTAGAAACTTTCAAATACATCTCTGAAAAATCTGCAACTCTTCAAAACAAAACTTCTGGATCGTAAAAAGATCGAAAATGCTCATCTGCCTCTGTTTTGTTTTTGTGTGAATATTGTCGGCGGGAACATATCGAATGTTTTATTGTTCGAATCTAGTAACGTTCGAATTAGATTTTCGAATAAAAACATTCGAAACTACACAGAAGAAAGAAGCAAGGCGGAAGTAAGTTTTAAGACAAAAAGAAAAAGAAATTTATATCAGGACAATTTTTTTGAGTCGTCAATAAATTAGTTATCACATGACTTCTCGTGCAATACTCGATATTTTACTCGTTCCGAGATTTTACCGATATTTTTCCTCGCCTAAAGGCTCGGAAAAATATTACGGAAAAATCTCGGAACTCATAAAATATTTCTCGTATTGCACTCGAAGTCATGCGATAACTAGTACTTATCAGAAGTACTAAATATGACGTCAGCTGTGATTCTTACACTGGCTAACATCCAAAAAACCGGATCACGTACCAAGAAGGGAAAGGCGAGAAGCAGGTACCTTAACGAAATTCAGTCATGAAATTTTCTTAAAATACACCCCTACACGCTATTTTAAAATAAGAATAGTGAACTTTGGATGAGGGTTAAGTATTCTCAAGCAATTGTCGAAATTGAGGGTGAAAATATTCTTAACGTATTCCTACTTCTTAATAACTTGAGAAATTATCAATTTGATAGTTTTGGACTTTTAATTGAATATTTTGAGTTTAAATTAGATTTCTGCCTAAAAGTTTAAAATTTAAGTCTAACAAAGGAAGTAGTTTTCTCAATTAGGTAAACATGAAATGGGTGTAAAACTGGAATCCCAGCCCTATTGGAACATTTAAAAAAAAATCATCCCTGGTAGGATAATACCCTAGAATTTCAGCTCCACTTGAAAATTAACTTTTATTTCATCCTTATTCAAAATTCAATGTTTCAAAGTTACACAAATCACCCCCACTGAATTTTTTAACCTTTAGCAAAATAGAATTTCTATCCCAAATGGGATTTCAATTGGAACTTTTATCCCCAATGAGGAAAAAGTTCCAACGGGGCTGTGAGACAGGGGTGTTAGTTATCATTAACTGAAAGAGTAATTTTGGGGCAGATTTATGGTTCATCAACATAAGAAAGTCAAGTTTTTTTAGCTTTTTTCTTTACAGAAATCAATGGTAATCTATTCGGCATTAATTAATTCTCGTATTTTTTTTCACTTAAGGTATGTGTGTTTATCCGACCTGACACGGTTGATGCAATGATATTTTTGTGCGATGATAAAGTCAGGAGCGATGCTGGGGTATCAAGCAACAACAAGTACGCCTTTCCATCAACTGGTAACAGTTTGCTGCACTGCGAGGGCTGGCAATCACTGACAACATGCTGCAAAAAGGCCGGTATAGAGTCAAAAATCAATGGCACATTAAATCGCCATAGAGTTCTTCCATAATGGGCGCGTTTAATCTTACCGAAACTGACCGAAACCTATCATATGATCACTTTGGTCACTCTGAGGAAATGAACAGATTCGTGTATCAAATCCCTCAGGCTGAACAGCAGTTAGCCAAAACAGGAGAGTATTTATCTCTCATCGATAAGAATTAATGGCCATCAAATTCTGAGGGATTAGACTCGCAAATGAATGCTACCACATCATCTCAATCGACCGATCAAAAGAAAACAACAACTAATAATGGTATGGGTACTCCACAATTTTCGATTTTTTAAATTTTAATCTTCCCCTTATTCATCATAGAATGACCCTCCCCATGAGCTCAGGAGGGGGGCTAAGTATTGAGTAATCAAACTGGGGCTGAACTGAATTCAAATAATTTCAAAAAATCAATTCTATCAAATTTCTAATTTATATACCTTTTAAGCGCTTTTGGTTGTGATATGTCAATTAGGTGACCTTGTTGTTTATTTTGTTTAGGAACTTTAAAACATAATGTTTTTGGTTTTCATAAAGGTGGGTGGGGGCATTTTCATTAGTCCCCCTGAAAAGAGCTGGGGCTGGACCCTTCTGCATTCTATGTTCATTATCGAATGACCTCCGAGGCTAAAGTGTTTCTTTGGCAGCTGAATGAGAATGTTATTGGTACTGAGATGTATTAAAGATTATCGCATTAATTTCATTATTAGGTGAAAGGAAACATCCCAGGAGAAAGAGAAAGGCTGCAGCAGTTGAAAGCGACCATAGCTCGTCTGATAGCGAAGATGACCCAATCCAGAGTAAGTTTGATAGACATTTGATTGATTTGAAATGTTACCTAGCAAAATAATCAATCAATTCTGACCAATTCGCTGCAATTCGATCAATTCCTTCACTGCATGAAAAGTCGTCTTCTCTAACGCAAGATATATATGAGTTCGGATTCCACGTGCCCTCTCCTGGCCTGGAGTTCTTTTGTCAATCTCAAAAATGAATTTAATTTGTAATTTGACTTTTACAGCGATGAGAACGTTTAAATGGAGTGAACCTTTAAAACTTGACTTCATTAAAACCTTTGGAGGGTTTGTAAGAAGAACAGAAAAACGAAAAATGCCAAGTAAGTTCTTTTTTTTTACTTGATACAAAATATAAAATACAAAAATAAAGTTAAAATAAGCTGAAATAAGACTATTTAGTAGAGCAAAATAAAGCTTGGTACTCACGTATTTGAAAAAGTGGCGTTTAACACTAGTCGCGGGCGTTTAATTTTTCAGATCATCTATGTACTCACTGGGATTTCTCTGCTGGGAGCTTTTCTGCAAAGAGAGATAGAAAAAGAGGGGAAAACTGAAACGAAATCGAAAGTAAAAAATCTAAAATTACAAAAGAATTGAAAAAAATTGATCTTGTTTACATTGCGGTGCCTTTGAACCTTAGTCGCACGTATCGAAATTTTTTTATATGTGCGTTTAACTTTTTTTTCATTAAGTACGAACGTTTAACATTAAACGCAGGTGTTTAACACTAAACGCCCGCGACTAATGAGTGTACTCACTAGGACATTTTTTTCTTAGTCGCGTGCGTTCGCGCGGTGCGTCTATTGTTAAACTCACGCGACTAGTGTTAAACGCCACTTTTTCAAATGCGTGAGTACCAAACTTTTGACAGCTGAAAATATTCTTAAAAATTAATAAACGGGGGGATCTCAATAAGGTCCAGGGGTTGGAAAATTTTCGAAAAATGAACGTTAGATTTGTTTTTCATTAAAAATGCAGCACTATCGAATTACGATGGAGAACTTTTACTGTTGGCTTACTCTGGTTTGAATATAATTGCTTCGATTTAAGTTGCAAACAATGATTTAACTTTCTTTAGCTAAAGAAGAAATGATGGATTTCATGAAGAAAAATGGTGAAGATGAACGGTTGTATGGAAAAGTCAGATCCGGATTAACAACGAAAGAAACGCAATAAAAAAAAAAGCTAATAAGGAACAGACAGAAATCGATAAACGAGTTGCTAAACGAGCAAAAGAAATGGAAATGTAATTTTGATGGGACTTACTAGTTGATTGCTTGCAAGTTTGTAAATGGAAATTTTGCATATTGACAGTTGTTACAGATTTGTTTTTGTTTCTTCTTTAAAACATTAAAATTTCGAGACTTGGTCATCAAAGAAATGTTGGAAAACTAATCTTGGGTTCCAAATAAATGCCCCCCCCCCCGCTTGCCCGCTTGTTAATTTTTCGATTTTAATTTTCCAACCCCCCCCCCGACCTTATTAGGACCCCCCCGTTTATTAATTTCTAAGAATACTTCCAGCTGTCAAAGAGAAGGCCCCTTGTTTTGCTCTAAATAGCCTGATTTTAGCCTATTTTTACCTTATTTTTGGGTTTTAGAAGTACAATTTCCAACCCCCTGGCCATTAGGTCCCCCCAGTTTATTAAAATCTAGAAAAACCAACCCCCCCCCCCCCCGTTTATTTGGAACCTAAGAGTATCCACTAAACTTTTTGAGATTATGGACAACTGGTTCATACAGATTCCACTAGGATGATTTTAATGTCTGATGTTACCTTAATGTTTGTATTTTGTTATTTAAAAGTTCCTAAAAAAGGTCAGTTTTTCTTTGGAATTTTTATGGTTTTGCTATGGTTTTACTGTTAAATGTCCTCGGTCATCGCAAAAACCTCGCAAGCTAAAAACTTTTACAACTTAAATCGAAGCAATAACATTCAAAATAGATTGAAAACCGGTCATTTTTGTATTAGAAAAGCCTTTTTGTTTGCGCTTTTCCGTCTGCGACTTTCTACTTTTTGCCCATGTAGATTGACATCATGTAAGTGGTCATAGCAGTACGTTTCAGAGCTAGCGGGGTTGCAAAATCTAGCTCAATTTGAGGATTTAACAATGACCTTGTGATAGGTTGGAATTCTTCCATTTCCCCAACGGCAAGACCCCGTGCATTCAATTTTGAAACTAATTCCTGGTGTTTGATATTTCAACTAACTTTCTTGTAAAATATTTCTATCACGCTTTTTGACTGTTAACAGAAAAAATTTAAACCTTCTTGTACTCGGATTGTTCTTGAATCTTTCCACGACCTTGTTTGGAAATTTTAATTGTCGACCTAAGGGTTAGTTATAATTCTTCGTAATGTCGACCTAATGTCCATTTACTTCGAAATATTTTTGTCGAGTGTAATGCAACATTTCGATCATTCCGATTCGTAAATGCCAATTGAATTGTAGACCCAATATTGATTTATAAATCATTGTGACGACCTAAAGTTGTTTTTGCATTGAATATTCAACCTAATGTTCCAAATAATCTTTTTGTCGGCTTTGAGTTGCACTTGAAAAATTTGTCGACCTAAAGTTGTGTATGCATTATACATAACTAAAATTGTAGACCTAATGTTCATTTAGTTAGAAATGTTATTGTCAAAGGTTATGAGTCACGTTTCAAAGTTTCCCTTTTTTTAAATGCCGAGAGCTAATTAGAAACCTGCGTATTGACTCAAAATTTCCAATTTCTAATGTTACAAGTTTAGATTGACCAGATTGTTGATTCACAAATTTATGTGTCAACATAAAGTTGGTTATGGAAAGACAGCATTGTCTACCTAATGTTCATTTTGTAAAAGCTCTCACCTAAAGCTACATTTTACTCAGAATTTCTTAGATGCAAAATATGTTGACCTAATGTTCACTTTGAAAAACCATATTTGTCGACCTAATGCAATTAGTTTGAAAATTTTCTGTGTCGACCTAATGTTGTAATTCCAAATACTTTAATCTTTTTAGCTAGGTTAGCTTTTTTTCCACGATACGCGGAAACATAGTTCGATTTCAGTAATTTGAGCACTTTTGTTTAATTTTGACTAAAGGGCGATCATTTTTAAAATGTCGACTTTAACCCGATCTAATATCTATTTTTTACGCAAGGTCGACACTTGTTGAATACAAATCGTTAAGTCGACATTTTTTCTTCAATTGCTAATTCCTCAAAAAGCTAGGCTTGACAGAAAATTTTGATAGTTCAAAAGCCTTAACTATATCAAATCCTGTTGCTATGTGCCGTTATTTTTCCAAAGTAATTGTGTCGACTTAAGGTATGAAGATAAACATTGTCGACTTATCGTAGATTAAGTGTATATTAAATATAAATCAACTGAAANTTGTTAACTGAGCTAATGAATAAAGAAGAAAACAAATTCCGAATAGGTGCATCTTCGAGAAACTCAAAATTTAAGTTATCAAAAAGAATAACACATGATGTAAAATATGGTCGATATTTCGATTCACTTGCTAAATCATTATCAAGACAGAGTAAAATGAAATTCTAAAAGCATTACTTTATGTACAAGTTCAGTAAAATTAGAAAAATTATGAAATGCATCAAGGGAATAAAACGATTGCTAAAACAAAAAAGAAGGACTAAGGGGAATAGAGACGCAATAGAAGCGATATGTGTCAATGTAATAAAAATATAATTAATTAAAATAATTGAAGCTCCTTGGAGGCCTTAAGTCCATGATTCAAGGTAGGCTTCTTTTGTTTAATACAAAAGGCTTCTCTAAATTCTAATGTATATGTATCACCATATATTACATTACTTTGGTGTTGTCTCTGATTAAATTTAATTTGAATTCATCACCATCGACATCATTTAAAAGGAGGTTATTGATACCAAATAAGTGTTCACATTCCAGGCAATTATCAACGTGCGACTTGATTGATGATTCGTCACGTGTCGCATGTTCCTTTGTTCTCTGGGAGAGGGTACGTTTGTCAAACCGATGTAGATGCGGTACAACCGGGGCAGGCGAATTCATAAATAACGTACGACTTGCTAAGACTTTTTATCTTATCTTTCATATTTGTGAAGAAGAGAGTTTAGTCACTGAATATTTGTTACAAAATTTACCCTTTCTTTGGGTAAACGACTAAGTTTTCGCCAACATGCTTTACAAGTTGATCACCAACGTCACCAGCATAATGAACATTAAAGTATATACCTTTTTTCTTTGTCATCATCGGTATTGGTTTGTCTTTAGATTGACAGGACACGTTTAATCATTGCATTGATGACGGATTTTGGATATTTGTTCCAGGAAGCGAATTTCTTTATCATCTCGAGTTCAGGATGAAGCTTGTTCTTTGAGCAGAGTTTCTTTGCCCTCGTGATCAAAGATCGCATCCATGCAGTTTTCCATTTCCAGGGTACGAAAGAGTGTGCTGGTTGGTACTGACCAGTGTGTGTGTCTTTACGAAAGATAGCTATTCCATCGGGACAGATTTCGAGATCGAGAAAATGAGGTACTTGATTTTCAAAGAGCTAGATTGATCAATGATCTATCTGGTGTTTTCTTGAAGTAGTCATTAATTTTGTCCTGTTCAGAGACAATTTCCCTAAATATTTCTATTCATCCGTATTTTCAAAGGAAAATATTCTTTAGTATTTAGAAAAAATTAAGTTTCTGTATTTTTGAAGGAAAATGGGTTTTTATTATGATCTACACGTTTTTGGACCTACCCCGGTGTAGGTCCTATAAATTAAACCTCTGTCCGTTTGTTCGTTCGTTCGTTAGTTACCAGCTTTTCTCGAGATTGGCTCATTAGTTTTTTTGCAAAAAGATGTGTAACTATAAAGGCCAAAAAACGACTAAAAACCAGGCTTTTTGGACTTTGTGAAAAATTGGATCATTAATTTTTTCTGATTTTTTGCATGAAAGTAGGGTACCATCATAGGTAACAGATGGCTCAAGCAGATTTTTGCAAAAAAAAATTGTTGCCTTAAAAAACGCATGTTTATCTATAAGAATCACTATTAATAAGCATATATCAATGTTCTTAGTCAAATTACTCAATTTATTTTATGAGATAGATGTTTTTTCTGCTCATCATCGCGCCGAATAGGGTTTCCTAATTTTGACGTTCGAATCATAAACGTCAAAAAGACGGGGGTAAAACGTTCGAAATCACGTCAGAAATGGCGCGCGGGTCATATTTAACGATTCAGCCCACTGTAATATCAATTTTTTAGGTGTTTATAATCACTTTAATTATGAAATGTATATATTCTGAAAAAATCATAATTTGTGTGCTCGACCATTATGGTTTTTATTTGGGACTCTCTTAAACTCCAAAGATTTGTGGACTACTACAGCCTCTGAACTTCACTGACTTTTTTAACAAAAATCTGAAATTCCTATCGTGTTCCAAGGTTTTTACAGTGATCATGGCAGTTTTATCTTTAATAGTGACAATCGTTTCTGAAAGTTCAGGCTTTAGGGCTATTCAAAAGGTATAATACAAATACTTTAAGTCAACATTCTACAGAATTTTCGTTTTGAAAATGTTGCATGTTTTACGGTCGAAAGCTTCAATGTTTGTTTACAAGTCAAGGGAAAACCCGCTTTAGCCATATAGAATAATTAGAGTGACAAAACATTCGAAAAGTATAATCAAAGGGCTTTCCAAATATGTATAATGTTTGGGGGTTTCCTTATGAAGGAATGTGGTGGTTTTTTGAACGAGAAGAGAGGGTATAAGATAAAATTTTGTGTAACGTTTCTAAAATCTAGATTTTAGATTTTGACAAGGACATAGGAAATTTTGGCATGAGTATTAGTTTTTAATTTTATAAAGAACTCAAAGCAGTTACAAATCCAAAACATATTTACAATTGAGCTAAAACAAAGTAAATATCCATCGAGCTGGGTTGTGATTTTCAAACTAGCAGCTTAATTTTCAAATATTGTACTGTATAAAATAGTCTTACTGGAAGAAACTTCGAAAGGAATCCCTTTTTCGTACAATGGCCGACAGTTTTCTCTAGCTCAGCCTTTTTTGCCATTTTTTTCATCTCCAAATTAAAAAAAAACTTACTGGGCATCCTTGGGAGTTTTTCATATCCAAAATGAATCACCATTTGATAAGAAGAAAGTTTGGATAAATAATAAAGGCTACCTTCGAAAACTGAATTTCGAAGGCAGGAAAAGTCTACAGCGAAAACTGAAGCAAACAAGCATTCCATTTCTCTACATACATACTCTTCCAATCAAATCTCAACTTAATTAATTTTACAACTTTCCTTCATTCTCAGGTTTTATTTTTAGAATGAGAGTAATAATTAAAGGTTTTATTTTTTGAAAAGCTCAATGTGTTCTTTTCAAAAGCCAAACTGACAAGTCACAAATGGAACTTTTTGTTTTGATTTTGATTGCAACATTTTCGAATCTTTCGAATGCGTGACGCAATTTGATTGGCGCAAAATAGAACGCGCGCGCGAAAAACAATGCAATGGGACTTCTTCTCTGAGATGACAAAATCGCAACACCCAAGTTGGTGCGGATGTGAGGTCTTACTTTTGAAGAATATGTGTGGTGTTGTAGAAACAGGAAATTTTTGGTTGATTGGCGTGTTTTTATAGAAAAACTGCCCAAATCCGATATTTTTTTATAAGCACAATTACTTTAGGGGTAGCTTTTCTTGAGATTGGCTCTTTCATTTTTTATGATTTTTTGCACAAAGATGCATAACTATAAACCCTCGAACGTGACGGAGCTCGATTTTTGGAGAAGAAATTTTGGGGAAATTTCAAAAACTAAGCCGCCAAAAACGGCCAAACAGGCTTTTTTGCTTGAAAGTAGGTAAAAGATGGCTCAAGCAGAATAAGTTTTTCAGCCAGTTTCAGCTCAAAAAACGGATCTTTATCTATAAGAATCACTATTAATAAACATACATCAATGATCTTAGCCAAATTGCTCAATTTTTTGATGAGATAGATGTTTTTTTTGCTCGCGAAGTCTTGAATATGAAAGAATAAATTTCAAGAGCATTTTATAAGAAAACGACTCATTTTTAATAGATTGTCACTATTTGTGTTCTGAATGATCGTTTGATGGTCAATAAACTTAACTTGGCTCAAAGCCTGAATAATCTTTATTTTTCAGAAAATTTCAGCCTCGAAATACCTTTTGGAAAAAGGTGCAGGAGTGATTTGGGTTTTACTAGCTGAAGGTTTGTAAAAGGCATTGTACCGTTGATTTATTGGTTAGTTTTCTGATGGTGTGGTATAGATCCCTGTATGAGTGGGTGTTCACATCTTATCTTATCTTATTTAGTCTTATTTCTCTCTCTATGTGGTTTGTGGATGGACACAATGAAGGACTCATCAGAAAGTAGAGAAAAAAAAACAGTCTATGAAAATTCTCCTTTTTTGTAGGTTACTTAGTGGTCACAGTTTGGATTTTTATTCCATTGGGTTGTGAGTTTGAACCATTGAGTTTCAAGCCCTAAGGGCTAGAGGCGAGACTCCAAGATGGGAAATGAAATCACTTATTTTCCCATCCAGAACGCCCGCGCGTAGTTTTTACACAAACGCCAGATTGAAACTAAAATCTATCGCTAGATTTCAAAAAATGTAGTCCTCCACGAAAACAAAGGAACCGCTAGATACAATCCGTCGTCATGATTACGACGCGTTCTATGCGCGTTTTGGGTGGGAAATAAGTGGCTTCAATTCTCTTGCCTGAGAAAGGTTAAAGTTTCGCCTCTAGGCCTTCGGGCTTGAAACTCAATGGTGTGAACCCTTGTTGTCAAAGAAGTGGGGAATTTGATTGATGTTGTTCTTAATTATGTTGAAAAGTTTTGACATAGATTTCAATTTGAGCATTAGTATAATCAGAGAATGACTTATAGTGTGGAAAAATGAAAGCATATGGTGATGATAAAGGAATTGAGTAGAGCCTTTTGACAAAAGAATATTTCTTGGTGATATTTTACAATGGTGAGAGGTGAGAGGAGGATGAGAATTCAATCAAGACTTGTCTTTTATGGTATCGATTTGGGCGGTATCATTTTTAAACAATATTCAAATATTGCACTTTTACAGATTTAGTATAGCATCATGTGAAAAATTTAGAAACTTTGTTGTATATATATCTTTAAATGGTTTTTTAGCGCAACTGCATTTTTGAAAAATTGAAACTTTTTTTTTTTTTAATTTTTTTTATTATGTATTGTATGTTAGTTTTCTCAGTCATTTCTTTTTCGTTCTTTCCCGTACAGACGGCTGCACGGACTTTAGGTGTCGAACCGGGTTCTGGGCCTACTTTTTAAAAAAATTGTGTTTTTTGTCGTTTGTCTTGTTCTTGTTCTTGTCTGTTGTTTACCCTTTTTTGTTTCTTTGTATTTGTGTGGGAGTTTTTGTTTATTTTTCTATGTTTGTTAGTTTGTTTGGACTGCGGGTCGGTTCAAGGGTTATGCAATCTGGAGGCTGATGTTGGACGTCATAAAACATGTTTTAACGCCGCTGGCACCTGTCGCAAGTCAGGGACCTCAGAGGGCATTGGTTGGGTTTTTGAGTGGGGTTTGGTGTTTGTGTTTTTCTTCTGCTTGGCTTTTTAAACTTTAGTCTATTGGTTTGTTGGTTCTTTTTCGCATAAAATTCTCATTTCTTGACAGGATGTTGGCTGGTTGGTTTGATTATATATTTAGAAAAATTCAAAAAAATGGAAAAAAACGTATAATTATAAAAATATTAGTGCCTTTTTATGTTTCATCTTTATTTTATTTCGTATTTTCAACACTTTCTCTCCTTGAGGTCAGATCTCTGATCTTCACCATATATATTTTATCCACGGAATCGTCTTTGCATTAGTTACAAATCCTGAATTTGATGTGGTGTGCTTTTGAGTTTCAGGTACTCTTTTGATATCTATATTATAATACGCTTAAATCCGAACTCTCCCACTCTCGCATCAATTTTCAGCCTTAACTTAAATTCCTTGATGAATGAAATTCAAATTTCATAAAGTTTCGAGTATTAGTTCTTGAGATATTCAACTTTTTTAAATTATGACGTCATAATCAGGTTTTCTTAAGATAATGTCTAATTATACTGAGAAAAAATTTAAGTTACACCGAATACGGTATTCTACATCCAAATACGCTTCCAAAAATGTATACTGTAGTTTGTTATGGCTTAGGGACTGGAACTGGGGCGGAAAAATTAATGCAATTCTGGGACATGCATTAAGTTACCCGAGAAATATAAAAGAAAATGCTGTTGTTCATTTTCTTTGAAAAATACAAGAAGTCATTTACATAATTCTCATAAGAATAAGAAGTAAGAAGTAAGAAATCCATTTGATTTCTCAATAATGACAGCCAGCTTATGTATTTGTTAAAGAGTCGGCTTGGATGGCGCTGCGACGGCTAGTATACCATAATATACTAGTACTGGTTTGCTTTGTTTTCAAAATCGTTGGTTTAATTTGGTTATATCTTGTTTTAACTTTATTGTTGTGCCAAAATGGGTGCTATAAGAAGGTATGTAATGGGTGCCATAAGGTATATAATGGGTTCAGGAATAGTGCCATTGTCAAGGTGAAAATTTGAAATGTAGAGCGATCACACAGTGGAGTGTTGTTGAAATTAGCAGCAATGTCTCAACGCCAGTCATTCAAAAAGTATTTTTATTGATGGTGTTTTCTAGATAGGAAAACGTGGGGCTATGATGGATGGTGAAGTGTAGAGATAGTTCATTAATTCCAAGATATTATAAGAATGGAGTCTTGTTGAATTTAGCAGCAATGTCTTTACGCCAGTCATTCAAAAAGCATTTGTTTTGATGGTGTTTTCTAGGTAGGAAAACGTGGGGCTATGATGGATGGTGAAGTGTAGAGATAGTTCAATAATTCCAAGTGATTATAAGAATGGAGTCTTGTTGAAATTAGCAGCAATGTCTTTACGCCAGTCATTCAAAAAGCATTTCTATTGATGGTGTTTTCTAGGTAGAAAAACGTGGGGCTATGATGGATGGTGAAGTGTAGAGATAGTTCAATAATTCCAAGTGATTATAAGAATGGAGTCTTGTTGAAATTAGCAGCAATGTCTTTACGCCAGTCATTCAAAAAGCATTTCTATTGATGGTGTTTTATAGGTAGGAAAACGTGGGGCTATGATGGATGGTGAAGTGTAGAGATAGTTCAATAATTCCAAGTGATTATAAGAATGGAGTCTTGTTGAAATTAGCAGCAATGTCTTTACGCCAGTCATTCAAAAAGCATTTCTATTGATGGTGTTTTATAGGTAGGAAAACGTGGGGCTATGATGGATGGTGAAGTGTAGAGATAGTTCAATAATTCAAGTGATTATAAGAATGGAGTCTTGTTGAAATTAGCAGCAATGTCTTTACGCCAGTCATTTAAAAAGCATTTCTATTGATGGTGTTTTCTAGGTAGGAAAACGTGGGGCTATGATGGATGGTGAAGTGTAGAGATAGTTCAATAAATCCAAGTGATTATAAGAATGGAGTCTTGTTGAAATTAGCAGCAATGTCTTTACGCCAGTCATTTAAAAAGCATTTCTATTGATGGTGTTTTCTAGGTAGGAAAACGTGGGGCTATGATGGATGGTGAAGTGTAGAGATAGTTCAATAATTCCAAGTGATTATAAGAATGGAGTCTTGTTGAAATTAGCAGCAATGTCTTTACGCCAGTCATTCAAAAAGCATTTCTATTGATGGTGTTTTCTAGGTAGAAAAACGTGGGGCTATGATGGATGGTGAAGTGTAGAGATAGTTCAATAATTCCAAGTGATTATAAGAATGGAGTCTTGTTGAAATTAGCAGCAATGTCTTTACGCCAGTCATTCAAAAAGCATTTCTATTGATGGTGTTTTATAGGTAGGAAAACGTGGGGCTATGATGGATGGTGAAGTGTAGAGATAGTTCAATAATTCCAAGTGATTATAAGAATGGAGTCTTGTTGAAATTAGCAGCAATGTCTTTACGCCAGTCATTTAAAAAGCATTTCTATTGATGGTGTTTTCTAGGTAGGAAAACGTGGGGCTATGATGGATGGTGAAGTGTAGAGATAGTTCAATAAATCCAAGTGATTATAAGAATGGAGTCTTGTTAAAATTAGTAGCAATGTCTTTATGCCAGTCATTTAAAAAGCATTTCTATTGATGGTGTTTTATAGGTAGGAAAACGTGGGGCTATGATGGATGGTGAAGTGTAGAGATAGTTCAATAATTCCAAGTGATTATAAGAATGGAGTCTTGTTGAAATTAGCAGCAATGTCTTTACGCCAGTCATTTAAAAAGCATTTCTATTGATGGTGTTTTATAGGTAGGAAAACGTGGGGCTATGATGGATGGTGAAGTGTAGAGATAGTTCATTAATTCCAAGATATTATAAGAATTCATATGTAGGTTTGAGAGTTCTTCTAAGAGACATGGTTATTTATATCTTCCTTGTATTAAAACTAAACTAAAGTGCAAATAAATGTTGGTCTGTTTTGAATTTCGGAAAAAAAAATTTGGGAGATCTAAGGTAGACTTTGAAATTATAATGTTGCTTTGCCTCAGAATTTAAATATAAATAAATTTTTCGTTTATTTTTGGAAGGAAGAAACTGACTTAAAAAGTTAAAACAGGTGCTCAGGGATTTTTCTAAACACTTTGAGGGGGCTGTTTAGATTTAGATCCAGTTGCTAATAGATAAGTTGTGCATTCATGAAGCTGATGGTTTGAGGAATTTAGAGGGCAAAGCTCCAGAAAAATGTTGAATATGTATATAAATTGGTTATTATTCCTTGTAAACATAAAAAAAGTTAAATTTTGCTAGAAAATATTTGGATTGAGTTTTTAATAAAACTGACTTAGTGAGCTGTAAAATATTTTATATGTTGTATCGCGATTTTGCTGAGTTTTAAAATTTTTGCGTCGTACATTTCCAAAAATGCATCGCGAATCGCGAAACGGAATAAGTTAATTCGAATCACAACAAAACAAAAATTTAGCTGATTTGAGAGGTCCCTGAATTCCGGCAGGGGGTGGACGTGTATTTTACAGACCAGTCTGCAAAGTACCAAATATTTATGGGACCAATTTTATTTCCATTACTAATCTCTTTTATTTGACAAACAATCCTTCAGAAAAATCGAACGAGCCAATCTATCAATATGTGATTTGTTTCATATATTTCTCTTCAAATATTAAAAACAAACATTACACTGTGTTTCACGCACAAGGCGATCATCAGATGTGGATAAAAATTTTTCTACGGACAAATTCTACTTGTAGAAATCGAAATACCTAGTCCCAAAGGGAATATCTAAATAAAGCGCTAAAATATAAAACATAATAGGATAGTGATTACATAATGTACATGATTAAAAAGTTGAAAAGGTGCAAATAAAAACTATTTGTCCGGAGGGACTGATTTATAGTTCTTTAGAATAAATCTGTTTGTATGCCTGCATTTAGAGACTAATTCAGTTTTTTTTAATATGTGATTTGTATATGTAATTACACCAAGGATTTATTATACACTGGATATACAAGTAACAGATTTTTGCCGATTTCTCGTGTACTAGCTATGTCCGCAGTAATGATATTATTGTTCACTCTCCTTCCCTCACTAAATGTTTTTTTCGAAGCATTTTTATTGCATTTCTTATCGAAAACCACTCATCCAATTCCCAAAAGAGACTTAAAACTTTCCTGTGAGAGTCAGATTCTTCCACTTAATTGATAATTATAAGTCTTTATGACGTTTCAAGCTGTGAGAAAGATGCAAGAGACGTGTTGTGTATAAGAAATTGAATGTTGACACCGGAAATTTTCAAACTTCAACCTCAAAAAAACCACCTTGCCACCACGTGCCTCCAAAGGATTTTCATACCACAGTGGAGCCAAGACACTCAAGTCTTATGTATGCTAATTTCAGCTTTTCTGGGGACAGTGTTGGAAAGATATTTCCAATTGAAAACTTCATGTCACTATAAGCATTTTGTCTAAATTTCTTGTCTAATGATGATTTTCTCACACCAGATTTCACAAATGTATCCAGCTTGGTATGCTAGCCTTACTTTCAAACTTTTTTTTCTGCAAATGTACAAAAAGAAAGAGCTAGAGAACTTTTTAAAAATAAGACTGATAAAATTTTTTTTAAATCAGACATCTTCGAGCCGCCATGACAGTTGTCGTTTGCGGACAAAGCTTGAACATCAATTGTTTTCTGAAACAATGAAAATACAATGATCGCTCTCCATCGTTTTATGAGTTGTTTATCCAGTGTATAATAAATCTTTGATCACACGATAACGAGTGCAATTCGAATATAATTGCACGAGTAATTTTTTTGTTATTAATTTTCCGAGTCCGAAAGGACTCGAAATTTGAAACAAAAAAATCACGAGTGCAATTTTCGAATTGTACGAGTTATTATGTGATTACGAGCTAATCGCACAATGGCTGTCACTACATTTTCCCAGTTAGGAAAGTAAATTACATAAATTACATTGAGAGTTTTATATTTTTCTCTTCTCTCTGTGTCTTTCTTTTATCGTTGTTTATTGATTTTCTTTCTCACAGAATATATTTCGAATGCAATTAATACCTTCGATGTAAGAAAATGTAAGAAAAAACATTAAAATCAATTTTGTAAACATTGGCGCGGCATCGAAGAGTGTGATTAACGATTAATTGCTCTCTACAGGATGCAATTAACGATTAATTGCTCTCTTTGAGGGTGCGCCAAATAAGAAAAAATAACCCATCGTGTGATTATACCAAAATTACATTCTGGGCTGTAAACACCAATCACGCAGGTGGCCTAACCAAAATTTTGCAAATAATCTCAAATTATCCATATCTGCACAGGTCAAAATTTATCCCAATTAAAAAAATAGGAAGATGTTCGAAGGGTTCTTCTTGAAAGGAGTATCATGCTTTCGGAAATCGTCCTTCTAAGAGAATTCCTTTGTTGTAAACTTTAGTCTTTAGTCGGTTGTGGGAGGGTCTGGTATGTTTAATAGCTGACTTTCACCAACTTTTACACCTCCTCTCGACTTAAATGTTCATATTTTGAAGAAGTCAAGTGTGCTTTTTTATCTAAGAGATCATGCTTTAAGAATGATCATTTGTTCTTATTTCATAGGTTAAAGTGCATTTTGAGAAGAGTCTATCCATCGTGTACGCAGCAAAGATCGAGTAGATGAATAACAAAGGCTTCTTTTCCCAGGACCAGGATCTACCAATCGACAGACAAGAAAATGAAAATCGAAACCGAAATTCTTCAATCAAAGGTAAAGTATGCTCCAAAGGAATCTTTTGACTTTTGGTACAAAGGTACAAAATGGTGGTGGCCAAAATGTGATGGAGCCCGATTTTTGGAGAAAATAAATTTTTGGGCAAATTTCAGCCTAAAAACGGGGTTTTAGGACTTTGTGAAAAATTGGATCATTAATTTTTTCTGATTTTTTGCATGAGAGTAGGCTAACATCATAGGTAAAAGTTGGCGGAAGTAGATTTTCACAAAAAAACATTTTTAGGCTCAAAAACGAATCTTTATCTATAAGAATCACTATTTATAAGCATAAATCAATGTTCTTGTAGTCATTTTATTATTTTTATTATCGACCGCCGGAGGCGGTTTCTTTCATAGTGGTACGCTAATCTCGTTTTGCCTTTGCTCGTTACTTTGTCTACCATTTACTTTCGGTTTTTTTTAACTAGATTACCCAGGTGTTTCTCTTTTTTTTACCTGAATGTCTTTTATTCGGAATTGAATAATCGAGACATGAAAAATGACTATATTGTAATCTGATTTCAATGAATAATCTAAAATGTACTGGAGATGACATGTAGGCGTTAATAATGCGCGCGCGCTCTTTCGCGAACGTGATGCGTGATGGAAGGCGGTCGTTTCAGTGTGGTTTACATCCACACTGTGACCTAGTTAATTTCGCATAGCGAAAGTATTACGATAGCTTTTTGCGGTGGTCGTCGGTGTAGAATAAAATTTTGAAAACGAAAGTGCTTGACCACGGTGGCCACGGTGCTAAAAACTTCTCGAATATTCTAGTAAAATTCTAAAGACTAACTCGCTAAGATAAAATTTAGCGCTTTGTTTAATAATTCCAGTCTGCAAGTGCTAGGTAGACGTAACCAAGCAGATTATCATTTACTAAGTATTTCACAGAGGAATTTATGTCAAGGGGTGTCGATCTATATAAGTGATAGAAGTTCTATAGCTATTCTATATAATTCTATGTGGTAAGAGTGGTGCGATGTGTCAGTTCCAGACTTTTCCACGCAATGCAATCGATAACTTTTTCTAATCGATGACTAATCGCTAAGCAACCAATTGATTGGATATCAATTGATTTTGAGAATCGATAGGTAATCAATTAAGACAATTCTAAAATCTTGAGTATAGATCGATCGTAGATTTTTTTCATTGGCTGTCGATTGTGATCAATCAAGCATGTTTAAAGTCAATAGATAGAAAATCGATCAATCTATAGCCAAACGAGCTTCCCTTAAAATATTGATTTATCGATTATCAAAATCAATTGATATCCAATCTATCGATTACCAAACGGTAACTATGATCACGATATCACGCAAATCAGCAAAAAAATGGACAATCACGCATCCCTTTGAAAAATTCCAAATCACATAGCACGGCTCAAAAACTTTTCAAATCACAATCACAATTTGACCTCTAATCACGCAATCACGAAGGAAAAATTTCCAAATCACGTCATAATATCACGCTGCAAAAAAGTTCCTATGACGTCATCATCGCTTCAGGGCCTCATTACCTATTTATCGATTGGTCATGGATTGGAAAAAAGTTATTGATTGTATCGAATAGGAGAGTCTGGCATGTTGGATTGGGGCTTCGTGGTATTGTTGGTATAGTTGTCATTGACCTTGGTTTCTACACAGGCAACTGAGGTTTTGATTCTCACTTGCAGTGGTCTTTGCCCGTACTAGTCCTGTTCTATTTATTGCATTCTATTAATGGTGAGGGTGGGCATAATTAGGTGTCAGGTGTGTGCTGATGCTAAAATTCTGTTTTTGACCTTCCCAAGTCTCTGAATTTTTTAAAAACGGGTTTTTAGGACTTTGTGAAAAATTGGATCATTAATTTTTTCTGATTTTTTGCATGAGAGTAGGCTAACATCATAGGTAAAAGTTGGCGGAAGCAGATTTTCACAAAAAAACATTTTTAGGCTGAAAAACGAATCTTTATCTATAAGAATCACTATTTATAGGCATAGATCAATGTGCTTAGGCAAATTATTATTATTTTTTCTAAAAGAAGAAAATGTCACGATAGAGCGCGATGGTTTGAGTTTTCTAGAAACCTTTTTTATTAAGCTGTGCATTTTTCTGACCAAAATGAAGCCAGCGTCAGTTTCGCAGCGTCAGCGTCAGTTTCGCAGCGTCAGCGTCAGCGTCAACGCGAATCAGATTCAAATCGAAAGTGGTTATAAAAAGTGTTCTAGCCAACTCGGATCGAATGGTATGGCTCCCATTTATAGATATGATGCAACCTAGACCTATCAGTGACCTTTTATAAAAATAATGAAGTTCATAGCTCCTTCCAATTTTTCAGTTAGTCGAGGAACGTGTCCCTGACTGACTTTAACCAAAATGTGAAAAAGTGGTATTCGGGCTTTCTGGCCAACTTGGATCGAATGGTATGGCTCCCATTTATAGATATGATGCAACCTAGACCTATCAGTGACCTTTTACAAAAAAAATGAAGTTCATAGCTCCTTCAAATTTTTCAGTTAGTCGAGGAACGTGTCCCTGTCTGACTTTAACCAAAATGTGAAAAAGTGGAATTCGGGCTTTCTGGCCAACTTGGATCGAATGGTATGGCTCCCATTTATAGATATGATGCAACCTAGACCTATCAGTGACCTTTTACAAAAAAAAGGAAGTTCATAGCTCCTTCCAATTTTTCAGTTAGTCGAGGAACGTGTCCCTGTCTGACTTTAACCAAAATGTGAAAAAGTGGAATTCGGGCTTTCTGGCCAACTTGGATCGAATGGTATGGCTCCCATTTATAGATATGATACAACCTAGACCTATCAGTGACCTTTTACAAAAAAAATGAAGTTCATAGCTCCTTCCAATTTTTCAGTTAGTCGAGGAACGTGTCCCTGACTGACTTTAACCAAAATAGGAAAAAGTGGAATTCGGGCTTTCTGGCCAACTCTTTTATGTTGATTTATTTTTTGCTCATCAACCTCACTACATAATTGTTACATTGCAAAATTAAACAATGATTATGCTAAAACTTAATGTAGTCGTCTTCCAGTGCGCGGGTGAGCTGACTGGTATATGCCACTTCTATAACTATGTTGTCTTTCCTCTGAAAAAAGCTAATAAAATGCTAATGAAACAGTAATGAGTCGTCTGTGACGACGTTCTGGGACCGCAAGTTTTACACTATAATATACTAATGAACCATTCAAAAAGTACGTACGCTCTGAGGGGGAGGGAGAGGGTACTACCAAAAGGGTACGGGAGCGTACAAGGGGGAGGAGGAGGTCAGGTAGAAAGGTACGTACGCTTTGACATTTTTCAATACAACGAAATTTCAGTCAAAGTTTAGATCTTCTGATTATATCATCAACAAAGACAAACAGAAGTTGAACTTATTTTAATTTTTCTCAAAATCCCCTAATTTACCTTTGTATAGACTGTTTAATACGATCTAAATTTTTTTGAGGGGGGCGGGGGGGGAGGGTCATTTCAAAAGCGTCCGTACGCGAAAGGGGGGGGGTAGTGCCAAAGCGTACAAGGGGGGAGGGGGTGGTCAATTTTCACCGATTTTGAGCGTACGTACTTTTTTAATGGTTCCTAACTAAAAAGTTTAAACATAGGCAAGTTATGAATCCTATAAAACAATTACTCACCAAGTTTATTGGAGTCGTGTTACTATGCGTTAGAACGACAATAGCATCTGTGTTGCCTAAAAATATCTTGTTCGGATGCTAAAAAAATTAAATTTGTCATATATTTACCAAATCAAAATAACTAAAAATAGCTGAACATTTTAAGAACAGTTTCACTTTTTTTGCTCATAAAAATCTTGAATGGGTATAAAATTTTGAAACCTTTTGATACTCTGCATCAATTTTTTAAATAAAAAAGTATCCAGCAGGAAACCAATTTTTGTATTGTGGTAAAATAAGGTAGCCTAAATAGCGATATACCGGGTCCACCACAAAAAGTTTAACATTTTGAATCATTACACCTTTTTGACACCTTTTTTTGGTGCACCCGGTATAGTCCTTCTATTTTCATTTTGATTATTGCTGATGATTTTTCCGTTAAGTAATAAAACTGAGCTTTTGTTAGTTTTAAAAGCTCAGATTTTTTTTTGTTACTCTAATCAAGAAACAAGCTAGATGCTGAATGGACCTACCTGATGATGAAAGTTAGATAGCAATGCGAGGAGAAAAATGAAAAAAAATCAGTCAGAAAATATAGCGTTTAGTGAAAATGCATAACGCAATAAATTCATCATTGATTGTTGATGGGGGGAGAGGGAAAGTTTGTAGGGAAAAAAATAAATAGAAAGTTCTGGTCGCAAAAATCAGTTTTATTGACAATTGAATCATGCTTGATAGCGAGCATTGTTATCAATAATGTTTTTGTGTAAAAAACATAGAAATGAATATAAGGAACAGGGACACGTTCCTCGACTAACTGAAAAATTGGAAGGAGCTATGAACTTCATTTTTTTTGTAAAGGGTCACTGATAGGTATATGTTGCATCATATCTATAAATGGGAGCCATACCGTTCGATCCAAGCTGGCCAGAAAGCCCGAATTCCACTTTTTCACATTTTGGTTAAAGTCAGTCAGGGACACGTTCCTCGACTAACTGAAAAATGGAAGGAGCTATGAACTTCATTTCTTTTGTAAAAGGTCATTAATGGGTGTAGGTTGCATCATATCTATAAATGGGAGCCATAACTTTCGATCCAAGTTGGCCAGAAAGCCCAAATTCCACTTTCTCACATTTTGGTATAAGTAGCAGTCCGGGTCCACACGTTAACATTTGACTAACTGACAAATTTTTTGGTGCCCGGTATAGTCCTTCTATTTTCATTTTGATTATTGCTGATGATTTTTCCGTTAAGTAATAAAACTGAGCTTTTGTTAGTTTTAAAAGCTCAGATTTTTTTTTGTTACTCTAATCAAGAAACAAGCTAGATGCTGAATGGACCTACCTGATGATGAAAGTTAGATAGCAATGCGAGGAGAAAAATGAAAAAAAATCAGTCAGAAAATATAGCGTTTAGTGAAAATGCATAACGCAATAAATTCATCATTGATTGTTGATGGGGGGAGAGGGAAAGTTTGTAGGGAAAAAAATAAATAGAAAGTTCTGGTCGCAAAAATCAGTTTTATTGACAATTGAATCATGCTTGATAGCGAGCATTGTTATCAATAATGTTTTTGTGTAAAAAACATAGAAATGAATATAAGGAACAGGGACACGTTCCTCGACTAACTGAAAAATTGGAAGGAGCTATGAACTTCATTTTTTTTGTAAAGGGTCACTGATAGGTATATGTTGCATCATATCTATAAATGGGAGCCATACCGTTCGATCCAAGCTGGCCAGAAAGCCCGAATTCCACTTTTTCACATTTTGGTTAAAGTCAGTCAGGGACACGTTCCTCGACTAACTGAAAAAATGGAAGGAGCTATGAACTTCATTTCTTTTGTAAAAGGTCATTAATGGGTGTAGGTTGCATCATATCTATAAATGGGAGCCATAACTTTCGATCCAAGTTGGCCAGAAAGCCCAAATTCCACTTTCTCACATTTTGGTTAAAGTCAGTCAGGGACACGTTCCTCGACTAACTGAAAAATTGGAAGGAGCTATGGACTTCATTTCTTTTGTAAAAGGTCACTAATGGGTGTAGGTTGCATCATATCTATAAATGGGAGCCATACCGTTCGTTCCAAGTTGGCCAGAAAGCCCGAATTCCACTTTTTTCACATTTTGGTTAAAGTCAGTCAGGGACACGTTCCTCGACTAACTGAAAAATTGGAAGGAGCTATGGACTTCATTTCTTTTGTAAAAGGTCACTAATGGGTGTAGGTTGCATCATATTTATAAATGGGAGCCATACCGTTCGTTCCAAGTTGGCCAGAAAGCCCGAATTCCACTTTTTTCACATTTTGGTTAAAGTCAGTCAGGGACACGTTCCTCGACTAACTGAAAAATTGGAAGGAGCTATGAACTTCATTTCTTTTGTAAAAGGTCATTAATGGGTGTAGGTTGCATCATATCTATAAATGGGAGCCATAACTTTCGATCCAAGTTGGCCAGAAAGCCCAAATTCCACTTTCTCACATTTTGGTTAAAGTCAGTCAGGGACACGTTCCTCGACTAACTGAAAAATTGGAAGGAGCTATGGACTTCATTTCTTTTGTAAAAGGTCACTAATGGGTGTAGGCTGCATCATATCTATAAATGGGAACCATACCGTTCGTTCCAAGTTGGCCAGAAAGCCCGAATTCCATTTTTTCACGTTTTGGTTAAAGTCAGTCAGGGACATGTTCCTCGACTAACTGAAAAATTGGAAGGAGCTATGGACTTCATTTCTTTTGTAAAAGGTCACTAATGGGTGTAGGTTGCATCATATCTATAAATGGGAGCCATACTGTTCGTTCCAAGTTGGCCAGAAAGCCCGAATTCCACTTTTTCACATTTTGTTAAAGTCAGTCAGGGACACGTTCCTCGACTAACTGAAAAATTGGAAGGAGCTATGAACTTCATTTCTTTTGTAAAAGGACACTAATGGGTGTAGGTTGCATCATATCTATAAATGGGAGCCATACCGTTCGTTCCAAGTTGGCCAGAAAGCCCGAATTCCACTTTTTCACATTTTGGTTAAAGTCAGTCAGGGACACGTTCCTCGACTAACTGAAAAATTGGAAGGAGCTATGAACTTCATTTCTTTTGTAAAAGGACACTAATGGGTGTAGGTTGTATCATATCTATAAATGGGAGCCATACCATTCGATCCAAGTTGGCTAGAACACTTGGCTATATAACCACTTTCGATTTGAATCTGATTCGCGTTGACGCTGACGCTGCGAAACTGACGCTGGCGCTGCGAAACTGACGCTGGCTTCATTTTGGTATTTTTCTGACGGTGGATTGCTCTTATAAAGAAACGCGTTTAATAGTTTTTGGACCTACCTGGAGGTCCTATGAAATAACCTTTGTCTGTTCGTCCGTCCGTCCGTCCGTCCATCCGTTTGTCTGTTACCAGCTTTTCTCGAGGTTGGCTCATTAGTTTTTTCTGATTTTTGGCACAAAGATGCAAAATGACAATAGCCAAGATGTGACGGAGCCCGATTTTCGAAAAAAAAAAATTTTTGGCCAAAAATGCCGGAAATATACCTGGAAAAACTGTTTTTCCTGATTTTTTGCAGAACTCAAAACATGAGCGAGTCTGATTTTTTGAGAAAATTTTTTTACCGGCCGAAAATGCCGGAAATATGCCAGAAATCGCCGTTTTTGCAGATTTTAAATAAGCTTTTTGTTTTTCCTTATAATTCTTTGTTTTTTCACACAAAACATTATTGATAACAATGCCCACCATTAAGCATGATTCAGTTGTCAATAAAACTGATTTTTGCAACCGGAACTTTCTATTTCTTTTTTTCCCTACTCCCCTTCCCTCTCCTCCAATCAACAATCAATGATGAAATTGAATTCAATTTTTCTAACCGCTATATTTTCTGATCGATTGTTTTAATGTTTCTCCTTTTTGCTATCTAATTTTCATCATTAGGTAGGTCCATTCAGCATCTAAAGTCTATTCACGATAAGTGTGCACTCTTTTTTCATTTACCTATAACTTTTGAAGGAATTCTTCAATCTTTATAAATTTGGTATCATTGGAAAGATATTAGTGAGTGGAACAATTTGAAATAAAAAAATATTTAAAAA
Organism: Clytia hemisphaerica; assembly: GCF_902728285.1. Classification (NCBI taxonomy): domain Eukaryota; kingdom Metazoa; phylum Cnidaria; class Hydrozoa; order Leptothecata; family Clytiidae; genus Clytia; species Clytia hemisphaerica. The sequence continues at coordinate 809,900 of NW_027103564.1, read as the reverse complement.
AATTCTAAAAATGAAGATGAAAATGAAGAAGAAAAAAATGAAGATCTTGTAGAAGAGTGCCATAACTTTCATTTTCACTGGAGAGATTCTTTGATTTTAGGAGATAATCACTGTGAAGAAATTTTATTAAAATATTTATTCAATATAAAGTTATGATACAAAGTTCATAAGTGATTGACCCCAAAAAACAGCAAAAAACTGCAGAAAACAGCGTTTTTAGACTTCAATCAGCTTATAACTTTGTTTGATATCTTTTGACTGAATGATTATTTTAGAGAATTTTTTTCACAGTGATGACGTTCGATGATTAAGGATTCACTTCAGTGAAAATGATAGTTATAGCACTTTTCTACAAGATCTTCATTTTTTTCTTCTTCATTTTCATCTTCATTTTTAGAATTTTTTTAAAAATTTTTTTATTTCAAATTGTTCCACTCACTAATATCTTTCCAATGATACCAAATTTATAAAGATTGAAGAATTCCTTCAAAAGTTATAGGTAAATGAAAAAAGAGTGCACACTTATCGTGAATAGACTTTAGCTTGTTTTACTTTTTTTCAAAATATTCTTTTTCAATACTGTTGATAGTTTCTCCCAATAGATATGCTTTCATAATATATTTTTTATTTTGTCCAGTATGTCTTATGTGTTTCATTGTTTCATTATTTTCAAGTAATCGCCCAATCAAGAACTCTATCTAAACCTAACACAAAAAAAAAGTTATTTAACATATGAAAGCTTATAATAATGAAAAACCGATATACTACTCATTTTATGAGTAGGATTGGAGGCTACAACATCATGAATTTCAGCTTTCTGTGCGGTATCTGTCTGTCTTTTCAATTCCGTATATTTCTGACCATATGTTATGGTTTGATGACAATATTTGGTGGCATTGGGAATATAGTCTCCATCATCAGTATTTATAAAAAGAATCAAAACTCGAACGATCGAGATAACATTGATCTGATTTTATTATCACTTGCTGTTTGCGATGCTTTGGTTTCAATCACTGTTTACCCTGTTTATCCGTGGCTAAACTTTTGGACATTTAATTTTGGATCGTTCCCAATCGGAGTGAGGATTTTTGGCTTGGTCCTGTTAAGCATGACCTCAACTTCATCTTTGACAATCATCATGTTAGCCGCTATCAAATATCTCAAGATTTCAAGAACAAGCACTTTTGATAATCTCATCACAGAAAAGCGGTTACGGATCTTAATAGTGCTGTGTTGGTTTGTACCAGCCTTCCCGATGTTTATCAATGTGATTCTAGGAAAATTACTCAACAGTCATATTTCTTTGGCCATTACCATCACCACGATTATATCTTTACCAGTGCTATATCTCATGATCTTATTTGTCTTCAAGAAATCAAGAAAACAGGTCGCCATAACAACAAACTCGACAATCCAACAAGAATTGAATGCCCAAGTAACAGAACGCATCTCTAAGAAGCTTGTGCGGCGCTCACTTTGGCTGATTGGTGTTTATTTCGCATGTACAGGCTTAACCGTTTTCTCTTACACTCTATATGCTTACAGTGTGATTGAAAGCGGTTACTTATATCAAATAACCAATATGATTTTTCTTGGGAATAGTTGTGCTAATCCCTGTATTTACATGTTCAAAGACAAAAAACTCCGTAAAATCGCAAAAGTCACTTTCAGAAAATCGCAAGAAGTTTCACTTTAGACGAAGATGTTTTATAAGATAAATCTTTATGACTTATGGACATCAAATGGACGTTGTTTGGATGTTGTACGAACCTTCATCTCATGTTGTTCCGTAGCCTGATGATGCTGAAGTTGAATGAACTTCCCCTGTAATCAAAAGAAATTGAAATCGATCGAATAAACTTGAACTAGTGCCCTTCATAAAGTCTATTTCAAATTAGCTGGCAGCGTTTTTTCGAACCTCAATAGATTTAGATAGAATTTGAATTAACCCAGCTGGCACACAACGTTCTTTCAACGTTTATTTAACGTTCACAACGTCCATATGAACGTTGAAACAACGTTGTGTGCTAGCTGGGAAGTAGCGGTTTTGTGCTCGTTAAAAAGATCATTGGTGGTGGAATATTATCAACAAAGAAAACAATTTGAATAATTGGAAAAAAATAAATGGAAAAACGAAGATGAAAAATGAGGAAGAAGAAAATCAACTTCTTGTAGAAAAATGCTATGATCTTGATTTTTGTATCAGAAACTCTTCAATCTTAAAACGTCTTGAAACTTTCACCAGTGATAGATATTGAGTTTACGAAATTTAAGTTTGGTCACATGCGCAGTGGGAATTTACACACTGGTCTGTATTTTACCGAAAATGCTCACTTTCAGCCAGACGATCTCAATCGAACGGAATCGACGATCGAACCAGTCGAACCAAATCGAACGCAATCGACCGATTGAAATTCGATTGTCGAACGCAATCGAATCTCAATCAAATATTACCGCAATTTTCAGATTCGATTGATATTCGATTGCGTTCGATTGATGTTCGATTGCGTTCGATTGCGTTCGATCGTCGATCCATTGACCCCCGGATTGTTCATCGCATAGTTTCTACGGGAAATCGAAAGTAATTTCATTCGGCTTGTGATGTTTGAGAGCTTGGATGTTGGGAAGCTGCAAGAATAAAGCCAGACGATCTCAATCGAACGGAATCGACGATCGAACCAGTCGAACAACAATCGAACCAATCGAATATTACCCAGAATTTTGACGTTCGATTGAGATTCGATTGCGTTCGATTTGGTTCGACTGGTTCGATCGTCGATTCCGTTCGATTGAGATCGTCTGGTTTCAGTCTTACCTCATATTTTTCTTAAATTTTTGCTGTAAGTTTGTATCAGTTTGGAAATCTTTCCAAGTAGACTAGCAAACTAGTCTGTAAATTAATCATGTCAGAGGGCGGGAACATAAAGGCGGCGGGCGTTTGCTAGAATAGGAGCTGCGTAGGAGAGCGAGCAAAAGTTGGTGAGAGGCTGCTGATATACAGACTAGAACATTCTGCCACGGCTTCATTTTGGAGGTTGTGAGAACGGAGGAGTGCTTTCCTAAATTTTGGAGGGAGAAAAGCCGACAGACCACTTTGTTTTGAATTTTGGGTGGTGGAGGAGCCACCTTTCAAGTTTTGAAACTTTTACATCTTTAGCTGTTTTTGTTATACATACATTCTTAGAAAGGTAAGTATTTGCAATTTAGCTTCAGTTTTCTACAATCATCAAAAGTGTACAAGGATTATTCAGGTATTCCTTATGCAGGTTGGTGGTATATGTTACGTGCTTTTGGGGCTTTTTGCTAGCCTCTTTCATTCAAGGTAAGAAATATTTTTTTTAACAGTCTAATTTGGTTCCACCTAAATACTTTTTGCTTTTTATTTTAGTACTTACAGAATACTTGTTAAGGAACTTGATTACTCTAGTCTCATTGTGGCTAAGTGAACCCCTCCAATCTTTTCTATGAATACAACAGTAACACTAACCAGGCAGGAACTCTGCTCAAAAGTACCCAACAAAATAACCTCTTTGAAAAAATTTTGACACTATTTTAAGAATAATAACATATCATAATAATCAATAATTCTGACACTTTTAATATCTCACGATAACCTAACGCAGGTTTTCAAGCCGTACCAAAAATTTTTTGGTACGGTTTGAAAACTATTTTTAGGTTATCGTGAGAATAAACAGCGTTTCCTGGTTAGTTTAAAGAAACTCCAAAGATTATCCCTCTCATCACTCTCAATGTCATTACTGCCAGGCTGCTGTCTGACAGTCCGACCCTCTTCAACAGACTCACTGCTACAAAAAACAACCTGTCCTGACTGTCAGCATGTAACGTACCAGCCAAGCACAGGAAAATTACACGTACACATAGAAAATTAAATGGAAAACTTACAGAAAAGTACTTACTTTTAATAGTTAAGATGTCATATGTTGAATAACTAAGACTCCAACCTCAAAACAATGACACATTGGTGCATAATTATTATTATAAGTGTATTATTATAATTAAGTATTTCAGTCTGTCGAATGAAAAATGTAACATCTGTCATGTACAAATTTAATTTGTGAAAAATTGAAATTTGCAGAATTTAGTGCTGTGATAAGATAGCTCTGATAGAAAATCCAGAGTTTATATGGTGACAGAAAAGTTTTTGGGTACACGTATTCATGATTTTAGAAAAATGCAGTATTTTTGTCATGAGAAGAGAATTATTGTAAATTCTGACCTTTTTCTATAGACTGTGGCTATGTGCTGAAGAATTTTCTTGTCACACCAAAAATGCTGAAAAATTAACCTTCACTTTAAGATTTATGGCTAAATTTTTTGGGAGTTTTCTTGCCACACTAATTTTACAATTTAATATAATTATTTAAATTAAAGTTACCTATTTGAGAAATTTTTGTTGTGAAACTGAGAATTCTGAATTTTCACCGTAATATAAATTCTGACAAATTTTCATCTACGTACAACTATAATTTTGGGGAAATCCCACTTGTTCGACAGTATACTTGTCCGACAGTACATTTGTTAGACCGGTTGTTTGACAGTTATTAGTTCGACACCCATTTGCTCGACTGCATGGTTGTTCGACGACCACTTGTTCGACGACCACTTGTTCGACACTCTTCTCTCAAACAACTGGTCTGTTGAACAACTATATAGATTGTCGAACAAGTGGATTGTCAATCAACTGGGTTGTCGATCATTTTGGCACCCATTTGTTCCACAACCCACTTGTTCGACATTCAATTTGACAAGAATTTGTTGAACAAGTAAGCTGTGGAAAAAATGGGTTGTTGAACATGTGACATATACTTATCACCCATTTTTCTGTAAATTGTAAGTATGTGTACTATAAAATTAACTTCACACTTGAAGATTTATGGCTGAATGAAAAAAATGAGTTTTCTTGCCACACTAATCTGGCAATTTAAAAATATGTAAATGTTTAAAGTTATAGTAGGTACTATGTGAACAGTACGTTTGAGAAATTTTTGTTGCCAAACTGAGAATTCTTAATTTTCTCCATAAATTCTGCTAAATTTCCCTCTACGTAAGTATAAGTTTTGGAAAAAATACTAGAATTGAGTAAAACATAAGCATGGCGAAAAAATTTAATCATTTTTAAATGTAAGAAGACTTTTAATATTTCATAATTTGAAAGAAAATATTTTTGGAGAAATTTGTCAGTGCCGCTTTACCATAACTTTATTTCTACTCAAAACTGTGTAATTCTATCATAGGGATAGATACAGTACGTATTAAACTCAAAACAAAGGGATAACCAGGTAGATATTCACAAAAGTTTGTAGCACTTCCAATACACACGACATTGTGTCAGTGTCGTGTAGTAGTCTCTGGTAGTCCAACAACCATATATTTTTGATAAAGAACCTTTGACTTGTGAGTCCTGGAAAATTAAAACGTCTTATGTGTTTGAATGTCAGTAAATAATTGTTAGCTACTGTACCTGGGTTATCCCTTTGATTACCACCTGCAAACCTAGGAAAAAGAAAGCTGAAATGAAAAAAAAACTCACAGTCCATAGTGTTTGCAATCTGAATACTCCATTCCTAAAATTGAATGAGTTATGAATAGGAAAAGATAACAAGTCAACAAGTTCTGATAACTGATGTTACAAGATTTTCCATCTTCTCTTGCCTCTCAAATCAAAACAAAAAACAATCAAAAATGAGCCAAAGAATTTTGCATGCAGAGAACCATGAAGAAAAGCCACATATACTCAAAGAAGAGACTCATCAAAAGAAACAAGAAACAAAACAAAATCTTTTCAAATAAAAATTTCCACTAGAAGTCCTGAAGCCATTATTTTTTCCAATCACTCCCTCCTCAAAAATCAAAACAACACGATCTGCGACTTTGACGGAAGTTTTCATTTCTCATTTCATGAATTTCTCAAAGTTCATTCATTTCTACAACGCCGAAATCTGGCGTTGTAAGATTGGGGCTTCAGCTTAGCCGTTTTTTCCTTCCTGGGGTTTCGCTCCAGTCGGGCTTTCAGCCCTCGCCGCCGACAAAATTTCTTCCTACGCTTACCTAACTCCTACGCTCACTTTTCCCGCGTGATACCGTTCCAGCCCGACTGGCGTGCCAGTCTACTTTCCAAGATGCTCGTGGGGTTAAATTATTTTGTATATAATGTACACACAGACTAAAGAATTGTGTAAATATGATAATAAGAGTGAAAATAAAATTTAATTTAACAAGAACAATACCGCCGTGCTGAATACCTTTCCCTCTCTGTAACTTGCACATTGCTACGTAACGCGTTCTATCCGCCGTGGAGCTCTATATAATCCCGGGTGGTATTTTCTCGATCCTTGCCTAACAGAATATTTGATCGGAGTTTTTTAATAGTGGTAACCCCTGATTGTTACCACTTCTTGCAAATTTTCCTTGAACTACAAATTGACCCACCGTGAGTAGTGCTACCATTAAAGTCCCACCTTTCTAAAAACTCCAATTCAAGTAATGCTACCATTAGGGTACAACTCTTCTAAAAAACGTGGATATAGCTTAGTCCAAGGTTTGTATTGGTCAATGGTTACCCTCTCTAATTCAATTCAAAATATTGATCGATAACAACTATCAAATCTTAACAGTGCGGAAAAACTTTACACACGGAAGATGTTTTCGGGCATAAGAAGACGTCACTTTCAACTTTTGAAGTTTTTGCGGTACATTAAAAAGATGATAGACGTCATCTCAATGCAGTCGTCTCTCTTTTGAGGTCTAAATGAAATTCATCAAGGAATAGAATAAGGTACTCGCTAGCCTAGGAGCGATCTTGTGAAATACACTGAGGTGATGAAGTAATGTGAATTAGTTCAAATTTTTCAAATGCTACAAATAGTTAGGGCTTATTTCTTTACATAGAGTACGGTTTTAGGCCTGAAAAGTAATCGAGAAATCATTTATTGGGCTTTACCAGAAATAGTTCATGCCCCCCTTGTTGAGGATATCGGATATCCAGAGGGTTGAGCGATTTTTGCTCAAAAGTGGATATCCAGGGGGTTAAATATCTACAAGGGACTGGATATCCAGGTGGTAAAGTGTCTTTTCAAGTAAAAAATACGATATCCAGGGGTAACCTCTTTATAAGAGAGGATATCCAGGGGGCTGAGCATATTTTTAAGAGTGGATATCCGGGGGGTCTTTACTAATAAAGTAGGATATCCAGGGGGTTTGATACTTCGAAAAATCAATATCCTCAACAGTGGGGGTAAATTTTTTTTCTGGAAAAGCCCATAGGGAGCGTAGTGCAGGGGTAGAGCATCAGGCGATGGTGCGCAAGGTTGTGGGTCTAACCCTACGGACGCGTCATACCAAAGACTTCGTACTTAGTACAAAAATGGTACTTGATGCCTCTCTGCTTGATGCTCGGCAATTAAGGGAAAGATCAATGGTAAGTGGGTAGATAGCTATCGAAAGAGGAGTTTTCGGGTTACCTCCGACTGTGGTTGTAGACTTACTTTATTTACCAATATACCTTTTCATAAATTATGTCAAGAACATCACTTGCTTCGTATTCAAACAATTACGACGGTGTTTATGTCCCCTTGAGACATTAAATGATTTTTTTGTGAATAGAAAGTAGTTTTATTAAAATCCACTGGGTGTTAATCACCGTGACAATAATTTCAAACCGAGGCAAGTGATGTTTGTGACGTAATTTATTAAAATTTTTATTAAATTAACAGTCTCCAGTTTCCAATATTGAATGGTTTATTCGATTTCAATTTCTTTTGATTACAGGGGAAGGCCATACACCTTCAGGATCATCAGGCTACGGAACAACAGGAGATGAAGGTTCGTACAACATCCAAACAACGTCCATTTGATGTCCATAAACTCTGGTTAAGACGGTCCACTTTTCGCCTGCGCAAAATAGGCAAAAAATTAGGCTGTCTAAAGTCATTGCATTGCCCTCTTTTAAGGTCAATGCAATGTCTTCTTATCGTTAACCAGCAAAGATTTTGATTGCCCACTTTTTGTCTACTATGAGCCTGAACCTTTCATGTCTTTAAAAACACATTGCTTACCTGGTTTGCAGAAAACAGTTTTGAACACGAATGGATTTATGAAAATTCCAGGAACACAGGAAATGCTGAAAACACACCACCTCGAGAGGTAAGGTGTTTCTGGGAAATGATTTTTGCCAAAAACACCCCAAAAAAGCATGAAAGGTTCAGAAAAAGTGTTTCGGACAAAGTGTTTCAGTGTTTTCGGGACTTTTTTGACATGAAAGGTTCAGGCTCTATAACAATTAGAAAAGGCATGGCAGAAACTCGGCCGTCTAAACTAGAGGTAACAGCCGTAAAACGTTACTTAAACGTTGAACGTTGAAACGGCCTTTGTCGCTGACAGTACATTTTATAAGCAGTACTTAAATAGCCCCTGCAAAGGCAGGCAATAATTTCTTCGAGGAGTTTTTGATATTTCCTCACTTTATGATGGATGAGCCGCTTGCGCTGAATCCAACCATTGTTAGTTACGTGAGGGGTGACAATAAAGGGCCCCTACCACCTAGACTGGTAGAAAATGAGCTTAGGGTAGATAATATGTATGAATGCATGAGCGATTGCCGGATGGTCTGAGACGTTGTCACCACAAACCATGGGTTCCCTGCTGGAATCTCCATCCCTTACATTGTTCCGCCCAATCTGCTGTCAGCCAGACAGGCGGCCCGGAGAACACCTTTAATAACCAAAATACTGTATTTACCTAAAACAATCCAAAAGCTCCCTCAACAATCAATAGCGCCAAAATTGCAAAAATTCTGATATTGCTGCGGTATAGCCATTCTTTTGCAGTTCTTTTACGATTTTAGCGCTTTTGATGGTTAAGGGAGTGATTGGATTGTTAAGGGTAAGTACGGTACTCCCTTTACCCTTTCCGGACGCACGAGCAATGGAGTAGCCAATACCAGTATATCTCGAGAGCCTTCCAAAGAACTCCTTCAGCTACCGTTTGAAAGAATAGAACATTTTAAGTAAGATGGGTCTCTTCGAGGCGCCGTACCCACTACAACGTTCGTCTTGAGACTTGCGAAATAATTTGAATCCTTTTTTTTTTCTCAAAAAAGACATTTCTTTCGTTCGTCCGGAAAGGGACAAATTATTTAGATTATCTTTAGATAAGGCCTATCAACCGATAGTATCGATTTAAATGAATTCCTTTAAAGGTTTTATTTTTACATAAGTGTTCCTTTTTCATATCAGAAACATTTAATTTCATTTCAGGATAGTTTTAGGCACTTCGTGACTAAAAATTGTCGCAAATATTTAGCGGGGAAGCGTTTTTTTATAAAGACGGGGTGTTCGATTTTTCAAAAAATAGTATACATTCTTCTATCAAAATATGGCAGGGGTTTTTACCGGCTTTTCATGAAACGAATGATTGTGTATAAAGCTCAGAGAACTGCCTGAGTTTCTCCCGTGTGTGCTGAATTTATTGTTTTTCCCAGTAAAATTCTACAGAGCTTTGAAATTCTTTTTGGACCTACCGCCGGGTGCCCCGGTGGAGGTTCTATAAATTACACGTTTTTTTTTTTTAAGAAACACACTTTTAAGAAACATGAGGCTCAGAATGCCTAAAAACTAAGAAACATCTAAGAAACATGCTGAGGCTGAGAATGAGAAAATAACATTTTTTAATCCGGTTTTTTAAAGAATCTTCCAATCCAGCCTTTCATAAGGCTGATTATGTCAAAAAGTTTAGAAACATGTAAGAAACATTTAAGGCTCAAAAGGCCGATTTCTTAAGAAACATTGAGGCTGCTTGGTAAAACTAGTTTCTTAAAAAAAAAAAAAACGTGTAACCCATGTCCGTTCGTTCGTCCGTCCGTCCGTCCGTCTGTTACCAGCTTTTCTCAGGATTGGCTCATTAGTTTTTTCTGATTTTTTGCACAATGATGCAAAATGGCAATGCCCAGAACGTGACGGAGCCCGATTTTTGAGAAAAAATATATTTGGGCAAATTTGGGCCAAAAACTGCCTAAAAATAGGGTTTTTTGGACTTTGTGCAAAATTCTGTCATTACTTTTTTCTAATTTTTTGTGCAAAGATGGAGGGCAAGATTTTCTAAAGAATGGCTGAAGTGGTTTTTCCCGGAAAATTCTTATTCGCCTTAAAAAACGGATTTTCGTATTTTGGGGAAATTCCCTTTGACCAAATAAGAAAATATAGCTTTTCTCAAAGTTGACTCATTATTTTTTTCTGATTTTTTGCACAATGATGCAAAATGGCAATGCCTAAAATGTGACGGCGCCCGATTTTCGAAAAAAAATATATTTGGGCAAATTTGGGGCAAAAACTGCCTAAAAATAGGGTTTTTTGGACTTTGTGCAAAATTCTGTCATTACTTTTTTCTGATTTTTTGTACAAAGATGGAGGGCAAGATTCTTTAAAGAATGGCTGAAGTGTTTTTTCCTGGAAAATTCTTATTCGCCTTAAAAGACGGATTTTCGTATTTTGGGGTAATTCCCTTTAACCAAATAAGAAAATATAGCTTTTCTCAATGTTGACTCATAATTTTTTTCTGATTTTTTGCACAATGATGCAAAATGACAATGCCCAAAATGTGACGGAGCCAGATTTTTAAGGAAATTTTTTTTGGGCAAATTTGGCCCAAAAACAGCTTAAAAGGTTTTTTGGGTCTGAATGGTTTAAGTGATTTTCGTAATTGGGGAAATTCCTTTTTACCATTTTACATTATTCAACACACAAGCTTTATTTTTCCATTCTGAATTTTTGTACAATTATTGTCACTTTTTTCTTATTTTCATCTGATGTTAATCCCCGTGTTAATCATTTGGTAGGTCCATTCAGCATGTTGCTTGTTTAGTCATAACTTTTTATAAACTCAATTTTTGGACCTACCTCCGGTTACCCCGGTGGAGGAAATGGTACCATTCGGCGTTGTTGGTCTGTTTTGTTTTTAGATGTGCCACTAGGCCATACCATCAACACCATTATCACAAGAAACTACGGCAAAGCCGACAAATCACCAACTTTGTCTTGCCACCTGTCTAAAATTCTTCCCGAATTAATTATTTCATAATATCATTGTACCTTAACTTTGGATGACCAACAGCACGAGTAACATTAGAGACGGGACGATTATCATTCATCTTAGCAACGTGCTCGAGCCAGCATGGTGACTTTTGTTGAGAAAAAATTCAACATCCTTGGCAGTAAATACCTCCTCAATACTAACAAAATCTTGAGTCAGACACATTTGGGGGGACAGCCAAGCTTTCTCAAGACTTTAAACAAAATTTCTCTATTTAAAATGTCAAACGCCTTAGCTGTTCAGGAAGTTGCATAGAATGACATTGCTGCGAAATTCCGCACTGTTGGGTTTTTTTCGCAACGCTTCGACGGATGCGCTGCTATTCTATACAACGCTTCCAATCGAAGCCTGTAATTGAAAATTATGAATAGCCGAGCTTTCTTCTTTAAATCACAAGCAAAATCAGGCAAAATTTCGCTTTTTTGAACAAATTGGCGCTTATTTGAGTCGAGAAAGCTGTATAAAGAATGATTGTGAAAAGCACCTAGTTAGGCATTCAAAATCATAGGGGTGAAAAATTTACTTTTGGAATGTTCTACAAAATGCACATAATTTTGAGACCCCGTTCGACACCCATAGACCACGGTTTTGGTTCAAAGACAATCGATAAAGACTTTCATTTTTGGACCTACCCCGGTGGGGTGGAGGTCCTATAAATTAACCCATGTTCGTTCGTTAGTTAGTTAGTGTGTTAGTTACCAGCTTTTCTCGAGATCGGCTCATTAGTTTTTTCTGATTTTTGGCACAAAGGTGCATGACCATAAACCCTCGAATGTGACGGAGCCCGATTTTCGAAAAGAAAAATTTTTGGGCAAATTTGGGCCAAAAAAACGGCTTAAAAACGGGTTTTTTTGGACTTTGTGAAAAATTGGATCATTAATTTTTTCTGATTTTTAGCATGAAAGTAGGGTACAATCATAGTTAAAGGATGGCTCAAGCAGATTTATGCAAAAAAATTTTTTTGGCTCAAAAATCGCATTTTTATCTATAAGAACCACTTTTAATAAGATTACATCAATGTTCTTAGCCATATTATTATTATTATTTTTATTAGTTTTTTTACGATGAAAATGTCACGGTGGAGGGTAATGATTTGAGTTCTGTGAACACTTATTATTTTTTTGGCTGAAAAACGAATCTTTATCCATAAGAATCACTATTTATGAGTTTATTTATTTATCAATGTTATTAGCCAAATTGTTTTTTCATTATTATTGTTTCTAACAGAAGAAAATGTCACGGTAGAGTGCGACGGTTTGAGTTTTCTGGAAACCTTATTTATTAAGCTTTGCATTTTTCTGATAGTGGTTTTTATATCTCCTCAAATCTCCTTAGGAAATTGAAATTTTGAATATTTTCTTCTAAAATCTCCTAAAATATATTTTACCAAGTTTTCAAAAATTTAATTTACTCTGATTATCAAATTTTCATTGCTAAATTATCCTATTCATGGCATACATGATTGTTGACAAAAGCATTTCACTCTGTATGCTTAAAGGTTTTTAAAAACATTGGAAGTTATGAAAATTTTGTAGAATTTTCTCCTCAAAAAATAAATCCTAAAATTCTTTTAAAAAGTGTGGAATCTCCTCAAAACTCCTAAATCTTTTCCCCGTAAATTTCAGTTTCTCCTAAAAAAATAGTTGAAAATCACCTAAAATCACCACTAAATTCTCCTAAATTTTGATCAAAACAAAATAGTGGCAACCCTGGTTTGAACCTGTGCTGGCAAATTTCCCACAAAATTTAGTATCGAAATACCAAGATTTCACATTAACTCAAATCTACTTTTTTGAATGGACCGGGACTCTACCAAGTTTAGTGTTGTTTATGGTAATCCTCTTTAATAATCGGAAGATTTAACGATTCTTCAATGGGATTCGTTCAATGTTGTGGATGAGACTTTTGCCGACATCGGCCTGTTGATTGAGAAGTTCACTGAAATGTTTAACCCATCTTTCGTTGATATCTGGAGTAGACATAAGAAGGGTATCATTCCTCGATCGAATAGGATGGTTCGTCTTGCTCCTGTGACTGTTAACCATATTGTATTGACTGTTGCATAGAATTATTTTTGGTTCTTGGACTTAGCAAAATGTTCGGCCCTTATATCCCATTCTTGAAACCATTGGTTTGCCTGCTACGGTCACGTAATTCAAGAATAATGATCTTATCAATTGGAGCATCATCCAGACAAGCTCGTAACTCTTCGTAAAATTGTTTCTTTTCCTTCTTTGCATTGTTGGTCCGTATACACGGTTACAGGATACAAAAATCGTTTCCTTTCAACATTCTTCGTATTGTCGAAATTCGATCATTTACAGGGATAGGGTTAATATAATAATTTGCTGATGAGCTCGTTGCAAATTGCAAACCCCGCACCGGCTTCTTTTCTCTCACCTCCAATCCAAAATATTTCTCCAACAGAAGCTTTGTTGAATCTTTAAAAATAATAGTTGTGGCACTTTCAGGTCAGATCGAACAATCGCTGTCCGAATTTTAGAAAGCTTGCTTTGAACGGATTTCGCTTCTTGTTCATCACGACCACGATCAGGGGCGCATCGGTTGTGCCAGATGCGGTAGCTTGATCAGTTAGATTCAAATTCAGCACCATCATAATGTCAAGGTGAAGTATTCCTTAGCAGAAGATCATGATTGACCAGTGATACTCTCTTCTCACAGACCCGGTAGGATTTTTTCAGCCAGTGGGGATGGAAATAACGGGACTGAAATTTGATGAGGATTGATATTCTTATATTTTTTATTAATAGGTATTTCAATTTTTTTGTTTTCAAGTCAGAAAATCCAGTGGGGATGCGAGATAAAGCATAATATTTTGCAGTGAGGATTGATTTATTTGATTATTTTCAGCGGGGACAAAAATTGGAGGATAATTTTCCACCGGGGACGATATTTCGGACAATTTTCCACCGGGGACGATATTTTGGACAATTTTCCAGTGGCACAATATAGTTGAAATGACTGAATGATACTTCCGTTGCTTTTTACCAGGAATGTTGCCGAGTTGACAAAATACTTTCCTACCAAGCGCCGGAGCTGGTAGCGAGTTGGTAGCCAGAACCGCCATAATCGTATCCTGAGAAGGGGTCTAAGGATGAACACCCTCGCTATTGGATGGTAGGTTACTTTGCGGACCGCGAACACCATCGTTCATAGATATTACTACTAATTCAGAGTCGTGCGTTCTCGTAGGTCTCCCTCGCTGGTTACATTTCTTAGGGACACAAGATTTGTCATAGTAGTTTAGATGTTTAAAGATTTCAACCATGTCACTTACCTCGCGTCTGTATTTTAGACTAGTTATTCCGATTTTTTGCATTCGATTTTCATAGCTTATAGCTGTCCACATGTCCCAACTGTTTTAGATGCGCGTCGCTGAACACCTTCTATCAATCTCGCGTGTTTTTTTTTTTGTGAACAGATAACATGGGCGTATTCTAAGTGTGGTCTGACAAATGTTACGTACAGTTTTCGAAACAATTCAGGAGTGAGGTATGTGAAGGTCCGTCTAATAAGACCAGCTATTGAATTAGCTTTTTTCACCTGATTTGATGTGTCGGTCGAAGGAGAGATTCTTATCGACGATAACACCAAGATCTTTTTCGAATGATACATGTTCAAGGATTTTATCCCCTAGTGTGTATTGGTGTACATGTTTGATTTGGCTTTCCTAGGGTTAGCACATGACATTTATTAGGATAAAAAGTTAATAACCATGTTTCGGACCACTTTTGTAGTTGGTTGATATCGTTTTGAATTACTAGCTCTTCCTCAACTTATTCCACTTTATTGACGAGTTTGGTGTCGTCAGCAAAAAGGAGTCTCTTAGAGCAACGAGAAATCTTTCCTCGTTGCTATCTTCTTCGCATGGGGAAGACCAATGTTTCCAATCGATCTTTCCGTAGTTAAAGTCTCCTACAAGACATAGGTGAGTGTATTTTGGGTTTAAGCAGAGATCTTTTATGAGCTTGTTCATGTTCTTGTTATTTTCATCGTAGTCGTTTGATTCCGTTTTGGTTGGGCTTCTATAAAAGCAGCCAAATAACATGGTGTCTTTGTTCTGCATTGCTATTTCTATCAGGCAGACCTCTTCAAATCGAATTTTTTTTCTATTTGTAGGATGAGGTGTTCAATGGAGTTGTGAACTAGTATTGTAATTCCTCTTCTTTTTTCCATTCCAATATTTGTTTTATATGGTGTGGAGTAATTTTCGAAAGAGTAGTCTTGGTCTTTTCTCTCGGAGACTCGTTTGGTGTTTACCTCAGTGATGTGGCAATTATATGTGGTTGTTCTGCGATTACATTTTTTAATAGTTCATTTTTCTTTTTACTTGTCATTTGGTCAGCGTTTGTGTAAATTATCGTAAGTTCTCTAATTGTTGGGGTTGTTTCTGTAGGTTTGTTCATGTTTTGGTTTGATGGGTTTTCATTTGAGCTATCGTCGTTATCATTTTTGTTTGGCCTTATTGGCTGGTTGGGTTGTTGTCTGTACGTTGGTTTATCTGTTGTTTAGTGTCGTTTTTTTGTAAACCTTCTTTAGGACGAATCCGTTTTTTGAGGATCCTCGGACTCTCCAAATGAACTCATTCGAGGTAAGATTACGATTTAGGTCTTTAGCCTGCTGGGACAGTTCTTTTATAGCATTCACGGTCGGATCTACAGAGGTCTTCCGTGATGTTTATGCCCTTATACCTTTCATTTTCCTTTAGTGACGGGAGATTTCCCATTAGCTTATCTTTATCTTCTTCACTATTGAGGCATATCAATAGTGGACGGTAGGGCTTCTTCCCTATTCTAAAAACTTTCTTGAGGTGACATGAAGATCATTTACTAATTGTTCAGCCCATTTACAGTCCCTAGTATGATTGGATGTGTCACTATTATCACATACCTGCTCTTGTTCTTTTATTCCATGCACAATGATGTTTGTACTTCTTCTTCTCTTCTCCATCTCGTGGGCTATCTCTTCGTCTCTTGCTTGTTTTATCGCAATCTCGATTCCGTTTGTATCACTCGTCTGCTGAGAGAGACCAGATTTGGTGACTATTCTGAATAGGACTTCAAAGCTTGCTGGCATTCATCTTTTATCGTTGACAGGATACTGTACTTGAACTCATCAAGCTTTCTTTAAAATTTCTTTTCCGCAAACTCAAGTGTATGCAGGCCAGGATCAGCTTTAAGATCATTTTTCAAAAGTTGGAGATCGACGTCTTTTTCCTCGAGCTGTGGGACCTACCTCGGTGGAGCTCCTATAAATTAACCTCTGTCCGTTCATCCGTCCTTTCGTTACCAACTTTTCTCGAGATTGGCTCATTAGTTTTTTCTGTTTTGCACAAAGATGTGTAACTATAAACCCTCGAATGTGACGGAGCCCGATTTTCGAAAAAATGTCTTTGGGCAAATTTGGGCCAAAAAACGGTTAAAAAACAGGTTTTTTGGACTTTGTGAAAAATTGGATCATAAATTATTTTCTAATTTTTTGCATGAAAGTAGGGTACCATCATAGGTAAAAGATGGCTCAAGCAGATTTTTGTAAATTTTCGGCTCAAAAAACGCATCTTTATCTATAAGAATCACTATTAATAAGCATACATCAATGTTCTTAGCCAAATTACTCAATTTTTTGATGAGATAGATGTTTATTTTGCTCACAAAGTCTTGAATATGAAAGAATATTTCAAGAGCATGAAATTTTGGTTTCTAAATGTTTTTTTATAATAAACAAATGACTGATTTTAATGGATCGTCACTATTTGTAATCTATTATACAAATTAGAAGTTTAAGTTTAGATGAGAATCTTTTTTACCACCTTTCCGCCCTACAGTTATGGTTGCATGCAGCCCTTATAAATAGAAAATATGATTGTACAGGTGGGGACAATTTTACCCAAAAACTTATACTAAAGAGGCTAACCATGATATTTGATGCCAAAACTTACACAATACGTCTAAACCTTTCTCCATATATTATGCAAATTAGAAGTTAAAGTTTAGATTTTGCCACTTATATCCTCGTTTATGCATTTCTTTCATTAATTTGTGAACATTTTTAGGTGAAAAATTTCATTTTGATGTTTTTATAACTGATTATGCACCGAATTTTAAGGGTGATTATTGAGTATTTAAAGAAGAGAGAAAGCTAAGGATGAAATATTGTTGGAACATTTTGCATTAATGAACGGCTTTCTAACGGAATGCCATCAAGAAACATTTTCTGATTCTTTTAGCCCGATTCAAATGAAGAAAAGGCCAACACATTTTGTCAACAATTACCAACAAGTTATGTAGAAAACTTCTTATAAAGATGCAAGAATGTTCAGGTATTCATTTTATCCATTAACGCATTACCGTAGTTTGGAAGCTCTCTCTGTTAGAAAAACCAGGAAAATTCGAAAATGTCACTCCAATGTAGATATAGTCTTAACCTTGACCGAAAGGTTTGAATAATCCTCAACAACTTTGATGAACATGATGGGAATTGATCATTTGGTACTCCATAGTAATCGTAGTCCCATGATTTAGTAGCCCGGCTTCCACTAAGAGCTTTTTTATAGACTGGATGGCGTAATTAAGTGGCCCGGTGGTATATGGTAAATATCCTTTTGCTTCTTTATATATATTTTTGCTGTTTTTAGAAGGTAAAAATAGGATGAAGATGTGTGTTTTTTTTTAATTAAATGATTTCAAATCGGCTATTAATGTTTGTTTCCCATTCGCAATAATATTTTTTCTGCAGTTTAGAATTTTTAATTTTTTTTTTTTTTTCAAAATGGTGTCAATGGTGTCCTCCAGGTTTTCAGGTCCCCCCATCTGGGGCCTAAAACCCCATTTGGTTTTTTGACCGAGGGTAATTTATCCAGAATTTCACGAAAACAAGCATGGGATTCCTGGTTAATCTCATGCTTTGGATTGAAATTCTAACAATTCTGAAAGACGTCAATTTAACGCTGGAATTCAATCTGAAAATTTAAAAAGAGGTCTCAAAAAATTCATAGAATCGCGATTTAATTCAAACGATGAAAATCTCACTTTTGCGGGAAATTACAAAATCTAGGAGGGCAATTACAAAAGCTACAGTAGGAGGGAAATTACAAGTTCGCGGGAAATTACAAATTAACGTAAGCAAAAACGTCAATCGAATTTCAATCAACCATGACATTAGAAATATTACAGCTAATCATTGCACTTTCTACCCCCACTTCCCATAAAATTTCTTGAAATCCCCCATTTGGATTAGTCCCCCGTCGACTTTCTCACCGGAACTTTAAATCTTGAAAAGCGTTAAAATAACCGGAATTCTCAATATATTTCAACCATGATTGTAGTAGAGTTTCAAATGGTCTAGCAAGTTTCTTGTACTTATCATCGTTGAACATTGAGAGTTTAATGGCGAAAGTTCGAGGGTCATGCGAAATACATGTTTAGCATATACCAGTTGCTGTTTCACTATAAAACTGGACCAATCAGATGTACCACATACTCCATGGAGTCTT
Source organism: Clytia hemisphaerica (assembly GCF_902728285.1). Lineage (NCBI taxonomy): Eukaryota > Metazoa > Cnidaria > Hydrozoa > Leptothecata > Clytiidae > Clytia > Clytia hemisphaerica. Next base: position 791,281 of record NW_027103564.1, on the reverse strand, counting down.
TTGTTGGTTATTTCATAACGGCAATTGTTGTTAGACTCATAAGAAGATGATACGAGTTTTCAAAGAACTATTGAAATTTTGAAGAAGATTGGTCATTTCTGCGAATTTCTTGTTTGCCTGTTAATTCCGGTAATTAATTTCGATGTCGCCGGTATTGGGTCAGCGAGTGCATAGGAAAAAACGCAGAACCAATATAGTAAAGGCTACTATTGGGTTGCTCAAAGTTTATAAAAGATCCGAGATATTTGAAGGATTAGACGTTTTTGATATCAATGTTCCTTAATTTGATGATGCATTCTGGGTAATCCTGTTCGGTACGGAATCGTAGACTTAGTTTTTAACGCATTTAGTGATAGGCTGAATCGAGCAAACGTTTGATTTAAAAGGTTGATAGAAATTTGCGAGTCTAGTTGACTGGTGGGAAAGAGGATGAGATTGTTCAACAGCTTTTCGGGTTCTAGGCCTAAAGATTTTCATGAAGTGTTTAAATTTTGACACTCAAGCCCAAAGGGGCTAGGCTCGAGACCGAGATGGGAAATGAAACCACTTATTTCCCATCCAGAACTTCTGCGCGTGGTTTTTACACATATGCATGGATTGAAGCTAAAATCTATCACTAGGTTTATAAAAATGCTGTCCTCAAAAACAAAGGAACCTCTAGATACAATCCGTCGTCATGATTATGGCGCGTTCTAGGCGCGTTTTAAATGGTAAAATAAGTGGCTTCACTTTTTCTTGCCTGGGAAAGGTTAGAGTTCAACTCTAGCCCTTCGGGCTTTAAACTCAATGTGTTAAATTTATCAACTTCAAAGCTTTATTATGTCTTTATATTAGGCGAGACCAATTTAATTTGTTGTTCTACGGGCGCGACCGACCCAGCATTTGCTGCAAACGAAAAAATAATAATATTGAATTTCCTATGCCACAAATCTCTAATCTAGTCATTTAAAAAATTTACAATTGAAAAAAGTTGAAACGAATCTTGAATCACGAATTCTGTGCACAAAAGATTTCATTACAAATTCCATCAAAGATGAATGATGAATTTCTAACCAAGATTATTTGAAAATATTAAAGCCTAATTTCCTTCCTTGATTAATGAAAATCTTATTTTTATTTTACCGACCGACCGACTCATATTTTGTCAACGGTCTGCCCGTAGAACAACAAATTAAATTGGTCTCGGCTTATGTACTTTGTTCTTAAATTTGGAACGTTTAGGGGCCATAAATTTGATAGGTGTTTGGTTATTTTTTTTGTGTTTGTGATTGAAGCTCATTTTCTCAGTGGAGGTCTCCAAATAGTCTCTTAGGCTCAGGCTCAAAAAAGATATAAAAAGTAAAAGAACGCTAAAAATTAAAAGTTGACTTTATTAAAAAGCAAAAAATAAGATTATGAGATTTCAAAACTTTGCAATATTGAAATTTCAAGAATAATTTTTCGTTCACAATTTTTTTCAGTTAGATTTATAGTACTCGAAAACCAAAATGCTGAGGTGTTCCAATTTGAATTCTGATTTTTCGAGGGCGTTAGTACAGAGATGATGGTGTTAAAGGGCGGTGTTTCGATCTTTGACGGGCGGTTCTGTACTGTCTTCTAAGTGTTGTTCGTCAGAATTCAAATTGAAAATCTCAGCATTTGGGCTTGATTTTGAAAGTTTATTATAATTATATCTTACTGAAAACGAGTGTGAACGAAAGATGTGCATTGTAAAATCTATTGTTAGTCTCGTCATAATGAAAAAGAGAATCATAGAATTATCTCAAGTATCGCCTGATCAACATTCGTAAACCCCACCTTAAAAACTTACTTCAATCCCAAAACCTTTTTTCTCTTTAAAAAAATAGCCTTACAAAGGTTGAAAAAATATAGATATATAACAAAATTATAAACAGATATACTAGTGTGTCAATTCTGATATTTACCATAAACTTTGGTAGATGTCATTCATGTATTGAAACGCTTTCTCAGACATTATGGGTTCCGATTATCTGGTACTCGATGTAGAAATTTTCTTCCGACACGCTAAAGCTCTGAAGGTCGGGAAAATTATAAACATCTGGAACCTTTGGATTACGGAATTTCTCCTGACCGCGTTCGTAAAATTTAGAAAGAGTCTGGGGACGGTAAAAAGTTACTAGTGCCCCGAACTAAGAGTACACATGCAAAAAAATTTCCCGTGCGATTTCTAAATAGTGCTCCGAACTGAAAAATGTAAACAAAGCAGGACGGGAACTAAAAATTTATTGAGAGCGGCTCTAAACCCAAACCCAATTACAGTTCAATTTATAGCAATAAAATGCGAATTCTTTGCTGCTACTAGAATAAATAAGTTTGTCTCCTCACATCGAATGACAATTTCACCTATTCAAGATCTTTTACTGCCTACAGAAAGTAAACAAGCAATGTCACGAACCAAACAATTAGAAGAGAGTGGCCATGAGCCAAATTTCCCTCAATCTAGTCCAATTTATACAGCAATATGTGAACTTTTTGCTATTTCCAAAATCACTAAGCTTGCCTCAACACACCAAATGAAAATTACACCTGCACTAGATCTTTCACTACCTGAAATATGCATGTCAGCCTCTAAAAATAGAGTTTGGCGAAACAGGCAAAGATGGTCCTATTACCAAAAAATAAAAGCTTTTTCCCCAAGATACTGATACAATATATGGGAACCTCCCTCCAACTTTGTTATTGGTGAAGGAGGATTCTGGCTTTTCTAAATAAACAACACACAGGTCATGATCAACAAGTTTGTTGATGTCGGTTGGGGTTGGGCAGTCCGCTGCTCTGCATGGAGGGCGGTCGACAGGCTCTAAAGGTCTAAATTGGAATGCAGCAGTTTAAAATTCCAGCATAAAAATTATTGGTAAAACTAAACAAAACATACCTGATATGCTTTCTTTGATTTGGCCTTTGAAAATATAACCAGTCAACCACCAAAAACAAATAAATAACAAAAGATAATAATCATGCAATGTCAAGCATTTTTAACTTGGTGCACTTACTAAGAAATTACACTAGGTACTAAATATAATACTGAAAAAGTAATGAAACTGTCAAGTTTCAATAAATCCACCAAAATAAACCAAAAACAGCCAACAATCGAAGGTTTGAATATTTCTCAAGCCTTCTCAGGCAGCAGAGATTTTCATGCTAAATTCAGTCGGGTGCAACCGATAGTCAAGCAAAAAGTGTAAGGACGGCTAGACACGACTGTGATGCGGTACATCAAACGATGACTACTATAGGTCTCCGATGGTATATTGGTCCGCTCCTTTAGAGCTTTAGCGTGGGCGGCCGCCAATACGCCATCGGAATATCAGATAAGGGTTCCGAAGCTGGCGGTTCTGGGACGCCAAAGTGCTCATAGCTGAAAAGCAAACAAATAACTTTATACATTGGAGTCTCCCAGACCATTTTTCATGACGTTTTAGCGTTCTGTTATCTGACGCTGCCCCTCTTGAAATTTTGGTAAAAACAGCCTTTCTTATGAAAAATCAGTAGAAAAAGTGCCCTTTTTGACTAGCAACAGCCGTTGCCCTGCCTTTCTAAAATAATGGTCTGTCTCCATAACTTGACCACGCACAAGGAACACAAATACAATGAAAATAACTAAAATGATGCAGAAATTGTCAGTTTACCATAAGCTTTGGTAGGCGTCATTCATGTATCGAAAAGCTTTCTCAGTCATAGTAGGTTCTGGAGCTGGCTGTTCTGGGACCCAAAAGCAATCAAAACTAAAAATTAAAAAGTACAAAAAAGTACTGAACATGTTAGATTATTTTCAGATTACAATCGACTCTCACTAATTCGAGCTTTTATGGTAAATCTGATATTTTTTTCAAACTACAGAGGGATTCGATGTATATAAATTTTTTTAAAGTTTTTATTTTATGAGATTTTCTTCTTGACGAATAATATAAAGTTCGAATTGACGAGGGTTCACTTGAATTTAAAACTCAACATTTGTAGCTCTCAAAAGTTGTCTTTATTAATAAAAAAATTCAATATTATCTTAGGGATAGAGATTTTTTATTATTATATCAATGATTCTTACCGAACATCTTTCGCGAAGTCGCAAGTTTTCTGACTGAAATAATCCAGCCAGTTGTCTCCCTCTCGAAGGTCATCTTGGTGTGATGATTGGGAGCTATAACGAAATCGAATAGAAAACTTTAAAAACATTAAAGGAAAACAATTCTGACGGAAAGAAAATTCGCAGACTCACCAAAATTCCGCTAAATGAAATTCCTGTCAAAAATTTAGTTTTTCCAGCAGCCGCCAAATTAATGCCAATACAAATTTACGTGATTTTTCTGGGCTATTCTACCCAATACGTCACTCACGTCCAATAAGCTTTTGAAAGAGTGACGTAGTGTCAGAAGACTTTGTAAGGATGCATTTTCCTGAAAAAGGGCTTTGCTTCGTTATGTCAAATAATAGTCCAATTTTAAATCTTAGGGGAGGGGTAAATACGTGCATTCATTCTGAACAGGGCAATTGACAGGCGCTTTGTACACCCCTGTGTCACTGACACGGTGAAATTCCCTACCCATTGGAGAATTTGGCCAGAATTTCGTCCCCGGTGGGAAACATATCCTACAATTTTAGCACCACTGGGAAATTTAATTTCTTTTATCCCCTTTTAAAATTCAATTTGAAAATCCCCCACTGGACTTCTTCTTCTATCCCCATTGGGATCTCGCTGTAGGAAAAAAATTCAACTGGGCTGTGAGGCAGGGGTGTCTCTGTTAACAGGCAATAGTTCATCAGAGCTATGTTTGTTTACCATGTTTGTTTTCAGCCAAAATATTCATTTCCGTTTGATTCTTTCCAACGCCAACGGTGCCAAAGTTTCTATTTAGGACCCATTTCTAGACTCACTATCGAAGTTTGAATTTTTGAATTTGCCGATCAGAAAAGTCTTTTTTTTTTAACTTTAAAATAACATGATAACAGTTGGCCATCAATTTTCTTATGGGCACGGTAAACCTCTGAATACCCATGGAAATTAACCATCTGAGGAAAATAGGCCTCCCGCGGAAAATCCAGCAAGAATGTTGTTGTGCGCCAGAAAGTCAAAATGATTTTCAGTTAAAATTTTTAACTGAAACACGAGAACAACTCAAAGAGCAAAGCGCAATTGAAAAATAAGAAAATTTCAGTAAAAATTTATGAAAGTGCTTATTTTAAAGAAAAGCTTGTAGATAAAATCAGATAAAGAATATTACCAAAATCCCTTAATGAGTTCATGCACTTGGTTGATCACCCAGTTGTAAACCTGCTGCATCCACGTTTGCCAAGCTTCTGGCTCTTGAGTAGAGCTATTAATGTCAGGATCAATACGTCTATAAAAACTATAAAAAAAAGAAACTGTGAAACTTAACTCCATCAGTGCTGTGTGCTGGAGCTAAAGCAAAATGGGTCATGTTTGGGTTCGTTGGAAAGCTCTTTTCAAGATCTATCTTTTAAGTGTGCCACTTTTTATCAATCAGAATTACCGGTAGCCGAAAGAAAATTTCATCACCCTCTTGGAGGAATGCAACGAAAGATAATTTATTTATCTTTATGAGTACTTCTAAGGTCCAGAATAGTAGGGGCGAGGTCTGAAATGTTTTCAAAATCTCATAAACGGTTGGGTGAATAAAAGGGGGGCGGGGGTACGAAAAAAAACCCCAAAATAAGGTAACAAGAGCCGCAAAGATGCGGATAAATATTTCCTTTACAAATGTTAGAATAATAATTAATGTCCTCAAGTCCCTAAGAATTTCAAAATTCCATTTATGTTATTGTCGGTATTTACAGGATTATTCATAAGATGACTGTAGGTTCAAAGCTACGGATCACGGAATATATATTATATATATATTCTTGTTCCCAAGAAGGTCCTCTTTCAAATGAAACTAAAATTTTTCGATTACGACGATTTTTTAATTGCCGATGACGTCATCGATGACGTCATTTTTTGAGCTATTTTCCTTTATAGCTTCTCAAATATTGATTTTCAGGTATATGCTGTGATATTTTTTGGAATCCTTGGATAAATCTCTCTAATATATATAAGCTTCTAATTTTCACTTTCATTTTCAAGCCCCAGCGAAAGTGATGACGTCACATGGAGACCAGCAAAATGGTCAACAATTTTCTCACCACTCGTTTTTGTGATCTTATAAACCTAATTGATCATTTAAAAAAGTTAGATTGCTTTTAACAACTCTGTGCACACTGGGAAACATTTCATAATCTGAAAGAATGTCGATAGGAAAAAATTCCCCTAACAGAAGCCATTTTATGATTTTCAAAAGCATGCTGCAAGAGCAAAAAATGTCACATACTTGGAAACAATCAAAATTTTCAAAAAAATGTCAGAAAATAAAATAAATTGTCATGCCAGGAAATCACTTGAGTTTTCTTCAGTTCACGACAAAACTTTTCCACGTTTTGAATGCACGTGTAATAAAATCTCCAAATTTATCACAAAAGTTTCCACGTTTTAAATATACATACTGTCAACTGCTTTAACTTGGGACGATTGGTCGAAACATGGGACTGTTTGATATCCGGTCTGTATTTTCACTAACTTGTTAAATCTCTTTAACAACAAATTTGTTTTGATAACTCCACCAAGTTTATCAATCATACTTCCTTTCATAACATGTCACGATAACTTTCACTGATAGCGACGATTGGAGAATTAGAGAACGGCCGCTGCCTAACCACCTATCGCCTGATGGGATTAACAAATAACGCGCGTGTGTAACTTGCCGCCCATTTTTTTAATACGCCGTTCATTAACTCGAATCAAATGACTTTGGAGGTTCGGTGAAATGGTGGCCAAATTGCCGTCCCATGTTTTGTCAGATAGTCCCAAGTTGGAGCAGTTGACGGTAAGAAAATCACCAAATTCACGACAAAAGTTTTCCACGTTTTAAAATGCACGCGGGGAAGAAAATCTCCAAGTTCAAGAAAAATTTTAATTGTACATGTGAGGTGATTTCAAATTATTTACATCCATATTCAATGCAATAAACCTTTTAAGAAGTATAACATAACATTCTTCATATTGGGGCCGTGGTGTTCCGAATTCGGTTATCAGCTAAATCAGTTAAATTTATAACCGCAACGAGTTTTCACTATCTGTCACTAACCCCAGCAGTTAATTCATTGTTGTAGATAAAAAAACCAAGGGAATTTTAATCATTAACCAGTCAATTTTGCTCCATGTTTACATTTTTAGCTACTGTAAAATCAGTTCATCAACCATTCCCATTGTTGCATTGTCGGCTTGCATTCGTTGGGTGCAAACTTTTTTCATATTGCAAGTATGTAATTTTTCAGGTATAACATGGTCAGATTTATTCAGTCACTTGCCTTCGTACGATTTATGTAAATATACAAACAAAATTGAAGTTAGTTTGTTGTGAAAGTTGATAAAATGTCCTGTTTTTCCAAGACCAAGAAGAGATTGTATATCATCTCTCATTCTAGCTCATTCCAAACCAACAGAATGTAAACGAAACATCAAATCCAGAAAGTAATATTAAGAAAAGATCACTATCGATCATTCCTTGTGACAATCGTACAAAAATCATAATCCAATTCAACTCATCAAAGCATATAAACCAAAGCAAAGAAAAGTAGCGAAAGAGCAAAAGTTGTTGTCTATTTTCTGCCATCTTTGTTTTGACAGTTAGAAATAAAGCAGTATGGTCCGATCAACAATACGCTTCTGAAACGGCCGACGTTGCCCGGTCGACAAGGAGAATAGAGCGCCGTACGGATATTTACCACAGACGTTTCTCGAAGAAATGACGTCTTCCGCCTCGAAAAAAGAACATCCTACTGTTTTTACCGCCGGAGCTTGATTTAAAAAGAGACTCATGTACAAACACACGAAATTGACCAAAACCGAGCGTTAGACTTGGAGAAGAAGAAGAAGAAGGAGAAGAAATTTTACCGTTTTAACAAATATTTCCTATATAGATAGGAAATATTTAATAAACCAGCTGCGCTGGAAGCTCCGGCTTAAGAGATTAAAAGATGTGAAAGATGAGCTTGTTGAGTTAGTTGTGTTAGAACGTTGCCCACAAACTGCTAATCAGAACAGATCAGAAAGCAAAGTAATAATTCTATTGCAGAGCGAGTATGAGAAATAATCTTAACGAATAAATAAACCAGCTGGTAGTTTAGCTCTTCTAGTGATTACATATGCACTTTCTTGCCTAAGAACCACCCCACCCCCCCGCCCACTCAACCTCGACTAAAAAGTTCAAAATTGGAGCTAAAGGAGATAAACATTTAGAAGTCAATATTTCCAAGTTCTTGATTTGATTGTCCAGATAAAATTTCGGGGAGAAAAATAGCCTAAATTAGAGGCCACGGGCTTTTAGCTAAGCATTATTTTTTCTGTTGGGATAATACTTGGGGGAGAGTAGGATAAACCAATTAAAATGGTACAATAGTGTGTATGTAATAAATAGTGGTATACTTGGAAAAAAACCTGTTTTGGGTTTGAAAAATCTTCAAAAGGAACCGTCACCCCAGCCAATGAAATTACGACAAAGTCCAAAAAATATCATTTCCGGTTATAACACTGTGAAAATCAAATTACACAGGAATTGTGTTTTATTATCCTTTACTGAATTCCCATAGTGATATGTTTGTAAAAAATCTGTGTCGGGTTTGAAAAATCAAAGGAACGGTCGCCAGCCGCGATGAAATTACAGGAATTGTGTTTTAGTATCCTTTATTGAATTCTCATAGTGATATGTTTGTAAAATATCTGTGTTGGGTTTGAAAAATCAAAGGAACGGTCGCCAGCCGCGATGAAATTACCCTCAACTGCTCCAACTTGGGACTATCTTACGCAACATGGGACGGCCATTCCACCAGCATTTCACCAAACCTCAAAAATCATTAGATTTGAGTTTAATGAACCGCGTATTAAAAAATACCTGATTTCTCTTTCAATTTTACAGTAAGTGAAAATACAGACCAGATATCAACAAGTTCCATGTTGCGTACACTCATCCCAAGTTGGAGCAGTTGACGGTACGATACAGAGTTAAAAAACAATCATTTTCAGCCGCCATAATACAGTGAAATTTCTCCGATCTTGTTCAAACTTACACAGGAATTGTGTTTTAGTACCGTGAGAAAGGGTAACTTGCATCAGTGGAGGCTAACATGCATAGCCCTCAAATGAATGACCTGGCTGGTCATTAAAATACACATACGCAGCTCCGCTGGCAGCTCTACTCTACTATTTTGTTTGATTTATTTTTGTATTTTAATGACCAGCCGGGTCTTTCATTTGAGGGATATGCATGTTAGCATCCACTGATGCAAGTTACCCTTTTTCTCGGTATCCTTTACTGAATTCTCATAGTGATATGTTTGTAAAAAATCTTTGTCGGGTTTGAAAAATCAAAAGGAACGGTCGCCAGCCTCGATGAAATTACGACAAAGTCCAAAAACGATCATTTTCAGCCATAATACTGTGAAAATTTCTCCAATCTTGTTCAAACTTACACAGGAATTGTGTTTTAGTATCCTATACCGAATTTTCATAGTGATATGTTTGTAAAATATCTGTGTCGGGTTTGAAAAATCAAAAGGAATGGTCGCCAGCCGCGACGAAATTACAACAAAGTCCAAAACGATCATTTTCAGCCATAATACTGTGAAAATTTCTCCGATCTTGTTCAAATTTACACAGGAATTGTGTTTTAGTATCCTTTACTGAATTTTCATAGTGATGTGTTTGTAAAAAATCTGTGTCGGGTTTGAAAATCAAAAGGAACGGTCGCCAGCCGCGATGAAATTACAACAAAGTCCAAAAATGATAATTTTCAGCCATAACACTGTCTGACTGTGAAAATTTCTCCAATCTTGTTAAAATTTACACAGGAACTGTGTTTCATTATCCTTTATTGAATTCTCATAGTGATATGTTTGTAAAAAATCTGTGTCGGGTTTGAAAAATCAAAAGGAACGGTCGCCAGCCGATGATGAATACAACAATAACAAAGTCCAAAACAGGATCATTTTCAGCCATACATAACACCACAAAAAATACTGTGTATCAATGGCTGTGTGTTTGAAAGTTTCATTGTCAAGTTTGAAAATCCAAAAGGGACAACCACCAATTAGATGACCAAAAGTCCACAATAGATCATTTTTACAGCATAAAATCATGAGAAACACACGTATTTGAATTCAGTATACAATAGCAGTACAACGTACAACGCAACATCAAACTTCTCATAAATCATGTTCAAAACATCATGAATAAGGATGAAAATGATCAATTTTTCACTGAGATTTGTCAGTATTCACAGCTCACCAGTCCACGACCTTCCGATAGCCATCTTTTTCTAATATTTTCGGCCAATCAAATCACAGTATTATCGGAATCAGTGATCCGTTTTTGTTAAATCGGAATAGATCATCGGATTAGATAAACAGACAAAAAATGTCTTGACGACCCTTCTTGTCGGAAGAGAGAATTAAAGGCTCCTAGGCCGGAGCAATTATAAGCTTAAAAGCAGGTTATTTAGAGCAAATTCAGCTTGCGAGCTGATATATTTTACAATGTAAATAAACAGGGGGGTTGAACAACCATTAAAAGAGTGCTCAATACTATTCGTAGAGCGAATTCAATAAAGTTGTATTCCAAAAATGTAACATGGTGATTTTTGGAATACAGTGAAATGTGGGTTAGTGTCCGCTAATTAGAAGTGTCCGCCTTTTAGAGTGCCCGTTAATTAGAGGTTTTACTGTACAACTTTATTAAACAGGAGGTACACGATAAGAACAATAATAACGGATAAAAACCGGTCGGGACGTTTATTCGGGACCTTAGAGTAAGCTATTAAATCTCTTACCGCATAATTTTATTAATAGAGTCATACTCCATTAGGTACACTACCGCAAAAGTAACCAGACACACTAGCATAGCTAGAAGTGCACCTTTAATATGTGTCTGGAAATTAGGCTGAGCCACTGATATCGATATGGCTTCACTGAAAAAGAAAAGAAAAAAAACAAATTTAAACTCTAGGTAATATCTATTCTTAGAAATTAATTTATACCGTCTGAATGTTTAAAAGTTTTGTTTTTAAATAAGAGTGATATCGTTTGCTTACTCATCAATTTTATTAATTCACAAGCTTTTTCACATTGGATTGACACGGATGTGGAACAAGGTTGATCAGGAAGAGGAAAAGAGAAACATTTTTTTGCTTATATCAGCATAATATACAGCAATAGGCAGTCACTGTCCTTATATGAAATATTGTCTGATATGAAACGGGAACACTTATGTAAAAATAAAACCTTTAATAATCAAGCGCTTTTTGCGATTTTTCCAAGTTACATGGAAAGCTGAATTTCTCAATGATCTCATTGATTGACCATTCTCCTTGCAAGGAAGTGCTAAGCTTAGAGGACAGAATATAATGGTTAAGAGTCTTCACTAAGCAAGCAGTATGGACAATTACCACCCTACAGAACTGTAAGACAGAAATGAAACATATAGAATTTTTTACGTTTCCGTGTTCACTGGGTTGATATTTTCTCTATCTGTGACGTTTGTGGTATTGGTCAATGAATGGGAAGAAACTTCACCAGCATTTAAGTTTAGCATGCTGGTATTGACAGCACTTGTAAGGTTGACAACACTTGCCGCCACATTTTTGTTTAATGCTTGCGTATGGTCCAGATCGAGGGCGGGCTTCTGGCTACCCCGTCGTGTTTTGTGTAGCTGAAAGAGAGTAGAAATTAATCATATAATCTATACATCTCAGATTCTTTAGTAGATATTTTTCATAAAAACGTCACTGTTTATTATTGCTGACGGTACGTCAGCACTTTTACCGTCCTCGATTTTGCGGGTCAGAATTGCGGGTTTTTCCAAATCGCTTCAGTCACTCTACCGTCCTCAAAAGTGCAAATACATAAACTCTCTGTTGCCTTTGCGACCACAGTTTACATGTCAAAGAAAGTGCCCAAGATGCGTTACCCCTGGTAAACCCTTTCTCTTTTCAATGCGAAATGATCGACTCTCAGTTGACACAACTCGAGAAGAGTTCACTTCAAAGAGGGGGACTTTTTTCTGGGACACCCGGTATCTTTACTCTTCTCATACCAAAGCTAATTTTCAAAGCATGTCTTGTTAAAACTTCAGGGGTTAATGAGTTCATTAGTCCTTATTATGCTGCAAGTGTTTTCAAGGATCTAAATAATGTCCTCTTAAAAATCATATACCTCAAAAGAATTTGGAAATTTCATGACTATACTGTAATCTACAAGAAATTGAATTTTATACTAAAATGTCCAAAATAGACAAAGTTTGAAATTACTAATTGAAATTTTTAAATTGCCAATTTTCTGTCCTGGCCCAATTTGGGTAAGGCCTAAATCTTAGGGTAGGGACCTGAAAAATAATCCCTACCTCATTTTTCAGTTATATTTACTTTCCTAGACCCCCAACACATATTTTAAAAGGGTTGCCAGACTTTAAAAGGCAAAATCAATTTTTAACATAGGACCCAATGTTACGGTGCATTTCGAGGGTCTCAAAAAACCTACCATCAAAGGCGGCACATGCCGTGGGTCAGACCATATGAGAACCCCCCGGATTGACATTCATTAACTCTTCCACGCTATCTGGCTGGATGGAATGTTCATTCTTAGTGGTTCGTTACTAAAGTAAGACTAGTGTTTAAGATGTATTGTTGTATACCTGCAGGCAAAAACATCCATTGAAAAGCCTCGGTGATGTATATATGCAACTAGGCTTCGCTTCGTTGGATATTACATCACCTCGGGTTAAGAAGTCTTAATAACCAACTTAACTATTGAATATCTGGTTAATATTTACCTCTTGAATGGAGTTCATTGCTTTTGATAATGATAATAAGTGAAATAAATGTTTAGGTCTCGTTGGATGATATATAGGTGGTATTGGTTTGATGCTTAGTAGTAGAGTAAGGTCTTTGTCTTTGTAGTAAATCTTTGTTTGGTTGTGTGTTTGTGTGGGAATGTTGGAGACCAAAAGTGTGAATGGACTTTAGTTTAAGGGTGTTGTATTGTAACTTACACCAGTTCACTAATGACGTCAAATATGTACTGCTAACAAATTGCCAATGACGTCAAATTATGTTTTTAAGAAATTTGACGTCAAAAAGTGAGTTTAAGAAAAAAAAATTATATAACCTCGTTTGCATGTTATATTCGTTACCATTGGCAATAGAAATTCAAAATAGCCAATACACGGGCTGCAAAAATTATATCAATGCAGTCAAAACATGTGATTACTCGAAAAAGTCCACGTGATTTTATTCCCGTGTCACTTGCTTTACAAAAAAAAGCTGATAAATTTATTAGTGTCAATAAATTCGAACCAATCAGAAATAAATGTCATATTCTTGATATGCGTAAGTCATTTTTCTAGCGGAAAACCCTAAAAAAGCCGGGATTTGACCCCTCTCTGTTACTAAAAATAGAAACACGGAGGTCAAAAACCGGCTTTTTTGGGTGCTTCCGTTAAAAAATATGACCTTATCTTTACTTACGCATATCGAGAATAACAAGCACATAAAAATTTTTAGTTTTAGTTTTATTTTTAGAGTAAAAGCGTGATTTTTCTTCAGACTTTAATGTTGCAATCTGTGTATTCTTCGTGAGCTTTCATAAGCGGGTGTACAGTTCGGTTGGGTTCGGTTGGGAAATAATTAGGTTAAGTCCTAAGGGTTGCCGCCCCCTACTATGATGAATCATTTTGGTGTGGAGATTTTTATGCGAGTTTAACGTGGAGGATTCAAGATGTGGAGTTTAAAGCCCGAAGATGCTAGAAAGGAAACTCTTTGATGGGAATTAAGAAGCCACTTATTTCCAATCCAAAACGCATGATCATCATGGTTTTCACACAAACGTCGGATTGAAAGTAAAATCTATTTAGTTTGAAAAATGAGTTGAGAAAAAACAAAAAAAAGCGCCAGATTCTTTAGGTTTCATTTTTCTTGCTTCAAACATGTTGGAGGTTTCATTCCTCTAGTCTTTCGGACTTTAAACTCTAAAGCAACTATGGTTATTATGCCATGAGCCCCCAGCCTGAATGAAACCTTAAAGTTTTAAAGCATAATTGAAAGCAGCTCATGAAAAATTTACCTGACGCAATTAATAATATGCTTTTGATTCAACATAATTTCATTCAAGTCCCCCCCCATTCAATAGCAATACATAGTCTAAGTGTTGAGCCCTTTTTGGACCTACCTTAAGGTAGTCCTTCAAATTAACCCTTGTCCGTTCGTCCGTTCGTTCGTCTGTTCGTCTGTTGCCAGCTTTTCTCGGGATCGGCTCCTTAGTTTTTTCTAATTTTTTTGCACAATGATGCAAAATGGCAAAGCCCAAAATGTGACGGAACCCGATTTTCGAAAAAAAAAATTTTCCAACCGAAAATGGCGGAAATATGCTGGAAAAACTGGTTTTCGGCATTTTCTCGAGATTTTATCATTAGTTTTTGCTGATTGTTTGCTCAAAGATGCGTAGTAACAATGCCCAAAACATGGTCGAGTCCGATTTATGAGAATTCCGGCGGAAAATGCCTGAAATACGGAAATCGCCGTTTTTCTAGACTTTTTCCTTATAATTGGTTGTTTTTTCATTCAAAAACATTATTAATAGCAATGCCCCACCATCAAGCATGTTTCAATTTTCAATAAAATTTGATTTTTGAAGCTGGAACTATTTTAAAAGTCGCCGGAACAACCTATTTTCGCCGGAAAGACAGTATTTCTTGAATTTCTCGAGTGCACTTTATATTTTTTATGAAATTTTGCACACTGATGCAATAATGACAATACCTAAAATGTGACGGAGCCCGATTTTCGAAAAATATGATGGAAAAACCGGTTTTTTGACATTTCTCGAATTTTCAATTTTTTCAATTTTTTTAATTTTTTCCAGTTGAAAATGCCGGAAATCGCCGTTTTTGCAGATTTTCATTGGATTTCTATTTTTATGTTTTTCACACAAAAACAATATTGATAACAATGCATGACATCAAGCATGATTCAATTGTCAATAAAACTGATTTTTGCGACCAGAACTTCCTATTTATTTTTTCCCTACAACCCTTCCAATCAATGACGAATTTATTGCGTTGTGTATTTTCGCTAAACGCTATATTTTCTGACTGATTTTTTTCATATTTCTTTTCGCATTGCTATCTAACTTTCATCATCAGGTAGGTCCATTCAGCATGTTGCTTGTTTCTTTTTGTATCAAACTAGGAATTTGAACGATTTAGGTTACATCTGAGACGGCGTGCTATAAATGCAAATTATCTGAAAGTATTATCTTAGGGCTCAACCTGGGGGGTACTACCCTTGCTGACCGACGGGCCGTCGTTCGAAAAATGAACCCTAAGTGGGACTCGTTTTTTTCAATTTTAAGTGGGACTGAAATTCCAAAGTTTTCTCAAAATTTTCCATAATTTTTAAAAATTTCCCTAAAAAGGTACCCTACGGTACGGGTGACTGATTTTTCTTTTTGGTGTTTTTGCGACCCTACCTGGGACTCATGGAGGTGAAAAAAAGTACCCCTCGTGCCCCTTTTTTACCCAAGTACTTTCCCCCTCTTTGGGGGCTCAAAAGCAAGAAGTAGAGCTGGTAAAGACCTCGACCAACCCATAATACATTAATGCTTTTGAACTTCTAAAGTCACTTATTTAAGTTATTCAACTAATAATACTACCCCTTCACATTAGACCCTAATTGTCAAAAACAAGTAGACAAACCCTTATGAATGAAATCATCGAATTTGTGCACTAATGATTTTGAGCATCTAAAGTCAGTTTAAAGTAATATTAATACACGGATCTTTAACCTGAATCAAGAATCTGAAAGATATTACAGACCCGGCGGAATAACCGTAAAAGTGGGGAGGCTGGAGGCTCAAAATAAGATGAAATTCGCTAGGAATTTGAGAAAAAAATCTCATTTGCTCAAAAGTGGGTAGGCTGAAGGCTTCCGCCAGGCCTGAAATATTATTTGTTTTCAAGTTAAATTTGAAAATATAATTATTTTTGAAGAATTCAATTGGAAATAATGTGATATAAACATCATAGGATGACGATGAATAATCATAATTAGTTTTGAAATGAAACTCTGTGGATACCATTCATCACCTGTCATTGAGGATCAAATACAGCTGTACCGTCAACGTTCTGAAAATGTAGAACTGCTGTAGATGCTTTTGAATAAAAAGATGTCATAGTGCGAGCCACCATTCCTGTACACCCATGTGTCACAGACCCGGTGGACCCCCGCCCCAGTAGAAAAATTGGCCACAAATAAAAATCATCCCCAATGGAAAAATACCCTACAATTTCAACCCCACGCTCAATGATTTTATCCCCATTCGAAATTCGACGAGAAGAATTGCACTCCAAAACCATCCCCACTAAAATTTTTGAGCTGGAAACAATGGATTATCTATCCCCATTGGAATTTCGATAGAAATTTTCATTCCCACTGAGCGAAAAAGCTCCACCGGGGCACTGAGACAGGGGTGTCATTCCCTGAGCTCTATCAAGATGACTTTTCTTGGAAAGAAAATTTCAAAATGCAAAATAATCCAAGAAATGCCGGTCCGTAAAACAGCCATCTCTCTTGAAAGCCTTCCCATAAAGCAATTCTCTTTTTTTTTCTAATTTTAATTTCGTAAATTAGAACGAATCTTTTTAGTCTTCCTGAACTGGACTTTGAATGATCCATATCAATTATTGATACGATAATGACCGGTCTGTGAGGGCTGTTCTGAGAAATATTGCCCGAGGTCGACATGCGACTCTGGCCAGTGTAGGCCCGTCGTCGTGCAAAATGAACCAATCACGTTGCACAAATAGCCGTGTAGCCTGTTTGAAAAAGTAACTGCTTGATAAAAAATTTCACTGAACATCTTTTGAAAAGTCATTCATGTAAGTTGTTAAACTAGTTATTGCGGTATAATCAAATTATATTGTTGATTTTGAGACACTAAATCTTCGGGATGAAAAAAAGCAACAAGCAGTCGTATCAATGAAAACAAATCATCAAAATCTTTCTGCATAGATGCTTTTGATCGCCTACAATCAAGTTTTGATGTACATGATAATGCACTCAGGGTGCAAAGGTTTAGAGTATTAAGTATGCGAATGAAAGGATCAAAGCCATAAAACAGAACAAAAATGAAAATAATTCACCTTTTCCGTAATGCCTTATAGCTCCCAAAAGATTTGTTTCCGAACTTTTTATTTATTTTCACCGTCAAGCAATATATAGCTTACAAAGCACATGAGATTTACTGAAAAAATTTTTTGAGTCAAAGCTTCTATCTCAATCGAAGGAGTATATAGCACATGTAGTTATACGCTCTAACTTCTGTCAAGAGAGTTTTATGTCACTGTTAAGAGAGTCTGAAAAAAATCAAATTTCTGAGCTAAGTTTCATAAATGTTGATATCACTTATCTTTCTAGATCTTCTTCTGTATCCCAGCTGACACACAACGCTCTTTCAACGTTCATCTAACGTTCACAACGTCCATATTACGTTCACAATGTCCATATAACGTCAGATGAATGTTGAAACAACGTTGTGTGCCAGCTAGGATGTGTTTTGTTGTGTTTTCACCATCAAGCAAGTTTGACTTTAAGCCACCGGGGTTGACCTTGCCTTTGAAAACTAGACTACACCCCTTTCTCACAGACCCGCTGAGAACCCTTCCTACTGGAAAAATTGGCCAAGATATCGTCCACAGTGGAAAATTATATCCTAATTTTCGTCCCCGCTGAAAATAATCAGATAAGCGAATCCTCATTGCAAAATATTTTGTGATTTCTTCCATCCCCACTGGATTTCATGGCTCAAAAACAATGGAATTAAAATCCCCAGCCATAAGAAACATGGGACTATCAACAGTAGCGTGGTGGGTCGGCTAAATTTTGGACAAACTGGGGAGGCAATTTCAGGAAATTTTGATTTTGGCGCCTGGTATTAAAAGTAAGTATTACGCGAGCATGAAATTAGTAATAAGAAACGTCTTTTTTCGCCCTTTGTATTTCGGCACCCCCCCCCCCCAAAAAAAAAAAGAAAGTATTTAGTAATTCAATAACTAGTAATTCAAAAAAAATATTAGAGGGACATTATTGACGGCGCTGAACATACGCCGAAACCGTTAGTTTGTTCCGTTAGATTGGCTATCTTGAAAATCACACTATTCATTCATGATTTCAGGTTGAAGTTTACACCAAATTTGACGGAAAAAAGAATTCCCACATAGTATGGTATGGAATATTGTCACAATGGTGACTTAAGCAATTACTTATCACCTGCTCCATTCGTTAAGGAGCAAAAAGCAAAGGAATTATCGTCAAAGGTGTCAACGAATATCACCAACTCGGAATTTGTCATCGGTAGGTTGTAATAAAGTTAAAAATGTTTCAATGATTGCACCGATATACCGGGGAAAAATCAAAATATAATAGCCGCCTTCTTTTTCACTGTTCAACAAAAGATTGCACCGACATTCATAAATATACAAGTTAGCAAGAAGTATCAATATCGATAGTTTTTTCTAATCTAACTTATCAATGCGTATGAGAGCCATGTATAGGCCGGTCTCCACTTGCGCACGCTTCGATCGCACTTTTTCGAGCAAACCTTACACCCCATTGGTCGAAAGAATAATGAAGCAACTCCATTGGCGCGATCTGTGACATGACGGTTGAAAAAATTTGAAATGTGTTCAAGTTTTTTTTCGAGCGCGCGCTACATTTTTATGACGTAATCTTTTTTCCAAGCAAAAAGGATTGAAGCCAAAAGGTGTGATGGCAGCGCGCGCAAGTGGAGACCGGCCTTATCACTCTTAATTCAGGACTTTAGACAGCCATTCGATTTATCTCACTCGTTAGGATTCCGCCTATCAGATTCTGCTACGGTCGATTTTGATGTTAATATTCCGTTTTTTCATTTTTTTTCAGCGACTTAAAGATGGAAAACATCTTTGTTGACAAAAAATGGCGAATTGAAAATAGCTGGTAAGATTTTTTATACTAAATGAAACATCCGCGCACTTTATCACACAACTTTTTGAAAGCTAAACCCACAAACTTGCCCAAATTATAACAGTTTACCGTGAAGTCGGGTAACTTGCATCAGTGGAGGAAAACTTGCATAGACACCAAATGACTGACCAATCAAACCAGTAAAATTTCAAAATAAAAGAACTAAGTAGCCCCGCTCGCAGCTCTACTCTACCATTTTTGTTTTGATTTAACTTTTGTATTTTAATGACCAGCCAGGTCATTCATTTGAGGGCTACGCATATTAGCCTCCACTGATGCAAGTTACCCGACCTCACGGTATGAGAAAATTTCTTTCAACTGTAACTGTTTGATGAATGCAATATCCTTTTGGGCGTTATAACAGATTAGTCTAATAAATCAAGAAAATCTAAAATAACAAACTAGAAATTCACTATGCCCTCTTCCACAAAAACATCACTTAAACAAATATAAAGGTACATATTTTCTGTACGTTAATAATGTCAGGTCTGTCTTTAGAAATTAATAATAACTCTTTGAGTCTCAAATGAAATTTATTTGATGCGTGCCCAACAATTTTAAAGTCATTAATTGAGCAAAATATCTATTCCCTTTACTTTTAGGCTTTGGAGTCTCCGAATTCTTTGAAGATAGCCTTGATGGCCTTTTGAGTAGCTGATGTGGGACAACGTCTTACATGGCACATGAAATGATTCGAGGTCATCTTGGAGACAGTATCCGTTATGATGGCACTAAGTCAGACAATTGGAGTCTTGTAAGTTTATTTCAAATTTGACAGTTCTAGGTATTTTTTGTGCCATTTTATTAGAACATGAAGCTTGATTTTAACAAAAACCTAAGAACAATTAAAAAAATGCCTTTCTCAGAGAATAAGAAGAGTTTGAACCAAAATTTACTGGTTTCTATAAATAGAAATTTTATTACTTCTTACTTCTTCTTTAGCTCGTGCTCGCAGGTGCCAACATTTAGTGGTTAGGGCGAAGGCCAACCATATCCTTCTTTTTCTTTTTCTTCAAGACCTCTTTGCAGAACTCGTCTGCTGAACGACCATCGAGCACGTGAATTTCGAGTGTTTTGGTTGGTCGGCCACTTTTCTTGTCAGCGTTGTCGTTCAAAAGCAGTCTTTTGACGATGCTGGTGTTCTTTTGTCTTGCAATATGGCCAAGATAGTTTTGCTGCTGTCGTTTGACGTATTGAAGGATGTCTTCAGTCTTACAGACGCGTAAAACATCTTCACTTGACATGAAAAAGTGGAAATTTTGTTCATTGTTTTCATCGATTCTTCTTTCAAAGCCGCCTCTCACCATCTTACGAAGCATATTAATGTAGGTGGATCGGATTCGCTGTTGTTGTTGTTGAGTAATATTCCACGTTTGACAGGAATATGTCAACCGACTGTGCACCATTGTATTTAGGAGTCAATCTCTGCATCTCCTGTTGAAGGTTGATTGAAGTGTATGTCGTCTCCAAGATATCTGAACACTTCAACATTTTCGATGACTTGATCATTAAGAGTGACGATAGATTGAGGATACTCATCTTGGTTTTGAGACTTGAAATTTATTAACATCGTTTTGGTTTTCTTGGCGTTTATTTGGAGGTGAAAACGAAGAAATGTTTCATTGAGAGTTAGCAGTAGAAGCTTGAAAACATCATCTGGAGTTTGTGCTAATGATGTTGTTGTTTTATGATACAATGATTCGAGTAGATTTATTAGGGTAGACTCGACTTGCTCAGGAAATCTCTGGTAGATAGATTCGAAAAGCCAATTTCGCACAACGTGGTCGAACGCGGAGCTCAAATCGACGAATAGGAGATATAATGGCTTTTACGTTTTGTCCGAGATTTGTTGAAGTCTTTTTGTCATATATATGCTGTCTGCGGTTCCTCTACCACGTCTAAATCATTGCTGCTGGTCGAGCAGTTGTTCGTCATACTAGTCTTTAAGTCTATTCAAGTTATTATCATCATAACTTTACAAAGACTTGATCCTACTTATAAACCTCTGTACGATGATGGGTCTTTCGCACTTCCTTTAGCTTCTCCTTTCCATAAGGCAATAAGCTTTGAATGACCCCATGATGATGGTATAGATTTCGTCGTCCATTTTTAAAGAAGTATTAATTCGAGCTCTGATAATAGCGCGTTTGGCTGCATACTTGAAGAATTATACAGGAAGATCGTTTGAGGATTTACCATTCTTTAAAGATTTGAGGGTAGATACAATTTCGTTCTTTTTGGAGGGTCAAAATTGATGAACTTGCAGGTAATTTGTTGCACAATACATCAATATAATTTGGTATATCAATCAGTTCAATTTCATTATTTTATTCATTATTATCTTATTAAAATTTTTCACTTTTTTTTAGTGGCATCATCCTGAAGAGGTGCTGACTGGTAAGCGACCATATCCAGCATTTGAATGGAGAATAGTGATCAAATTAATCGAGAAAAAAAGTTTTGCCGAGAGACTGCCATCAGAAATTTCGTTGTCCCAAGGTAAACGCAAACAATTATTTTTCTTTCTTTCGAGGCTCACCTTGACTCTGTAAGGCAACACAATAAAAACGTCAACCACAATTATACGTATACAAGTATACGCCGATTGAAACGCCTCTAAACGTGGACCACGGCGTTCTTAGGTGATATCTAGTCAACAAGAAAATAAAGCGTTTATCAACACCTTTGGGATTCTAAACAAAACCTTTCGGAATTTCGAGTTTTTCCGTGTAAAAGATTGCGTTATGAATATCAAGAATTGAGAGTCAATACAAAAATACATTTTATTTCATTTTCACTTTAGAATGTCTTTATCTCCTCGGTCGCCTTTTGGAAAAAGATCCAAAGCAAAGGACATCAAAAGTGAGTCTTTCCAGCGAAATTTTAAGCCAAAATGTCAAAAAATGCTAAATTTTGACAAAAATCCACTTTTTGAGATTAGACCGTTTTTGGCCATTTTTGATCAACGAGTGATTCAAGAACCTTCAATTTTGGCCCTGTTTCACTTTAGTTTATCCTTTGGCCAATTGATATGAAGTTTTACAACTGGACACCTTTCCATCAATTCAATCAAGTCCCTGGCTGCTGTAATTCCCCTAACCTAATTTTACCTTGAGGAATACAGGGTCCATTCATTTTCCTTGAGGAAAACAGGGTCCATTTATTTTCCTTGAGGAACACAGGGTCCATTCATTTTTCTTGAGGAATACAGGGCTCGTCCGTTTTCCTTGATGAATACAGGGTCAATCCGTTTTCCTTGAGGACTACAGGGTTCATTCATTTTCCTTGAGGAATACAGGGTTCGTTCATTTTCCTTGAGGAATACAGGGATCATTCATTTTCCTTGAGGAATACAGGGTTCGTTCATTTTCCTTGAGGAATACATGGTCCATTAATTTCCTTGAGGAATACAGGGCTCACTCATTTTCCTTGAGGAATACAGGGCTCGTCCGTTTTCCTTGAGCAATACAGGGTTCATTCATTTTCCTTGAGGAATACAGGGATCATTCATTTTCCTTGAGGAATACAGGGTTCATTCATTTTCCTTGAGGAATACAGGGTTCGTTCATTTTCCTTGAGGAATACAGGGTCCATTAATTTTCCTTGAGGAATACAGGGCTCACTCATTTTCCTTGAGGAATACAGGGCTCGTCCGTTTTCCTTGAGGAATACAGGGCTCACTCATTTTCCTTGAGGAATACAGGGCTCACTCATTTTCCTTGAGGAATACAGGGTTCATTCATTTTCCTTAAGGAATACAGGGTTCATTCATTTTCCTTGAGGAATACAGGGATCATTCATTTTCCTTGAGGAATACAGGGCTCATTCATAAAAAATGCCTTAAAATTTTTGGTCCACTTCAGCTTAAGAGACGAAAGCTTGTAAAATTTTTGAATGTTATACCTCTAGCGCAAAACGATCCGTCGACTGGCACAAACACATCTCCAGTTTTTCATTGACCCGGTTGTGGCGCCACATTTTAATGATTAAACCGCCCATGGGAGTCTACTGCGCTTCTTCTGTTCGACTGGCCCCAAATTACGATTTCGCCGATTAAAGAGGTCCGTGGATTGTACCTGCACCCAAGTTGTTGACGTGTTTTTGGTTGAAGTTGAAATATTGGCCAATGTGACTGGACCATTTGCGTGGTCTACGCTCAGAATGGAGATCTCACAGGTCTTGCGAGGCACTATCGAGAAAAAAAGTTAAAAGTTGGAGTTACTGTCTATTTTTCAATTGAAACTTCATGAGGAGTAATCGAAAACTTTATTGAGAATGTTTTAGAATTCGGTTTTAATTTAGCCCTTTTCATAAATTGCATCACTTGCACTTTTTTCAAACTGTTGCTATGGTAATCGATTACCGGAGGAGTTTAAGTTCACTCTATTTAGCGGCAGATTTGAGGGGGCTCAGTTCAGCTGAACCCTTTTGGTAAATAAAAAATACAAAGAAAGGGAATCAAGCGAAATCTAGTTTTCTGATCGGAACTGATTTTTCTTCTCGTTCATCTCCATATTATTTTACCAGGGGTTGTATGCGATATTTCCGTGGTGCGCGCCACAAACTTAGCTTTTTCTGCGCTAAAAAATCTTTGGGTTATGAGTGTACGGTGTAGCTAGCTTTCCCGCACTGTAAAAAATCTTTGTTATGATTTTTTTGCGGGATTACTTATCTAGCCGCTTCTGTGCTAGGAAAATCTTTAATTTTGAACCTGGTTCAGAAAATGCATCCAGTGAAATGGCAAAAATGAGGTGGTTCAAGGAAATTTCTCGAAAACACTAGACCGAACCTGACCGATCGTTTTGAGCGTGAAAGATTTCCTACAAAAATAACTTTCAGTCGCATGTCGTCGCCGGCAGAATGTTGAAATGATTTGAAGCGTGGCCACTCGTACGGCAAACGACCTCAATTCTTTGCATGTGGATTGGTATACAATGTTTTTGATCCATTACTCTTAAACTTTCGGTATCCAGTAACAAATTTTACACTGACTTGTAGTCTGAAAAATTCTCATCACGAAAGAAAATTCATTAAAAACAGATTTAATTTCTTATTTTCCGGCACTTTAACTTTTTATCTAATTATGCCGTCGTGATGCCGTTATATTATTAGAATCGCTAGAATATTCTTAGCAAGAAAATATAGGTATCTTTTTGTCTGAGCGAGGTGTTCCCAAAATATAAGCGCCTAAAGTTTACATATTAATTAAACTCAAAACAAAATAATCTCGTCACATCGTGCTAATTATACAGATTTTTTTGATCAGCAACAAAAGAAACCCACTAGCCGTAACAAACTCCCTTAAGGACAAAGGCCCTGGTGTATGAGCCGTATTGCCATTATTTTTAACAAGCTGTTTTTCTATCTCTTTACACCCCTCTGACTTCAGTCAGGATAAATTTGATTATGTTATGAATCTTAGGCTTTAATACCTCGTTATAGTCATATCCGTAAAAGTAAAATGTAATAACGGAAATTCCAATACTGATTCAAATATATTTGATTATATCCATTATTTATTTAAGGCATGGCATTCGTGGGCTTTGATGAATTATGAGAGTGTTTTGTATTACAAGAACTGACACACCCATTGCACCTCCTACGCCAGTCGTTTCCAGTCCTCCTGAATCACCAAGAAAACCTAAGGTAATTTATTAGTTTCTATGATTTCAAGCCCTACCAGACAATTTTTGAACTTTTGAACTTTTGGATCCTCAGATCTTAAGTCTAGCATTAAAACTCAGAGTTAAAATTCTATCTTTCCAACCTAATTTGTGGTTATAAAATTTCGTGGGGAATTTCCCTTTTGTGCCAATTATTTTGGAACTGATTGTAGTAACCACTGCTCAAACTTCTTCCATCCCATCGAGGTTAAAATGTGACACCAAGGATTTATTATACACTGGATATACAAGTAACAGATTTTTGCCGATTTCTCGTGTACTAGCTATGTCCGCAGTAATGATATTATTGTTCACTCTCCTTCCCTCATTAAATGAGTTTTCGAAGCATTTTTATTGCATTTCTTATCGAAAATCACTCATCCAATTCCCAAAAGAGACTTAAGACTTTCCTGTGAGAGCCAGATTCTTCCACTTAATTGCTAATTATAAGTCGTTATGACGTTTCAAGCTGTGAGAAAGATGCAAAAGACGTGTTGTGTATAAGAAATTTAATGTTGACACCGGAAATTTTCAAACTTCAACCTCAAAAAAACCACTTTGCCACCACGTGCCTCCAAAGGATTTCCATACCACAGTGGAGCCAAAACACTCAAGTCTTATGTATGTTAATTTTAGCTCTTCTGGGGACAGTCTTTGAAAGATATTTTCAATTGGAAATTCCGTGTCACTATAAGCATTTTGTCTGAATTTCTTGTCTAATGATGTTTTTCTTACATTACATTTCACAAATGTATCCAGCTCGGAATGCTAGCCTTACTTTCAAACTTTTTTTCTGCAAATGTACAAAAAGAAAGAGCTAGAGAACTTTTTAAAAATAAGACTGATAAAAATTTTCAAAAATCAGACATCTTCGAGACGCCAAAGCTAGAACATCAATTGTTTTCTGAAACAATGAAAATACAATGATCGCTCTCCATCGTTTTATGAGTCGTTTATCCAGTGTGTAATAAATCTTTGGTGACACAGTAAACATTGAAGTAGCTGAGAGATTCTCTTAGTTGACTGAAATCTATTTTCCATCTAACATGAAACTTCCATTTTGAACGCTTGATTACTCTCAATTCCGTATGGATTTCAATCCGACATTTTGGCTATTTTTAAATCAATATCAATAAGTGATAGATGATTCCATCAAAGAGTGCTCGATGATCAGGACCAGAGCTTCATACAGTGTACAAGAAAAAACAAAATTTTAATTACTATAATTTAAATTTTGTTTTTTCTTGTAAACTGTATTTTTAAATCATCAAGACAAAGAAAACACGAAAGATTTTGGCTTAGATCGGTCATGGCATTTCTGGGGTCGTTTGCTCATGGATAAAATATTGTTTCATTAAAGTTTGTCTCCATATAATCTGCAGCGGAGACAAAAAAGATATATATATTTTGTTTTTCTTTTTGATAATATTCCCCCTGGAGGTTATCAATAAACAAGGCCACTATCTAATTCGAATTCTATCAAAAGTTTATTTTCCTCGCTGCAGATTAAATTGAGGTAGAATTAATACGTCGGAAAAATTATTTTTTTTGCTATATTGTAGCCGTTGGATGCGACAGTGCATAATTATACAGTTCCTGCTGTCAAAGGTTTCTTTCATTTCATCTCGGCGTCCCGTGGTAATTTGCTCATCCAAGATACTCTAAGGTTAGTTTACTGTTTAGAATAATTTTCATCGTAATTCTTGATATGCACCATTGCAATGTCTTCCACGGACCAAACAGCTGATAGGTTGAAAGTGACGTATTGACTGATTTTACGTTACTTACCGCAAATCAGTTGTTGGGTCCGTGATGTAATGTCAGAAGACATTGCAATGGTGCATATCATGAATACTCTTGTCACTTAACAAGAATCTTCTAGGACTTAATACTACTCGTTGGCAATTCAAAACTTGACAGAAATTGTAAACTTTATGTAGCGGAATGTTAATAGTTTCCTACTTTGCTTTCATGATTCAATCAAAGTTTTTGTACCACGAATTTTTGGAACATAGTGTCCTCCAGGGTTTGTTCCCCCCACCAAATTCTTTATTTTTTTTAATCTCCCCCCTCTTTTTTTTCCCCCTATGACTTTTCGGTTTTTTAGTTTCCCCCCTCTTTTTTGCTTTCCCCCCAGAAAATTCTGAAAATATCAGTTCCCCCCATATACCGATATAAATTTCTCAAATTTCAACCTGACACAAACGTAAAATTTTGCTGCAAAAGGAATACTAGACAAACTAGAACGAAAATTGGTTAATTTTTCAATCATGATCTAATCACATGATATCATGTGGACTGACCTTGATTGCTGAGATAAAGTTGAAGTGATTTCACACTTCCCCCCACCAAATTTGCCAACTATCGATGTTTTCCCCCCCTTTATTATTCAAATTTTCATTTTTCCCCCTCACCCATTCAAAATTGGAAAATTGGTTTCCCCCCCCTTTATAAAGGGGGGGGAGGACACTATGGGAAGTATCATTTGCATTTTAGAATTAAGGAGTTAATTTTTAAATCAATCTCATTGTAACTTCGACTACTTCTTTGTTTTTGTCCGATAGATTGTTGACGTTATGGTTCGATTTCGGACATTATGATGACATGTACAAAGCACTTGTCGATGGATTGAAAACCATTCATATTGATCTCTGGCTCACGGTACCTAGTCTATTTGAGCTTTCAATCTTTTGATTTCATTGTCTTTCAAAATTCACAGTGTTTCATGTTGAATGCCCCTTTTCATCGGGATGGAGCAACTTATCATAACCAAGGCCACTTTACCAACCCCTCTTTAGCTCGGATGCGAATCAGTTACTTAAATTTTTTTCATCAGAATCTGTTTTTTCTTATTGAACTTAGTAAAAGACAAACGTCAAAAAGTCGTATACGACACAACTGTGTTTTTACTGTTCTACTATACGTAATTTGTAAAAAAAAATAACATTTACCTTATTTTTTATTTAATTTTAACACCAGCATTTTGAACACATCCTACAGTTGACCCTATTGCCTGCATCTTTAGTTCCCTAAAAGTAGCGAAAATTCAATTCAAGACAAAGAAGATAAACAACGTATTTTGCGTTTAAAGATGTTATATTTGCAAAAAAATAGAAGTTTGTTGGATGTTTAGATGCGTAGACGCTTGAAGAGTTGCTCAAAGTCTTTATCGTCACTTTCGTCATACTCGACATTTTCGACATTCGACGCAGAATTTCTCTTTCGTCCTTTTGCGACGTTTGATTTAGCATCGTTAAGTGTTTTAGCAACATAGTCGGTTGGTGTGAAAAGCATGTTGACTTTTGTTTCTCCTGAGCGGACATCTGATGAGATTGTCATTTTGGTGAGCTGGTCTGCTAAATCTTTGAAGACTTTGTCATCTGTAGATTTGTAGACTGTTGATTCACCCATTTCGACACGAGGAAATGAACGTTGTTGAATGAGATCATTCACGTTTCGGCGTTTTGCTTTGATAACAACACGAGCCTCAGTAAAAGGTTTTGATTTGAAAACGGCCTTCTTGTATGAAGCTTTCAGAACACGGTGATACAGTTTCAAATTGATTTGAGAACGTCCAGTGTTTAACTTCTTTATGTTTGAATCCTCCAATGCAAATGCCATTGCACGAGGATTTTTGGATTTTCCGATCTGATGAAATTCATCTCGGGATTCAATTTTTGAATGCAAATCGACAACAGATTTGCGTTTCGCGGTGAAAGCTTTTGCACGAGTGATATCGACCTTTGTCTCAGAAGCAATCTTGAACAAAGATTTACTCGAAGCATTCGAATTTTCACCAAAGACTTTCATTTTACTCAAAATACACATTTTTGCAAGACTTTCTGCGACTTGATTCGACAGAAGAAATATTTGAAAAGAACTTTCTGAATTGAAAGAAAACAATTGACGTCAAATATTTTCACGATTACGTCAGAGGATGATGTTTTGAACATTTACGTAACGATTTATCTCAAATTTGTCCAGATCTTGGTGGCTTCCAAAACTTTTACAGCAAAGAAAGTTTTTGGACCTACCTCGGAGACAGTGGCGTTGTGGCAGGGGGGCCATGGCCCCCCCCCCAGCGGAGCTTTTTTGAAGGGGCGCCGAAGAGCAAGGGGCGACAAAAGAGATTTTTTTAACGCCTCAATCTTAAAAATCATACTTTATACGCCTTTAAACTGCACCCAAGGACCAATTTTACTGAGATAGTTTTAAAATACTTGCAATTTTTTTTCGCCCGCTTCGCTCGCAATATAGTTGATTGGTAACTTCTTTGCGATCTAGCTAATTTACAACTTTTTTGTGTAAATTATAGCATTATTAAAATCTAACTATGCGCCCCAAGACCAATTTGCTGACAACAATATTGAATTTATAAAACATCAATTTTTTCGTTCGCTTCGCTCGCATTACACATTGTTTCTTTAAGTTTATTTTCACTCTAGCTAGACGATGTTATCGTCCGTTACAGTGATAGTAAAGGCGGTAAAATATGGTGGTATGGCGTTATGGTGGTACACGGAAAAAAAATCAGCGGGAGAGTTTCAAAGAAGATTGGTAACTGTACCGACTGTAAACTCTTTTCGGCAACAAAACACGTTTGCGAATTTTCTTCGGCTTTGGGCTTTTTTTCTTAGATAATGATTTGACTTAGACTATAGCATAGT
Source organism: Clytia hemisphaerica (assembly GCF_902728285.1). Taxonomy (NCBI): domain Eukaryota; kingdom Metazoa; phylum Cnidaria; class Hydrozoa; order Leptothecata; family Clytiidae; genus Clytia; species Clytia hemisphaerica. Next base: position 761,833 of record NW_027103564.1, on the reverse strand, counting down.
CTACACTTTAACAAGTGTCAAATTTGTCTATTTTTATTTAGTGATTTAGGGTATCTTGGCAGTCAATTTTAAAAACCATGATGGGGCCTGTTTTCCCCTTTTCCATTCATCAAAGATATATCTACTCTTCTCCACTAAATATTTTCTTCCTCGTTATGTCTAGGCAAATGAATTAGTAAAAGTTTAGAAACTGGAAAATTGGGGAGGGGGGCGCCATGTTAAAAAAAATTGACTTTGGCCCCTCCAGAAAAATTTTCCCACAACACCACTGCTCGGAGATCCTTTTATTTTACCTTTGTTCGTCCGTTGTCCGTTCGTCTGTTACCAGCTTTTCTCGGGATTGGCCCATTATTTATTTCTGATTTTTGGACCTACCCCGGTGGGGTAGAGGTCCTATAAATTAACCGATGTCCGTCTGTCCGTTCGTTCGTTCGTCCGTTCGTCCGTCTGTTACCAGCTTTTCTCAGGATTGGCTCATTAGTTTTTTCTGATTTTTGGCACAATGATGCAAAATGGCAATGCCCAAAATGTGACGGAGCCCTATTTTGGCAAAAAAATTTTCTCCGGCCGAAAATGCCGGAAATGTGCCGGAAAAACTGGTTATTTGGCATTTTCTCGAGATTTTATCATTAGTTTTTTCTAATTTTTTGCTCAAAGATGCGTATTAACAATGCCCAAAACATGGCCGAGTCCGATTTTTGAGAAAAAAAATTTTCTGGCTTAAAATGCCGGAAATATGCCGGAAATCGCCGTTTTTGCAGATTTTCATTGGCCTTTTTCCTTATAATTGATTGTTTTTTCATTCAAAAACATTATTAATAGCAATGCCCACCATCAAGCATGTTTTCATTTTCAGTAAAATTGATTTTTGAAGCAGGAGCTATTTAAAAATCGCCGGAACAACCTATTTTCGCCGGAAATACAGTATTTCTTGAATTTCTCGAGCTGTACTTTATATTTTTTTATGAAATTTTGCACATTGATGCAAAATGACAATACCTAAAATGTGACGGAGCCAGATTTTCGAAAAACATTTTTTCCAGCCAAAAATGCCGGAAATATGCCGGAAAAACCGTTTTTTTGGCAATTTCTCGAGATTTCATCATTAGTTTTTTTCTGATTTTTTGCACATAGATGCGTAGTAGCAATGCCCAAAACATGGCTGAGTTCGATTTTTGAGAAAAATTCTATTCTTGCCGAAAATGCCAGAAATATACCGGAAATCGCCGTTTTTGCAGATTTTCATTGGACTTTTTCCTACTGTTTCTTTGTTTTTTCACGCAAAATTATTATTGATAACAATGCCAACCATCAAACATGGTTCAATTGTCAATAAAACTGATTTTTGATGCCGGACCTTCTATAAATCGCCGGAACAGCCGAATATCGCCGGAAAAACGATTTTTCATGAATTTCTCGAGCTGTACTTTATATTTTTTCATGAAATTTTGCAGACTGATGAAAAATGGCAATACCTAAAATGTGACGGAGCCTGATTTTTGAAGAAAAAAATTTCGGCCAAAAATGCCGATAATATGCCGTCAAAACTGGTTATTGTTGCCATTTTCTCGAGATTTCATTAATCGTTTTTCCCGATTTTTGCATGAAGATGTGTATCAGCAATGCCTTAAGTGTGGCCGATTCGGATTTTTGAGAATCATGTTTTTCCGGCTGAAAATGCCGGAAGTGTGTCAGAAATCGCCGTTTTTGCAGATTTGAATTGGGCTTTTTCCATATATATCTTTGTTTTTCACGTAAGAAAATTATTGATAAAAATGACACCATCAAGCATGATTCAATTGTCAACAAAACTTTTGCAAATTTGCAACCGGAACGTTCTATTTCTTTTTTCCCTAAACCCCTCCCCCCCATTAAATATCAATGATGAAATTTTATGCATTTTCGCTAACTGCTATATTTTCTTAATGATTGTTTTTCCCCTTATTGCTATCTAAGTTTCATCATCAGGTAGGTCAATTCAGCATATTGCTTGTTTGCATTGTGATGTAAAATGGCAGTACCCATAAAGTGACGGAGCCCGATTTTCGAAAAAAAAAATTTTTGGGCCAAGAAAAAAGATTGTTTTTATTTGTGCCCAAAACTCAGCATGGCTCCAGTGTAAAACAAGTTTCATCATGTTTTTCAAGCTTACGTATCTCTATGCTATGATGTTATATTTTCTTTTCCGTTTGAACATTTTCATTCAACATGTTTCTGACTATCTATTAAGCAGCGCTCTGTCAATGTGGTGGTTTAGTTATGTATCTCATTCTTTAAATACTGTTCCCTGTTTTGAATAAGTTTTGAGACAGAAAGGTTCGATTTTCCTTATAATGCACGATTCGTTTGGAATGGAACAGACACAGCTGACAAGACTAGAAATATCAGCTTTATTAAGTGGATGGAAGGAGCCAGGGCTTGATGCATGACGGCCGAAATTGTTTTTTTATCATTTTTTTTAATGGGGCCTGCCAGTGAGACACACAGATCTGTAAAGCCCGAAAGGCTAGATCCGCGGCCTTTATCGAAAAATAAAGCAAGTTTTGGTAGGATTTCCTACCAAAGAAATCACGTGACAACTAAAAATTTCACTTGTTTGAGAGGTGCGAAATAGCGTTTGCCGCCTACCTTTTTTGATCTCGCGCTCCGAAAACAATTAAAATCCTAGATAATATCCATCGGCACAAAATTTTAAAAATCAAATTTTTGCTTCACTTTTTTTTGCTGGAGAAAGCTTAAAGTTGCCTATCTAGCCCTTCGGGCTTTACAGATATCTGAGGTGAGACACTGTTCTAGTTAATGGGTTAATATTTTGATATAATTGGATAGAAAAAGGTCTAATTAGGTATTTTTTCGATGAACAAGGCAAAGCAGAATGGTCAATAATAGTAGGATACCAAAGTTTTCTCAAAATGGTTGGTATACAGTGTCTGGAATACGTGAGGACAAGGGTCTTGAAATCCTCTTTTGATCAATCCCAACATAGGATTAGCTTTGATTGTTTAGCGATGTTTTTTTCAAATGAAAGCTCTGAGTCAAAACACCAAGTTGCTCTCCATTTAGTTGATATTGATGTGCATGCTTTATGTTCTCGAATTTACCTATCGTTAAAACGTGGCATTTGTCGGGGTGGAATTTCAACAGCCACTCACGGTACCATCTTTCAAGTGCTTCAATGTCATGTTGTACGATTAAGCAGTCAATAATAGAATTTATATCCTTATAATCTTTGTGTCGTCTGCAAACAGGAAAATGCTTGGTGGAACATGTTCTGGTTGGTCATTAATATGAATGACAAAGAGCAGAGGACCGAGCACGCTTCCTTGAGGAATGCCACTTATCACTGGATCTAGAGATGATTTTGCCCCATTAACACTCAGTAATTGCTTGCGGTTCGATAGAAAAGATTTGATCCAGTTCAGAATTGATTCGTTAATCCCGTAGCGTTCTAGTTTCATCACAAGTCTTCGATGGGGTACCGTGTCAAATGCTTTAGCAAAGTCGAAGTATATGCAGTCGACCACTTCACTTTTTGCAGTTGATTCGCAACACATATCTATAAAGGAGATAAGCTGTGTGACTGTTGACCTTTTGTTGATGAAACCGCATTGCTTGTTTTATAGAAGTTCTTCGCTGAAAAGGTGTTCCATGATATGTTTTCGTATCATTCTTATTCATAGAGTAATATTTCACAGGTCTATCGACCTCTACGAAATAATTTTAGATTTATAAAATATTGTCTACTTCTTCATCTGTCGTCCAGTTGTCAGAGGATATGGACATAGAAGACGTTGTTTTGGTCTTTGTCCTTGGTTTTCAAACTAGGCGAAGGGTTTGTTCTAGGGCTTCCTCTTACATGCCAAACGAAATCATCATTTTTTAAATTCATTTTTTTTTCGCCTTTTGGCACATATCTTTAATAATTTTTCTTTCGTTGATGGTGAAGTCGTCTGTAATGCTAAAGCCACCAATTTCGTTGAATCGTTTCAGCTTAAGCAGATTTTGCATTTTCCGTTCTTTTTCTTCGTCCGTCCGTCCGTTCATTTCTCTAGATTAGCTTATTAGTTTTTTCCTGATTTTTGGCGCAAAGATGCAAAATGATAATACCGAGTTTATGTATGTGTGTTTTTCAGCGACAGAGACGGTAAGGTTCTAATTTGGCTAGATCCTGACCAGCTGAGGACGACGGTAAATCAGTACTTTTACCGTCCTCGATTTTGCGGGTCAGAAGTGCGTGTTATTCCAAATCTTTTCAGTCACTTTACCGTCCTCAAAAGTGCAAATACATAAACTCGCTAATGCCCGAAATGTGACGGAACAACCGGTTTCTGACGAGATTTCATCATTAGTTTTTTCTGATTTCTTTGCACAAAGACGCGTAATAGCAATGCCCAAAACATGAGAAAAATTCTTTTCCGGCCGAGAAAGCAAGAAATATGCCGATAATCGCCGTTTTTGCAGATTATCATTGGACTTTTTCTTTAAATTTCTTCGTTTTTTCACACAAAAACATTATCAATAACAATATTTACCATCTAGCATGGTTCAATTGTCAATAAAACTGATTTTTGAAGTCGGAACTTTCTAAAAATCACCGGAACAGCTGATTATCGCCGGAAAAACGGTTTTTCTTGAATTTCTTGAGCTGTCTTTTATTTTTGCACACTGATGCAAAATGGCAATTCCTAAAATATGTCATGGCCCGATTTTCAATAAAATTAATTTTCCAGCCGAAACTGCCGGAATATGCTGGCGGAACCGGTTTTTTGGCATTTTCTCGAGATTTCCTCATTAGTTTTTTCCGACTTTATGCACAAAGATGCGTAATAGCAATGCTCAGACATGACCGAGTCCGATTTTTGAACAAAAAATAGTTTTCGGCCGAAAATGCCGGAAATCGCCGTTTTTGCCGATTCTCATGGAACTTTTTCTTGATATTTTACAGGCTGAGGATTGTTCGTAAGGGCATTTTAAGTCATAATAGGGGGTCAAAATCAAAAATTTTTCGGTCGCCCCAAACCATGATCGCACCTCTTTGTCACTATATTTTTGGCCTTTCCACTCTCTGCTCTGCGAATCTTCATAACTAATTTAAGATTAGTTGTTTTTAAGCGCCTGGATAATCCCTCGAATGAAACGAATTTTCGTTTGGAACTCCATAGACGCCAGACTCTCTGGAAAAATTCACCTCGATTTATATAAATAACTGTGCTACTACATTTCAAAGTGAAAAATCACAGCGGAAAGCCAAGATCTTCTTCATATTTTTGTGATTTCTTCTTAGATTAATTGAATAGTTAGATTATAAATTAAAGAATGGATTCTGATTATTCCGACGAGAGAAATTTGGCTCACAGTGCTAGTGGGAGGAATGTGCACAAAGTTGCTGACAATCAGCAAATTGGAAAGCTCAAAGAAGAACACAAAAAAGAGATTGAGAAACTCAAAATGGAATTTAAGATTCAACAACTGGAATCTGAAAACGAGAAAACGTTGAAAATCATGCAGCTAGAAAAAGAAAAACAAACTTTATCTCATCAATTTGAGATGTTCAAATTAAAGAATTCTCATGACTCTCAATCAAGCCAAGTTCAAGGCGATCAACAACTCCAAAAACAGAAAGACGAGCTGCAAAATAACTTAGTTGAAAAGGAGAAACAATTATTAGCCAAAGAGCACGAAATGGTTCTGTACAAGAAAGAACAAGAAAATGAATGGAAAATGAAAATGAAAGATTTGGAAAATGAACACAAAATTAAAATCTTACAAAAAGAGACAAAATTGAACGAGATGGAGAAAAAAATGACAGAGAAAGAAGCAACTGTCCAACATTTGAACAGAGAAATTGAAAACTTGAAAAGCGTCATTCAAACGCAAAACCAAGCTGCGAATGAAGTTGTGGAAAATATGACGACGATCGATCGTTTGGTTTGGGGAGCAGAATATTTTCACGAAGGAAATAAATCTTCACTTTTGTACCCTTCTTATGGTAACTGGTACAAAGCGATTTCCGCGATGATGGGGAATAAAAAAATGTTCAAGAAGGATAAATATTTTTTCATGAGAAAGGAATTCAATAAGGGCCATGCATTTCTGGATTTCGTGAACAGAAAAGACAACAGTTGCGAAGAAGAGTTGACGGATTTTCTGGTTGAAGGTTTGAAAATTGTACGGGCAACTGCAACTTTCTATCTTCTTCATACAAAGGTTTTTGGGAAGCATTTAAAGTTTGAACGAGAGAGTCAGGCCACTACTTATGAATATTGGCGTGTTGTTAATGTTTCAAAGGATTTTTATTTCGGTGATAAACAATCCGCAATTGTTTTTGGAATTTTGAAGTGAATCAAATATACCAAAGATTGTATACCGAAGAAAGCTCAGTCCCACAAAACATTTTAATCAGAAAGATTAGGCTATGATTGTTTTATCATTTTGTAATTTCATTTTTAAGAACAAAATTTAATCAGATAGGGTCAGTACCCAGTTGGCATACAACGTTGTTTTAACGTTATATGAACGTTATTTGAACGTTAGGGACGTTGGATGGATGTTATCATGACGTTCTGTGCCATCCGAGTCATGACTTTTTTTAGTGACGTGTTTGTACACAAGAAAAACATGAAATTCCTTTTGGACACCCTTTGTCAAAGACCCACTGGAACCCCAGCACCACTGGAAAATTGACTTTCATTCCATCCCCATTTAACATTCAAAAAGAAAAATCCACCTCAAAACCATTCCCACTAGATTTGAGATCCTGAGAACAATAGAACTTCTATCCCCATTGAGATTTTGATTGAAATCTTCATTCCCACTCTGGGAAGAGGCTCCCTCGGGGCTGTGAGACAGGGTTGTTTTTGGTGTCATTTGGTACCAAAATATCGAAACGGTTGTATAAAAGGGAAGACCTGAGAAATCTTACTAAATTTTAGTACTTAAAACTAGCAATTTTATTTTTCTTAATTGGTCAGCCTAAGCTGAGCATTCAAATCCGTAAAATTCGGTTCTTCCATCACCATCATCATAAGACGGCAAAAAAAAAATCCGATTTTCCGATCTCACTTTGATTTCTAAACTTTCTTCCGATCGGGTTAACTTTTTGGGTACTTTTAGCGTGCGTTGTTTTTACAGATCATAATGTAGTTTCAAGATGGCGGCGGCTCAAACGATAGTCAGATGTGATAAGTCAGTGTTGTACCAAAGTATTTCCAGTGTAAATCTGTTGCAAGCTTCAATTTCTGTCATTTATTTTTTTAACTCGGCAAATCAAACACATGATTTTCATCAAGGGGATTCTTTTTCTATATCCTTTGAAGGTTTAAAGCCGTTTGCTCAAGTTTTTGTTTATGTTGAATTTTCTGATATACTTTGTGTGCTTTTTAATACTGTAGTTTTTGCAATAAAAACATATATTTTTCTTGTTTGCCTCTAGGGGAATTGATGGTGTTATAATGTTATTGGGATTTGATAAAGTTTACAAAAGTACAGCTACTGTATAAATTTGATATAAAGACTGGATGCAATCGTGCTTTTTTGGACTTGGACGTGTTTGTGATAAAGGCGAATCGCAAAAAACTGTTTGGTTCCCGTCATTTCTACTTTAAAAAGTGGGAGTCGTTCGGCCGGTCAGTCGAAAATATTTTTCTGTTAAGAAGCAGCTATACATCTTGTTGAAAGGGAATTCGTGTGGACTGATCTGAATTTTAAAATTGACAAACCGTGGATAAATTGGTGTTTTCGGTTTACTCTCCATTATCATGCGGCTCTCTACTTCGATTTGAAAACTTTTAAACACAGAGCGTGCAGAGGTCAACAGTGGAAATCCAGCAAAGCAGCGGAAAAGCTTTCCGACTCTCCAGCTCGTAACCGTAAATCAGATGACGGGAACCAAATGATGACATCACATCTCCTATTATTGGACAAATGGTCTTTGGAATTTGATCATTTATATTAATATTAATATATACAGTTCTTGTTGAAATTGATCAAACTATTTTTCACGCAGTTCCGGACGCAGATTGTGTTTTTCTAACCTTTTCTAACCTTGGCGCACATTTTGACTGAATGATGAAATGGAATGAATGGCGATAACAGTTTATCTAGATATCTCTTATCAGACTTGCAGAAAGCGACACAACATGTTGTGCACATTCTCGTCACAACTTGCACAGCCATAACAAACAGATCAATCTGGTCTTCATTTAACATTGTTTTAAAGTTTAAAAAACACTGCCAGTGCTTGGCACAGAAGAGAGGACTCCCAGTTGAAATTAATTGCTACACCGCTGCCCTGTTGAATTTATTTATTATGGTTGTGTGTTTATTCCGCCAAGGCGGTAAATCAATCGCCCAAATTCATAGACCAATCAAAAGCGAGTTTAAAGCAAAACGGGGGAAAATGAGCTTCCCGCATTAGTTGTGAATTTTAAGTTTTTCTTTCGATTATCATTTGCGACCAGCAAAGTCTTCAAGATGGTTGTGTGCATGTTGTGTAACTTGACGGTTACTAAACTACAAAATTTATTTACCCAGACTGGCCATCCATATAGTACGTACACAGTGAAGGGGGAGAGGGGGTTCAGCAAAAGCGTACATCTATTGTTTAAACAAAGTCATTTCTATTGTTCTCTGCGTACAAGGGGGAGGGGTGTCAAATATTTGGAAAATCTTTGCGTACGTACTATTTGGACAATGCTAAAGAGAAGTATACTTTGAGCTTCTCGTGGGGGGGAGGGGGGTTGGAGGAGCTCTCAGGCTTGTTTTACATAATTTTAAATCAAGTTATCAAATGTTTCACAGTTTGAACATTATTCAACATATTTAGTCTACTCTGTTTCAGTGCATCTCTTACATCTGTTAACCCACTTATTAAAGCTATCTAGCTAAGCTCTATTGGCTGACCTTCCAGCCTCGGCTGGTTTATTTTTTCTAAAATACCACTTCTTCATAGTGACTACACTTTATACAAAGATTTTAGTATCTTTAGATTCAAAAGAAAGAAATTTTCTTGAATCATTCATTATTACTTGTTTCTTGTCTCGAACGATTCGTGTCCTACCTTATACTGTATTGAAAAAGATATTACTGTATATCTTTTTGACATAGACTTTAATTCTATAAGGGGAAATTTGGGTTACTTCTGACTTGATACCCTATTTTACCGTGTTGACCTTTAATTTGCGCAAATTCAGCCGTTCCAGGCTGAGGGTTGTTCTTAAAATTGTTTGGCTTTTTTGGGCCTAATTGTTCTTATAAAATTGTTCTAATAAATAAAGAGTGTGCGATACGTTCTATCTTGAAAATTAGCACATGCGCTATTATGTCTTTTTTTGCAGATGGATGAAAGTACACTGGAGACGTTTAAAAACCTTCAACAGAATTTATCACAATGCTTAGACGACCCAAGTGTTTTCCACGCCACAAGGTGAGTTATTCCTAATAATTAAACTATATAAAGTTTAATTAATTCCCTTAATTGCGGTGGTAATTTTTTTACCACAATTGCGCTTCGTCGTGCAAACGTCGTGATTATTACTTCTCTCATTTGACCAAAGTTCAATCCCACAATCCTTTTCGTCTTAATTCAAAAGTCGTGAAAGTTATTACTTTTTCTTTGTAATTGAATGTAATTTGCATGCAAGCGTAATAAACGCAAAGGGTGATGGGATTGAATTTCAGTCAAACATAAAAATCAATGTCTATTTTTGATTCGCGACGGTCATGCTATTGAGGTTATTTTCATTTAGTGGAAAAGGTCGTTTTCGAAGTGTCTGTAGGTCTCGATTGCAATTTGTTAAAAAATTCACTTCTTTCGTGAGGGTGGACGAATTAACATCAGTATTTTATCTTGGAAATTTTAGAATAACTTTTAACCCTGTAAAAATAAAAAATACTCCTTTAGAAACCCCCTAGAAATACTTCTCGGATTACCGCCCCACCCCCTTGAAATATTCGCCCACCTGTCTGTATGGAGGTAAAAATAGAATGAGCCATTCTCCGCTCCTTTGTTCAGTTTCTTTGCTTCAGCACATTCGAGGATAAGTTTCCAAAAAAACCCGTGGTGCTTTTAGACAACGTTAATCCATTGATCTCACTTCTTAACCTATTTGATCTGATTTGATGCTACATAAGAGTCTCTTTAACTCGAACCTCTACAAATCGAATGTCTACTTAACTCGATCAAATTTTCTCACCCCTTCAGGTAACAATGCCTTAAAACCCTTACTCCATAATTCTGAATATTTCTTAACTCAAATAAATTTGTGTTCCCCGTGAAGATTCCAGTTATAGAGACTCGACTGTACAATCGAAACAATTACAAATGAGACAAGCAAAGTGCAATCAATGTTATGAATTTTTCTTCGTGTTTTCGAATACAGTACCTTCTCCAATTATGAGTTTTTTCCTCTTCCGCAGAGTGAAAGGAGCCAACGTAGTGTCCAAGCAAGAACGACAGCAGATGGAAAAACAGGCTAGTGACGTCATGGATTCTCTTTTCATGTTCATGGAAGACAAGTTAGTACTCAGTCCCTTTTACTTATCACTGTTCAAGATATGATCCTCTGCAAAATGGACGCTGCGTCACTTTTATACAAACGATAAACTACAAGTGCATATGGTAGAATAGCACAGATAAGTTACATAGTTTCCTGAAGCCGTTGTAGAGGTGCATATCTTGAAGTTCTTCTGTCTCAGATGGATTTCCCGTCTCGGCGATGTAGAAAAAAGAAAACTTTCCCTCTGCAAAGTCAACAAAATTCTGCCAGTTTGAAGAATCTTGCCTAATTTGTCGCATTTGGAGAGATCTTTGGTCATACTAGTAGCTTTTTCGAGCAATCGGAGACTCTTTGCTGACGCTTCTGAAGATACATCATTTGAGAGGTACGAGTTGTCTGAAGGAGTGGTTGTAATTTATCCTATCTGAACATGTATATTATTGTTTTTGCTTTTCAGTTTTCCAACGTATGCGAAATACTGTGAGAAGCCAGTCTTGAAAAGACTGTTGAAGGTAATGCTTTGATGCTTGATCATTTTCCAGTGCTTTTAAGAAATTACTAGTGTTTTAAGTTGAGTCGATAGAGTTGATATTTTACGTGGATAGCTCAGTAATCTAGGACTTTAAGACAGTCTTTCATTTCTTTTCACGGGATCCACGGCCAACCTGCTAGACTATCTATAAGCTGAACGGAACATTGGAAGGGGCGAGGATTCTAACTGGGAACCCCTGGTTTAAGGGCGCTGACGCTCTGAACACATCGCCATCGCTCCAGAAAGTGATGTTCTTTCCTAAGTTTTAGCTTACACCTGTGTCTACCGAAGTGTAATCTAATTCACGAATGATTATAAGATATTAAGCAGATATTCGACATAAAAAATCGGTTATTGAAAATTATTCAGTCGAGCTTGATGATATTCGACGAAGCGAAGCGGGACTGAATAATTTCGATATCCGAATTTTCGCCTTGATGGCTGCTGTACAAATCTTTTGAAAAGAGTCCAGAATCTTGATTGGCGCAACCACCCAAACCTTTAAGAGATATATCATGGACTCTCAGAATTTCCTCTGTTTTGACCAGCAGGATGCTCTCTTTCTCAGGTCACTGTTTCCGTGCGAAAAACGAAATGGTGTCTGAGATCTTACTTTGGTGTCCTGCAGGCCCTAGGTGCTCGAGAAAGCGCACATTTCTTGATATTTTGAAACAGGAAACAGGACTAGAGATTGAGGAACTGGGCACTGCAATGCCTGATCGAGAGCTGTGGAGGGAGGATTATTGTCCAAACCAAAGTCGACCAGTTAACTGGGTCGCTAAAGTTAATTTCAGCTCTGGAAGCTAATCTTCTCTCAATAAAGATTTTGAGAGAGATAAGCTAGAAAATGGGAATTTAGTATTGTTTTTTGATAGACTGAACACATAAGTCGTTTCATCCATTTTTAGCCATGTCTGTCGCCTTTACATTATCAAAGAATGAAGGTCGGCCGGAAAGGAGAGAGGCTTGTTTAGATGCTTTTGCACGTTACACGCTTTTTTTTCATAAGAATACACTTTATAAGAATGTCCATGATGAAAATGGCCAAAAAATTAAGAATATGCTAAGAATATCACCATCATGGAATTTTGAGATGTATGTACTAAATGTTAAATCTAGTGTGAATTAGGATTCTAACCTAAGAATATGCTGTAAGAATGTTTTAGGATAAATCTCCCAAAAAAGTTAAGAATATCCATGATGAAATGGATTTACAGAATTCTTATAAAAAAAAAGCGTGTAGTCATGAATTTTTAGAGAAGTTGAATCGTAGTATAATTCCGATTCTGCTAGGGCTGAGGTGGTAAAAAAGGGTGCTTCTAAGTTATTCAGAAGGAGCTTATAGGTCAGGCGGTCGTTTTCGGATTATTAAAGTAAATGCTGCAAAGAGCGAAAGGTTCACTCGATAAATTTTTTCTTTCAATAAAACTTTCTTATTCACTTGCTAAACATTAGGAAGGTAAAAATTGGAGAGATAAATTTTAAACAAAGTTCGTATTTCGTACGTATAAAATTCAGATGAGTTGGAGTTGGAGATACTTTAATAATTGGTCATTTGAAGTAATAAAATTGACGCGTTTTTTAGAAAAAGTAACAAAATTGTTTTATTACTGGTTATCGACCAACAAAATCAAATAAGAGCTTGTAAAAACCCAAGCCAATCTCGTCCCATAAAAGGAAACTGCTTTCTTTTTAATTAAGGCGTTTTTTAGATTGTGACTTTCGTTATCAGCCTGCATAATATAACTGACTCTGAAGGTAAATAAATCAACGTTTCAGCTTCAGAAATCAACTGTTTTCTAAATTGGAGTAAAAAGTATTTTTAAGCCCGAATGGAACAATTTTTTTTCAATGCAGAGTTGTATAATTTACGGGGTCGCCTAAAAATTGAATATTTTTTGATTTAGTTTTTCAGCAATACCAGGCATGGAAAAAACGTCACTAATTTTAGTGTTATATCATGTTCGGACAAAAACATACCATCACAAAAATTAATATCTGCATTGAACTTTGAAAAACGGCTAATCTCTGCCGCAAATCAGATTTTAAAATGCTACATGTATGTTCCTCATTTTAAAGTATTTTATTATTAATCCTATTTTATTCGATTATTAACAGAATTCCATGAAATCGTTGTGAGAAACAGCGTCCTCTGTATAAATTTAACTAGTATTGTATCAAGTGTAATTTTACTGGAAAGTTTCATAGCTCTATAGGCTGAAGACAAAAAAGTCACCCCCTCCCTAAGCCTAGACTAAGCCTAAAACTCCTATATCATGATTAGAAACTAGGCTAGTTTTATCTCTTTTATCTTAAACTTTACGACAATACAATGCTGACAATTTGAGACAAGACAGTGAAGTCCCCCATATGTGTTTCCTTCGAGTATAATTATGAAAAACATCTTAATATATTTTAATTATTCAACTGTAATACAATAATGACCGGTTAGTGAGGGCAATATTTTCAGTACATGCCGAAAAAACCGGTCATGATATTTGTTAACCGTTTCCTTCAGCCTCGATTGATTTTTAGCGCTTTATCCAGGAAAAATAGCAAAATAAAGCGAAAAAAACAAATTGTTATAATTTCTGACGTCAGAAATAAAAAAAACGAGAGAAATGATGTCAACGCATTGTTCATTTTCCTTTGAAAAAGTGACGTGACAATGAATTTTCCTAGCGACGGGCAACTCTGGCCAGTGTAGGCCCGTCGTCATGCGAAAAGAACCAATTGCATTGCGCAAAAAGTCGTGTAGCCCGCTTCGAAAAAGTAACCAGTTAACAATGCTACTTAATGAAATCTAGTTCAAAATCGAATTTTCAATAAACTTTAAAAAAAAACTTCTGGCAAATAGGTCGAGATCTCTTTTGTCGGCAAATGACGACACCGGCAAAGAAATCGAAAATGCTCTTGTGGGCACTTGCCGACAGCGGCACGGAAAGGGTTAACTACAAAATTGATCGTCCAAAAGACCCAATAAGGTATGATGTTCTTATCGAAAGTAAAGTAAACTAGATAACTTCATGTAATTTTCTCTGTTTATAGGAACTATGGAAGATGGTTTTGAACAGTTTGGAAAAAGTTGTTGTCCTTCCCCCTCTGCCCGTTGTGAGTGTCTCTGTAAAATTGTTATCTTATTTATTCTAGTAGTTCTCAAGTACTGTACAATGTATGTGTTGCCACGTTAGGATATTCTAGATATATTCTACTTCTCCATAAAGTGAGTTATTCTCCAAAATTAAGCTTGTTCGTGAATTTTTGAACATACCCTAGTTTTTGTCTAAAACTCTCATTTTGGCAAAATTTTGGTATAAAAGGACCAATTTACCTTGCTATTCGCCAAAATTAGTTCTCGCCAAACCCATTAAAATTTTGCTTCGCCAAAATAAGTTCCTTGCTAAAAAAAAGTTCCAGCTGCAAATTTAATACTTTAAGAATTTTCGCCGACCTTCAAAATTATTAATCAACTTTTAATTTCCAATTGTACTTAACTTTCAGGATTTCGGCAGTCCAAGCGATACCCACAACTTGAATCCAAGACAGTGTGGTGTACTAGAAATCGTTCTCGATACAGTCAAGGTAAAATGGTGTTGGCTGGTATTTAACCTGTTTTCGTCCGTTCGTCTGTTACCAACTTTTCTCGGTATTGAATCGTAGGAGTTTTGTCACTTTTGATACAAAGGTGCAAAATGGTGATTACCAAAATGTGACTGAGCCCGATTTTCGAAAAAAAAGGCATATTTAAAAATTTCATAATTTAGGCATATTTGGGCCCAAAAAATGCCCAAAAATAGGGTTTTTTGGACTTTGTGAAAAATCTGTTCATTAGTTTTTTCTAATTTTTTGTACAAAGACGTTTCTCTTTGAGTTTTAACTGATAGCTAGATCGTATTCGCTCTTTGCTTCCATACTTCCAGGATTTGCTCCTCTTCTTTACTCTACATGCGGGCTTGTCCAGCTCTTCTAATTTATAGTTGGGAAAAAAAATTTGAAGTCGATGCAACGATGGTTCTCTTTTGATATGATTCGTAAGAGCTGGTTAAGATTGGCATTATTTTCTCCAGAGTTGGATTGATTCGTTGGACTGAGGTAAACGCATGCAAAAGCAAGCCCATTTTTTTTTTTTTTTTTTTTTTTTTTTTTTCATCATTAATTTCTTGATCTCCAAAAGTATATTGGTTCTTCTTACAAGAAGTTGAAATATTTTATGTATATGTTATGTATATAATTATAAATGTATATAAAATTCTAAGATTCAAACTAATACGAAGTGGACAGCTAAATCATTTAATGGAAGCTTAGTGGGCTGGTCGGCTACATAGTATAGAAATAGTAAATCAATGGGCAACCTAATATAGAAGACGCTGAAAAATAGGTTCGTCGGATAAGATGATATAGATAAAAAAAAACACATAGGTCGAATTGTGTAGGTTGTCAAAGTCCTAGTTATGCAATGAAATAGTAAATATTAAATATTAGGGAGAAAAACTACTTATATGATAATATTTTAATATATTCATAGGAGATCAAACTGAGAAGAAAATTCGAATTTGAATAGACTAGACGTAATAGCGCAACATCGAATTAACATCAAAACTAAAACCATTCGGTTAAATTTGTAGATATTGTGATGGCAAAATTGTGGAATGGCTGCGGTAAAAAAGAATATAGGTTCGGTCTCATTTAGGAATATAAAATGCTAGAACAATGTTTTAGATAAAATAAAATAAATATTAACATGAAATAAATATATCAAAAGGGGAACGCTAGAATCGCTGGTGGGCTAGAAAACACTAGAAGAGTGAGTCCAAATATATAGCAAGTGATTGAAAATAAATGACCTTAGAAAATAGACTAGGCTGCAAATGCTAAAGACTACACGTAAGTATCAGATACTAGATCGACTGTGTTGATTAAGTTTGTGATTCGAGGTCGAATTGAATTAGCTTAGAGATTTGGCTAGCGCCCTATCAAAATAAAAATTCCAGCATTTATCAGCAAAGCTTTCCTTTTTGTCAATTCGTTTGATATCAACAGGCAAGTTGTTGAAGCATTTTGCGGCCTCATGTGCAAAGGTGCCAGTTAGACGAGATGTGTCCTCAATGTCATGTGCGACCAAATTACCATTTCGGAGCTCTCTGTCTGGATCCGGTTGTCTATTGAGTTTGAGGTATGACGGCCAGCTGGGGTTGTGGAGAGCGCTATGGGCAATCTTGGCGATTGTTAGATCAACCATCTCAGAAACTGGTAACCATTCGAGATCGATTACGTCGCTGGTTCTGGCATAACGTTTGAGCACGAAGCCAGCGGCGGCGTTCTGGACTTTCTGAAGACGCTCAATCTGGGCTTTTGTAGCATCGGATAGTAAAGCGATGCCATATGTCAGTTTACTGAGAACCAGTGACTCCATAAGTATCTTGCGCTGCTGCCATGATGCGGTGTTCTTGAATCGTTTTAAGCAGCGTAACGTGGCAAAACAAGATCTCATGGTATGGTTGACATGTTCAGTCCAGTCTAGATGCTCATTAAATCTAACACCGAGAATTTTGAAATTTTTGACCTGTTCAATATCCTGTCCAGCGCTTTTGATAACCGTGACCAGTTCCGCGAGGGAATGGCGTTGTGCAAGTTGTCTGGTCGAAAAGATTGTCATTTTTGTCTTTTTTGTGTTTAGACAAAGATTGTTTTGCTCAGACCAAAGGTTGATGTTGTCTATTTCATTTTGGACCGATTCGATGGCGCTCTGCAGTTCTTGGATCTTTGTGTGTCGGAGTAGCGTAGTATCATCGGCATATAGCAGGTATGTGCTCGGACCGTTGGTATTTATAGTGGTCACATACAAGTTGAACAAGATCGGGCCAAGTATACTCCCCTGTGGAACGCCAAACTGTACGTCTAATTTGCTCGATGATTTATCGTCGATTTGGGCGTATTGTTTGCGTTCTGATAGATAATCTCTAATCAAATAAAGTACTTTTCGAGAGAAGCCAAGGTTACTAAGTTGTGTTATTAAAGTTCGATAGTCAACGGTGTCAAAAGCCTTTGAGAAATCGGCAAATACAGATAGCGTTACTTCGCTTCTGCTCATTGCAACTTTAATATCGTTTTTCAGCTTGAGTAGGACGGTTATAGTTGAATGCGATTTTCTGAAACCAGATTGACTCTCGAGGTAAATCGATTTTTCTTCGATGTGCTCGGTTAATTGTTGGAGGATAATTCTTTCAAAGACTTTTGACAAGATTGGCAAGATGCTGATTGGTCTGTAGTCTGTCAAGGATTGGGGGTCGGTGACTTTGGGAACTGGGCAAATTCGACTAGTTTTCCATTCTTCTGGGAAGGTCGATGATTGGATACAGTTATTGATGATATCGGTTAGAGGTGATGTGAGATATTGGGATACTGGCTTGATGAATTTTGAAGGGATGTTGTCGGGTCCGGTGGAACAATCTGATCTAAGTTTCTGGATAGCTCTCGAAACTTCATCGTACGTAGCAGGACGGAGATGGAAGCTGTCTGGATGTTCGGGTAGTTCTTCAATGAACGATTTTGAGAGGTCTCCTGCATTTCTTCCTGTTGTCCTCATGGCAGTTGAGTTGAAAAACTTGTTAATTTCGTCTGGATCAACGTCCATGCGTTTTTGTCTGGGATGTAGTAATTTGTTGATGACTTTCCATGTTTCGGCTGAGGATTTGTTAGCTAGGAGGTTCTTAAGAAATTTCTTTTTCGCTCCTCGGATGGTCGATTTGAGGTTGTTCCTCACGTTTCTTAGTTGGTCAAGTTGTTGCGGTTATTTTTCAAATTTAGCCGTAGTTCATTTTTCTGCCGTTGTAAATCTCGGACATCAAGATCTTTCATCCATGGGGACGAAGGACGGGTCAGTTTGATCTTACGTACAGGTGCGTGACGATCGATGCACTCCGTGATAAGTTTATTAAGTGCATTGACTTTGTCTGAGGTGTTATCGAAAGCATACACAATGTTTAATGGTAGCTGTTGAAAATCATTGATATAGTCTGCGAGTACTAAAGTTCGTTCGTCTCTAATGTATTTGTGCCGCGGTTCATATCGAGGTTTGTTGATTTTGAGGATACAAAAAGGTGAATCGTGGTCTGAGATTTCGTCACATAAAACAACATCGCTCGCTATAAGTTTGGTGTCAATGTTTGTGATAACATGGTCGATTAGAGTTTTGGAATTTCGTGTTGGTTGGGCTATAAGTTGTTTGAAATTGAGCGTTCCCAGTATGTTCTGGTAAGCTTCGTTTGCTGGTGACGGTACAAGTAAATCGATGTTAAAGTCACCTGTAATTATTATTGGACCATGATGAACAATTGCGGCTTGGGAAACAAGTGATTCGAATCTTTTCCAGCCAGATGTACTTCAATGATATACGCCTTCGTCCGGTGTTACAGAACATTCAATAGCGAGTTTATGTATGTGTGTTTTTCAGCGACGGAGACGGTAAGGTTCTAATTTGAGTAGATCCTGACCAGCTGAGGACGACGGTAAAACAGCACTTTTACTCGTCCTTGATTTTGCGGGGCGGAATTGCGGGTTTTTCCAAATCGCTTCAGTCACTCTACCGGCCTCAAAAGTGCAAATACATAAACTCGGTAAGGTCAACTGTAAGGTGGTCTACACTGGTATGCCCTAGGATGACGATATCATGTTCTGTATTGTTTTCAGCGTTGGTGTATGGTTTACGACTGTGTATCCATCAATTTCATATTCGTGAATTTCCCATCCGTCACCGTTCTTTGGTTTGACTTCACAGATTGCAATAAAATGTGGATTTTCCTTTGTTATAAGTTTTTCTAGTTGTAGTTTTTCATTTTTGTTAGCCTCTCACACGATAGATATAGGTTTTTTATTTCTCTTGTTCATTTCTTGTTTTGGCCTTTGTTGAGAGTGCCTTGAATTGTTTTCTTTCATCAGGGGTGAGATCCTCAGTAACGCTAATGCCTTTGTACGGTTGCGTTATTCTTCAGTGCTGTAAGATTGCCAAGTAAATTCCATTTATCAGACTCATTGTTATGAGAGACTAACAATGGACGTTTCGTTTCTTCTTCCTCCTTTACCCAATTTTGCTACACGTTTGATGAGACTGCGTGAGTGGGTATCCTTAATCAAGTTTGAAGCCCAGGTTTTGTCATCATTAATACTTTGCTCAACAACACCATGTACAATAACATTCGAAGCGCATTTCTGTATTCTTCGGTGTCTTTTTCACGTATTGCGTCCCTGATCACTTCTTTCAGTGCTTTTGAATCCGGGGACTCCTTTACGCCGGTAACATTGGTATAGGTCTCCGACAGAAAGTTACATTCTTTCATAAACGTCTTCTCGAGCATTTCCTTGAAGGAGTCCATTTTGCTTTCTATCTTGGTTTCCGACAGTTGTTCGACAAATTCGAAAGTGTGAAGGCCATGATCGGTACTGACCTTACGCTTTAAACTTTCAACTTCATGTTGTTGTTCATCTATTCTCTTTCGATCAATTTTATTCTGTTTTAACAATCCTTTGCAAGCATCGAGTTCTCGGTGAAGTGTCTCGTTTTCTCTTTTAACAGATGAGGGTAGGGTCCGTGGTTTTGCAGGAACAAGCTCAGAACTTTGGGTGTTACAATCACGCAGTTGAGACGAACATACTTGTAGTGAGTGCTTTTGTGCTTGTCTAGGGAAAGTTGAATTTGGTAAGGTGGTAACTGTGTACAGCGAAAATGGACCAAGCGCGCACATACCAGACAAACCAAACAATCTTTATTTTTGTAGTCGATGCAGTCCATCAGTGTACACATGACCAATTCGCCACTGAATTTCTTATTAAGGTTTTTCCTTCCAAATTTGATATTTTGGTGAATATGTTTTTGAAAGATTTTTTCTGCTCCAAGAAAAAAACTTTGACGGTCAATACCTACCCACCACTGGTGAAAATTTCAAGTCAAAAGCTCTAGTAGTTTCTGAGTTGCGGCAGGTGGTCAACGTGTATTTTACAGACCGGTCTGTAAAGTAGAAAATGCTCATGTGAACGAAGCCCGTTATTTGACAAATCAGCCTTCAGGAACAAATTTCAGTCAAATCCAAGTTAATCAATCAATGCATGATTTTGGTCAAGTTTACATTCTGGTCTGTAAAATACCAACTAGACAGGTGGCCGAACCAAAACTTTGTAAATCATGTTCAATTATCCATATCAATCACTTAGAGCATCCGGCTACGGTTAGCAAGGTTGTGGGTTCAACCCCCAGCCGGGTCATACCAAAGATTTCCAAAATGGAACTTGATGCCTCTCTGCTTGATGCTCAGTAGTTAAGAGAGGGATCAAGGGTAAGTGGAAAAATCCAGGGAGAGAGAGTGGCGCCCGCCCCTACCTTCGGGTAGATAGCTATCGAAAGAGGAGCTTTCGGGTCGCCCCCGACTGCGGCCGCAGAGTTATCACTAGTCAAAATTTCAAGGTCGTAGCACTTTCGCGAATGGCCCTTCCTAGAATTTTTAAACACATTGACTTTCGCGAAAAGGCCCAAAATTCGCAAAAATTGCGAAAGTTTCTGCTCGCGAAAGTTTGTATGCCTAAAGTATCTAATTTTCAAATCTTCAAATGTTTAAAGGTCATACCTGGGATTCGAAACGAGAATCTCATGCGTGTTAGTCCAGTGCCTTTACCAACTGAGCTAAGCTGGCAATGAATTCATTTGCGTGATCAACCTTTATATCAGATCCGAAGCTCTTCAAAACTTTTACTTTCGATTACCAATTTCTTATATCTCTATATCTATATTATAATACGCCTAAATCAGAAAGTACTATCTATTTATTTGTTATCGATTTGCTTTTAAAATAACTCTACCTTTCTTGAAAAATAAGCTTAGGTGAGAGAAGCAAAAATTCCTTTAGATAATTTTCCTACTAAAATGATCTCTTTATGTAGTTTTTTCCTTGGAAAATACAAGAAATTGTATTATTCGATTTTCCTTGAAAAATACAAGCCATTTTCTCTACATAATTTTCCTTGAAAAATACAGGAAAATGTTTTAATCATAATTTGCCATTCAATATAAAAGAAAATATTGTAGTTCATTTTCCTTGGAAAACAAGAAATAATTTACATATTTCTCATAACTAAAAAATATATTTAATTTCTCAATAATAAAACGAACTTAATTATCATGGCAAAGAGTCGTCTCTAAACGTCTCGGACGACGCCGGGACACCTAGTTATTGGTCTAATCTGTAGCTTCCTCTAGAAACGCAGATCTCGTACAAGTCTAGGAACTCGAGGGTTAAGATAATACGTCTTTACATGACATTACTTTGAGAGCCGTTGAAATTCCATTATTTTCCAATAGTTTCCTGATTGAAAACTCTTAGTACAATGTTTTGTTTCAGCTATTTTTTATCTCAACTTTTTATTTGTCTCTCACCAGGTACTGCATACATTTCCCATTGATGATTTAAAGTTAAACGTGGACGAATATTGGATGAGATGGACAAGAAATGACCCTGGCTTGGTAAATGTGTTCCTATATAATACAAAAGTTTGTTTCAAAACCCACCTGACGTTCACGATATCCATTTATACTAGATGAAGACTAAAGTTTGTCTCCTTTTTGCTCATGTTTCTGCATTATGCGTGTGTGTCTTTCTGAAAGTTGCCTTTGGCAGCTTTGAGCAAAGTTATTTTTTCATTCTCCAGGTTTCTAAGTAAAGTGCAATCTACCATGTTCTGCTCCCTCAAATGATGCAGATATACCGGGTGGTTCAGAAAAAAACATGTCGAAAATTATTTTTTAAATTACACAAAGAGTTTTTTATGTAGGTCTACCAAAATTTGCACAGTTAAAATTTGGGCATATTTAAAACTTCGTGCAAAAAACTGGGCTTAAAGGATCAAAATTGAGAGAACTGCAAGTATTTTAAGAAATAGTACAATTTTTCTATTGCAGGAAAATGATGAAAAATTGACGTCAAAAATGAAAATAGATCTGATAAATTTACCCAATAGTTTTGTAACTTCTCTGATGGATACTTACTTGTACTTGCTGGTTTAGCTAAATCGTCCGTTTGACAACTGTTGGCGGTTCGTTTGGGATGAACCATGTCCCTTTCGTTTTAGTGCTTCTTTGTAGAAATTGTCTTTTGTCAACCCAGAAAATTTCATCACTTTGTCTTCTAGTGTCTCAGTTGGTCGACCAATTTTCGTACGTTTGTTTACGTTGAACAAGAGTCTTTTTGTTAAACATTGGTTTGGTTGTCGTGCCAAGTGTGCGAGATAACTTGATGGTTGTTTTGATACGAAAGTTGCGATATCCTCGGTTCGACAAATTCTTAGAATGTCTTGGTTTGTCATAAAAAACCGATGTCCTTCAGTCTTGGAGCCATTTCGTACAAGTTTCCTAAGCATACCAACATATACAGAATTTATTCTATTCATTTCTGCAGTACTCACATTCCAAGTCTGGCAAGAATAAGTCAGTTTAGTGCGAACCATTAAATTGAAAATCAGTACTCTTGTTTTCAAATGAATTTTATAGTTCGTTAATTTAGTAATCAGGTCGTAAAATTTAGCTTCAGCTAGTGATATGCGAAGGCTTATTTCTGCGCTGCCCGTCGATGGTTCGTCATATTTTATCTCGTCTCCGATGTATCAAAATGTTTTAACGTTTTCGATCGCCAGATTCTGTAGTTCAGCAATAGATTCAGGGTACGTCGACTGGTAATGTTCTTTGATGTATTCAAAGTTGAAGATGATACTTTTTGTTTTCTTGATGTTAATACTCAGTCCGTATTTTGAGAATATCTCATGTAAAAGAACAAGGCCCTTTTGAAGATCGATTACACTTTCGAAAAAGAGTTCTAAATCGTCCGCATAACCCGACCAGTCATGATCTCCTTCGTATCCTTTTGCTCTCTCTTCTCGGGTGGTCGCAGTTGAACGTATACGATATTTCAGTTTTAGAAAATTTATTTGTTGAGTTTGACATTCATTTTCAAAAACTCTCATAACGTAGTCCATGTATAAATTATACAAAAGCGGGGATTCAGGACCACCTTGACGTACACCAGTTAAATTTTCAAATGAGTCATCGGGAGTTTCAGACAAGGCTTTTGTAGTGTAGGAGTAAACAGCTTGAAGAATATCAAAAAGTTTGGTTGCTCGATTGGGTTTGAAGCGTTGGGATATTGATTTAAACAACCATTCTCTGATAACGTGGTCGAAGGCTGAGCTAAGGTCGACAAAGAAGACGTATACCGGCTTTCTAATAGAGTCAGTTATTTGTTTGATTCGTTTGGTTATATAGATACCATCAGAAGTTCCTCTCCCAGAACGAAATACTTGTTGCTGGTCCATTAGCGTTCTATCGTACCACGACTTGATTCTTCTTTTAGGGCAGAAACTTTCGCGGGCAGAAACTTTCGCGTTTTTCGCGATTTTGATCCTTTTTCGCGAAAGAAATTAAACCTGAAAAACACCAAAGTTTTTATTCGCGAAAAATAAACTTTCCTACTCAGTTTTGCACTGTTTGCTAAATTTTTGCGTGTTTCATGACTTTTTGTTACCAAAAAAGGTACATTTTATATGAATTCGCGAAAGTTATGTCTGTGAAATTTCGACTAAAACTATATTTCGTGAAACTTATGTTCGCTAATATTATATTAACTAAATTTCGCCACTTTTTGACTTCGCGAAACTTTCTGCCCGCGGAACTTTCTGCCCTTACAGTATAATTACTATCACGAGAATCTTGCATAGGACTGAGCTGACTTGTCACGCTCTATAGGTTTACCTATACCTCAGTATTAAGTAATTTAATGCAGTATTCCTTGATTTTCTGCTTTTTGTCATCTGTCAAAGTTACAGTCATGTCAACTGTATCAATTTCAAAACCCAGAAAGGCTATCTTTTGAGTTGGTTTAAGAGCAGACTTGCCATAAAGAATAAAAAATTCTAAAAATTGTTTGGTTGCTTCAATGTTTTCAAAACATTCCTGATAACTGTCTCTGCTGAAAAAAAGATGGTCAAAAACAATCGAATAAAGTATGACCGCGAAAAACATTGTTTACAGTTTCGAAATCCTTGATAAAAGGTTCCATATGAAATCCGTTTGGGAACATATTGCCAATCCGGTACTATGAGATAATGGCCTCGTTTTCGTTCAAGTTGACGCGGATCTGTTGTTGACTTGTTTACTCGTGTTGGAGTTCGGCACCTTGAATGTGTGGTGGTGGCCCTCTAACGAGGGTAAACAGGTCAGGACTGGCTCCCTTCTCCCCAGTATTTACCTCTACTCGGCTATCGTTCTCGAGTGGAGGGGTCATTCCTTGTGTACGTTTGTGGTTTGGACCATCTTCTTCGTTGATTTGTTGTCTTAACTGCTTGCCCAAATTTTTGCTAGTCCATGTCAGTGTTTTCCATTTGCACCTTTTCAACCTCAAAAATGACGTTACTTTCGTCGCATCCGTCATTAGCGGATTTTGTTTTATCGCATCCGTTATTCGGAGATTTCGTACTATCGCATCCGTCGTTCGGACTTTCAGTGGTGAATGGTTTTTCTAATCCGTTACTCGGCGATTCTTGGTCAGGTTGTTGGGTCAAGCCACCAACTAACTTTCTCTTTCAATCCACTATTTGACTAGTGTTCTTTATTGCAGGTTTTTAGAAGGGCATTTCTTTTCGCTTTTTCTTATGATTGGCGAACTTGCCTCAAAACGTTCTTTCCTGTCTTGTTTTAACTGATTTAACAATTCTGTTGTTCTCTTTTTCAATGTTCTTTACTTGCCCTTGGACTAAGCCGTCCATTTCGGCGTTTTTGAAAGTTAATCTTTTCTCTTGTAGCAACTGCCTCAAGTCTGTATTCCATTTTCTCTACATTCATAGATGAATCTCGGCTTTCTGTTTCTGTTTTTGTTCTTGCCTCCTCTGTTCTTCCTTTTCCTGTACGTGATTTTTGGGCACTATGTCCATTGGTTCTGTCTTTATTGGTCCTATTTAGATATCTTTTTGAGTCCCCTGCCCCCATAAAGATGCTGTTGCTCAGACGAGAAACAGTCAGAGTCAAAGGTTTTGTAGAAATAGCATCAGAGTTCGTTCGAGAATTATCGCAAAAGATATACTCAGATGGGTCGGAAACTCGCAGAGAGATTGGGATGCCATCAAGATGGAAAACAAATGTGTTCCTTATTTACCAAAGCTGATGGGAGAATCTCGCCACCAGGTTTGGGCCTCCAAACTCATACGAGTGATTTATTGAATGGATTCGATTCCGGGTTAAGGACCTCAGAATTCCAAACTGCCCAAAATACTCAATCAACTCAGGCTCACACCCATCATAAATCCCTAAGAGATAAATGTCTTCTTTTGTCATTGTGATTAGCAAAAGTTCGAGCGTTTGTAGACTGGAGTCGTTTATAATGCATGTAATACTAATAATACCAATACTAATAATGATACGGGATTTAGTTTGTATAAACGACTGGAAGAATCCGGTGTTCCAGCCTTATAGATACTGGGCCTAGCTACGCAGAAACTTGCGTAGCGAGAAAACAATTTATTAAGCAACAACAAACTCTCAAAATAAAATGAACTCAAATGAAACATTTTTAACACACAAATCCACACATATTTTATTTTCAAGAATTTTTTTTGAGCGGGAAAAAAATTTAATTGCAATATTGACACTTTTTTTTTGTTTGGAGTTAGTGCACAAAGGTTTCTAGACGACTAAAATTTACTTTTTTGCTTCATTTCTAATAAGTCTGAATTAGTCGTCTAGCTTGCTAGACTAGAGCGTTTGCCCATCCAGTATTACTAATGATGTACATTATTGGGACGTTTCATAACTTTGCTTTCAATGTTGTTACGGATTTTGTCGAGTGAGCTGATAGAAGTATCGATGCAAGAGTTTTGTAACATATGTTTGCACTAGCTTGCCACAGTATATTTTGTAACACAATTGTGTGATTTTCTATAGCTTATGAATAATTGTTCTCCCTTATGCGTGTTAGTCTATATTTCTTGTGTTTAGTGCCATGTTTTGCAGTACCTCAGTCAAGTCTCTACCACCTATGTCCCCCAAACCAGCAGCAGTTGCGTAACTATGACTCGTTTGGCCTTCGATACCGGGTGCAGCAGAAAAAACTTTGGACGTTTGGCGAGCCACTGAGGCCGAACAAAGTCTTGTTTAGACTCAAAACCACTTTTATTAGAAAGAGGACATGCTAACTTAAATTTTGCGGTATAACTTTTTAAGTTTGGTCAAGTAGTTGTCAAGTTATAAGCTTTTGAAGTCAAAATTCACTTTTCGAAAAGTGTAAAAAACACGTAAAAAAAGGTGTATTAAATTTATGCAAATAATGAAAAAATAGCTCAGTATTTGACTTATCTAACGACTTTTACGACATAATTAATTGTTAAAATACTTTTAAAAGCAGTTTTCGTTTACAACATAGTCAGTTTTTAGTAAATAGTCAGTTTTTAGAAATATTTGAAAAAAATTCTTATCGAAAACGCTTAAAGATGCTTAGTTTAATACCCTTTTTTTACGTGTTTTTCACACTTTTCGAAAAGTGAATTTTAACTTCAAAAGCTTATAACTTCACAACTACTTGATCAAACTTAAAAAGTTATACCGCAAAATTTAAGTTAGCATGTCCTCTTTCTAATAAAAATGGTTTTGAGTCTAAACAAGACTTTGTTCGGCCTCAGTGGCTCGCCAAACGTCCAAAGTTTTTTCTGCTGCACCCGGTACATGAACAGTCAGAATGTTCTTTACTTCTATAAGCTGGTCGCAACTGCTGCTGGTTTGGGGGACATAGGTGGTAGAGTCAAAGACCAAGACTTTGGGCTTCAGCTCCGGAGGGCAGTAAAATTCAGAAATCAAACTTTCTCATGAGCCTTGGCTGTCTTGATTAGAGCCATGGATCCGGTTCAAAAAATTTTCAATTTGTTTAGATTGTTTAACAAACCCGGTACTTCAGGTTTCTTCACCGTGAACCATCTGTACTTTGCACCTCCCATCACATTGTATTGAGACAATATTTTTATACACTATCATGGGCACATTAATGTCCATTTTTTAATCTGTTCTTTCTGTTGCCTTGTTGGACCTACCTCCGAGGTCCTATAAGGAAAGCTTTTCTCAGGATTAGCTCATTAGTTTTTTTCTGATTTTTGGCTCAAAGATGCAAAGTGGCAATGCCCAAAATGTAACGGAAAAATCGCCGTTTTTCTAGATTTGCATTGGACTTTTTCCTTTTAATTGGTTGTTTTTTTTCATTCAAAAACATTAATAGCAATGCCCACCATCAAGCATGTTTCAATTGATTCATTAAGCATGTTTCAATTTTCAATAAAATTAATTTTTGAAGCCGGAACTATTTAAAAATCGCCGGAGCAGCCTATTTTCGCCGGAAAGACAGTATTTCTTGAATTTCTCGAGCTGTACTTTATATTTTTTTATGAAATTTTGCACACTGATGCAAAATTACAATACCTATATTGTGACGGAGCCCGATTTTCGAAAAACATTTTTTTCCGGCCGAAAATGCCAGAAATATGCCGGAAAAAACAGTTTTTTGACATTTTCTCGAATTTTAATCCTTAGTATTTTCAGATTTTTTTGCAGAAAGATGCGTATTCGCAATGCTCAAAACATGACCGAGTCCAATTTTTTGAGAAAAAATTTTTTCCGTCCGACTATCGCTATTCAAGTCCTAGCCTGACATCAGGCACGACGCAACGGGTACGGCAGGTACGGCGAACGCCGTACCAGATTTTCAGAAAAAAACCCGAAATTTTCCTCTTCATCGGTAAAATCGCTAAAAAAATTTCCTCATTCGCCGTACCAGATATAAAAAGCTTCCGTCGTGCCTGCTGACATGAATTCTTTAGTCAACAAAAATTAACCTGATAACAGATTGTGTATTTTCTGGCCCAGTACGCTGAAGCTCTAAAGACGTGGGCGAAAATATACAATCTGAAGAATTTGGTCGCGCGCCTGTTCGCGGACCGCGTAGAATTTTATTTAAGAGGAACAGGTCCGAGTGCAATGTCGACAGGGAAGGGTGTCATGGCCGACAATTTTTGGGTCCGGAGATATGTTAAGTTCTCTCAAAGCAAATTCAGAACTTTTTTGGAAAAGAAGCATGCAAAACATTATTGTACTTCACAAACAAGGTTTTTCTATGGGTGAATATGCTCAAAAAAGAATCTTTTTTTGCTTTAAACTGGTCACACAAGAGAAAACAAAGTATAATAACATCATACACAAATATCACTTAGAAAGAGAGAAAAATCATAAACAAACATCTTTATATTATCAGTAGAAGAAAACTGAAGCTATAGAAAATGAATACAAACCATTACTGTATACTTTTATGAGGTTTATAAAGTGTAAAAACCAAAAAAACTTCAGTTTAATTAAAGCAATAACAAACATCCATTTTCACCTTCCGCCTCCAATATACTCTTCTCGAGATGTTTTCGCTCGGCATGAAAACGAGGCCAGAAATGATAAAAATCAAAACAAACTTTTTTTCTAGCGGGAAATCTTATAAGAGGCCCCCCCCCCAGCGGACCCAAAATTCACGCCATCACGCCAATTTTTCTTCGATTTCACGCCATCACGCCTGAAAGATTTGATTTTCACGATCACGCCAAATTTTTTCGATTTCACGCCATTACGGGTGTTTTCGATAGGAAAAATGACGTAATCTTGACTTATGCATATCAAAAATTGTTAGACAACTGGTCACATCGAAGGGCACCGGTTTGAGGGCTGAGGTATATTTGAGTAAATTGACAAAGCCCACCATGGTTGGGTAACGGAGAAATTTTTTGAATTTTGAACGGTTCAAAGTGCTATTTTAGGACCCATTTCAATTCAATTTGAAAAATAATTCATGTAAAAATAATGGAAATCTTTTAAAAGTACAAGCAACATGAGGGGCCATGCCTCCTGGTCCCCCCGTTGACGGGTCCCATGGGCATTAATTGTGAATTAGCGTGAATAGTTTTCAAAAGAGGAACGAGGAGGCGCAACCATGGTTTGCGCCGACGGGAGAAATTTTCAATTTAGTATGGCTAAAATCGCCCTCATTTACTCTCTTTTTCCAAAATATGGTTAAAACATCACAGGATTCCTTTCATCAATCTGCTTAAAATTACACCTCATAATAAACCTGTTGCTTCTTTGTGTTTAAGGATTTGCTACAAATGTATGTTTTCCTGAAATAAAAGACCTGATATCTTTGATGCATCTATAAGAATGGGCTCTTCCAGAAAAAAAATTAACATGGGGGTGGAGGATATTTTTTCCGGGGGTAGCAAAAAATCATCAAAATTTGCCTTGTCCGGGGGGTTAATTTGCTCTGTCCGGGGGTAATTTGGGGTGTCTGGGGGGTCAGCAGATGCTTGTCCGGGGAGTAAAACCTATTGTCCGGGGGGCCAAAAGTCACCCTGTTCGGGGGGTAAATCACTAAAAATTGTTATATCCTCCACCCCCAATGTACAATTTTTTTCTGGAAGAGCCCAATAAGCATCTAAGAAAGAGAGGAGAATGTTAGTTACAGAGGAAGCGCAACCATGGTTTGCGCTGACGGGGAAAATTTTCAGTTTTCGACCCTCTCATAGCATTCGACTTTATTATTTTGAAGACTAGCTAGCAACTGCTAAAAACAATCGGAAGTTACAAGAATAAATGGCAGATGAATAGAACTGTTTGCACCTTTTTTTTATGTTTTAAAACGAGATCTATAGGAGACCCTATAGGAGGCCCACCATAGTTGGGGCCGACCAAGAAAATTTTGAAATTTAAACCCTCTAAATTGGCTAAAATGGACATAGAAATACGATTCAACTAATAGATATAATTTTCACGATCACGCTGAACTGCAAATTTCACGCCATCACGCCTAAAAAAACTCGATTTCACGATCACGCCGGCACTTCATTTTCACGCCATCACGCCGTTTTTTTCAAAATTTCACGCCATCACGCCACGAAAAACCCTCCATCACGCCAACCGCTGGGGGGGCCTCTTATAAATTCCCATAACAGTTTACAAAATATGTCTTCTTTTCCCTTTTCTTTTCTCATTCCTTTGAATTTTTCTTATTATTTATTCTTTATATGTTTACACAAGATATTTGAATGAAAATAATATGCTTTCTTTTGTGAGAAAATTGATCTTTCTGTGAAGTTTTTATGGAATATAAAAAAAACTGAATTTAGTGTTTGTTTATTACGGTGGCTGAGAGGGGACAGCGCGTTTTCTTTTTTTTTTGTCGCGGTTTCTTTTTTTTTGTCGCGGTTTCTTTTTTTTTTTGTCGCGTTTTCTTTTTTTTTGTCGCGTTTCTGTTTTTTTTTCTCTTGTTTTTTTTTTGTCGCGTTTTTTTTTTTTTTTTTTTGTCATTTAGTTAATTACCATAAAAAATAACATTTGTGATAAAAATGGCTTACTGTACTGAGTGTGGAATAGAATTAAATGATGATTCTATATTCTGTTCAATATGTGGGACCAAAACCTACCTTGACGGTTTCAACAGGCTGCTCCCAGATGCAATTGATGAGCGTGAAATAATTACGTATTATTTCAAACAAGATTTATTGAAATATGATCAAATTATCATATTGTTAAGAATTTATCATGGCATTGAAATGAGTGTTAGAACTCTGAAACGTCGTTTGAAAAGTTATGGTTTGTCAAGACAATTTTCAAATATTTCAACCCCTGCCCTATCTGCTATTATTTTACGTGAAATGGACGGGCCAGGTCAAAGTAAGGGGTATCGTAGTATGCGGGATCATTTAAAACGTTCGTATGGTATTCGTGTAAAAACAGATCATGTTATGAGACTCATGAGAGAGTTGGACCCACAAGGTGTTCTTATAAGACGAAATAGACGCTTAAACAGGCGTGCATACTCATCTCCTGGAGCGAACCATTGCTGACACGTAGATGGCTATGATAAGTTGAAGCCCTACGTTCTAGCAATTCATGGATGCATTGATGGATTTTCCCGGAAGATCATGTGGCTCGATGTAGTTGAATCTAATAACAACCCTGTTATTATTGCTGCCAAGTACTTAAAAACTGTACAAGAGTTCAAATCTTGCCCAACTATAATGAGAACAGATCTTGGAACTGAAAATGGCATCATGGCTGATGTTCATTGTTTTTTCGTCCAAAACGAAAATGCGCATTTTTATGGAACTTCAGTGGCTAATCAACGGACAGAAAACTGGTGGTCATTTTTAAAAAGATCTTTTACCGGATGGATAATCAACTTTTTTAAGGAGCTTGTTAACGAAGGATTGCTCATTCTAGGTCACCACGTACATATGAAATGCGTGTGGTTTGTATTTTCAAATTTTCTACAAAATCAGCTGGATGAAGTAAAACATGAATGGAATTCTCACTACATCCGAAAGTCTCGCCATGATACCGTTTCTGGTATTCCAAATGTTTTATTCTATGCCCCGGAGTCAGTTGGATTCGAAGACAGAAAGAAAATTATTACTAATGTTTTGCTAACTAATCTCTCAAACGAAAGGGATATTCTTCATGAAGCGGCAATAGCTGTAAATGAAAACCATGACGAAGAATTGGACGAATATTTTCAATACGTCGTAGAAGCCGAACATATTTCATTTCCTCCTAAAAATTGGACAGAAGCTAGAGCTACTTTTCTTCAAATCATAAACAAGGCGCCCAAGGGCGTGAAGGCCCAGCTTTTACAAATAATGGTCAAAAATATAATCCGTCTACTTTAACTTTTTTAATGACTTTCAGGTGGAAGTTTTTTCTTTCAACCACCGAAAACAATGGAAATTGAGTGTTTGTAAAAAAGACATTAGCGAGGTTAAGTATCGGTAGATAACTCAGGACGACGGACGAATTTTTGAAGCCTTCGTTCGCGTTACGGCACTTTTCTACAGGCTAACCCGGAAGCTAGGCAGACATACCCCGGGTAAAAATATCGGATTTGCTCTAGAACGAGAAACTGAACGGAAACGTGTTCTAGAGCAAACCCGATATATTTGCCCGGGGTATGTCTGCCTTGCTTCCGGGTTAGCCTGTAGAAAAGTGCCGTAGCGCGAACGAAGGCTTAAAAATTCGTCCGTCGTCCTGAGTTATCTACCGATACTTAACCTCGCTATTATCCAAGTTAGAGTGAACGTACTATATACGAGAATACCGGGGTAACGGTGCTACACGGGATTGCCTCAAAAACGTTCAGTTTGCCAAATTTTTTCCAGGCAAAATAATCAAAATTAAATTGAAATTTCCTAAGAGATCCTTTGTTTTTTTATTGCTGCTGTTGACTTTTTTATTTACATTGTCAGGATCAATGATCAAACAATTGGACGTCTATAATTTGGATTCCCCAGAAAAAGCAGCATTGCATTCAACTCGAGCTCCTGGGATTGTTTTTATTCAATTAGACATATGAGATGTAATTGTCAACAGTAGTATTTTACATGTAATATTTGTAGGTATTGTTACTGATGTATAAAAAAGATTTTTATTTTAGCCCAAATGAAATTTGTCTCTAATTAAAGTGTCACAAACATAAAATTTCGATCTTTAGTAATTCCTTGAACACCCGTAAACGGACAACAAATTGTCGAAAACATGTATATTGGAATACAGGAGCGTTTGTCGGATTTGTGGTTCTTTACCCTTTGAATTTAAAGCCCCGAAAGGGCTAAAGTGAATCTTTCATCTCTCAACCTTAAAAATGTTTGTACGGAATTGCGGGATTTTTTGCCTGGACGGGAAATACCCTACTAAGGGAACTGATTTCGCGGTGCGTAGTAGACGGACACCCCTTTAAACACAATGTCTTAACACTACTGGCATGGGGAGGGGGTACAAATCATCCTCCCTTCAAACTTTTTTCACATGGCTATCCAGCTCGTACTAATATGGTATCGAAACTTTGTGACTTTTGCCAACTTTGGGTGTATTTTCCAAAAAGGTTATACAATTATTAAAAGGAAAATTAAAAGTTAAGCTTCTCTTGAATGAAAAAAAGGTAGGACTTAAAATTTCCATCATCTATTCATGATGTAATCTTTTATACGGTAGCACACAAAATAATCCGAACTAGTGGCAAAATTTGCCACTAGTTAGTTCCGGGTTAACTCGGGTGCTTCCGTATAAAACTTTTTCGATGACGTCGTTGTTTCAAAATGGCGCGCTATTTCAAAGATTTTTTGTTCAGTTGGTTAAAAATCTAGTTTGTTACAAGCAAGTCGAAACAGATCTAATAATCACCAGGAGCTTTATTGCCACTCAAAAATTAGTATTTTTAACCTTTTTCCATAACTTGCAAAATGAATGGTGTCGTGGTTCCCATAACAGCCTGTTATAATGCCTCAAAGAAAGATTTGAAGTTTCAAAGGAAAAACAAATGGAGTGAAATCCCCAAGACCTGTCTGTGATTTTAGAGATTTCTTTAAAATAGTTAGGGCTTTATTGGTGAGAAAAATACTCTGACAAAAAGTTGCATTTAAATTTTGATAACTTTTTCTAACTATAAATGGTAAAAGCAAAATCAAAAGTTTTCCATCGTATCATAAAAATAAAATAAATGTAGCTAGGTTAAAAATCTAAAACAGCTTTCATAAATGCAAAAAGTAAAATCTTGGTAGACATATTATCTGTACAGGGCTTTTGAGTTTTAAATATCTTGGTTCAAAAATTTTTAAAAGTTTTTATTTAAAATATATGAAGCAACTTCTTACTGTACAGGGTTTTTAAGTTTTAAAAATATAGGTTAAAATGATGTCAAAAGCTTTAAAAATATATATAACTAAAGTAAACTAGTTAAAAAAATGTCAAGAGTTTGTTATAAATGTGTAAAATGAATCTTTATATAAACTCGTACTGTACAGGGTTTTTCAGTTTTATATATCTAAGTTCAAAATGTCTAAAAATCTTTTTTTAAATAAAATATTAACAAAACTATCAAGGGTTAACACTTCAAATGTCTAGGTAAAATAAAATGTCAAGAACTGTTTAAATGTACAAAAAAATCCTAAAAGCTGAAGAAAAGCAAACATCCTCCAATATTCAAATGTGCACCTTTAGGTTGACTAGTGTACTACAAATGTCAATTTTAAAAGACAACTTGAAGCAAAGCCAAAGTACAGTCACTTCAAAAATGTTATGTTTTCAAAAAGTAAACAAAGAAATTAAACGAAACTAAAAGAATATCAACTATATAAGTGAAAACCCACTAAAATATAAATTGTCACTTTTGTTTTGCAGCAGTTTTAACAATTTCAAGATTTCCTGATCCACTGGTGTCTTGATCTGCTAGTTTGATAATAGTGATTTCGTTTGACTCTACAACATAGGTTACATCAACAAATTTTCCAAGAAGGAAATCTGAAATTTCTTCTTCTCCAAATAAAGTGTAATTCCACACTTCACTGTGGAGTATCAAATTCAAATGGTCGACTCCAAGAATAACCTTTTTTGACACTGATTCGACGGGCTGAATTGAATTGCATGGAACGCACCTGAATTTATGCGAGGTTAGGGCATGTTGAACCAATCTTGTACAAATGGAACATCTGGACCCACAAGTGAAGTCTTTCATAAATTTTATTTTGCCTTTAATGGTGTCAGTTGGCTTGATTGGTGTCTTGCGGAGTTTTTCATACAGCACTTTAAATTTTTTGTCTGGATTGTTCGCTGTTATTGTAGAGTTGGAATTTGTTGTAAGAGTCAGTATCCCGTTTCGTTCTTTTATGGCTACATTTTTCATTTCGAAACAGCTGTCACTGTTTTTAACGAAGATCTCTATGTTGGATGACCAAATTGAGATTGGCATTTGGCCGGTTGAGTCAGCAAATATTCCCTCCAGGAGTTCAAAACCACCACGATTTACCACTTTCTTGTCATGAGTAACGACACCTCTTACGGTTACAGAGTTGTCCATAGGATCAAACGGCTGAGATGCTATTTCATTAACAGTTTTCTTGGGTGCTGATTTCAATTCATGTCGCTCAAATGACATACTACCTGGCGCGATAACTTCAATGGTGGAATGATCATCAAAGATGATTTCCGCAAAGTTTGGATTATCAGGAACAACCTCTTTAACGTTTCGCAGTGTTACTGCTTTCCCAGAACTTTCAAGCGATTTAAATTCTGGACACGAGTCAGTGTTGAAACATATACCACGTCTCAGTGATTGATTTGAAGATGTTTGCATTTTAAAATTAATATGTTTTCTTTTCATAGGGCTTGTTTGGTTGATGTAACATGTTATTGATTTGCGCTTTGATGCCATTTTGTTTCTAAAATTAAAAAAAAGACAGCTGCTTTAAACTCATGAAGAGAAAAGTGTGATATATCTCTAACTTTATTTTATAGAAGTCTGGATCCCTTACAAAATATGGTTGAAAGGTTAAATATAGCTCATTGCAACAATTGTTGGTACGTAAATTGGGAAATTGTGGTAAATCCTATCATTGAACTTATATGAAAGATAGCTTCGAGGCAACAAAACAGGATTTGGATAGATAATTCAGAACAGGGTTCCCTGCAGTTCCCCAGAAGTATTTTCCCTGACAAAAGTACTGAAAAGTGTAGTTTTTCCTGACATCAAGGTGAAAATAGACTTTTTTCTTTGACCGATATCAGTAATATTTATACTATTTGAGGGCCAACCATCATGGTTAAGCCTGACAAGGAAAATTTAAAAAAAATAGGGATTCCAAGATTGGCAACAAACCGTCAATTTCAAAGGATTCTGGAAAGAAATTCCCTGAACTTTCGTGAAAATAACCCTCTTTCCTGGTTTTCCCTGACTGTTGGCACTATGAAATCAAAAAGTGGTCACTTTCAGAAAGAATCACTTTTTTCACAAAAAGTGCAAAAAGAATAACATAAAAAGAATAACTTTTCAAAAAAGTGCCAAAAGAAACACTTTTTGATTTCATAAGAGTGGGAACCCTACAGAAAATCCACTGAAACCTTAGTTTACTAGCAACAGAAATAAAACATGTTAGGCTAGGTCGCGATATATGTGTGTCTGAAAATGTCGTTGCTTTTCACGTCTAATGGAATAAACTGACGTACGGCAAGAGAAGATCGTCATGTATGAGAATGGCAATCTCTCTCTCATTACAAAAATTTCAGTAAAACATAATAGGATAATGCTCTTCCACAAGCTACGATTATGTTACGTTATTGTGTAACATTAGATATAGAAAATTCAGTGATAACCCGTGGCTGAATTTCTTGGGGCAAACGGGGCAAAGCATGGCGAGCTGTGGCAACATTTCATACATTGAACATAACTTATAAATATACCAATAGCTGAATTTCTTGGGGCAAAGCGTGGCGAGCTGTGGCAACATTTCATACGTCGAGCAAAACTCAACAATATACCAATGGCTGAATTTCTTGGGGCAAATGGGGCAAAGCGTGGCGAGCTGTGGCAACATTTCATACGTCGAGCATAACTCAACGATGAATTTCTTGGGGCAAATGGGGCAAATCGTGGCGAGCTGTGCCAACATTTCATACGTCGAGCAAAACTCAACAATATACCAATGGCTGAATTTCTTTGGGCAAATGGGGCAAAGCGTGGTGAGTTGTGGCAACATTTCATACGTCGAGCATAACTCAACGATATACCAATAGCTGAATTTCTTGGGGAAAATGGGGCGAAGCGTGGCGAGCTGTGGCAACGTGTCATACATTGAACATAACTCAACGATATACCAATGGCTGAATTTCTTGGGGCAAATGGGGCAAAGCTTGGCGAGCTGTGGCAACATTTCATACGTCGAGCATAACTCAACGATATACCAATGGCTGAATTTCTTGGGGCAAATGGGGCAAAGTGTGGCGAGCTGTGGCAACATTTTTATATAGTGAACACAGCGATATCCTCATAGCTGAATTTATTGGGGGCAAACGGGGCAAAGTGTGGCGAGCTGTGGCAAAACTTCATAATATAGAGAATACAACGATGTTCCCATGGCTGAATTTCTTGGGGCAAGTGGGGCAAAGCGTGGCGAGCTGTGGCAACATTTCATGTACAGTGAACATAGCGATATCCTCATAGCTGAATTTATTGGGGGCAAACGGGGCAAAGTGTGGCGAGCTGTGGCAAAACTTCATAATATAGAGAATACAACGATGTTCCCATGGCTGAATTTCTTGGGGCAAATGGGGCAAAGCTTGGCGAGCTGTGGCAACATTTCATACGTCGAGCATAACTCAACGATATACCAATGGCTGAATTTGTTGGGGCAAACGGGGCAAAGTGTGGCGAGCTGTGGCGACATTTCATATAGTGAACACAGTGATATCCTCATAGCTGAATTTGTTGGGGCAAACGGGGCAAAGTGTGGTGAGCTGTGGCAAAACTTCATATTATAGAGAATACAACGATGTTCCCATGGCTGAATTTCTTGGGGCACATGGGGCAAAGCGTGGCGAGCTGTGGCAACATTTCATGTATAGTGAACATAGCGATATCCTCATAGCTGAACGTACAGCAGGAGTTGATGATTCTGATGAATGTGCATCAGGAGTTGATGCTTGTGGTGAATGTGGTGAATGTGCAGCAGTAGTTGGTGGTTCTGGTGAATGTGTAATAGGAGTTAGTGGTTCTGGTGAATATGATAGTGGAGTTGATGGTTCTGGTGAATATAATGCTGGTGTTGATGGATCTGGTGATTGCAATGGTGGAGTTGGTGGTTCTGGTGAATGTGATGGTGGAGTTGATTGTTCTGGTGAATGTACAGCAGGAGTTGGTGATTCTGGTGAATGTGCATCAGGAGTTGGCGGTTCTGGTGAATGTGATAGTGGAGTTGATGATTCTGGTGAATGTGCAGGAGGAGTTGGTAATTCTGGTGAATGCATTGGTGGAGTTGATGCCTCTGGAGAATGTGCAGCAGTAGTTGATTATTCTGGTGAATATAATGCTGGTGTTGATGGATCTGGTCAATGCAATGGTGGAGTTGGTGATTCTGGTGAAAGTGATGGTTGAGTTGATGGTACTGGTGAATGTACAGTAGGAGTTGATGGTTCTGGTGAATGTGCAGCAGAAGTTCTTGATTCTGGTGAATATGCAGGAGGATTTGGTAATTCCGTTAAATGCATTGGTGGAGTTGATGGTTCTGTAGGATGTGCAGCAGTACTTGGTAGTTCCAGTGAATATGATAGTGGAGTTGATGGATCTGGTCAATGCAATGGTGGAGTTGGTGATTCTGGTGGTTCTGTTGAATGTACAGTAGGAGTTGATTGTTCTGGTTAATGTGCAGCAGGAGTTAGTAATTCTGATGAATGCAATGGTGGAGTTGATGATTCTGCTGAATGTGATAGTGGAATTGATGGTTTTAGTGAATGTGATGGTGCAATTGATGATTCTGGTGAATGTGCTGTAGGAGTAATATTCTGATAAATTGTTATTGAGATGTTATTCATGAATGTAATGAAAATGCAGGTATGGTGAATCTGATCTATTTTGCTATTTAATGAACGCTTAGTTTGAAACCATCTATATTATATGAGCTCTAATTGAGATTGGAACGACTATAATTACTGTTCAATGTTTTGCATGAGCTTGCGCTTAATAGCATCATTCGATTTCATTTAAAACATTCTTTCAGCCGACTACAGTGTTTTGATTAGATGTTTAATTAAAATGACAAAAGATTTTAACGTTGAAACGTTCATTAAATAGCAAAAAAGATCAGATTCACCATAACTCTCTTGTCATTACATCCATGAATAACATCTCAATACCAATTAATCAGAATATTAACTTCTGCTGCAAATTCACCAGAACCATCAACTCTTACAGCACATTCACCAGAACCATCAATGCCACCATCAAACTCACCAGAACCATCAATGCCATCATCAAATTCACCAGAATCATCAACTCCATCATCACATTCACCAGAATCATCAGCTTCATCGTCACATTCACGAGAACCATCATATCCATCATCATATTCACCAGAACCACAAACTTCAATATCATATTCACCAGAACCATCAACTCCATCATTGCATTCACCAGAACCATCAACTTTACCATCACACTCACCAAATCCATCAACTCCACCATTGCATTCACTAGAATCACCAACTTCTGCTGTATATTCACCAGAATCACCAACACCTGCTGCACATTTACCAGAATCCCCAACTCCTGCTGCATGTTCACCAGAATCATCACCTCCTGATGTACAGTTTACAGAATCAGCAACTACTGCTGCATGTTCACCAGAACCATCAACTCCATCATTGCATTCACCAGAACCATCAACTTTACCATCACACTCACCAAATCCATCAACTCCACCATTGCATTCACTAGAATCACCAACTTCTGCTGTATATTCACCAGAATCACCAACACCTGCTGCACATTTACCAGAATCCCCAACTCCTGCTGCATGTTCACCAGAATCATCACCTCCTGCAGCACATTTACCAGAATCACCAACTCTTGCTGCATATTCACCAGAATCACCAACTCTTGCTCCACATTTTCCAGAATCACCAACTCCTGCTGCACATTCACAAGAATCAACAACTCCTGCTACACATTCACCAGAACCATCAACTCCTGCAGCATATTTACCAGAACAATCAACTTCTGCAGCACATTCACCATAACAATCAACCACGCTGTACATTCACCACAACAATCAACTCCACCATCACATTCACCAGAACCACCAACTTCAACATTGCAATTACCAGATCCATCAACAACAGCATTATATTCATCAGAACCATCAACTCCACTATCATATTCACCAGAACCACCAACTCCTACTACATATTTACCAGAACTATCAACTACTGCTGCACATTCACCAGAACCACCAACTACTGCTACACATTCACCAGAATCACCAACTCCTGATGCACATTCATCAGAATCATCAACTCCTGCTGTACATTCAGCTATGAGGATATCGCTACGTTCACTATATGAAATGTTGCTACAGATCCCCATGCTTTGCCCCATGTGCCCCAAGATATTCAGCCAAGGGAACATCGTTGCATTCTCTATAATATGAAGTTTTGCCACAGCTTGCCACACTTTGCCCCATTTGCCCCAACAAATTCACCTATGATGATATCGCTGTGTTCACTATATGAAATGTTGCCACAACTCGCCACGCTTTGCCCCATTTGCCCCAAGAAATTCAGCTATGAGCATATCACTGTGTTCACTATATGAAATGTTGCCACAGCTCGCCACACTTTGCCCCATTTGCCCCAAGAAATTCAGCCATTGGTATATCGTTGAGTTATGCTCAACGTATGAAATGTTGCCACAGCTCGCCACGCTTTGCCCCATTTGCCCCAAGAAATTCAACTATGAGGATATCGCTATGTTCACTATACATGAAATGTTGCCACAGCTCGCCACGCTTTGCCCCGTGTGCCCCAAGAAATTCAGCCATGGGAACATCGTTGTATTCTCTATAATATGAAGTTTTGCCACAGCTCGCCACACTTTGCCCCGTTTGCCCCAAAAAAATTAGCTATGAGGATATCGCTGTGTTCAATATATGAAATGTTGCCACAGCTCGCCACACTTTGCCCCATTTGCCCCAAGAAATTCAGCCATTGGTATATTGTTGAGTTATTCTCGACGTATGAAATGTTGCCACAGCTCGCCACGCTTTGCCCCATTTGCCCCAAGAAATTCAGCCATGGGGTATCACTGTTTTCTCTGCATGAAATATTGCCACAGTTCGCCACGCTTTGCCCCATTTGCCCCAAGAAATTCAGCCATGGGGTATCACTGTTTTCTCTGCATGAAATATTGCCACAGCTCGCCACGCTTTACCCCGTTTGCCCCAAGAAATTCAGCCACGGGTTATCACTGAGTTTTCTATATCCAATGTTATACAATAACGTAACATATTCGTAGCTTGTGGAAGAGCATTATCCCATTATGTTTTACTGACTGTAGTATGATAGTATGAAATTTTCGTATTGAGAGAGAGATTGCCGGTTTCATACATGACGATCTTCTCTTGCCGTACGTCAGTTTATTCCATTAGACGTGAAAAACAACGATGATTTCAGACACACATATATCGCGACCTAGCCACATGTTATAACTAAATGGGTTTACTAGGATTAAACGATTATCAGTGAAAGTAATCTTAGAAAAAGTAATTGAAAGATAATTACCGATTGATTTCTCTGACTTTGCATTCGTAGTTTGTGAGTGAAAGGCCATTTGATCCACGTGAATCCTTTCATATCTCGAAATTTGGCGTTGGGCACATTTGATATCAGGTACATCACGCCCGCTACGCAATGGGCGTGCGGCGGATGGATGGCGGGCGTAAAATAGTGGTGCGAGCGCCGGGCGGCAGGACACGCTACCTGAGGATTCATGATGATAAATTGTTAATACTAGCAAGTAGCTTTCACTATGATAATTTAAGTCGTTATATTAATGAGCCAGAAATATGAGTAGAGGTGGTGGTGGGTTGGTTAGAGAAACTCCGTAATAATAATAAAAATAACAATAATAATAATAATGGTTTTATTCGAATAAGGCTTTGAATTTTATTTGAATTGCATCATGGTCTGAAAAATATATACTATGTATGGAAGTTCGAGTTCCAAATTCTGTTTTTAAATCTTTATGGACGTAAACATGGTCGATCAATGAACCGGAAATATGAGTAGGTTCTTTAACAATCATCTCGTACTCTTCTTCTAGGTATTCTTTTAAAAAGCTACTTTCCGCAGTATAATAGTTTTGTTAAAGTCTCCGAGAATGATATGGGTTTTTTCAACTATGTCCCGCAAATGCCGAATTTTGTAAAGAAAAAGATCATTTTCAAGATTTTGTTGACGATATAGAAGGATAATATTAAGTGGAAAATTTACCATAGAATGTTTAAAACTGTATAAAGTGGCACCAGGGATGATGTGGGCATCTAGTAACTGGATTTGATTTTCATTGTATGCAGCAGCAGTATTAGAATATATGTGTTCATCTGAATTGTTTGTATGTAATGATAAAGGTGTTAATATATTTTCAACTTCTTCGGAGTTATTTGCTAGTTGAGTTTCTGTCATAAATATTAAACCACTTTCAGAATAAATTGATTTATCATGCTTTATATCAATGGCATGTTTCTTTAGTGAGCGTACATTCAAAAGTGAAATCTTGAGTTCATTCTCATTAAGCAGTTCTTCATCAGTTGTAGTTTTCAAACTCAAATTTTCTCTCATGTAGTTATATTCCTCTGTGGCTTCAGTGTCACATCTTATTGCTTTTGTATTAAATTTTCCCATTAGGTATAAACCCTGCAATGAAGTAACACGGCTTAAGGCTACATAAACTTGACCAGCATTAAAATATCTTTGGCCGTATAAATCAAAATTGAAAACAATTTTTGAAAACGTCTGTCCTTGAACTTTATGTACGGTACATGCCCACGCTAGCATTAGTGGAAATTGAATTCGTTTGATTGAAGGGCGATGTCTACCTGGTTTAACACCAAACTCTTTCTCTATTTTTTCTATCGGCACTAGGTTATTCTCGCGTCCATAAGTATCGTTATTATTTTTCGCTTTTGTACCTATATCATCTTCATCCATTCTTAGATAAATGTGTGTCACTTTCCTCTCGAGGTTTAACTTTATATATTCTATAGTACCCATTTGACCATTGCAAAGCTTATCCTCAACATCGATATTTGAAGTTATCATTACCTTTGCACCAAGTTTGAAAGTGAACTTATGGGCTAGACCTCCAGTTTGCATTTGACTTCGTTTTAATGCATTAGCTTTATCTTCTGGGCTTATTTTGTCGGGAAATTTATCTATTGAGTCTACTTTTACTTCTTCGCCAGGTAACTCACTCAATTTTAGCATGTTGTGATCATGAACTGGTTGGTTTTCAGCCCACAAATGTACGGCATCCTTAGGGTATTCAGGATGGTCTTTATTAACGATTCTTTCCTTTAAGATATCAATATTGTTTTCATCGACGACGCCTATTCTAATGTTATTGAGTATATCTATAAAAACCTGGTCGCCTCGTTGTCTCATAACCTCCGTGAGCTCGGCTATTTTGAAATGTCTCCAGCAATGATCAATATTCAAAAGGGCATCCGGAAAAAGTGAAAATATTGTACCACCTTTGATTGGAGGTAATTGATAAAAATCTCCACAAGTTATTATCGAAATACCAGCAAATGGAACGTTCTCAGTGCATTCAAAGATATTGCAAAGTCTTTGATGAATATGTAATAGACGATACTTTGAAACCATTGAAATTTCATCAATAATAATGACCTGTAGTTCTGAAAGCCGCTTTTGAAGGCTTGAACGGACACTGTCGTGGAGTTTATTTATATGTTTACTAAACTCATAGCCAGGGGGTAAGCTAAATACAGAATTAATAGTTGAACCGGCTACATTCACCGCCGCCACACCCGTCGGTGCCATGGTAAGTAACCGCTCTTTTGAGGCATCTCTTGATCCATAAGATAACGCTTTTTGTAAATAATACTTGATCGTATTTAAAGTGTACGATTTACCACAACCTGCACTACCAGTTAGAAAGATATAAAACGGATCGGGCTTCGTAGCAGTACTTGTTCGTAAGTTTTGCGAGGTCTTTTTAGACCATTTTACAATGTAGTCAAATATTTCCCGCTGTTTTTCATTGAGGGATCGTATTCTCCTACTTAGTTCATTATCAGATATTAAAGGTTCTATTGGCTGAATAGGTGCTTCACCACTATAAACATTTTCAGTGTTCTCTTCATTATCCAATTCTTCTTCACTTGCATAATTTCTTTCTTCCTCTCTTACGTCATCATTTTCCTGCTCACCGTAAATGTCAAATCCTCTAACATTTTCGCGAAAATTTAGCATGGCACCATCTACGGCATCGGCATAGGGTTCAAAAATTGCTTTATTTCTGTTGACAACTTCAATAACTTCGGGTGAGAACAATTTCTCAGTAAATGTTCCTGAAGGTGTATTTTTGAGCTCTTCTTCGTTTCTAAAAGGATAAAACATGAAAAGTAGATGATGCGCGTGATGTTCGGGTTTTTTCTCTTTACTTGGTACATGATACCGTAAAACAGATTTATTTTTTCGTAATTTCAATCGCTCTTTACTTGACATCAAAGGTACCGAGTTGGGTAGTGCTAGGTCTACAGCTTCAGCTGGGTCTAATTCGTCGAGAATTTCAGGTTGATAGTCATTCTCAATTTCTTTCTTTTTAGGTTCTAAATAGTAGTTCGACAAAAATTGAGCATAACATAAGGCGTCCATTGCAGCATATCTACCATTTTTGAAAGCTCTGTTCGGTCTATCTATATATCGGTCCAGCATATTCTTTTTAAAAACATTTGTATCATCAACATCCATATTTAAAATTTCTTCTTCGCTTTTACATACACGATAACGATTTTCTGGCAAGTTACTGTTTGCAAAAATTACACCTGGTGAGGTTTTCTCAGCCAAATTTCTGGAAGTATTATTGCCACAGCTTCTTGAATTGACATTTCTCTTGACGTTCGGTATGCTCTTGACACAGATTTCATTTTTTCTCTGAGGGTTTGATTTGAATTCATAGCCTCCTTTGCCGCCTGCTTCATAGCTTCAGTAGTTTGATCTTCAGATTTCGATATATAAGCACACATGTAAGATACTGCTTTATGATAATCCATGACAGGCTGTATATCTAGATTTCCTCTCCATGCTAGTAAACCTTCTTCGAAGTAGTTATTTATGAAACATGCAGCTGG
The DNA here is from genome assembly GCF_902728285.1 of Clytia hemisphaerica. NCBI lineage: Eukaryota > Metazoa > Cnidaria > Hydrozoa > Leptothecata > Clytiidae > Clytia > Clytia hemisphaerica. Next base: position 717,013 of record NW_027103564.1, on the reverse strand, counting down.
GGAGCGCTTGTAGTGTATTTGAAATCCCGTATCAGTTGAAATAGCCAGATTTTTGTAATAAACATCCTTCGGTATTTCTAGCTCATTTAATATTTCATCGATTGATTTCGGTTCTTCGTAGTTATCCTTTAAAGGATCAAGTGTGTTATTGTATCTTGGGTCAAAATGATCGTCAATGTATTTTTTAACCGGGGACAAAATAGTTTTTCTTTCTTTTAATATCTCATCTCTGTTGCTAACGCTAGGGTCAATAGGCTTGGCAATGATAGTTCTTTCAGTAAAAAACCTTCCAAAGTGATACCTGCATGGTTGGTTTTTGTATTTCCGACAAGATTTCGAATGTCTATGAACTTGATATGTTGTCACTAATTTATATAACTCACTCTCCTTATCCTCTGGTAGATCACATTTAACAACTCTGTCAACAAAATCTCGATATTCATCTATATTTTCGTGTGTTAATGTTGGAGCTCCTTCTATCCATGCAAGACAGTGAATATGGGGACTACCACGAGCTTGAAATTCTACTCTGATAGAATAATGTTTAAGTGTACCTCCCAGAGTGTCTTTCGCCAATATAGTTTTGAAAAAACATTCAACGCGATATTGGAAATGTCTCGCCATTAAAACGGGATTAGACTGAAGAATTTCTGTTCGTTCCTTGTAGGTCAAGTTTTTTATTTCTTCCTCTGTCATTTCATTACCCTTTATCTTTTGAATGATCTCAATTATTTCGGGCCATCTCAAATCAGCGCAAGAAAAGCTCATGAACCAGGTTGGTAGACCTAATTGTTTTACCATAGCAAGCGTTTCATATAAAAACCTTTTCCAGTAAGCTGGAGTTCCTTTCAAATTATTCATGAATCTAAAAGCGTCATCATTAGCTATTAAATTAGATATTGTTTCTTTGAAATTCTGTGACAAACGACCAGCAGTTAATCCCTCAGTTTGAATTTTCTTCAAGGCTGTGTTTATGCTGCTATTCAAATTCAAATGTTGCATTACAGACTGTGCGTAAAATATATAGTCCGAATCCGAGGAGAACTTTTGAGTATAATTTAGTAACCTCTGATTAAAATACCTGCATGGAGTTAACTTGATATCGCGTTTATAGGTATATCCAAATTTCCCTGTAGGAAATAAATAAGGATGTGCAAGTATTTCACATTGTTCATCGCAAATAATTGGCAAAGGTTCTTTATCTTCCCCAGGCGCTATGGTGACATTTGAGTCATCAATAATATGATGAGCTAATTCTGGCACAAAAACAGTTTCGGAAGCTGGAATTCGAAAACGATCTAATGGGTTATCATTCTCTTCGTCATTATCATTTTTGTCTACGTGCTCTGAATCTTCTTCATTAACGAAATCAATGTCATTACTTTGGTCATCATCTTCATTATTGATCATATTTATCCAAAATCTTGGAATATCGTCGACATTTATCTCAATGTCAGAATACAAAGGATTGTTATTTTTTAAGTACGTCAAAATTTCTCTTATGAATTGGGGTCTAACTGGTTCAAAATACACATTCGATTTGAAGCTCAATTTCTTTTTTAAAGCAACTCGCACTACACCGTTATTATCCATACCACGTGGTAGAATGTTACAAATATCATCAGCTTTAATAGGTACATTACAGATAGCTCCTTTCATTTTTGGCGCTTGACCTTTACTCATTATTGTTATTCTTTTAAACAAAAGGCGTTTTGCTATGATGACACGTTCCAGTTTTCTGATATCCGAGAATCTTTCTGGTAGATCAATAATTTGCAAGTCGTTAACCACAGCTTGACAAGGAATGTTATTTTTAGTTAGCTTTTTATTACATGTGTTACAAATGTATTCTTTCCCATCAAAACTAAGAACGCGATATTGAAAAACCTCTCCGTCTACACCGCGATATTTGTTCTCGTCAAATAAATTGACCGTTACTTTATACAGGAGTCTGTTGCAAATGACGCAAATATAAAACGGGCCTTGTCGTATTTCCGTTCTAAATTTTTCTATTTTAGTCGCACTTGTCGTACCTCTTGCTCTGTTAGCGGATCTTCGTGCCCTCTGTCTTTTCTGGTTAACTGATTTTTTCTCAGGTGTGAGATTTGCGCGCGTTTTTGCCATTCTTTCACGTTCTTTTTCATTGATGACTGATTTTTTCTCAGGTGTGAGATTTGCACGCATATTGGCCATACTTTCACGAGATTTTTCATTGATGACTGATTTTTTCTCAGGTGTAAGATTTGCGCGCATATCGGCCATTTTTTCTCGAGAATTTTCATTATTTAGAGTTATTTTCTCGGGTGAGAGGTTTGCGCGAAATTTAGACATTCTTGATCTGCTATGTTCATTTATCTTAGCTTTTTTTTCAGGAGTCTGGTATGCACTAGGAATGCTTGAGGCTGTGCGTTTCCTAAACTTAATCACGTTACGAAAAAATGTTCTCAGATTTTGAAGAGAATTAGCGGTAACGTTAACCTTTACATATTGAATTTCAATACCTTCAAACTCCTTGGAAAACTGATCAACATGGTACGCCGTTAAGTAGTTTTCAAGGTCAAATTTAGTCTGGAATACAAGCAAAACCGCCGTCCCTGTGCTTCCACCAAACATACCTTCCTCGTTTCGACTATGGGAATCAAATAGATAGTAAGAAGATTTATAGAATATGAAAGCCCTACTCGTTGAGCCCGCTAATATTATCCCGCTGTTGTAGCCAGCCGGTATATCAATGAAATTTCGACTTTCCGAAGACAAAGAGGAAACATTAGGAACTGTTCGTTCAAACTCGATTTTTGTATTTTCTATCTGAATTTGAAGGGGCAGCTCACGGAGATCTAAAAATGTATCGACATATCCGAAACTAGAGTACAAATCATTACCAGTATTAAGAATAGCGTCTAAATCGTTTTGTGTCCAGTAAGTGAGCGATTTTACGTTTGAATAAACAATTGCTGAGAGAGACATAAATGTACATTGAGAGCCTGCAGTCCTACCAAAAATAACGGCATTGCCTTGGTGGGTCGATGCTTTTACTACCTTAAATATTGTAACTGGGCCTGGATTATGTTCTACATCACCCGATCGAAGAAGCATAATGGAAATGTATAAAGCAATGGCTAAAAAAGGTAAAGGCTTAAATAATCGTGAAACCCCGTGGCTTGAAATAGAAGAGTTGACTATTAAATGACGATAAATTGAGCGGAGATCATATTGCCTTGTCCCGTTAAAGTTGCCGATTGAACTACGGTATGCTTCGATTGATATCATGTTTTGAAAAGGGGAATATAAAAAAATGATAAATACGTCAGTTTCAAATAATAATGTATATTTATTTCGAGTTAGCCGAGTAATATCAAGTTAGCTGAGTAATATCAAGTTAGCCGAGTAATATCAAGTTAGCTGAGTAATATCAAGTTAGCTGAGTAATATCAAGTTAGCCGAGTAATATCAAGTTAGCTGAGTAATATCAAGTTAGCTGAGTAATATCAAGTTAGCTGAGTAATATCAAGTTAGCTGAGTAATATCAAGTTAGCTGAGTAGTGCCAAGTTAGCCGAGTAATATCAAGTTAGCCGAGTAATATCAAGTTAGCTGAGTAGTATCAAGTTAGCTGAGTAATATCAAGTTAGCTGAGTAATATCAAGTTAGCTGAGTAATATCAAGTTAGCTGAGTAGTGCCAAGTTAGCTGAGTAGTGCCAAGTTAGCCGAGTAATATCAAGTTAGCCGAGTAATATCAAGTTAGCTGAGTAGTATCAAGTTAGCTGAGTAATATCAAGTTAGCTGAGTAATATCAAGTTAGCTGAGTAGTGCCAAGTTAGCTGAGTAGTGCCAAGTTAGCCGAGTAATATCAAGTTAGCCGAGTAATATCAAGTTAGCTGAGTAGTATCAAGTTAGCTGAGTAATATCAAGTTAGCTGAGTAATATCAAGTTAGCTGAGTAATATCAAGTTAGCTGAGTAATATCAAGTTAGCTGAGTAGTGCCAAGTTAGCCGAGTAATATCAAGTTAGCCGAGTAATATCAAGTTAGCTGAGTAGTATCAAGTTAGCTGAGTAGTATCAAGTTAGCTGAGTAGTATCAAGTTAGCTGAGTAGTATCAAGTTAGCTGAGTAATATCAAGTTAGCTGAGTAATATCAAGTTAGCTGAGTAATATCAAGTTAGCTGAGTAGTGCCAAGTTAGCCGAGTAATATCAAGTTAGCTGAGTAGTATCAAGTTAGCTGAGTAGTATCAAGTTAGCTGAGTAATATCAAGTTAGCTGAGTAATATCAAGTTAGCTGAGTAATATCAAGTTAGCTGAGTAATATCAAGTTAGCTGAGTAGTGCCAAGTTAGCCGAGTAATATCAAGTTAGCCGAGTAATATCAAGTTAGCTGAGTAGTATCAAGTTAGCTGAGTAGTATCAAGTTAGCTGAGTAGTATCAAGTTAGCTGAGTAATATCAAGTTAGCCGAGTAGTATCAAGTTAGCCGAGTAGTATCAAGTTAGCCGAGTAGTATCAAGTTAGCCGAGTAGTACCAAGTTAGCCGAGTAGTATCAAGTTAGCCGAGTAGTATCAAGTTAGCCGAGTAATATCAAGTGAGCCGAGTATTATCAAGTTAGCCGAGTAATATCAAGTGAGCCGAGTAGTATCAATTGAGCCGTGTAAAACCAAATAAACTGGGTAAAACAAAGTATTCCAAGTGTATTCTGGTGAGCCAAGTGAATCCAATGTACATCCAGATTGACCAAAGTAGCTATACACTGAATGATGTGGACTTGATGAACCCTGAAAAATAAAAACAAAAACGAAATTACCCAAACAGTCGCGTTCAACTGGAGTATACTACCATCATGTTCATAAATCGTAAAGCTCAGGTGCAGCCTAAGCTTGTTCCATGTTATGAAAGACTTTCATAATTATGTCCACCCGTTAGGAAGACACTTGCTTTTTGTTGAAAATTGAGGCGTGCAAGCATTTATAGGTCACAATTTTTTCGCACAACATAAAGAACCCGATATGAAATCTGATCATGATGTTTTACAAATACAAGTGAAAATCTCATTTCCAGGGCCGCTAACTTAAAAGTTTCAAACAAAAAGGACAAAAATTACGAATCAAAAAACAATCTTTCTCTAGACTATAACCAACAATGGCCTTCTCTTTACCACGCTGTCCCCCAACCTCACAAAGATTTTGCAGTAAATGGTAATACACAACTTGATTTTTCACTTAAGTCATAAGGTTACCAAGCCTTTTAATGATGAATCCTGAAGAAAATCAAATTCAAACTCACCTTAAGATTGGGTATCAATCAATCAGTGGGAACCAATCAGTCTGGATATGATGTACGATAACAGTCTTGATGTATATGGATGATAGATGGTCCAAAACTGTACAAAAAGAAAAACAAATATGATTCTTATTAACAAAAGTACAATCATTAGGCATGACCTGGAGTAATACCTTTAAGGAAACATTTTTTGGCGAGAACTTATTTGGGCAAACAACTAAGTAAAGTCAGCAAAAATCTTCATCGACGTGAGGCAATTACTATTTTATTTTCTGGTTTCCGGATTCGCCGACATTTTTTTTGTAAAAATAAAACAAAAATAAAATTGAAATTCACAACAATTTTATACATAACATTAAATTCCATCGGCCTAATATTCGATTGAGATTCGATTGCGTTCAACAATGGAGTTTTAATTGTTCGCTTGCATTTGATCCAGACCCGATCAATCGAACTTGTCGAACCAATTGCACCAAAATTTTATACATAACATTAAATTCCATCGGCCTAATATTCGATTGAGATTCGATTGCGTTCAACAATGGAGTTTTGATTGTTCGCTTGCATTTGATCCAGACCCGATCAATCGAACTTGTCGAACCAATTGCACGATTAAAGTTCAATTAAAAAGATTAATCAAACTTAATCGAACACTCACAATTTTACCCAAAATTGAAGTACGATTAGTCTGGTATCGCCACTTCTTGGACCTTTGTAAAGCTGCCATCTAGCCAAGTCCCAGATATTTTGCTCTCCCAGATATTTAGTTTACCGAGCCGAATATTTAGTACGCACGACTGCCCATGGAAAGTTCGATTAATATTTTTAATCAAACTTTAATTGTTCGATGAAGTTCGATTAGTTTGATGGTTCGATTGGTTCGACAAGTTCTACCTAACACCCTTAATTTGAGAATTAACCTTGCAGATTTTTTGTAGTTCGCAGATTGCAAAGGGCCAATCAATTTTAATCGTTCGATTGCATTCAATCTGGTTCGATCATTGGTTCCGTTCGATTGAGATCGTCTGGTACTGGTTTCGAGTATTGACCGAACGACCGACCGACCGACGGCATAATCGATAGAATACCTGTTTTCAAAATAAAAGCAGAAGCCAAACGACCCAATAGTGACCTGCGCTGCATTTTTTGTACAAGTGGAATTAATTGCCTGATTCTTACCCTCCTACCTAGCCCTTAATTTGATAATTAAACCTTGCAGATTTTTTGTATTTCCCAGAGTTTCTTGTTGCAAAAGGCCAATATTCTTATGATACTACTGGAGCACACAATAGAATTTACCTTTATGAATGGCAGCAGCAGTCAGTGACAGTAAAATCTTTATTTATCTTCTTTACTTCTTGGACTCTTCACTTCTCAGTCTTTGAGAGAAAAAGAGATCACGTTGAACGCTCCACGTTGAGTTGAAGATAGTCTATGTAGGTGGTAGACTATACGAAATACAGACAATAACAAGATATGGTCTTTAGCCATATGTCAACATATGGCTTTGCTCGGCTTTGCTAGAGGATAGGTAATTGTACGCTAGCCGACAGACAACATTGACTATGACGATCCCTGTCGATCCCTCTACATTATAGCGCTATGACGATCCCTCTACATTTTAGCGCTGAGTTGAGTCAAATAGCCTGGAAAATGTACATTCTCGCGGAACACCGCCTAATTGCTTTGCGTAACTAACAAACGTACGGGCACTGCGCAGATGAAAGGCCCACTACGCTGCGCTGCTGGGCCAACAAATGTGTTTAATTTTTATTAGGATCATAATTTACAGTGGTATTATATTGGTAAGATAATAGAAATAGAAAGAGATATTCAGCAGGCAAATAAATTTGGTTATCGAGATTTGTTATCTTTTCAATCCTCTACCACAATACAGTCATAATGGAACTAACATTTTATGGAAAGAAAAGCTTTTTCATTTAAACTACAGTCTGTCCGTAATATAACATGTCATAGTTTTGATGGCTATATCAGGCAGAAATTGATGTTTTGTGCATGGTAATTTGAAAAATTCACTATGGTTAGAGCCCTTAAATATAAAAATTTGTACGTTTTTTACGGACACACTGTACAACTAGCGGTACAACTAGCGGTCCAAGGCCGTTCGTCACAGACGACTTGTCACTAACTCATTAGCTTGATCGAATATAGCAGACGAAACTTTACATTCAAAAGGCTTAGATTGAAAAGATGACCTTGCAGTGCTTTTGTTCACTTCAAATAAATTGATTCAAAATAATGTTTGTTGCGAAAAGTGAAAATGAAGTCTAAGTCTATTCTCGAAAATAATCTTCCTTAATCTGAAGAACGCAAAGACGCTTTTGAAAGTTTTGATAATATCGTAAATTAAAATAAACAAGACGACTTAAAGTCGAAAATTTCGCATAATATTTGAACATCAACGACGAAGACGCGTGAAACGTGACTCCTGCAGCATTATGGATTTTGAATGAAGCGTTACACGAAATATACACATTTTATTGTACACAAAGGTCGTAGATACCCTTTTCTTATGAAAAATCTCAATACATTAAAAACAAAAAGATTCCTAAAACATGCGACTAAAAAATTCCTTTTTATAAGCGTAAAAAAGATCTTTTAATTGGGTTCAGAATAAATCAGAGAACTGCAATATACTTGAGAAAAATAATTTTAAAATTTTTTGAAAATGAAGAAAAGAAAAAGAACTTTCCATTCTTTAATTGATGCCAGAAACTTCATTTTGTGCTTTGATAACAAGTCACTTGTGATAAGACTTAATTCTTTCACTTGCGCAAAGTTTATATCAACTTCTTTCTATAACCAAAAGAATTTTCTAAAATTGAGAAAATAGCTACAGTAGTCAGAAAAATCTGTTGTATACTATCTTCGCTTTCTGATATGAATGATGGCGCACCACCATCAAAATTATTGGGCTTTTCCAGAAAAAATTTGAATATTGCAGAATATTGTAGGGGGGGTTGGAGGATATAACATTTTTTTGAAATTTACCCTGTAACTTTTGACCCACAGACAGCAGGTCTAACCCTCTGACAAGCATCAGTTGACTCCATGGACAATCAAAACTACCCTAAAACAGAGCAAAATTACCCCAAACAGAGCAAGTTTACCCACCCACCGGACAAGGCAAATTTTGTAGAATTTTCACTACCCCCCCCCCTGGACACTATATTCTCCACCCCCCCCCCCCCATGTATAGGCATTTTCTGGAAGAGGCCATTAAAGGCAAAAAGCAGTTGAGTAGTTGAGCTCAAGCTTCTGAACTAGAAAATGGCAGGATAAAATCTAGCCAACTTTAAGCTTTAAAGAAATAATACTCCTTGAGATTAAAATTTTCCCAAATTTCAACACAAAAATCCATATAAAAATATATTAACTTAAGGATACAGACTTCGGTCAAGATAGAATGTAGAATATGGGGATTTATTTACCACCTGTCACTTCAATTTTCCCACCACATACTAATTGACTAAACCTCACTAAAAGTGATGCAATTATTTTCTGATGCTATAATAGACCTTTAAAATTAATTATTTCTAGCTTGACCGTAAATCTTTCAAAATCATAAAATAAATGTTTACACACCAGTGAAAGTAGTAAGTGCTAAAAACAGTAAAAGAATCAATATTATACGTAATTGATTAATGGCCCTTCTAGAAAATCACAACAAAGAATCCTTTATGCTCTAACTGCATCCCATTAAAACAAACCTTCCCCAATCTCTTGCTGGTTATCCCGTAAAATATATATATAGGGGAGAGATTCCAGAAAAGTATCAAGAACCTTAGTGCGGAAATGGGAATCTCATACAAAACAACGGTACCACTGGAGTTTTTAATGATTCAAAATGAAAATTCTGATTAGCAAAAGAGGTATCAAGATCGATGAAGTTTGATTGAAGCTCAATTAGTTTGATTTATTACCTTGGTTGCCCATTCTTGTTACACTCTGATGGCTTATTAGTAGACACCAACGCTAAAGCTTAAAGAGCAGGCCAATATCTATCATCCCATCGGCCAAGCGATGTCAATCGAACTGTGTGATTACCGAACCAAATCCAACAGTCATCGAACCAAGAAATTCCGGTTAGTTTGATTGATGTACAATGTGTTTGATTGAGCTGGTTGCGCTAGCAATAACTGGAATCATTTGAGCTACAAAAACACTGATCGAACTTAATCGAACTGCAATGTAAGTAATCAAACTTTATAATCAAACATCAAACTGAAGATTTTCCGGCAAAGTTCGATTACTGCTAGATTAGGTTCGATAATCGAACACCTATCGTTCGATTTCGTTCAATGAAATGGTTCAATTATCAAAATCGGTTTGATAGGGTTCGGTTGATCATCGCCTAGCATCGCCATCGGGGAGGAAAAGCTGGAACCTTTACTTAAACCAAACTCATCGAACACCAATCAAACAATCAAACTTCATGAGATAAAAAACTGTCATCAAACTTATATAATCAAACTAATCAAAAAATTGTCTTACCAAATTAGGCTCAGTAATCGAACAGCTAAATCGTTTGATTTCGTTGGATAGCTCGACAGTTCGATTATGAAAATAGTTGCTGAATTTCAAGCAATTGACATGATTTCTAGGAAATACATGGTCATGGAAAAACTTGCCAAACTAGACTGTTTGTCACAACTGGTTAATATTTAACACATAACTATCTGGTGGAAAAAGGAAAAAAGATCATACCTGTGCTGTTTGTAGTTTCAGTAAAGAAGAGGGTTCTAGTGGGTTTTTATGTGTGAGTGTTGTTGTGTGTAAAATTAACTCTTTTTGTACTACGTACTGAGCATTATCAATTTATTGGTGCATTCACTAACTACACAAACATAAAATACTTAGTAGTAAACGAATAATAAACCTCTAAATACTCTACAAAAGACCAGAAAACATGATAAAAATTTATACAGGTCAAGTTTCAAAGAGGCAAAAGCATAAGTGCAATCAAGCAGCCATTAAAAAATTCTAATGATGAAGATAAATGTTTACAAAGGCTTGGTTACACTTCTTGCACTAGCGTATTTTAATTATTAAGAAAAGCGCTGTTTTTTATTTCTGTGAGTGAGTCCACTTTTAGAACATTGGCCGTAGTACGCCCGCAGCCAAACGCCCACGCCATAATTTGCGCCCCAAAAATTTTCTCGCCACACACACACACACATAGAAAGACGATCGTAATACTTTCGCTATGCGAAATTAATAACAGATTACTCAAAATTCAATATGGAGGAATTCATAAGTTTTCCGCGCTCTATTGCTATCGATTTTATATTATACATGGGGCAAGAATTACCAAAAACCTCATGTTTTAGGCTAAAAATGTTGATAAAAATATAAAACATGTGCCCCGGAAAAAGATAGACGGAGATCTAAAATCGCTAGCGAAAATCAAAACGCTGCAAAAAAGGCTTCACACAAATGGCTATTATTATATAGAAGTGTCAAAATAATTTAAATGAATCGCTCGAATCTTAAAATTTTATGTATGTAACCGCAGTTTGATGTTTGATGTCCGCTACTTAATTAGAGAGGAAAATATATAGGGTCTAGGCCTTTTCGTGCAGAAAACTTTGTCCGCTAAATGGAGAGTCAGCTAATTGATTATCCACCTTTTGGAAAGATTTTTATAAGGATTTGACTAGGAGACTAGGAAACTAGGAAAATATAATTGTCCGCTAATCGGATACCTTTTGGAGTGTCCCTTAATTAGAGGTTTTACTGTAGACGACATTTTGGGACAAGCTGGAGTTTTTGCAAGCTCTTATTTGATTTGGTTGGTCGTTAACCAGTAATAAAACAATTTTGTTACGTTTTCTAAAGAACGCGTCATTTCTATCACTTCAAATGATCAATTAGTGAAGTATCTTATAAAAACTCCAGCTCATCCCGACATTTTCGGGGATATAGCTTCTTTTTTTATGTAAAGGGAAATAGGTAAAAAATTCGATACTCACTTTTTATTATCGATGAGTAAGATCACAAAAATTAACTTCGAAGCTCTAGTCAAGGAAAACATGACTTTTAGACCTCCGTACCGTAGATTCTCCATTTTAACGCGTACATTTTTTCGAAAATCTTAATTAATTTAACACTTAATCAATTTTTCTCTAATATTACACTTTCAGGCCTTGGTTCTAATTCTAATAAAAACATCCGAATAATGTTCCAAATCTGCTGGAAATATAGCCTTGAATGGAGCAAGGGCAAACCAAGTCGAAAAATTCGATTGAATCGATTTGAATTTTCATTTTGTACTCCTAGTTAGGGAAGGCTCCATCTTAAAAGACCGTTTGTTTCGTCAAGAACTAAAAAAAGAAAATCAAGAATCGTTTCTAATTTTTTTCAAGCGTTTTTCTTACTGACTAATGTTTAGAGCGTAACGCTAACGGTTACAACGGCTATAATTGACATTACTATTAATAAAAGCAAAAAGACAAAATATCCAACGAAATAGTTAAAAATTAAGTACATATATGAAGGTTATGTATCTCCGATAGTATGGTAGAATTAGGGTTTAACCTTAAAATAAATTATGTAGCTGAAATTCGGCACAGAGCTCTCATACCTTCCTTTTTTGTAAGCATAAAGTTTACTATGTACTCAGTCTTAAATTGGTTAAAAATTTCAAGCTTATGCCTTTATACTTATGACTAAAGGATATCTTGAGGCAGAGAAAAACTACCCTATTTTAGCTTTTTTGTCAAGGATAGGTCTTTGATCTTGCAATAAACTTCATTATTCTTCTTTTTCATTCTACCTCATAAATTAAGCTGTATATTGGATTTACATGCTTTGTAAAAATTGAGGGGAGTATTAAGATGAAGTTTTCAAAGTAAAGGGGGTAAATGGAAAATGGGTACTTTGGGTTTTAAGGATTTTATTGGGGACTGAAATTCATAGATCAGACCATATAGAATAAAATAATTTTTAAAAGTGTTTATAGTCCAAAAACGACATCAGAAAGAGTTCTTCATACTCGTTTACTCCAAACCAGTAATGACACGTGACAAAAATTCTCCAGCCGTATTGGATCTTTAGACGAAGTTATTCTTCTTGTCAAAAACAACAGTTGTCAGTTCAACTACTCTCTTCCTTTTCAACGTCATCAAAATAAACTGTGATGTTCCTTTTTGTTACGATTTTCCTTGGCCATCAGTCGTTTTGGTGGATAATTCAACAGATAATAGTCATTGTATGTCTTTTCCAAAACGGGTGACAACTTTATAACAGGTGAAAACGCAAATTTGTTTTACTTGAATAAATAACAGGATACTTTTTAATACACCAGTTTTTTCCATCATATCTTCTATTGTCTGGACCTTTTGTTTTGTTTTCAAATTTTCTCATTTTTTAACTGAAAAAGAAACATGAAATATCAGTCATTTGCTTATGAAAAAGAACGTTTTGGATTATAATGAAATATTACCAGTGATATGACATGAAAATTATGAGCAACTTCATTTCATACATACTCCAGTCACGACACGAATAGAATTAAATCAGCTAAATTTTCGACTTAATTCCCTATTTGAAATACTGATTGCTATGGTAATATCAAATAGTGGTCATAAATTCCTTCAACTACAGTACAAAGCTTGTTTGAAAAGTTTTTTTACTAAAAAATATGTTTTTACCAAAGATGTTCATAGTGTACTTTAAATATTATAAACAATGCCAAAAAACCTCTAAATAAAATAAAAATAAAAACAAACAAATCTATGAGAAAATATTTTAACAGATAGGGATGATTATTATTTCTTATTATTTCCTCAAGAGTTTCCTCCAATTTTTTACTCTCGCCCCTTTATGGGTTATGCTTACTACCAAATATATCATATACCAAATACTAGAAAATCGACAAGAGAAAATAACAAAATATCAACAATGTAAATGTAAATATCAACCTATCGCTCAATGTATCAAAAACTTGAAGACTACACTGTAGAGAACCTTATGAAATACATTAATTAGTGTAAAAACTCTTCTTCAGCAGAAACCAAGAATTTATTTGGGCTTAAAAACAGTTCACTTTGTCTGTAAAACAAAAGAACAAATCAACCCAAGATTACCCAAGGAATATATACTGTAATCTAACCAACAAAATCAAAAGAATATTTTCAATTTCAAAAAAGCAAACTAGACCAAAAAGAAAAAGGTTGTCCTTCTTTCCCTTGTCGAGGAGCATGATAAAAAGTAAAAACTAAGTCTAATTAAAACGTTCTAAAAATATCAGCTTCATAAAAACGATTAAAAGAATTCACAAGAAACTTTAGAAAATGATCAAGTTTTAGTAAGAAAGCCTTTTGACTTTTTTTCACAGACAACATTCTTAATGTGCCAAATTTCAAAAAATGTAAAAATCTCTTTCAAATTCATTTAAGCAAAATTCATTCCTGGAAAGTTTATTCAAACTTTTCAAAAGTATCTAGATATACTTATATGGATCTGTAGAACAAATAAACTAAAAACAGCTTCACAACTTCTGATAAAAGATATTCAACAGTGGGATCCCAAAAATAGTTATTTTTTTCCAAAGCCAGGAGAGTTATGTATATCTTCAGAGATATTTTTGTTGAACGATTCAGTATCTGTACAGTAATGTTGATTCAACGGAATGCTGGCACTTAGTTGACAGGTGCTCACAAAAAGACGTTGGCCTTTCTTGCAATCAGTTGGCAAGATAAAGTCAATTTGAAATTTCCGAAACATTGTAGGTAAGACAAATCGAGAACTGGTCACAAACTGAAGGAAATCAGACAAAAATATTTCCTTTTTCTGCTTTATTTCAATTTCGTCATCTAGAGTGATAGCATATTCTAAAATGTAGGGTTTCTCTTCTAATGCTTGAATGTAATTTGTTAGGTTGTAGTAAAAATCTTCTTGCAGATTCTTAATTTCAGATTCCTCGTGGTAATTCCTCTTAGCAAACATTTTGATCACATCCTTGGCTGTGGGTTTAGATTTCTTTCCAAGTGAAAGTTCACAGAAGATTTCCTCTAAATGGGAAGAAAGGACTAAGTGGAGATTAGCAAAATCTAATCCAGTAGCAATATCGAAAATTTCTTCCGCACATTTCGAGGTTGTGTAGTGTTGAACCACATCTTGTATGAATACATCTTTATCACAGAAATTTAACAGTGGTCTTGAAACGGCATCAAATCTCTCTGGAAACTCTTCCAGGGATTTCTGAAATTCCTCATCTGATTTGGCATTAGCAACTTTATTCAACTTTGTTTGGATATCCAAATCAGGGATATCTTGGATAAAAAAATTGTAGCTGGTTGGCTGAAAGAAGATTTTGGAGACAACTGGAGGCATTAAATATCTAGGGCCTGGACATCCATAAACAAAAGCAAGACCAAACAACCTTCCAAGTAGGAGATACTCGTGCCTTTTCAGCCTCTCCATATCATGGTGAAAGGTATATCCATCACCTTTCCCACAACAAACAAGATACTTCTTTACATCTTCAAAGACAACGGTAAAAAATTCCTTGAGGAGACCACCCCTATCTCTTCCCTCCTCTCCAATAAATGTCACTTTTATTGCCTTGACTCCATTTTTGAAAACGCGGTTCAGTTTTTGGAAAGTATCAGGCCATACTCTTCTTCGTCTTATTTCAAGATGGTAAGTTCCAGCTTGTTCCAAAGTTTTTTTGATTGAATCAAGTTCATTTTGAATTTTGCTGCAGGGTTGGTTAAAGGCGGTACGGTACCAGCTGCATGGACAACAGGAGCTACTACTGCAGGGTTGGTAGGTGGTACGGTACCAGCTGCATGGGCAACAGGGGCCATCAATGTAGAATTGGTAGAAGTTGGTGCGGTACCAGCTGCATGGACAACAGGAGCTACTACTGCAAGGTTGGTAGGTGGTACAGTACCAGCTGCATGGGCAACAGGGGCCATCAATGTAGAATTGGTAGAAGGTGGTACAGTACTAGCTACATGGACAACAGGGGCTACTACTGCAGGGTTGGTAGAAGGTGGTACGGAACCAGCTGCATGGACAGCAGGGGCCATAAAGAGTAGTGGTGAACATTATAAAGCTGAAATCTGATTGGATGATATCAATATATACGATATAGATTAAAGACACCTTAAAAGTGCGTGCTTGTCGTGCTCATCGTTCTCTATACATCAAACCATTACTATCATACTTTCCTTGAAACAGACGTAGAAACGTGGTTGTCTGACATGCCCAATAAACAATGTTTAGTCATATACCCTCGAAGTCCGTGTTTGCCGTGCTCAGCGTGTCCGTCAAAATATGTGTACTCGTATACCCTCGCAGTCCGTGCTTGCCGTGCTCAGCGTGTCCGACACAATATGTTTAGTCATATACCCTTGAAGTCCGTGCTTGCCGTGCTCAGCGTGTCTGAATTGTCGAAGAAAATTCTTACACCCTACCTTTACTTTACACCCTACTCATACACACCCTTTACACCCTACTCATATACATCCCCCCACACACACTTGGCACATACACCCCCCACACACACAGTGTCTTCATATCCCGTGTTTGCCGTGCTCAGCGTGCTCATCAAACGATGTTTAGTAATACACCCTCGCAGTCCGTGCTTGCCGTGCTCAGCGTGTCCGACACAATATGTTTAGTCATATACCCTTGAAGTCCGTGCTTGCCGTGCTCAGCGTGTCTGAATTGTCGAAGAAAATTCTTACACCCTACCTTTACTTTACACCCTACTCATACACACCCTTTACACCCTACTCATATACACCCCCCACACACACTTGGCACATACACCCCCCCACACACACACACAGTGTCTTCATATCCCGTGTTTGCCGTGCTCAGCGTGCTCATCAAACGATGTTTAGTAATACACCCTCGCAGTCCGTGCTTGCCGTGCTCAGCGTGTCTGACACAATATGTTTAGTCATATACCCTTGAAGTCCGTACTTGCCGTGCTCAGCGTGTCTGAATTGTCGAAGAAAATTCTTACACCCTACCTTTACTTTACACCCTACTCATATACACCCTTAACACACACTTGGCACATACCCCCCCCCCCACACACAGTGTCTTCATATCCCGTGTTTGCCGTGCTCAGCGTGCTCATCAAACGATGTTTAGTAATACACCCTTGAAGTCCGTGCTTGCCGTGCTCAGCGTGTCTGAATTGTCGAATAAATTCTTACACCCTACCTTTACTTTACACCCTACTCATATACACCCTTCACACACACTTGGCACATACACCCCCCCCCACACACACAGTGTCTTCATATCCCGTGTTTGCCGTGCTCAGCGTGCTCATCAAACGATGTTTAGTAATACACCCTTGCAGTCCGTGCTTGCGGTGCTCAGCGTGTCCGACACAATATGTTTAGTCATACACCCTTGCAGTCCGTGCTTGCCGTGCTCAGCCTGTCCGACACAATATGTTTAGTCATATACCCTTGAAGTCCGTGTTTGCCGTGCTCAGCGTGCTCATCAAACGATGTTTAGTAATACACCCTTGCAGTCCGTGCTTGCCGTGCTCAGCGTGTACGACACAATATGTTTAGTCATATACCCTTGAAGTCCGTGCTTGCCGTGCTCAGCGTGTCTGAATTGTCGAAGAAAATTCTTACACCCTACCTTTACTTTACACCCTACTCATATACACCCTTTATACCCTACTCATATACACCCTTCACACACACTTGGCACATACACCCCCCCCCCAACACACAGTGCCTTCATATCCCGTGTTTGCCGTGCTCAGCGTGCTCATCAAACGATGTTTAGTCATATACCCTCAAAGTCTGTGCTTGCCGTGCTCAGCGTGTCCGTGAATTTCGAAACAAAAAAACGTGGGCCTTTAGTTTTCAATTTCCAAGACCAGACGAAGGAAACCCTTGGGCGGTCCGGCAACTGGTAAGGCAAAGCAGTCAGAAAGGAAAACTTTCACAAATCCCAGACCGGGCAGTATTGGTTCTGGTCATTGAATTCTTGAAGTTAAAGTAACTTAGAAGTTGTAATTTTAACTAGAGGTCGCGTTGGGTAGTTTCAGCTGAACATGGCATCGAATTATATTCAAAAGACTGGTAGCAAGAGGGGCTATGGATCCTGTCAGAGTTGTGGGCAGGAATACCACAATCGGAAAAAGCCGAAAGTTTGCGACTGCGGAGGAGAACTCGGCGGGTCTTTTGTTTGCGACAGTGACAATCGTAACAACCTGAAATTGGACAATAAAAAAGTTCTTCCAGTCTCCGTTGTTGTTTACAACGATGACAGAGGATGTCTAAAATCTATTAAAATGAACAATAACGGAGACAGGAAGTTCTTGTTCGCAACATGTTCGCAACAAATTCCGATTTAGTTTGCTACAACAATGACTGTCGCGATTTGAGGTCCGCTTCTGTAGCATCAAAAGTTAGCTTTGAATGCAAACATGCGAAGCACCCCAGTGTGCAGCCAATGTATTCAGTGACGGAATTTCAGCTCTGTGATATCACAGAATTTACTCCAGACCTGAAAAAAAAAAGTGATATCGTTGAAATGCAGTCTCTTCTAAACAAGTCTGACTTTAAATATCCTGCCGTTGCTAAAGTTTCCTGCAAGAGCTACGCAGTGAAAGCTTTCACCAGCACTACGGCAGATATGAATTATGTTCACGTGTGAAGGTTGCTGCCATAAAAGGTACCGGAAAGAACCAAATTAGGTGCATGGCCAATGACTGCAGGAAGAAGAAAGGTCGCACAAAAACTGTAAGTAATTTTTCACTGTTTTTTATAGGAAATAGCATTCTTTGCTTAGCTTTTTTCAATTTTCTCAAACTCTGCAGGTTTAAATTTGTGGGTAGGTACAGTATCGAACTTCTTGAACCTCACTGTAAGTCCCGATAATAGTTCTATAACTTTGGTGGGAATACAATGGGTTTTCCTCTGACAGACGCGCGTGCGCACTAGTATCACAACAAAATCATCCAAAACTTGCGAAAAAAAAAACTAGCTACAAACAAACCTGAACGAACAGCATTTACAACAAAAATTACACTTAAAAAAAGTTGAAAATAATCTAAAACCATGAATTCTATGCACGAAAGATTTTATTACAAACTCCATCAAATACGAATGATGAATTTTCCACCAAGATTATTAATGAAAATCTAATTTTTATTTTACCGACCGACCGACTCATATTTTGCTAATAATCTGCCCGTAGAACAACAAATTAAATTGGTCTCTCCTTACATGTTTTTTTTTTCTACAAGCATAACGCTTGAAAGCATACGCAGGCTCAGTTTTTGGTACCAAACACGAAACACGACAATAGAATGCTAAGCATAATGCGAGCCTGATATAGGGGTAGACACTTGTAAAAAAACATGTAACAAGTTTTGGGATTTTACCTCGTTTATACCGAAATTACAGACAAATAGTATACACGGCTTGAAAAGTAAAACTCGAGGACATAGACAGTATTATTTGAGATGAGGTCTATGTTCTTATTTACTTTCAGCTGTCAAAATAAGTCCCTTATATTGCTCTAAATGGTAAGGTTTTACTCTATAATAACCTTATTTTGGTGGTATTTAGAGGTACAATTTCCAACCCATCGGTAATTAGGCCCCTACCCTGTTTATTAGAATTTGAAGTCCTGCCCCCGTTTATATTAACGGAGCTGGTGTTTTTAAACAAAAAAAAGAGAAGTACAGAACTCTTATTTTATAGCGTTTAACCCTTGTAGGCCATAATTAGCAGACTATATGCGAAAAAAATTGAAACTTTGCCAGAATGCTATTATTATATCAAAGGTTCGATTTCTGTAAAAAAAGTGTCAATTCGTCACGCGTCAGCATGTGACAATGGGTATCCATATGGATTCATTGGCCGAAACGAGAAAAACTTAATAAAAATCTATATGGATCTTTAAAGCCTTATAGTCCTCCCTGATATATTAGAAATCAAACTTAACGAATTTTCAATTATTATCGTAGCAGAGTCCAGAGTTCAGGAAATATTTTTCGCGGGATCTAATGACCTTAACTAGCATGGACTCAAATAGAACAAAAAAATAAGTGTTTTTTAACTTTAGGCTTCCCGGGCTAAAAATATGCTGAAAGTTTATATTTATGAAAACAATATCTAATATAAATAATCAACATACCTAAATATTATTTCTGTTTACAAAGATATGCAGGCATAAAATAGCATAATTATAGAAGCATTTTGCTTCATATGCCTTCAAATTGTATACTTTGAGCGGATTAATTTTCGCGAGCCAAAATGAATTGATATAATTTTTCTGGAATTATTTTCACGAATTACATGTTTTTTCTTTATAAGCATAACGTTTATAAGCATATGCAGGCTCAGTTTTTGGTACTTAAACAATGGTTCTATTGTTTGAGAACAAGAGAATGCTAAGCATAATGCGAGCCTGATGTAGGGGCAGACACTTCCTTATAAAAAAAAAACATGTAGTGTTTCAAATATTTCGTGCGGATTTTATTTCACGTATCAGCCTAAAATCAATCACAGGGATCTTCACAATTTCGTGAGTCTGCAAACTCACACGATATCGCGTAAAAAGGGGAAAACTCGGGAAAACGCAAATGCAAATGCAAATGAAAAGGTTTCAGTTGTTTAAGAGGTCCAACTATCAGCGGCGGGTTTGAGGGGGCTCAAAAGATAATATTAGTAAAGTACCTTGTTAAAAAGAGAATTGGGAAATTGAAATATTTCCGCTTGGATTTTGTTGAGATTGGGGGGAACCTTTCCATTCAACATTTTGTTACCAAAGCCAATTTATGACCTTATGTACCATACATCTTCCTCTATGGATTTTACTTGCCAAATTAAGTTTTCTTTCTGCTAGGTTCGTGTCTTTGGTTTGTTTACGTTTCATACAGTTAAATCTGGCTTCCTTTGAATCACTTATACGACCTTTAGTCTTTCGAGTACTTCATAAATCTAAATGACTTAAAAACTCTTGATTTTCACTCCCTTCATCATAGGTATGTCTGCTATACAGTATTGGAATTGTTTGTTAACTTGTCGACTAGTCTAAATGAAATAGAGAGAGAACAAAATTAATTTTGTTATCAAGCATAAAACGAAATCCTCTAATAGATACTGCCCTGTAAAATAGAAGTAAATCAGGTGACTGGATCAAACAAGATTAATTTCGCATAGCGAAAGTATTACGATAGGCTTTCGTGGTGGCGGTGGCGGTGATGAACAAAAATTAGAAAACGAAAGTGCTTTGGAAACTTCTAGAACATTCTCGAATAGTCTAAAGATGGACTCACTCGCTAAGGTAAGATAAAATCTAACGTTTTGTCAGTCCGCAAGTCCAGATAGACGTAACCAAGCATTTTTAAACATCGCTCGTTTTTAAAGAAATGGCAGTTTTCAGCATGCTGTCAGCTGGTTGTTTGTATTTCTGTCATGTTTTTGTGTTTGTTAGAGTATTTACGAAGGTTTTTATTTCTTTTATGTGTAGTTAGTAAATCCACCAATAAAATGATAGGAATCTTACAATTAAAGAGACATGACATTAAGCCAGACCCAATCAATCGAACTTGTCAAACCAATCGAATAATCGAACTCCATCGTGCATTGAAAAAAAGCACCCCATGATATTGATTCAATGAAAAAGTGTGCCAAATTTCAGCCAAATCTGACAACTATTCTTTAAGTGTCCAGCCTGGAGTCTGCCCTAAAGTTTTCGGACAGAAAACATCGTCAGATTCTAGCTCAACTGAAATTGAAAATGTCTATATGGTCCGTAGAATCTTCTATACTAATTGAGTTTATGAAAAATTTCTATAACGCTAGCCCAGTAACATATTAAGGTTTCTAAAATTTGAACGCCGCGGCTGGAAAACCTATCCTCCTTCGATACAAAAAGTCTCGCGCTATTCGGTTTCAAGACTGTCACGACGGATTTGCATGATTTCGAACTATTTTATACCAACACACGCAACAAAATCCAACATTGTTGTTTGATGATTAAACTTCGTCTAACATTATTTAAAAAGGTTTCAATGTTGGTAGCATTGCATATGCGCCGGTCTTAATCTGTCCGCATGTGAAGCCAACAAACGGGTAAACCTTCAGTGCTCAATCGCAAAGCGCGAGCCTCTCCTTCACAACTAAGGCTTTTTCTTTCCTAGAAGCAACCCTCTCACCACCTCAGACACCTTTGGAAGTCTGCAACGACGGGTACCCTCGATAATTTTGACAGGGTCGATATGGCATTTCATTGAACACAGACTTCCGTTATCTTAAAAAGACATATCATCGAGGCTTACGGACACAAATTTTTGACTAATGTAGAAAGTTTAGAAGTATAATTTTCATTATTCTATTCGGCATTTTAAGCCGAAAAAATGGAGTAGTGGTGAACATTATAAAGCTGAAATCTGATTGGATGATATCAATATATACGATATAGATTAAAGACACCTTAAAAATGCGTGCTTGTCGTACTTAGCGTTCTCTATACATCAAACCATTACTATCCTACTCTCCTTGAAACAGACGTAGAAACGTGGTTGTCTGACATGCCCACTAAACAATGTTTAGTCATATACCCTCGAAGTCCGTGTTTGCCGTGCTCAGCGTGTCCGTCAAAATATGTTTACTAATATACCCTCGCAGTCCGTGCTTGCCGTCAGCGGTCCGACAAAATAGTTTGTCCTATACCCTTGAAGTCGGCTTCGTGCTCAGCGTGTTGAATTGTCAAAGAAAATTCTTACACCTCCTTCCTTTACACCTACTCATACACATACACCTACCCCCCCCCCCACACACACACTTGGCACATACCCCCACACACAGTGTCTTCATACCCGTGTTTGCCGTGCTCAGCGTGCTCAAACGATGTTAGTAATACACCCTCGCAGTCGGTGCTTTCCGTGCTCAGCGTGTCCGACAAAATAGTTTAGTAATACCCTGAGTCCGTGCTTGCCGTGCTCAGCGTGTCTGAATTGTCGAAAAAAATTCTTACTTCCTACCTTTACTTTACACCCTACTCATATACACCCTTTATACCCTACTCATATACACCCTTCACACACACTTGGCACATACACCCCCCCCACACACAGTGCCTTCATATCCCGTGTTTGCCGTGCTCAGCGTGCTCATCAAACAATGTTTAGTCATATACCCTCAAAATCTGTGCTTGCCGTGCTCAGTGTGTCCGTGAATTTCGAAACCAAAAAACGTGGGTCTTTTGTTTTCAATTTCCAAGACCAGACGAAGGAAACCCTTGGGCAGTCCGGCAACTGGTAAGGCAAAGCAGTCAGAAAGGAAAACTTTCACAAATCCCAGACCGGGCAGATTGTTCTGGTTCATTGAATTCTGAAGTTGAAGTAACTTAGAAGTTGTAATTTTAACTAAGGTCGTGTTGGGTGTTTCGTGAACATGGCATCGAATTATATTCAAAAGACTGGTAGCAAGAGGGGCTATGGATCTGTCAGCGTTGTGGGCAGGAATACACATCGGAAAAAGCCGAAAGTTTGCGACTGCGGAAGAGAAACTCGGTGGGTCTTTTGTTTGCGACAGTGAAATCCTAAACAACCTGAAATGGACGATAAAACGTTCTCCAGTCTCGTGTTGTTTACAACGATGACAGAGGATGTCTAAAATCTATTAAAATGAACAATAACGGAGACAGGAAGTTCTTGTTCACACAAATTCCGATCTAGTTTGCTACAACAATGACTGTCGCGATTGAGGTCCGCTTCTGTAGCATCACAAGTTAGCTTACTTAGAAGTTGTAATTTTTAACTAGAGGTCGTGGTGGGTAGTTTCAGCTGAACATGGCATCGAATTATATTCAAAAAGACTGGTAGCAAGAGGGGCTATGGATCCTGTCAGAGTTGTGGGCAGGAATACCACAATCGGAAAAAGCCGAAAGTTTGCGACTGCGGAAGAGAACTCGGTGGGTCTTTTGTTTGCGACAGTGACAATCGTAACAACCTGAAATTGGACGATAAAAAAGTTCTTCCAGTCTCCGTTGTTGTTTACAACGATGACAGAGGATGTCTAAAATCTATTAAAATGAACAATAACGGAGACAGGAAGTTCTTGTTCACAACAAATTCCGATCTAGTTTGCTACAACAATGACTGTCGCGATTTGAGGTCCGCTTCTGTAGCATCAAAAGTTAGCTTTGAATGCAAACATTCGAAGCACCCCAGTGTGCAGCCAATGTATTCAGTGACGGGATTTCAGCTCTGTGATATCACAGAATTTACTCCAGACCTGAAAAAACAAAGTGATATCGTTGAAATGCAGTCTCTTCTAAACAAGTCTGACTTTAAATATCCTGCCGTTGCTAAAGTTTCCTGCAAGAGCTACGCAATGAAAGCTTTCACCACAAACTCCATCAAAGACGAATGATGAATTTTCCACCAAGATTATTTGAAAATATACTTATAGCCTAATTACCTTCCTTGATTAATGAAAATCTAATTTTTATTTTACCGACCGACCGACTCATATTTTGCTAATAATCTGCCCGAAGAACAACAAATTAAATTGGTCTCTCCTTACATGTTTTTTTTTTCTACAAGCATAACGCTTGAAAGCATACGCAGGCTCACGAAACACGACAATAGAATGCTAAGCATAATGCGAGCCTGATATAGGGGTAGACACTTGTAAAAAAACATGTAACAAGTTTTGGGATTTTACCTCGTTTATACCGAAATTACAGACAAATAGTATACACGGCTTGAAAAGTAAAACTCGAGGACATAATACTGTCTAGGATATTTGAGATGAGCTCTATGTTCTTATTTACTTTCAGCTGTCAAAATAAGTCCCTTATATTGCTCTAAATGGTAAGGTTTTACTCTATAATAACCTTATTTTGGTGGTATTTAGAGGTACAATTTCCAACCCATCGGTAATTAGGCCCCTACCCTGTTTATTAGAATTTGAAGTCCTGCCCCCGTTTATATTAACGGAGCTGGTGTTTTTAAACAAAAAAAAGAGAAATACAGAACTCTTATTTTATAGCGTTTAACCCTTGTAGGCCATAATTAGCAGACTTTATGCAAAAAAAATTGAAACTTTGCCAGAATGCTATTATTATATCAAAGGTTCGATTTCTGTAAAAAAAGTGTCAATTCGTCACGCGTCAGCATGTGAAAATGGGTATCCATATGGATTCATTGGCCGAAACGAGAAAAACTTAATAAAAGTCTATATGGATCTTTAAAGCCTTATAGTCCTCCCTGATATATTAGAAATCAAACTTAACGAATTTTCAATTATTATCGTAGCAGAGTCCAGAGTTCAAGAAATATTTTTCGCGGGATCTAATGACCTTAACTAGCATGGACTCAAATAGAACAAAAAAATAAGTGTTTTTTAACTTTAGGCTTCCCGGGCTAAAAATATGCTGAAAGTTTATATTTATGAAAACAATATCTAATATAAATAATCAACATACCTAAATATTATTTCTGTTTACAAAGATATGCAGGCATAAAATAGCCCAAGAGGCTCATAATTATAGAAGCATTTTGCTTCATATGCCTTCAAATTGTATACTTTGAGCGGATTAATTTTCGCGAGCCAAAATGAATTGATATAATTTTTCTGGATTTATTTTCACGAATTACATGTTTTTTCTTTTATAAGCATAAGGTTTATAAGCATATGCAGGCTCAGTTTTTGGTACTTAAACAATGGTTCTATTGTTTGAGAACAATAGAATGCTAAGCATAATGCGAGCCTGATGTAGGGGCAGACACTTGCTTATAAAAAAAAACATGTAGTGTTTCAAATATTTCGTGCGGATTTTATTTCACATATCAGCCTAAAATCAATCACAGGGATCTTCACAATTTCGTGAGTCTGCAAACTCACACGATATCGCGTAAAAAGGGGAAAACTCGGGAAAACGCAAATGCAAATGCAAATGAAAAGGTTTCAGTTGTTTAAGAGGTCCAACTATCAGCGGCGGGTTTGAGGGGGCTCAAAAGAGAATATTAGTAAAGTACCTTGTTAAAAAGAGAAATTGGGAAATTGAAATATTTCCGCTTGGATTTTGTTGAGATCGGGGGGAACATTTCCATTCAACATTTTGTTACCAAAGCCAATTTATGACCTTATGTACCATACATCTTCCTCTATGGATTTTACTTGCCAAATTAAGTTTTCTTTCTGCTGGGTTCGTGTCTTTTGGTTTGTTTACGTTTCATACAGTTAAATCTGGCTTCCTTTGAATCACTTATACGACCTTTAGTCTTTCGAGTACTTCATAAATCTAAATGACTTAAAAACGCTTGATTTTCACTCCCTTCATCATAGGTATGTCTGCTATACAGTATTGGAATTGTTTGTTAACTTGTCGACTAGTCTGAATGAAATAGAGGGAGAAAAAAATTAATTTTGTTATCAAGCATAAAACGAAATCCTCTAATAGATACTGCCCTGTAAAATAGAAGTAAATCAGGTGACTGGATCAAAACAAGATTAATTTCGCATAGCGAAAGTATTATGATAGGCTTTCGTGGTGGCGGTGGCGGTGATGAACAAAAATTAGAAAACAAAAGTGCTTTGGAAACTTCTAGAACATTCTTGAATAGTCTTTAGACTCACTCGCTAAGGTAAGATAAAATCTAACGTTTTGTCAGTCCGCAGGTCCAGGTAGACGTAACCAAGCATTTTTAAACATCGCTCGTTTTTAAAGAAATGGCAGTTTTCAGCATGCTGTCAGCTGGTTGTTTGTATTTCTGTCATGTTTTTTGTGTTTGTTAGAGTATTTACGAAGGTTTTTTTTTCTTTTATGTGTAGTTAGTAAATGCACCAATAAAATGATAGGAATCTTACAATTAAAGAGACATGACATTAAGCCAGACCCAATCAATCGAACTTGTCGAACCAATCGAATAATCGAACTCCATCGTGCATTGAAAAAAAGCACCCCATGATATTGACTCAATGAAAAAGTGTGCCAAATTTCAGCCAAATCTGATAACTATTTTTTAAGTGTCCAGCCTGGAGTCTGCCCTAAAGTTTTCGGACAGAAAACATCGTCAGATTCTAGCTCCACTGAAATTGAAAATGTCTATATGGTCCGTAGAATCTTCTATACTAATTGAGTTTATGAAAAATTTCTATAACGCTAGCCCAGTAACATATTAAGGTTTCTAAAATTTGAACGCCGCGGCTGGAAAACCTATCCTCCTTCGATACAAAAAGTCTCGCGCTATTCGGTTTCAAGACTGTCACGACGGATTTGCATGATTTCGAACTATTTTATATCAACACACGCAACAAAATTCAACATTGTTGTTTGATGATTAAACTTCGTCTAACATTATTTAAAAAGGTTTCAATGTTGGTAGCATTGCATATCCGCCGGTCTTAATCTGTCCGCATGTGAAGCCAACAAACGGGTAAACCTTCAGTGCTCAATCGCAAAGCGCGAGCCTCTTTACAACTAAGGCTTTTTCTTTCCTAGAAGCAACCCTCTCACCACCTCAGACACCTTTGGACGTCTGCAACGACGGGTACCCTCGATAATTTTGACAGGGTCACTATGGCATTTCAATGAACACAGACTTCTGTTATCTTAAAAAGACATATCATCGAGGCTTACGGACACAAATTTTTGACTAATGTAGAAAGTTTAGAAGTATAATTTTTATTATTGTATTCGGCATTTTAAGCCGAAACAATGTCAATGTCAGGAATTAACCCACATTATAGTATTTTAAAGGCTTTTGATGTGCAAGCAAAACCGTTAACCGGCGTTTGCGACGACGTCTAGTAATATATATTAAAATTAAGTGGATCAAAACGATAAAACTCAAATTTAAATATCCATTATCTATCACTGGTCAAAACTTGATGCACGTAGCCCTTTACAATCATAAGATACATACAATCACGGACAAAATGTTGTAGACTTTTCAGAATCGAGCACCCTTAGTACGGCAAGCACTAGATCTAAACACACTGTGTGTGGGGGTGTATAGGGTGTCTATGTATAGGGTATGTGGGTGTGTGTGTGGGGGCACTCGTAAAACTTAAAGGAAAGGGGTGTAACATTTTAATTAATTCAACGAGCACGCTTAGCACGGCGAGCACGAGATCTGAACACACTGTGTGTGGGGGTGTCTGTGTATAGGGTGTCTGTGTATAGGGTATGTGGGTGTGTGTGTGGGGACACCCGTAAAACTGAAAGGAAAGGGGCGTAAAATTTTAACTAATTCAACGAGCACGCTTAGCACGGCAAGCACGAGATCTGAACACACTGTGTGTGGGGGTGTCTGTGTATAGGGTGTCTATGTATAGGGTATGTGGGTGTGTGTGTGGGGGCACTCGTAAAACTGAAAGGAAAGGGGTGTAAAATTTTAACTATTTCAACGAGCACGCTTAGCACGGTGAGCACGAGATCTGAACACACTGTGTGTGGGGGTGTCTGTGTATAGGGCATGTGGGTGTGTGTGTAGGGGCACTCGTAAAACTGAAAGGAAAGGGGCGTAAAATTTTAACTAATTCAACGAGCACGCTTAGCACGGCAAGCACGAGATCTGAACACACTGTGTGTGGGGGTGTATAGGGTGTCTATGTATAGGGTATGTGGGTGTGTGTGTGGGGGCACTCGTAAAACAGAAAGGAAAGGGGCGTAAAATTTTAACTAATTCAACGAGCACGCTTAGCACGGCAAGCACGAGATCTGAACACACTGTGTGTGGGGGTGTATAGGGTGTCTATGTATAGGGTATGTGGGTGTGTGTGTGGGGGCACTCGTAAAACTTAAAGGAAAGGGGTGTAACATTTTAATTAATTCAACGAGCACGCTTAGCACGGCGAGCACGAGATCTGAACACACTGTGTGTGGGGGTGTCTGTGTATAGGGTGTCTGTGTATAGGGTATGTGGGTGTGTGTGTGGGGACACCCGTAAAACTGAAAGGAAAGGGGCGTAAAATTTTAACTAATTCAACGAGCACGCTTAGCACGGCAAGCACGAGATCTGAACACACTGTGTGTGGGGGTGTCTGTGTATAGGGTATGTGGGTGTGTGTGTAGGGGCACTCGTAAAACTGAAAGGAAAGGGGTGTAAAATTTTAATTAATTCAACGAGCACGCTTAGCACGGCGAGCACGAGATCTGAACACACTGTGTGTGGGGGTGTCTGTGTATAGGGTGTCTGTGTATAGGGTATGTGGGTGTGTGTGTGCTGGCACTCGTAAAACAGAAAGGAAAGGGGTGTAAAATTTTAACTATTTCAACGAGCACGCTTAGCACGGTGAGCACGAGATCTGAACACACTGTGTGTGGGGGTGTCTGTGTATAGGGTGTCTGTGTATAGGGTATGTGGGTGTGTGTGTGGGGACACTCGTAAAACTGAAAGGGAAGGGGTGTAAAGCCTTGAGAGCTATTACTCCTATCCTGAATTATTCCTAATTGGTATTTGGGTTAGAATTTTATTGGTTTTCTAAGAGCCAATCAGATTGAAGCTTTGTAATGTTCACCGAAACCCGCCATAAATGTAGAATTGGTAGAAGGTGGTATGGTGCCAGCTGCATGGACAACAGGGGCAACCGCGTTCAAGTTGAATAGTGAATCATCATTATTGTCAAAACCATTAGAAACTGCCTGGAAATCAAAGTTATTAAACTCATCGAAATACTCCTGTGAATAATTTCTTTCTTCTTTTTCCTCATCCTCTGATGATGCTGACTGATCAGTGTCAGTTGACACTTTTTTAGAAAAATCCTTGAATTCCTGATAATCTGTTTCTTGACATATAAAAAATACAAGCTTCGAGTATGGTTTACCATGTTCATCCTTATAATCATTTAGACGGAAAGGTTTATTTCCTCCAGGGACAAAAATAACCTCACTGTAGTCCTGATACAACAACACATAATCTTCAACCATGCAAAAATATTGGTCGTGATTAGACCATTTTAAAATTGCTTTCGCTTTCAGTTCAGTTGCAGAAACTGTTCTAGGGACTTGGACAGGTAATCTCGAACCTTTCTTCTTCAATGAACTGTCTGTGAAAGAAACAATACCAACTTCAACTTGTACAGGTCTTTCAGAAATTTCAGGTTGTTTGGGTACTGACACTGATGATACTTTTGATTTCTTACTTGCTCCTTTTGACTTTTTTGCTTGTTCTAATTTTCTTTTCCTGGATGATGTGAATTCCGTCAATGTTTTTGTATTTTCTGGCTCTTCTTCTGTAACTGTTCCTTCTTCCTTGTTCTTTAACTTGTCTTTTTGTTGATTTGCTCCACATTTCCTGCAGAATTTGGCACTTTCTTCACTAGGAGCACCGCATTCAACACAGTGCACCGCCATCTTTGTTGTTATAGTTTTTTTTCCTCCCGCGCTTTTGACGAAACTTTTATCCCGTAGGTATAGCCCTGCACCCCCTTCAAAAAAGAATCGTGCCAAAAAAAAAGAAACGCAACAAAAAAAAAGAAACCGCGACAAAAAAAAAGAAAACGCGACAAAAAAAAAGAAACCGCGACAAAAAAAAGAAAACGCGACAAAAAAAAAGAAACCGCGACAAAAAAAAAGAAAACGCGACAAAAAAAAAGAAAACGCGCTGTCCCCTCTCAGCCACCGTAGTTTATAGAAGAAAAAACCAAGATGAGTAAAGATTTTCAGTGAATAGAAACAAAATTTTATGTGTCTTTAGTTAAAAATGGCTTCTGAGGATATGCTGGATCGTCTGCTACGCGACCTGGAAAAGTTTTGAAAGGAGGAAAAGGTGCATATTGTTGTATACCCGAATGCAAGAGCAGCTTTTATAACAGTGACATGACCAAAACTGAAATTGGATTTTTCAAGATCCCAACTAACCCTAAACGAAATCAAGAATGGAAACGAATCATTTACCGGTATCGACGAAAGGGAGGAAAAGATAAGTTCAAAATCACATCTACAACAGTTATCTGTGAATTTCATTTTAAAGCAGAGGACATTAAAGTCACCCTTGGAACACATAAAAAGGTTTTAAGGAAAGGAGCAATACCAAGAGTGTTTTCTTTTAAAAAGCCGAAAAATATCAGGGGTTGAATTCCTTTTTGTTTTTGGGCATTTGATTTCAATAAGTCCAGGAGAATCCTCGTTTTGATCAATAATTAAGCCATCAGGACTTGCTGCAAGCCAAAACAAAAAAGGTTGTACTACAATTCCAGTTTCTCGAATTTCAATTTTTCGTTTCAAAGTGTAAGACATGTATTTTTCAAATTTTTCCCTGGCCACTGGCTCAAATTTTCGACCAAATTCAAACAAATCTTTCAAGAAATTGGATATGGGCTTTTTTTTGCCACAAAAGTCGTTTACTAATGTTTCAAAATTCCTCTTGCGAATTAAAACTTTGTGACAGCTGCTTGAAGTGATTCTATTTTCTCGCTCTTTATGCCAAGCCTCATTCAAAGCTTGTCCAATGGTGTTTTGTTCAATTTCTCGACATTTTTCTACAGTCTCTGGAAATATTTTAGATAATGTTGACAGTTCTGAATAGTTCAGTAAGCCCCAGTCTTTTGGAAAGTAAGGACTTTTTGTGTTTATTACATTAATGGGTAAGAAAATATCTTCAATTACTTCTCTTCTTTCCACTGAAGCCTTGATACCAGCAAGGTTTGTGATGACCACAAAATTCTGTTCAAATACACCCAGTTGGTAAGATAAAGGACTTCCTGTAAAAAAATCACCGAAAGTTGTTGGTGTTGCCCCCAATGAAAAATTCATAGTGTGTGCATATCCTATTCTTTGGTCCTGTTGAAGAAGGTTCAAATGGGCTTTGGCAGCCCTATGTACCAAATTGTCAATTTTTGTGTTAATACGTGGGTTGTAAAGAGTGCTTGAAACACCTCTGCTGTTTCCTTTTCGAATAGAAATGTCCATTCTTTGGTCCTGTTGAAGAAGGTTCAAATGGGCTTTGGCAGCCCTATGTACCAAATTGTCAATTTTTGTGTTAATACGTGGGTTGTAAAGAGTGCTTGAAACACCTCTGCTGTTTCCTTTTCGAATAGAAATGTCCATGACCGCCTCAGGATACTTTAACTTGTCCGAGGGGTGGGTTCCCCATTGCCGTGGCCCGCTTGTGCAGGCAATATCCTCAGGAACTGTCTTTATCTCACGTAACGAAAAATCTGCTAGTTCAAATAACAGAGCCATTATATGATTGCAATATGAAGAATTGCCTGCAGCGCAATCACACGTTCCACTGAAAACTTCTCCATTAAGTCTATTTAGAACAACTTCCAAATGTTTTTTTTCTTGTATCATGCTCGATCTACATTCAGCTTTTCCAGTGAAAAATAGTGAGGAAGTCTTTGTATACATTTGATCTTTTATAACATATCCTTCGTTTTTGAATTTTAAACCTTGATCTCTTGTTATGATGATTGATCGTGCATTTTTGCCACTCTTTTGTCGATGTAATTCGATCTCTCTTTTTGTAAACAAAGGAAGATTAGTTAAATCTTTAGTCCATTCAATGTTTTGTTCTTTTTCAACAATGATTTCAATAGATCTTTCAGTGTTTTGAAGAAGTTCATCCAAAAGCTCTTGAACAGCACCGCTTTCGTTCGCCATTTTGTATAATGTTTACAAAATATCATTGCTGGCCTCGTTTTCATGCCGCGCAAAAACATCTCGAGAAGAGTGTATTTGAAACCTTTCCACTTCGCAAAGCATTGAGGGATAGAATTTTAATTCCTATCTATAAAACGCACTTTTCATGGAGCGCCATTCTAGTTTTTAAGTTTTCGGCACAAGACAAAAAGTTGACTCAAAATTTCTGTAGAGATAGGGCCATTTTCCACAGATGTTAGTTTTCAGCGATCTTTAGAGCTTCAGCGTGTCGCGTAGAAAACTCCACAGCTGCTATCAGGTTAACAAAAATTGGATATGACTTATATAATGTTCATCTCTGTTCTATCTTTTCAAGCTCTTCATTGCATTTTCTTACTCTTTGGCAATTTTTCTATTTTTATCTGATTCTCATTGTTAGGTAGGTCCATTTAGCATGTGGCTTGTTTCCTTTCTAGACTAGATTCCTTTCCGTATACTGCCCTAAACGGCTGAAAACTAAAACCGGTTTCTTCTTCAGGTGAAAATCGCTTTTATCCCGGCTCTCCAATCGGTGCTTTTAAACTGGGTTTTACACTAATAGCCGAATATGGACAGACTCAAAATGTTTAATGGTACTAATAATCAAAGAATCTTGTGAGCGAAAGTTGACGGAAATCGGTTTTTGAACTTCCTACAGTTAAAATTTGTTTAAGTATTTTGATTGTCTGGGATGATTTGCTCCTCCGGCCAGCAAATTAGAAAAAACTTTGAAGTACCTATTTAATTGCTGATAGTTCTCTGCATATCCAGCTTGTTGTGACGATTCTGATGATGAAAGTCTGCCTGCACAAATCTCCTTATTTAGTCTTTCGCAGACGAATCTGGCAAACCCTGTCTCGCTTGCGTCCGAAAAAAATCACTTTTGTAAATGCTGGTTTGTGTTTGATAGAACAACCGTCGTGGTTTTCCAGGTTTTTTCGCCAAAATTTCAGTTCCCTATAGTATTGCTGAAAGCCGTGAAAAAAATCCCAAGTGGAAAAATTGTACTGGTTTGCCATGTTTGTGATGTAATTTTGGTACTGTAAAAGTTGTTCTGTCAAGTGAGAGTTAAACTGGACCATGTTTCCATGTAAGAGGCCAGGTAAGGAAGTCGGAGACTTTGGCCTTGTATTTTGAGTTATCTTTAGTGGTAGAGGATGTGTCGTTGTTACTTGCCAAGGAAATACTATCCCAATCGATGTTCGAAGAAATATGGGTATTAGTGGATCGCCCAATGTTCTGAGGTCGTAGAGAGTCAAAATTAACAAAATCACCGCGTCTGATTCTATTGATTACGTTCGCTAGAACTAATGGAAGTTGTAGATTGGAAAGATCCTGTGTACGACCATTTTGAACTTCTTGTTGTTGTAATGGAAATCGTGGAATATTTGCCGGTACCGATGGGTTTTTTTGGTTTGGCCGAGATAAAGAGGATGAAGATAGCGTATCAAGTTGTGTGGATTGGCTGTTGCAGTCACAGATATCTGTAAAGCCCGAAGGGCTAGATTTGCGGCTTTTATCAAAAAGTGAAGCTCATCTTTGGAAGGATTTCCTACCAGAGTCACGTGACTAAAATATGCAATTTCACCGGTTTGAGAGATGTGAAATAGCGTTTGCCGCCTACGTTTTTTGATCTCGCGCTCCGAAAACAATTAAATGCTAGATCCTATCCATCGGCACGAAATTTAAAAAGTCAAATTCTTGCTTCACTTTTTTTTGCTGGAGAAAACTTAAAGTTGCCTATCTAGCCCTTCGGGCTTAGATATCTGTGGTTGCAGTAGCTCCTGGCAGTGGTACTGGTAGACATGATATTTGGTGGACCATCATCTCGTTGAGCACGTCCTAGTAAAACAGGGGACGAACCAGGCGAGTCGTTTTAGATGGTTGCAGTGGAAGGGGGGTTGTACATGTCGTACAGCACGGCCCTGAGGGTGATTTCGGAGAAAAAGTTTGGGTCGAGATCCTGACTTTGAGTGTAAACTAATAGTTCCTCTCTCTGAACAGTGTTCCATTGGTCTCGAGAAAAACTGCCTGGGAGTGGGATTGGCGTTCTTGTTCATCATCAATCTTTTTTTCTTACTTTTTGGTCAACACAAAGCAGTTGTGGACAAATAAAGGATAACGATTATTTTAAAGATATTTTGTAAAGTCATTTTGAGCGTCAGTAAAACCATTCTCAATGTGATCAGGTAGTAGGAAAGGTAGGAAATAAGAAAGATACCAATTTAAGGGGATGTAGCAAACGGGAGTAGCTGAAGATAAATCGCCGGAAGCCGATAATGAAATAAATAAAATGGCAGCAAAGAGTGGTAATCTTGTAGAAGCGGGATGTACAACCCCTGAAAGGCGTAGTGCGGGAGATGCGGGATTGATAATTAACCTAAGTTAATAAATTAGCTCCGATAAAAACATGACAGGATGTCGAAAGACCCATGGGAAGCACTGCGAATTGGAAATATCTTATTGTCTTGTCTTTAAATATGTGAAAACCCGAATACTTTTGTTGCTTTGAATGAATGTTATCAGGTTTTATTACGAGCTTGTTAATATTTCTTAGATCTATTACTAGCCTCAGCTTTCCTTTGTTCACTGCTACTGTGAGTGGATTGTAAAATCATGGAGTGTTATTAAATTCAAGTATACATTTAGTGTCCAAAAGTTTAAGAATTGCGTCGTCTACGAAGTCTTTGTGTTTCAAGCTACTCGCGTTATTCCTTGGAAGGATGCATGATTTTCAAAGGATTTAATTAATGGCAGTGATCAGAGTGCTTTCAGATCCGTCGTAAGTGTTTCCAAGTTTGATTTGGCCTTTTGAATAGTTTTGATTTATGCCCTCGGAATGGCTTTTCTAGCAGCTCCAACGGTCCCAACGGGACCCCAGCAAAATGAGTTGAAGGAAGGGGTGGATCTCTTGAATGTGATTTATACCATCTTTCAGGCTCTTCTTCTGTTTTCCCTTTAAAAAGAGGAATTTGGATAAAGGAAGGAATGGATACGAACTATGAAAACGCAAACGTGTTGTGATTTGGCTGAGCTTAGTAGCTCCTTTTCTACTTAGACTTTATATTTCTAGTGAGAAAGAAAGGTGTAATTTCGAAGTGTGGGTTTTACAAAGGAAATTCAAACTTAAAAGGATACGTGGTATTTGTGAAACAAGAAGAAATAAATTATGATAAATATAAAAGTAACACCAAATTATAATAAGTAAATTCTAAAATAAATTGTAGTATTTTTAAGTAAAGGCAAACGTGTGACACCTCATTTTTTGTCAGAAATTATAACCATTTTTGATCTCTTTTCGCTTGTTTTTTTTTCGCTTAAAAGGATACTAGTACGTTGTATTTGTGAAACAACAAGAAATAAATTAAAATGAATGAAAGTAAAAATGAAATATGATAAATAAATTCTAAAATAAATTGCAGTATTTTTAAGTAAAGGCAAACTTGTGACTCTCAGTGAATGAACCACTTCCTTTAGTGCTAACTTTCTTGTGGTTTCAGGTGGTCTTCCTCTTTTTAAAACGGCATTAACACACTCATTTGCATTCTGAGTATATGGCTTTCTTTGGTGGATATCCAAGACCAGTAAGCTTCCTTAGTTCTGCTGACATGCAGTTCCGTATATCATTCATTTTGTTATCCTCCAAATACTGTCTAAATTTGTGTGCCTTTTCACTCCAGGGGGGTCCATTTTGCAAGTTACACATTCAATTTCAAATTCGTCAAAATGTGCATACAGTCTACCAAGCCAGATTCTCGATCGTCTCCAATTGTTTTTCCCAACATGTCTTTCATTATCTCAGTCTTTTTTTCTTGCGATACGGTAAGCTCTAGTATAAACGAGTAAAAGTCGATAAGAGCATTTATAATCTTTGTCTTTTTGTTATCAAACACAAGATTGTTTTCGGTGGACCAATGAAAAGGTCGATTAGATAAGCTTAGATAAATTTGGTTCAATTGACGAGTTGAATGGTTTTTTCGGTGGCGAGTTGAATGGGTTGCTTGGTGGCGAGTTGAATGTGTTGTTTGGTGGCGAGTTGAATGTGTTGTTTGGTGGCGAGTTGAATGTGTTGTTTGGTGGCGAGTTGAATTGGTTGTTTGGTGGCGAGTTGAATTGGTTGTTTGGTGGCGAGTTGAATGGGTTGTTTGGTGGCGAGTTGAATTTGTTGTTTGGTGGCGAGTTGAATGTGTTGTTTGGTGGCGAGTTGAATTGGTTGTTTGGTGGCGAGTTAAATGTGTTGTTATTTGGCGAGTTGAATGGGTTGTTTGGTCGCGAGTTGAATGTGTTGTTCGCTGGAGGGAATGGGTTTCCATTCATTACAATGTTGTATTTGTGTTGTATGCGCATCATTGATTTCCTTTTCTGAGGTGTTATGAATGGGTTGTTGTTTAACATAGTTTGGTTCTTTTGAAGTTGCAGATATCTTTGGTACAAAGAATGGAATTTTTCTGCAGACATTTCCTCCTCATCAACTTCCATAGGCTCGACCTAAAGAAAAGAAGGAACTATTCTTTATTTTTGCTAAAGAGATATTACAGTGTTTTAGGGAAAGAGGTGAATACTCTGTACTTGGTCGCTCACAACAAAGTACAATGAACCTAGAGATTTTGATTTGGCGTACAAAATTTTGATGAATAAGGAACCTGTAATAGTTGTAGATAACTTAGGGGAACTGTTGTTAAAACTATAACTATGTATAGCTATTGGTAGTGCGTATGCTGAGCGTGTTACAACTCCCTTCTGTCAATATTTAACCCGAAGTATGTAATACTTGCGTGCTTATCTAGTGTCTAAGATTGCGTATAGTGAAAAGTGTAGAGATCGTTGTCAGAGAATGATCGCCTACGACTTTAACATGATAAAATCTAATGAATCGCATACCTCATTGTGCTCATGGTGGTCGATATCCATTGGTTCTTCTTCACACTCGTTTTTTACTTGTTTCTCATTATAGCTCTCGCTTCTTATTGGTTGTTCACCATAGCTCTCGCTTCTTATTGGCTGTTCACCGTAGTTCTCGCTTCTTATTGGTTGCTCACCATAGCTCTCGCTTTTTATTGGTTGTTCACTGAAGTCCTCGCTTGCTATTGGCTGTCCAATATTATCAAAAGCTTGATTTTGTTGTTGCAATTTGGCAAGCTACAGAAAATTAAAAATCTTACAATTCTTTCATCGAATCAAATCTGAATTTGACCAGTCTTTTTTGTCGAACGATAGGCAAAAACACTTCATACAAAGGTAGCGCGAAATATAACCCAAGTCAAATAACGGTTTAAATCTTTCAGGATCATAAACTACCCCAGACCATGGGCACCACACCATCCCACAAACCGCCACTGTGAACTTCCTTAAATATCTATCTATCTTCGAAAGCCCCATGCTTTCATGAATCACTTCAAACCTACTTTAGAGCACTTACAAATCGATTGTGGTTTCAAAACTTCCTGGGAAATTTCCCTTTTTTCTCAAATAGTACGACGTTGATTGTAATTATAACCAAGCAAACCTCTTCCTGTTCAGCGTGGAAATCGTAATGGATTTCTGCTTTGCCGGAGGCTTTCTGTGGACGAGAAATATCTCGAAGCAAATATCTCATATGCATTATTTACAATCCTCGTTTGTCGGTTCGTGTAGTGTAAAGAGCACGTTTCTCTTGCAAAATAATTTATATCGTCGTCTTGCAAGAAAGAGTTCCTTGCGTCTGTTGATGTGTTGTTGAACGGTGATTTTCCTTTCACAAATTTGCATGCCGCCAACACGTAGAGGTTCTTTGAAGACTTTGCGCTTCTTTGTTGCGGAGACTAGAGATTCGTTTTTTCAAGGAATTCGACACTAAGATCCATTAGCCTTTGCTGACACAGACGAATGATTTGGTGTTACATTCAAAATGATAGGCTCAACCTTTTTAACAATTTCAGCAACATCATCATTATTGATAAAAGTTATTTTAACATCCTCGAAAGTTTCAAACTGTGTTTTCAAGAGTTTGTCCTTAATTTCTGCTTCCCATTCCTTAATTTTGTCCTTGAAATTTTGAATAATATCAGGAGCTTCATCGTCACTGACAAACGTTATTCCAACAATAGTATCAAGTAGTATCATCATGGTGAGTGACCAGAAAAAGTTCCTGCTCAAATTCTAAGAAATTTTGAATAATATCTTTGATCTCAATATCGTTGACAAAGGTTATTTCAGTATCTAAAAGAGTTTCATCAAGAAGTTCTTGCACAAATTCCTCTTCCCATTGTGCCAAGTCTTGAACTGTTACACGTTACACCAAAAGCTTCAGTCATTGTTAACCATTATCGACCGCTGGAGGCGGTTTCTTTCGTAGTGGTACGCTAATCTCGTTTTGCCTTGGCTCATTACTTTGTCTACCATTTATTTTCGGTTTTTTAACTAGATTACCCAGGTGTTTCTCCTTTTTTTCCCTGAATGTCTTTTTAATTCGGAATTGAATAATCGAGACATGAAAAGTGACTATATTGTATCTGTTTTCAATGAATAATCTAAAATGTACTGGAGATGACATGTTTACCTGGTACATGACATGTCAGCGTTAATAATGTGCGTGCGCTCTTTCGCGAGCGTGATGCGTGATGGAAGGCGGTCGTTTCAGTGTGGTTTACATCCACACTGTGACGTAGTACTTTACTGCTGTACTGTGCAGCTTGTTTTGAGTTTTTTAGATTTTGTTATCTTTTTATGTTTTTGCTACCATCTTTGCTGTTTTTTTTCCCGAAAATTTATTGCATGAATTAATTATATAAGCACGCATATGTAATTCGATGGAGTTCCTTCTTTACTGTCAAATTCCTTTAAGCTCACACCGAGTCACTGAGACAGGGGTGTTAAGAGAGCTTCACATGTTTTGACTTTTTAAACGTTCATCTAACGTTTTAAGTGCACAAGTTATCTGGCACCCAGATGCAGAAATTTTCATGCGACACGCTAAAGCTCTGAAGGTCGGGAAAATTTTCAACATCTGGAAGGTTTACATTACGGAATATTGCGAGACCACGCCAAGAATTTAGCAGCGGGATTGGCGGGTCTAACTGAAATATTCATAGGTTTACGCGCAAGGGCTGTTGAACCCGACCTGGGAAGCGACACATCAAAGGCCGACTATCATTCCTCTCTGATGGGAAATTAGACCATCCGCCATCGGAATATCA
Source organism: Clytia hemisphaerica (assembly GCF_902728285.1). Taxonomy (NCBI): domain Eukaryota; kingdom Metazoa; phylum Cnidaria; class Hydrozoa; order Leptothecata; family Clytiidae; genus Clytia; species Clytia hemisphaerica. Next base: position 677,967 of record NW_027103564.1, on the reverse strand, counting down.
AATAAGCGTTGTCGGGTTGTAACTTGACCATTGATCAAACCTGCCAATGAGATTTTGCTTGAGAAGGTCAGTGATGCTCTCGTTCTATACTACATTGCGTTTAAACCTGAACACTTCGTCATAGCTCACGGAAAGTCAAAGTCGACTTATTTCGGTCAAAAGCCACCCAGCTGGCACACAACGTTGTTTTAACGTTCATCTAACGTTATATGGACGTTGTGAACGTTATACAAACGTTGAAACAACGTTGTGTGCCAGCTGGGCATTATGAACCAAACACTTTTTCTGCATCTACGCCCAACCAACCCAAACATGGTTGGTGAGGTGTGGGATCGCGGTCTCGCTTCACTCACAATAGCTTGTCCGATGCCTGCCTGCTTTAACTCGTTCTTAGTCAGCATTTCCATCAACAGTCGAAGATAACTTGGGACCCATGACTTTCCAAACTTCATGTCCTTGATCATTTCATGGGATGGGTACTCTGTCGTATCGAAAACAGTTGACTTCGTTATTTTCGCCTAAGATCAATTTCGCGGCTTGTTTTATTATTCGCTTCGCTTCCTCATCACTGTCACGCATCCTGTTTTTATACCATTCATCATTGATTAGATGGTTACACATATCTCGAAAGACAACCACATTAGATCGACCTTGCATCTCGGCAAAGAATAAGGAGTCACCATATTTCTCGACAAGTGTTCCTTTTAGATATTTCCGGGAGTAAACGTCATCGTACCCGGCGATTTCTTTCATCTTCTCATGAATCTCATCGAGTAAGTGCAATTCACTCTCGGTTTTGAGCCAATCGCAGATTGTTTCAAAGTAATTTTGATTTTCCATATTTTGGGGTCTACCCTTGGTCACTTCAGGGTTGGTTTTACCAGTAAAGTTTTTTCGACAATTTTCATGATACTCGGCGTTCCCTTGTATTAGATCAACGCAGGGGACGATTCGCCGTCTAACTTATTCTGTCCATTCGTCATCACGTTTATCGCGAATTTCAAGCAACGTATCACGTAATGTAGATAGACTTCTTTAAAAGTGTGCAGCCTGTTAGGATGTCTCTCATCAATGTCACATATCTCTGAACAAAAAATGCATTGCTTTTTGAAATTAAAAGCACTCATGGATTGTCTCTTTCTAGGTACTTTATTTCTAACAGGGTCTTTTTCATCTGCAATTTCCTTCTTCCGTTTTCGTATACTGTTGCTGAGATTCTTTTGGCAGCTCAGGTGAATTTGGACAGGTGCTTGTTTTGCTAACGTTGATTTTATTTGATCGTCATTTAGAACTTTAGCGTATTCCTCGTGTTTCCCAATTCCCGATACGCAAATACAAAGTGCCTCCTCGGTTTTTTGTTGGTAAATGATACAAGCTTCGTGTTCTCCATTCATCTCCATCTTAAATAAAATTGTCGGAGCATCATAAAATGTGGGTCTGTGAAGACGAAGGATGATTTTTTACGAAACAGTAGGGATGTGTTAAGAATAAAGATTTCTTTTGGATTATCATTTCAATGATTCTTTTGATCTACGCCTCATTAAAATCGCCCTTAAAGATCGACACACACCCAATATATTCTACTTACAATTGTAAAGTTAAAATTTAAAACACTCTTGGGAAGCTATTTAGGACCATATGTGAGAGAAATTCCACTAGAACATTTTCAGTGACACTAATTTTGAAGATCATTTTTACTACAGTAATTTATAACTCTAATTAAAAAGAAAGGCCGATTTTTAACCTGGTAATCTTTACCTGTCTTTTTAGAAACTTAAATAAGTAAAACGAGGGGAGGGGAGTTAAAGTGCGGTAGTTTTTCGAAGATTTTTACCATTTCCTGAAATTATCCCCGATTTCTCGATGAAAGAACCCGGAAACCCGATAATCCCGATTTTGAACTAAGATTTTATCATGCAATTACTGCTCAAGCAGTATAGACTAATAATTTGAGTGGGTATCACGAGATATTTTTCATTGAATATTCATGACTACACGTTTGTTTTTTTTAAGAAACACACTTTTAAGAAACATGAAGCTCGGAATGCCAAAAAACTAAGAAACATCTAAGAAACATGTTGAGGCTTTTTAATTCGGTTTTTTTAAGAACCTTCCAATTCAATCTAGCCTTTCATGAGGCTGATTATGTCAAAAAGTTTAGAAACACGTAAGAAACATTTAAGGCTCAAAAGGCCAATTTCTTAAGAAACATTGAGGCTGCTTGGTAGAACTATATATAAAAAAAAACGTGTATATGTAAAAAAACGTGACATGTAAAGATTAATGTGACGGTAATTTTGGAGAAAAAGTACCCTTCAGGCTTTGGTCAAGGTTTTCCCCAAGGGCCTCATCACGAGGCTCCGAGTACCTTATCGGCCAAAACTTAGTCGGCCTTAATTTTAGGCGGCCCTAATTTTAGTCACCTCGTCAAAATTTAGTATTTAGTCACTTAGGGCCGACTAAGCGGTTATATTTACAGTTAATTTGGCCCTAATTTTTAGTCGGCACTAATTTTAGTCAGCAAGCCAAAATTTAGTCACTTAGGCCGACTAAGTTTTGGCCGATAAGGTATGTTAATCTAAAACCTTGCGTGGAATCTTTTTCCAGGTTTGCCTCTTTTATGTCACACTTCTGCCAGACTACAGTTACTCCCCAGCAATGCCTAGTCTTGGCAATCTTCTCTTTCCATAAGACTTTACTGATATTTTTGTTCGGAAAATTCTATTCCGCGAAAACAAAACACAGGATAAAAAAACTAATTATCCTGATTTATGACTATATTCCACCATGCCTGACTCGCAAAATTTCAAACGTTCGCTTTTTAGTCATTCTGAAAGTAGGTAGGCGGTGCTTTGGGTGCTTTCTTTTATGGATTTATGTTCATAGTGGAGTGTCTTGCTTTTTGTAATGTTTCTAGGGATCTTACTAATAAGTCTGTTGAAGTTGAAGGTCTATTTAAATTTTAATTTTCCTGCGAGCAAAAAGTACAGTTCTCGAAAACTTGGAGATATATTTTTAAAAAAATTTTCATCTATTTCTAGGTTATAAGTTTGGTTGTTTTGTAATTTTTGTCTTCAGTATCATTGATGGAAATAGTGTTGTTTTTATTTCTAGGCTCAAACATAATGAATTTGTAATTGTTGTCATTTAATACACTCCTGTCTCAGTGACGCGTGAGAAATTTTTAGTAGGGGGGATAAAAATGAAGAAACCAGATGCAAAAAGGGATGACATTTTGTATTTTATTGGCTGCAATTCAAATTTCTATCATCAGAGATAAATTGCCCGTTTGTCGTTCCCAGATGGGAACAATTTATTGCAACGGGTTGAAATCTTAGAATACTTTTTCTAAAGAGAGTTGATATGGTTCCAGTTGGGGGTCCACTTGTTCTGTAAAAATACGGAGGTGTTTAAAATTAATCAGATTTTGTAGATTTTTCAATTATTGCTACTATAAAAATTCACGAAAAGATAATTCAAGATTGTAATTTTGAACAAATGTTTTCTTTCTTCAGTTTGAAAAAAATTCCTCCATTTTCGGGCACTTGTTTGAAAAATAAACTCTCCCTGCTTTAGACGCGTTTCAAATGATTCTTAGTATAGTATAGTAATGAAGGTAATTTTTCTACTGTCTTAAGAGAATTAAAACTAAACTAACAAAGAGATTTGCCTGCCATCTAACGTAATAGGCCCCGGTTAGGGTCCCTTAAGCTTTGAGGGCTTTGTCAATCATATCATACATGGGTCACGAGAAGGAATAAAGCCCTGTACTCCTGGTCGGAAGTCAATTTTGATATCCACTACTTTACTGCGTGGTATTTTTGTAATTTGTGACACCTGACACATCATTCTTATCCCTTTCCAGAAAGAAGAAATGCACAGCTTGAAGAATTATCTACTTGTCAGAGAGCATGGTCGAGTGGTTAAGACGCCCGACTTTCAATCAAATATTTGTGTGTTCGAATCCACTAAATCATCATAGCCCGACAAATTTGGTAGATATGAGTAGGAAGATTCGGACTCTCTCAAGCTGTGCGATGAAATAAAGCTAGTTGGTGGCCTGACCAGAACAATGTCGAAAAAATCATGAAACAATTCGAAGATGAATAGTGCGCCGCATTTGTATCACAAATTTCGAAGAGGCATCTTGCGACGTTTCGTAACCAAAGTATTAAAGCTTTGGTTAAGTCATTAACTCTATACATGACAGAGAGCGTGGTCTAGTGGTAAGAGAGTCTGATTTCTAATCTCAAGGTTGTGGGTACGAATCTACTCGTGGATTCAAACACCAACGTACAAAAAGAATTCATCGGAACACTCTAAGCCGTGTGAAGAAATGAACCAGATTGATCGATCAAGTTCGTCGGCCGGACTTATCAGAAGAAATTGTAGCGAAACCGCGAGTCGTAAATAAGAGGAAGGTGAAAAATGCACCGGCTTCTCGTTGCGCATGCCTAATGTCAATACAGCGAAGTGATTGATCTAGAAACGAATTCCTGGTATCGCAATGAGTAAACTCTCACGCATACGTAACTTCACAAAACAGTTCGCGGCATCGACTACGTAACTTCACAAAAGAATTCGCGAAAATCAATACCTCACAGACAAGAAATTTGCAATAAAATGCAAGACATGTTGCTATATTTTCTGAGAAAACTGACAAAAAATTACAAAAAAAAAACGAAAAAAAATATAAAGGCACTCTATTCTATCCGCCCTGAGAGGCTACTCGAACTCGTCAAAAACGAAGCGTTTCGATCACTAGTGAACATTCTCAGACTGAGACAAAAAAAAGGAAAAGCAGAAATGCCACCGCCATTTTCCCGATGAACTAATAGTTGAATATATAAATTTTGCGAGTCATTATTTTTACACCCTTGTCTTTACTTTTCATCACTGTAGCCGTTTAACTTTCAATATTTCATTTTTGAGCAAATTAGCACAACAAACTTTACTTTTCATGAGATCGATGACGTCATTTTGACAGCGAAAAAAAGACTAAAAACCTGAGGACTTTTAACATTATTTTTCTAAAAATGACGTCATGAATCGCATATATTGCCGAATAGCTTGGTCAAGTATTTCAAGAAATTCATTGACCTCCAACCTCCGAAATCTTCCGATTCAAAGACTTTTAGATAAAAGGATCGTTTTTTGATGATTTCGTCTCAGAGATAGCGGGGCCAGGCACACGGCACAATTTGACTTACAAACCCATTGTTTGGAATTTTCACCAAGATTCGAACTTTCTCTTATTCAACTTATCTTATGAAATGTTGGAAGAGACAGCAGTACTGATTCTATCACGTGACCATTTACTGTAACTTCACAGAAATTTATTTCCTTCATCAACTACAAAATCCAAAATCGTTCAAAAGGTTTTTCCGAAGTTTTAGGGTGCGATTTGATTGAGCGTTTGTGCAGTTTAAATAAGTTTCAGAAAGCGTACTTTTGGGATAACATTTCGCGGGGATATAAAATTTGGTGGGGGTATGAAATGTGTTTTTCAACATCATTTTCATTTTCCTTTTTTCCTGATAAAATTTATCCCTTTCCCACATTTAAGAGGCATAAAAGCAATTTTTTGCAAATCAATTAAACAGCATAAATTTTTGAATGGTGGGATCGGCTTTTGGAATAAATATACACGGATTGTATTTTGGACGCAAAAACCACTCTAGATCATTTTTTTGAGGTAAACATCGATGCCGTTTTCACAGCCATTTAAGAAAATAAGCAATTTCCCTTCTAAATAAAAAAATCATCTAATTTTATTTCAGTCACAAATCTTTCTACCGTTTAAAAATGCTGTTTTTAAGGAGTCAAAATACACCCCTTCTCACAGACCCAGTGCGATCTTATCACCCAGTGGGGGTAACAATAATGGACCAAAACTCGATGGGGGTTGATATTCCCGTGTTTTTGATGGATGGCGATTTGAATTTCGTTGTTTTCTAGTCTAGGAAATGGGAAAAATAGCATAATATTTTGCAGTGGGGATTTATTTATCCGATTATTTTCAGCGGGGACAAAAATTGAAGTAAAAATTTCCACTGGAGACAATATTTTGGCCAATTTTCCCAGTGGGAAGGGTTCCGAGCGAGTCTGTGCGAATGAGGTGTCAAAATTGCTTAAATACTGTTGAATTTCTTGCGATGAAACTACTATTCATGATATTCATTACGTAATGTTTTATAGGGAATTAACCCGGTTTTTACCAATTGAGGAAAATTTGAAAACCTTCCTAATTGGGCTATCTCTGCAGAAAACATTGCGTTGTGAATATCGTGAATTGCGTGTTTTCAAATAGCTTTTTCCCTTTTAATATTTCCAATATAAATTGCATGCCCTGACGAAGGATTGAGAGCACCACCCAGTTTTAACACAGCGCAAAGCAGTAAGCAATCAAGTGGTAGAATTGACTCTCGCTAATTCGAACTCAAACGGGGCATGTAATTTGCTCAAATCGTAGATAAATTGGAAAAAAGAGAACATTCTGCGAAAGTTTTTCCCCACAACGGGGACTGAGAATTACTTAAAAGGATCCATTCAATGTAGCGAGCACCTCACTAAAATTTTTCACCTCGTTTCATAGAGAGTTCTACTTTGACGATTTTTGAAAAATAGAAGCCTTTCAAGTGTTTTGATCTACCCCTGGACATTTCGATTTTTCAACCCCTGGACACGTGTTTCACCCCTGGACAAGCATCAAATTGACCCCCTGGGCACAAATATTTACCCCTGGACATCATATTCACCCCATGGACATGGCAGTTTTCAGGGTTTTTTCAATACCCCTGGACAATATATCCTCCACCCCCCATGAATGGTTTTTTTCTGGAAGAGCCCAATAGACGTTACTGCGCAAATACAAAGCCGTGATGTCTAGTATAGGCTACATTCAATGGTGCATATTCATTAATTTATGATATGCACCATTGCAATGTCTTCTGACATTACCATCACGAACCCATTGCATTGGTGCATATCATGAATAGAAGTTCGAATTAGCGAGAGTTCACTGTAGTTGTACAGAGCAGCGGTTTTAAGCGTTAATCACATGGAAGGTTGTTATGTATTACAAAGGGCTTCGAAAATGGGATATTTTTCTACATAGTCCGGGTTTTTTTTAAGAATAAATAAAAGACCAGTTTAAGTTTTGGTGTTTTTCGGTGATTTTTTCTGCTAACAGAAACATCGTTTTGAGGTTCATCTGGCGTCGATGAAGCCATCTTTCAAATTTCAAAAATATTCAATTATGAGAGTATTGGACTGTTCCGTTAAATAACCATACAGACAGAGTGGTGGACGAACCTTTGCAAGTCAAAATAAAACTCTTGGAAATGTGTGGATACCCCTTGGAATATGGCAAAATTAGCAAAGATTTCCTGGAAAAATTATATCCTTAAAGTGAGAAATTTAGAATATTTTTTTACCCCTTGGAAAAATGAAAAAAAACACTCCCTGGATTACCCCCAGGTCTTAGCTTTCTACGTAGTAGCTTCCTCCGTTTCGGACGTAAAACTCTCCGGATGAAACAGTAAATCCGTCAACTTCTTAAACAATGGGCAAAAATGTGGGTTATGCGAATAGGGTAATTTGTTGATATTTTAGCTTCATTGACCTTGAATTGATAACATTTCCAGAAAATAGAGGGGTTTGCCGGGGAGCAAATTATGTTTAAATTTGAAGGGGAAGCAATCAACTGGGACATAAAGACGTGAAGGCATTAGGTAAAATTCGTGATTAAGCGCTTAAATGACCACGCAAAGTGCTCTGTACAACCTATCAGGCCGTTAGGATAGAGGGAACGCCTTTTTCGCGATAATGGGGAGAGCCAACTTTTAGGTAAAAATTTTTTAGCGATAATGAAGTTTGATGAAGGAAATAAACACCTGTGCATAAAGTAAATGGTCACAGAGAAAGTTCAAACGTTGGTGAAAAATTCTATCCAATGGATTTGTATTCAATATGTACATCCTCGCCCCGGTCCCATCACAAAAACATCAGAAACAGACCCTTTCTTAAAGTTTCTGAACCTTAAGATTTCGGAGGAAGATTCACGAAAGAAAATTCCCAAAATACCGTCCGAACTATTCAGCTAAGTAACGTTTGTTGCACTCCCTTAACAGACAAAACTTCCACCCCAAAAACTTTTTTTGGCCAGGAAATCCATATAAAGAATTTCGAAGAAAATAATTTTTCGAGTTTTGCCTGTCAAGAGTATTTGGTCAAAACAGAAATTTGAGGTCTAAATGGCTACTAGATGAAAAGCAAAAACAAAAGCTAAAAAATAATAGTCTGCAAAAATATTCAAGTATTAGCCATCGAGAAAATGGCAAGTGACACTTCTATCATTTCCCTTCCCTTGTACCCAGTCCATCTAGAATGTCACTAGTATCAATATAGCTTCGTAATCAGAGATGCTCTTTCACCTCTCCTTGGCAGATAGGATAGAGTGCCTTGTGAGCAAAAAATAAAGATTGCTTGATTTCTTTACTCCTTATGGAAGGGCTTTTCCAGACCGAGAAAATGAGAAAAATATCAAAGAAAAAAACATTGGCCTGTTTCATTTTATATCCATACATGGGGTGAGTTGATGGCCTTTTTCAAGCCAAAAAGGTTTATAAGATTGGGCTCTTCCACAAAATGTTCGTAGGATATAGTGTCCGCCGGGGTTAGTGAAAAATCTACAAAAATTGCCTTGTCCGGAGGTAAACTTGCTCTGTTTGAGGGGTATTTAGAATGTTGAGGGGGTCAACTGATGCTTGTCCGGAGGGGCAAAAGAAAGTCACAATGTCCGGAGGGTAGATGTCCAAAAATTGTTATAATCCTCCACCCCCAATTTCCAATTTTTTTTTGAAAAACCCATTGTGTTATCTACTGGAAAAACGACACAATTCGCAAATATCTGAAAGAAGGTTTTAGTGTCCTTGAAAAACTTTTATACCGCAAAGTAAGGATGGGCAAACTGAAGTCAATCTTTTTGCGCTTGGAAATTTCAGAATAATGTTCAACCCCCTGGAAATTCCAAAACTTTTCGTTGAAAACATGGAAAGAATATAAACATGTATGGATATAAAATGGAATGAGCCTTTGCAACTCTCATTAGTTGTGAGACGCTCGGTAAAAAACAATTCTGACAAAAAAAGAAATTGTGGCAGTGAAACGCTAGATTTCAGTAAAAGCTCCTTCCAGGCCACAAAAAATTATTTACACTGGGCAAAACACTATTTGTAATGAATGATTAAAGCGAATTCCTTCAAAATCACATTGCACACAAAAAATTGTTCGAACTAGTATGTGACAAACCAGAACCCCCGGGGGGGGTACTAGGGTTGGTGAATGAGGGGTATGTGCGGACGGGACCTCCGAAAACCGACCCTTAGAGAGACCAAATTTTAGTGAAAAAGTGACCCTTAGAGAGACTTTTTCGAAAAATTTTCTCTGATTTTCAAAAATTTCCTACCCTTAGTGAGACTTTTTTTTAATTTTTTCTCTCAAAATCAAAATTTTTTTCTAAAAATCGTGATTTTTCCCACCCTTAGAGAGACTACTTTGAAATTTCCTGATTTTTGTAACCCTTAGAGAGACTTTGAAAGGTGAAAAACCCGACACTTACCGTCCGCACATACCCAGCATCTATTTTAGCCTAAGTACCCCCCCCCCCGGGCCAGAACCACAATAAAATCCAACTGAGTTGAAAAGGTAGGCTCGCTAAAAATTGAAATTGTTTTTAAAACGACACAAATCATCGGTTATTTAGTAGTGGAAAATGTCTAACTAATTCATTTTGAAATATAAAAGTCCACCTTATCGAAATGGTTGGTTAGTAGGAGAAAAGCCCTTAGAAATATTTGGTAAAATTTAATAAGAAATATCATTGAAATTGATATCGAGACAATTTAATTTCTTAATTAAACTCTCTCCAAATGAACGATATGATTTAAAACATTGACCAAGCAACATGGGCCACGGTTGATGACGGGGCTTGAAGAGGCCATCTTTGAGATCAATGAATACACTGATTTAAATACTGCTACATCCAACCAAAGAAATCACTTCCAGATGATCCATGATCCATCCATTACCATCTTTATCATATCATTGGATTGAATTGGTTCATCAAGACACGTCCAATTTTGACAAACATCAAGCAAGCGTTCACACCAACGGTCCCTCAGCTACGCAAAAACAATTCCATCATTAAAATACTTATCCACCAACAGATAAATCCATGATCATTGGGATTTTTCACGCCAAATTTTCGTATTCTGAAAAACAAGGAGAGAAACGTCTTTTATATCTCAACAAACAGAATATGGAACTCATGGACAGGCCGATTTGGATTCTCCTATCATTCACAACAAGACGACTTGAAGTCGAAAATTTCGCTAAATATTTGCAAAAAGTATGCTAAAATGCTGGCTTTGAAAAAGCTGTTAAGAAAATTACGAGGTGGATTAGAAAAAAGGTTTAGGTCGAGTCATGAGAAATGATGCGGACACGGTCATTTTTTATGATGAATAAGCGAGGCTGAGCAATATTAAAACTGCTACAACCAGTAGTCCCCTGTCTACTTTGTAAGAACTAATTACCTAAAAGTATATCCCCAGCTATCAAAAGTTATTGATTTGATTTTTATAAAGTATATGCTTATAAGAAAAATAAATGTGCTCAAATTGTGTGTCATCCCTTGTTTACTTTGTAAAAACTAATTACCGAAGGGTATATCACCGTGTTTCAAGAGTTATTGATTAGATTCTTATAAAGTAAATGCTTATAAGAAAAGTAAATATGCTCAAATTGTGCGCCGTCCCTTGTTTAGTTTGTAAAAACTAATTACCGAAAGGTATATGGCTGTCTATCAAGAGTTATTGATTAGATTCTTATAAAGTAAATGATTTTAAGAAAAATAAATGTGCTCAAATTGTGCGTCATCCCTTGTTTACTTTGTAAAAACTAATTACCGAAAGGTATATGGCTGTCTATCAAGAGTTATTGATTAGATTCTTATAAAGTAAATGCTTATAAGAAAAATAAACATTCCCATACACGCTTTTTTTTTTATAAGAATACACTTTATAAGAATGTCCATGATGAAAATGCCCAAAAAATTAAGAAAATGGTAAGAATATGACCATCATAGAATTTAGCAACTGAGCCTAAGAATGCCATGTTTAATGCATTTTAACCTGTAGATTGCCAATTTCGATCTTAACCTAAGAATACCATAAGAATATTTTTGGATGATTTTCGCCAAAAAGTTAAGAATATCCATGATGAAATAAAAAAACACCATTCTTATAAAAGAAAAAGCGTGTATTGTGCACTGTCCCTTGTTTAGACTTTGTAAGAACTAATTACCGAAAGGTATATCACCGTGTTTCAAGAGTTATTGATCAGATTCTTATAAGGTAGATGATGCCTATATGATAAATAAAATGTTCCCGCATTTTATGCCATCCTTTGTTTACTCTGTAGGAACTAATATCCGAAAGGTATATTGTCCATATCATTTGACTACGCGTAACAACCAAATCCTTTTTATTCTAAACGCATAATAACCACTCTCTGTTTCTCATTTACGCATGTCAAGTAGAACATTCATAAGAAAAATAATAAAAGAATGAATTGTTTGTTTAAGTACAATGAAGATGAGCAAATAATCTTAATGATATTTGAATTGTTTCAAAATTGTACGTTTTATATTTATTATTTTTCCTTTTGAAACGACCACAATATTTATGCATGGTGAGTGTGACCAAGGAAAGGTAAAAAAAAACAAATTAAATTTAGTGAGTTCATCCACCGTATCGAGTACTTTCGTTTTCTAATTTTTTTTCCGATGACACCGCCGCCGCCGCAGAAAGGCTATCGTAATACTTTCGCTAAGCGAAATTAATAAATAAATTAACTAATTGAATGAGACTGTGCGATAGAATCCAATGAAACTAGAATTACATGTAACCACCGTTTCATTTAGCCATAAATTTAAAAACTGGATAAACAACGAGCTAGATTTTCATTGATATCTCATGTTCTGGCTTATTTCTGCAGTAATAGCATTATTTTTCACTCTCTTTCCTTCATTAAAACATTTTAATTGTCCTCGCCCATTTTTTTAAGAGGAAAATCTTCGCGGAATTTAATTTCGCGGTTTTTTGACAAATCCGCGAAATTAAATTCCGCGAAACAAGAATATTCTCATGATTTAAAAATCACCTATAGGTAGAATTGGTGTTTTTTTTGGGGGGAAAAAAACCTCTTAAGCGCAAAATTAAATTACGCGAAACTTTCAATTTTTGTCCCCACTGAGAATAATCAAATGAACCAATCCTCACTGCAAAATATGTACTAGTTATCCCATTAGCTATTTTCCCATTCCCACTAAATTTTCTGACTCGAAAACAAAAGAATTGAAGTCCTCAGCCATAAGAAATATGGAAATGGTCAATCCCATCGAGTTTCAGAATTTTTACCCCCACCCCTCCTACCAGGTCTCTGAAATCAGCTAAGTTTCAAGTTTCAGAAAAAAAGCATAAATTCAAAATTTTTGTTCCAAGTAGAAAAGATTTTCATTCTTGACATCTTCATTTTCGAAATTTTTGAAAGATTTTACATCCGCTATTAATTTCATGCTTTTGCTTACGGATCCATTGAGTTTAAAGCCCGAAGGGCTAGGGATGAAATTGAGGATTGGAGATGAAGCCACTTATTTTTCATCTTAAACGCGTGACCAGCTTGGTTTTCACACGAACGCCGGATTGAAAAAATGTGCATCGGTTAGATTTCGAAAAAAATGCCAGGTGAAAACAAACAAAGCGATAGAGTAAATCCATCATTCTAAAGGCAGTGCAGATCTTAAGGATTTAGTTTTTCTAGCTTGGGAAGATAGAAGATTCCTCTATAGCCCCTCTTGCTTTAAATTCACTGCTTCGACCTGTCCTTTACACACGAGTGTATGATATATTTTCGGCTCTTTCATATCATATCATCATTTCTTTCACTTCTAGAGGTATTAAAGTGAAAACGCATAAAACATATAGGGGGAATTTGACTGATAGCCGATTCATAAACTTACCTGTCAGAGTTCATTTCAAGATAGAGGAAGAAAAAGTGCTACAAAATTCACGCATGACAGCTAGACTGCTTTGGGTTGTGCCGCTCATTGAATTTGAATCATCCTAAAATAAAATAAAGATTGATAGTTAAAGCCAAAACTTTGAGCTTTAAAGCATATTATGAAGTCCTAATTCAATTGCCGTATAACTATCTAAAGTTCGCGCAGTTTGCCCTTCAGTAGCCAAAACTTCCCGACCCGGGTTATGTTAGCGGTCAATCAGAAAGTTTTCTGTACAGGTCAGTTCTACCTGTACTTTGGGAGCCACATCCTGAAGGAGTGGATCTAGAGGAACCTGAATAAAAATAAATTTCAGCTTTCTGGTGTCGTAACTTTTAGTTTGAATCAAATCCACCGCGCTTAGGGAGCCAGGGGTGATTCTTTCTGAGAGCTAAAGCTTATATGAGGGTTGGTAGTTGCTGGCCTAATGGAGGCCAAGCATTATCATGTCTTCCGACAAGCCTAGGGTGAAGAATCAGAATCATAACGCATCCAGTCTAGTGGAGGTCTGATAGTGAAGGACAACACACACCAAACCAAGCAACTTCTCTTGGTGGCAGTCGTAGTGTCAATGGCAGGTGTCAACGTACCGACTCTCTGGCATTGTTCATTGTTCTTGTGCATAGCTTCTGTTTACAGAGTAGGACAAGGCAACGACAGAAATCAGCCACTCACTGTTATTATGTTTACGTATAAGAAATCATGAATTATGTCTCAAAACAGTACCAATTTTGAAGGCCTTGAAATGTTTAGTCATACATTCGAGTCTGATAGTGTCTTTGAGAATCGTGATGAAGCATCTATCCTAAACCCGAATAGAGGGATTCATACTTATAACTGCTTATAACAGAAGAAAGGGAAAAGAACCATTTGGTTAACATCCCTAAATGTTTTGTTTTTTTATATAAGCATACAAAAATCCAAAAACTGATTCGGAGTGAGATTCGAGAGATTGTCAGGGCTGATAATGCTTGGAGGATGCTTATATCATAAGCAGAAATTTAGGGGAATTCTAAAAATCCGTAAAATCCCAGCCAAAAAAACAGCCAAATTGTACATACCATATGCTTAATCTTTTTGCCATATCCAAGCCTATATATGCTTGTAAATACAATGCTTGTAAAAAAACATGTACAGTATGATTGTTAAACTAAATTTCCGTACCCTAAACTCGACAGCCACGAGAAAAGAATTCAAACAAGTCCTTCAAGCACAACGTCTCGGTCTGTGCTTTTCATCCAATAATGCATTTTGATACCGACCCACCAACCGTTTCTCATGTCTTTGGTTCCTATATACACATTTTACAGCGTCTGCAAGGAGGTCATAATATTGCCAATCGATGAAATTTCTGATCGTTTCGTATCAGTCACCTTCATAGGAAACCCTATAACTCTAAAACCACAATCGTCTGCTCAAACAGAAGCCGAAGTCGAGGAACTTTTTGAATCCCTCCCTAATCACATTACATCCATTTTAAATCATTCATTCTTACTTGTCTGTGGTGACTTCAATGCCCAACTGAAAGGTGTATTTTCCTATTATTCAGCTGACAACAGGAATCGCTCTCACTTACAAGATTTCATGAATTTAATTTACTTGATTCAAATATATGCTTTAGAAACGGAGAAAAAGTCTGGCGATCTCCTCTGAATCAACTTTCCAAGATTGACTACATTCTCTACCGTAAGGTAACCGTTGGAGAAACACTCTACATGACTACCAAGTTCACTCATCATTTAACCCTGTCGGTTCCGATCATTTCATCGTAGTTTGTGAATGTAAATTGAACCTGCGCACTACTAAAAAAATCTTTACCAAGAATATTAACTGGGCTACATTAAGAGACCAGATAATATCGTCTACAATTTCCAATGAAGTTCAAATGAAATAGAATGAGACTATTACACCTTTCTCGTTGTTAGTATGTCTTCCTGCAAGAAACACATTCTTGTCAAAACAAGCGACAAAGAGTTCGAACCCCTAACCATTTCACAAGCTCATCAATTAAAGATGACGATCTCCAAAGAAATCGACTGAATCTTCAGCGTGTGTACCATCCAACTCGAATTCTTAACCAAGCAAACAAGTCGGATGCTACAAACAACCTGAAAAATGCTCAGAAACTTATCAAGGAAAAAGGAGGAAAGAAAAAAGCAGTATCAGTCTCAATCAAAAGTGATGACCCAAAGAAAAGCTGAAAAGATTATTTTAAGAAACTTCTACCATATGTATCGTAGTCAACCATATCTATCTGTCAATTTTGATAACAATAGCGACAATCAATATTTCCTGTTTGCACAAAAATATCGTCTGTGGATTTTACAATAGACGAGATCAAGAAGGCTATCAAACAGATGAAGTCTGGAAAAAAAGCCTCAGGACTTGATGGGCTCCCGTTTGAGGTTTGGAGCATCGAGGGCCTTTTGGAATTCCTTCTCTAGTTCTGCAAAGTGAGACCCGAAACGGTAACCGTACTGATGAGACCTTTCCTAAATCGTACACGTTAACAAAAGGAGATTTGACAGTAAGTAATCTGCGTTTGACATTCCTGGGAAAGATTGAGTGGCAGTTGACCGTTGACCGTTATTGTTGGTTATTGTTGGTTTTTTCATGGTAAGTAATCATGCCGTAATCTTTAACGATGTGTCCGTTAAAGTCACCAAGCGCCAGTAAAATATCATGCTTTGGCACACTATTGATAGTGTCTGTCAGCTCGTCGTAGTGGTCAAAGGCATGGTGGGTACCAGCTTGTGGTGTATTGTTAACGATGACTGTGGTTATGGGGTTGCCGCTGAACGTTGTTATGAGTATTCGTTTGTTCACATATTTTACAATGGAAAGTAACTCTCAGCAGCTTTGGTTACGAGTAGACCTACAATCATGGACAAAAGGTTTGTAGACTTCTGCAATATTTGCAAAATACTTCAATATCGATCAAAAACAAGTTCCCAAGAGGTTCTGGGTGCTATCCAAACCCATCCAAAGTCTTTCAAAGTCACCCACTGCAGTCTAGCCACAAGGGCAATCCACAAGGGCTTTACTAACTGGCTTACACCAGTATCAAAACGCTGATTTTTTGCTTGTGGTCCCCTCAAAAACAATTCAAAAGCAATGCAACGACTTCAAAAGTGTTTTTCTTAGCTTCCCTCCCCTTTCAGACACGTTGAAGAGTCATTTTGCTCTATTTCTCATCATTTTTCACTGAAATTTCATTTGTCTACAATCTTTTGTCCACGATTGTACTCCACCATTAGCCGCAATTTGGGTATTCCTCCAGGCCGATCGGGTTATTACCGAGTTTATGTATTTGCACTTTTGAGGACGGTAGAGTGACTGAAGCGATTTGGAAAATCCGCAATTCCGCCCCGCAAAATCGAGGACGGTAAAAGTGCTGATTTACCGTCGTCCTCAGCTGGTCAGGATCTAGTCAAATTAGAACCTTACCGTCTCCGTCGCTGAAAAACACACATACATAAACTCGGTATTATTACGCATCCAGGTAGGTTATCGTCGTTTTCATTGTACCTAACAAGGTGAACAATTTTGTGATTCACGATTCCAAGGATTGAGGCGCTTGAATTAAGAAAGATCTTGGCAAGTTCAAGTCGTTTGAATTGAGGTTTTGAGCTTTGATAATCTCTGTCAACCAATGGAGATAATAGTATTGATAGCAAGACTATGTACAAGATTCTTCTTGCCTATGGGATTTCGGAGAAAATTGTCAACGCCATTGAAATCTTGCACAAAAAGAACACAGCAATGGCCATGACGCCTGTTTGTATAGTCACGACATTCATACAAGACTTTCTCAAGGAAGCCTAATCTGAGTTAAATTCACTTGATAAAGTCTGGAGATTTAGTATGAATCTGAAACCAGTGGCATCTATCCTCCTTCATCGTGTGAATCTTGGTCAATCACGACTGTCCTTACGAAGAAACTATTCAGAGCCTACCCACCGATAATCACGTGTCAAACAAGGTTTTTTATGGGACACATCCAAAAGTAAGCAGCTTTATCCAAAAGAAAGCAGCTTAATTCAAAAGAGGAGACTGCAACTTACCGGTCATAATGCCATCAGAGGGTATTAACCCGCTACGAAATTGATTCTTAGGGATCCCGTCCCACTTGACGATGAAAAAAGGTCGACTTCAGAAAACACTCAATAAGGTCATCGAACCAGACACTGCGCTCACAAAGGATGAAATAATTCGTTCGGTAAACGACAGGAACAAGTGGAGAGATAGGACCAATGTCGTCATTTTCAAGTGCATGAATTATGTATGTATGTGTAAGTAATCAACGCGAAAATTTCAGATCTTTGATTCGCGAAAAAAGGACACACGTAAAAAGTCCACATGGAACAGTGTCTCGCAAGCTAACAGGCAGTATAAACTAGAATGAGTACAAGACAAAGCGACTATTAGACCGCTCAATACAGTACCGGGCATCCTCTGTAAGGAGACATTAACCTTCCTCTTTGGATAAAAATTGTCATGGAAGTTACCTTACATTTAATATCCCTTCAATTTAACTCAAATTTTGATTTAAAGTGTTTGCATAAGTTGACCTTTCTCAAGAGGGCTATTTAGCACCAATAAACGAAAAGTTTATTATGAAGCAGATATTTTGGTTCAAGTGAAAGAAAAAAATCCGAACATTAAAATATTAAACTAATCTTCTAAGCTATACATAAAACTTACCCGGATGACGGAAAAAATTAAATTCGGTGGGAACTTAATTTGGCGGATTTTGACCAAATCCGCCAAATTTTCTTCCCGCCAAAATTTCTTCCTTTAATGTACACGTTTTTTTTTTTTTAAGAAACTAGTTTTACCAAGCAGCCTCAATGTTTCTTAAGAAATCGGCCTTTTGAGCCTTAAATGTTTCTTACATGTTTCTAAATTTTATCAAGCTTAAAGGACGCATATCGATAATACAATACTTTCCTATCTTCTATATTGATTTTCTGACTTTCTCAAGTGTTTCTAACTGTTATGTATGTATATTTCTGGAACCTTGATTGGAAGGTTCTTAAAAAAAACGAATTAAAAAATGCTATTTTCTCATTCTCAGCCTCAGCATGTTTCTTAGATGTTTCTTAGTTTTTAGGCATCCTGAGCCTCATGTTTCTTAAAAGTGTTTTTCTTAAAAAAAAAAAAACGTGTATCATTCGGAATATGAATCTTATCGAATATCGAGAACAGCGTAAGTATCCTAGTGTGGTGTATCAAAGCAAAGTTTTTCATCTCAGACAGAAAATGAACTCGACAAGAATATTTTCAAGATTTTGCTAAATTTTTGTTAATCCTTAAACGGTGGAGAGCAAAAGTTTCTTTTTAATACTTCATTGAGACGGTAAAACCTAGTCAGTGCCTTCCCACAAACCAATTTTTTCTTTGTTTTAAATGGCGATAAAAAAGCCGTTTTCGTCTAACAGGCTAGGTAAAACTGTGAACACTGCAAAATGGGTACATGAGCGGAATGAATACCCTTTTCACACCCCGAGAATCGCTCGTTTGGTTACAAAGACACCAACCCACTCTGAAGAAAGGCCCGAAGTTTCAAAATATTATTAGATTATGATAAAATCTTATTAAGAGTACTTGTGTAAATTTTTAGGTTCATAGGTCGTCTAGATCAGGTTTTATGACTTTATTGTGAAACATGACATAACCCAGCTAAAATCGCTTAAAACTCAACATTTCAAAGTGCTGATAACTTCTAATTAGCCAATCGTTTTCAAATTTTGATTGACAATATGAATTCAAAGAAAAAAATTTTTTTTTAAATCATCATTTATGACGTCATTAAAATTTGCAAAATTTTACTCCTCTTCAGCATAGATTTTAACATAAAATCTTCATGGAAAATACAAATGGGTAACATGGCCATAGATCTTCTAGATTAAAAATAATCGAGCGTGTTAGTAGAGCTATAAAAACCAAAAAAGCTTGGGGTTAACAGGGTTAAGGAAAAGTTGAAGATTATCACCGAAACGAACTTAAAGTTGTATATTTTCTTGACATAATCCTTGATATCAACCCTTAGCACATAACGATCTCATGTGAAACCAAACAATGAACCAATCTATGTTAACGTCAACTCACCCACCTAAAACTCACTCGCAACAATCGGGTGATTTGCATGAAATTGTTCCGAAAGGCTCAACAAATTCTCAACATTTTTTTCTTTCAAAAATTTAACTTCTTTTGGTGTTTTTGTATTTTGTCAGGTTTTAAGAAATAGTTTCACCACACTTTATAGGCTGTTTTCCTGTTTTCAATTTTTTTCCACGGGTTTTACAGCTAAAAATTTGTCCCGTACGCGACAAAATTGTAGCAATGTTAAAAGCCTCTCACTTTGAAGAGAAAATTGTAATTCAGAACCAAATAACTTTTGGGAAATCTTCACTAACCCTAATTGACTTTCAGAAAAACTTTTTCTAAAATACAAACATTCTGCTTAATTTCCAAATTCGTTCAGCTGGTTGGAGGGAAGTAGAGAAGAGAAGAATAGAGTAAGACATTTTTCAATTAATTTCGTTCAGCGGTCACATATTTGACTAACCCATAATCAGTTTTGGGGAAAATTTAGTCCCAACAGAAGTAACCCCCAAAACAAGGCAGTGGTTGCAGACAGACTATATAACAATATAAGAAAGGAAATAACTTTACAAGTAAACAGTTATATTTGATAAATCCTAAATATGATAAAACCTAAATTAATCAAACGACTTTATACCCACCGGTAGCTCTATTGATATTCTTACTTGCCAATAAAAGCTAGTACCATTAGAAATGAAGTATTTACAGAAAAAAATTGTCCCTGCATCACGCGACCAAAGCACTGAGCGTTGTGAGAGGTAGTGGCAAAGAGCTTACCGTTTACCACGCCACCCAAGCAACCGCTTGGCATAGTCTACTTGATAATATAATAAAGAACCCAGCCTACGATATAATAAATTATGACGATCTTGCCAACTTTCCAGCCAAACACATTAACGACTGTTCAATCTATTCGCCATAGTTTTATTTAAAAAATGTTTGTACTGACGATGACGTAGCCGAAATGCTTTTACTATTAAATAAATATTGATTTTTAACATTAACTACTGAAATCTAACTACCACCTGGGTATCTGAGAACCAGGTAACCCTGAAATTCTCCTAAAATTTCAATTAAATAAATTCAGCCTAAAGTAATACAGTGTAACTAAACTATAGAGCGTAGAAAATCCCTAGGAGACGATCAAACCTATATCACACAATAACCTCACACCTCGATCTCAAAGACACTTTAAGGGTTGAAACAAGACCGTCGAAGTTTTTGAACCTAATATCATTTTCAAGATGGGAAACATTGGGGCTTGCGGTAACCGAGTCCGAGCAATTGGAGTTGATTACATCAATCATCCACATCACCTATCGCTCATGCGATATTGTACAATATATTGACAATAGACATTAATGCTCACCCAACCTCTGACTGGATGCCAAGAGTTTCCGAAACGTATTTCGTTCGAGATAGCGCGGTACAACTATCAATAGATTTGAAATTGCGAGCGAGAAAGTAATATTAAATCCTTCTTACTCTTTACCTTCAATGCCTCCGAAAACGAACAAAAAATGACATTTCTACTCCCGAATTCCATTTCACACAGACCACCGACTTATCAAAGCAACCCTATGTACTCCCACAACCAGAATTGCTCGAAGAAGATACAACAAAACACCAAACGAACCGAAACGTCATGTTAAGTCTCTACCAATACCTATAGTTATATTAAAACATATAGAAAAACATTGTGTTGAGAATTTGAATCGGAAGCTTGAAGCAAATCGTCCGTTCGATGAAGACATAAATGTGTTTTCACAGAATCTTTTAAAAACTGTTGAGGAAGCTGTAAACGAGGTAGACTGGAGTCGTTTACAATGCGTGTAATACAGTAGTATAGACGCTATATGATAATACGATTATTATTACGGGATTAAGTTCATCCGATCTCGCTGGACCAGACCATTGCATTGTCGTTAGCAAATGCAAATTGAGCCTTCACTCTACCAAGAAGAAATCTGGAATATACTAGAAAATCCCGCCATTGCCACAGCTGTTGAAAATGAAATTCAAACCAAATGGACTGAATGTACCACAAAAGATTATAAGCACTTCTCAGAAATTGGTATGGCTGCTTATACGAACCACCTACCAGTCAAGAAAAAGACCAACGACAGTGAACCCATATCAATAACAAACGCACGCAGACAGGTCTTACAGTCCAAAATTACCGACCTTCAGAGGAACCTGACCAATCTGAAAAACGTTTATGTCAGAGAAGAAGAAAGAAGGATAACTCATATACTCAACCAGGCAAACAAATCAGAATCTACTGATGGTTTAAGAAAATGCTTGGAAAATTGTCAAGGAGTTAAGCGGGAAGAAAAAAGCAGCATCTGTCTCTATCAAAAGTGACGACCCAAAAAAGTCATGGAAAGATCATTTTGAAACCCTTCTAAATAATATTCCCGAAAACGTAAAGGGTGAGGCCAATGTTGAAATTGATCCAGTTTTCTAATTGAACGAGGAAATCAATATTGATGATTTTACTCTTGACGAAGTCAACAAGGCACTTAAACAGATGAAAAACGGAAAAGCTGCTGGAGTTGATGGTTTACCTCTGGAATTCTGGAAACTGGATTCTCTCAGTACTGTTCTTCTACACTTCTGCAATGCAACCTTAAACGGTGAGCGCCCAGATGAATGGGGCCTATCGTGTATTGTACCTGTGCCCAAAAAGGGTGATTTAACCAAAGTTGACAACTATCGCGGTATTAGTCTAACTCAAGTTGCTGCCAAACTTTACAACAGACTAATATTAAACAGAATTCGCCCTGAGATTGATCAAAAGCTTCGTTTCAATCAAAATGGTTTTCGTCCGTCCCGATCGACATCATCACAAGTTCTTGCCCTTCGGCGCCTTGTAGAAGAAGTCAACAACCATAACGTTGAAGCTGTATTAACATTCATCGGCTTTAAAGAGGCGTTTGATAGTATTAACAGAGAGTCAATGTTCAAAATCCTCCTAGCCTACGGCATTCCAGATAAGCATGTTAATGCAATCCAGATTATGTATACCAATAACAGAGCCAATGTAATGACATCTGAAGGAGAAACTGAATTCTTTGATGTTGTAACTGGTGTGCTTCAAGGTGATCCATTAGCACCTTACCTCTTTATTGTTGTGCTCGATTATGCTCTGAGGACAGCCATTACTTCTGAAGATGGAGTCACTATTGAAAAACGCAGAAGTAGACGACATCATACCGAGAAATTAGCAGATCTTGACTTTGCAGACGATATCTCTTATAAATGAAACAGTAATCGAAGCTGAAAACCTCCTACACAAGCTAGAGATATCAACTCAATCTATCGGTCTCTTTCTCAACGCTAAGAAAACCAAATATATGCACATCAACCCTACAGCAAACGATGGCATCCAATCTGTTAATGGTATTGCCCTGGAAAAGGTTGACGATTTCAAATACCTTGGAGCTTACACAAACTCTATACTCCTGTGAATCATGGTCACTAACGTCTACTCTGACAAAGAAACTAGACGGAGCGTATACGAGAATGCTGAGAAAAGTCAAAAACATCCAGTCTAATGTCTACATTACTAACAAAGTGTTGTACGGCAAGCTGCACCGATTGAGTAGTCTTATCCAGAAAAGAAGATTGCAGTTAGCAGGTCACGTCATCAGAGGAAAAGAGCCGGCATCTAAACTTCTCCTTTGGCAGCCAACATTCTTAACAAAGAAGAGAGGTCGTCCACACAAGACACTACTCAAAGTCTTAGAACAAGACACGGGACTTGACAAAGGTGAGATGGTTCGTTTGGCGCACAGACAGGGTCAGATGGAAAGACATGGTCATGTCATCACTTTCAAGTGGATGATTTATGTATGTAAGTTTTGTATAAACGAGTGGAAGAATCCGGTGTTTCAGCCTTATAGAATCCCCGGCTAGCTACGCAGAAACTTGCGTAGGGAGAAAACAATTTATCAAGCAACAACCAGCAACTCAAATGAAAAACACAAATCCACACACCATTGTTTTTTTAAGAATTTTCTTTGAGCGGGAAAAAATTATAATTGTAATATTGACACTTTTCCTTTGTTTGGAGTTAGTGCACAAAGGTTTCTAGACGACTAAAATTGTTCCCTCCATTACTTTTTGCTTTGTTTTTACTATGTATAATTAGTCGTCTAGCTTGCTAGCGACCAGCCAGTGACCATCGAAAAAGAACTCTGGAAAAACGATGAAGAACTGAATTGTCTGCTCTGTGACCGATCCGATACGACATGATAATGGACAGTCATACAAAAAGCTCTCCAAGAGAATTAAAAAACGTTTCCGCCAATTGAGAAATCTTAAAATGCAAGAAGAAGCTTCAAAAGTCCGACGGTTCAACATTCAAATCTATGAGACAAAAATCCGAGTGTGACCCAGAGGAATTGAAAACATATTTCGAAGAACATTTCACTGGCAAGGTATATAATGAAATGAAACCTATTGAACTGATTGATATACCAAATTATATTGCTGTATCGCAACAAATTACCTGCGAGTTCGATCAATTTTGACCCTCCAAAAAAGAACGAAATTGTATCTACCCTCAAATCCTTAAAGAATGGTAAATCCTCAAACTATCTGCCTGCAGAATTCTTCAAGTATGCAGTCCAACAAACGCGCTACTATCAGAGCTCGAATCACCCCTTTTTCAAATATGGACGACGAAATCTATACCTTGGGGCCATTCAAAGCCTTATGAAAAGGAGCAGCTAAAGAAAGTGCAAAAGACCCGGCATCGTACAGAGTTTTGCAAGTAGGATCGAGTCTTTGTAAAATTATAGTGACAATAATCCTAAATAGACTTAATAGATTAATATGATTAGTATGACAAACAGCAGCTCGACCAGCAGCAAGGATTTAGACGGGGTAGAGGAACCGCAGACGGCATATATGTGAAAAAAAGACTAATCTCAGACAAAACACAAAAGCCACTCTGCTATCTCCTATTCGTTGATTTGAGCTCCGCGTTCGACCACGTTGTGCGAAAATTGGCTCTTCGAATCCATCTACCTGAGATTTCCCGAGCAAGTCGAGCCTACCCTAATAAATCTACTTGAATCATTGTATCATAAAAGAACAACATCATTAGCACAACATCATTAGCACTATCTCCAGATGATGTTTACGAGCATCTACTTGGCGTTTGCCAGGGGGGGGGGCACAATCCCCACCACTATACAACCTGTACATGGATTATGTCATGCGTGTGTTTATGCAAAACTGTGGAGAGAACAAGGTTAAATTTCTTAAACTGAAGTACAGAATTCGTGTCACCGCTACAACAAGAGATGAAAGAGCCAAAGGCTATTACGGTGAACATACTGTTCACTGGGCTGGTTACGCTGACGACTTAGAAATAGCATTCGAAAGTATTTATTACAGGACAGAAAATCCTCAATGAAAAATTTGTTCGTTTTCATCTCCAAATAAACGCCAAGAAAACCAAAACGATGATAATAAATTTCAAGTCCCAAAACCAAGATGAGTATCTCCGACCTATCGTCACGCTTAGTAATCAAGTCATCGAAAAATTCGTGAGTATTTTTGTCCATGTTCAGATATCTTGGAGACGACATATACTTCAATCAAGCTTCAACATGAGATGCAGAGATTGACCTTAAAGAATTGTAGTTGCTCAAAACAAGTACAACCAAAAAAAAATACGCAACCGAAAGATATTCCTGAAAACTAGGGCATATCTCCCAAAAACAATGGTGCGCAGTCGGTTGACATTATTCCTGTCAAACGTGGAATATCACTCAACAACAACAACATCGAATCCGATCCACCTACATCAATATGCTTCGTAAGATGGTGAGAGGCGGTTTTGAAAGAAGAATCGATGACAACAATGAACAAAATTTCCGCTTGGTCATGTCAAGTGAAGATGTTTTACCCGCCTGCAAGACTGAAGACATCCTTCAATACGTCAAACGACAGCAACAAAACTATCTTGGCCATATTGCAAGACAAAAGAACACCAGCATCGTCAAAAGACTGCTTTTCAACGACAACGCTAACAAGAAGAAAGACCGACCAATGAAAACACTCGAAAATCACGTGCTTGATGCAGACGAGTTCTACAAAGAGGTCTTCAAGAAAAAGAAAAAGAAGAATATGGTTAGCCTTCGCCCTAACCACTCAATGTTGGCATATGCGAACACGAGCTAAAGAAGAAGTAAGAAGAACAGCCTATCAATCTTCGAATCAGTCTTGACTAGTGCTGATGGAAGGAAGTCTTGGCATTATTGAGGGACGCCCTTCATTTGGCTGATGTTCACAAACAACATGTTGGCCATTTTGGCCAATTCAACACCATCTCACCACAAACAACTCATTCCAGCTATCAATCAGTGGTTGTCTTAGATAGCAACCAATATTGTCGTTTGCAAGTGCAACAAAGCAATAACCATTCGATGATCGAGAACATAAGCATTGAAGAGAAGATTAAGCAAGATCTCATCCGAAATCAAATCAACATCAACTTCAAATTAAAAGTTGTCACAGCAAAACTTTAAATTCATGAACCGACAGTCAAACTCATGTCCTATAAGAAGAAAACACCCAAAATCTACCATCAGCGAATTCGCGAGCTTAACAAAATTTCAGATAAAAGCGACATAGATAAATCAGGACGCAAGAATCTCTTTCGCATTCAGACGTCTCATCGTCAATCCTTAAAAGTAATGGTATCCGCTAGTTTCACATGGCATGGTGTAAACAAACAAATCTTCGTCAATAAAAATATTATGGTATCGTGATCACTTGGAAAAGGAACTTTATCCAGTTATCCGAAAGACGTACCCTCGCAATGATTTTCATGCATGACGAAGCCACGTCTCATAGCAGTAGATTAGTTCAAAACTTTCTTGAAGAAACCATTCCACGCCGTTATGTCAAGAAAGATTAATGGCCTACGAAATCACCACATGCAAATTCACTGGACTATTTTTTGGAGTCAAGATAGAAGAACGAAGAACGACTCAACAAGCACTTTACTCTGGAAGATGAAATGATTCGAAAGATCAAATCAGTGAAATGAAATCAGAAATCAGAAAGGCAATGAAAGAATTCACAGAAAGACTTAAAGCAGTTAATTAATGCTTGCAACGACTCCTCAATCAAAATGCACTTTGTATAAACGTTTTTATTTTTCACTTTTGTAACCATTTAGTTTATTTGGTCTTTTATATCAGTTAATTCGGACTGTAAGCATTTTATCTACGGTAGTTCAAAGAAATTTTGTAATTGATATTAAGATTTTCTTTTAGTGTTGTAAGATTTTGACGTTAATTCTATAAACAAGTGTTTTATGATAACTTAATAAAAGACAAACCGACGAAACGTCGAATACACAACTGTGTTTATAGTGTTCGCACTTTCGAGTGTTTTTATGTAAGTCTTCGGGAATTTGTCGTTAAGCTCCCAAACTTCCAGGAAACATTAAAAATAGGTTCGACAAACAACCAGTAAAGTTTCAAGTCATTTCGATAATTTGACGAGGCTACGTCGATTTTTGTAATTCGGAGAAGTTTTTTCCACCCCCGGTATAATACAATTAAACTTGACTCATTGGAGTATCATCAACGATATCCATGACAGAAAACCTGTCATTGCAATAACTCCCAAAACAGTAAGTCATCAAACCTTCATTTACGAAAACACATCGAGGGAGGTCGCAAATCTGTCGTCTAGTTAAAATCGTGAGACAGATAGAGTCATCCACAATGACATTAAAAGAACTCACCAGCCAACCTTCAAAGAAGACGGAAATCATCAACAATGGTTGAGAATTCATGCAAAGATAAACTCGAATCAATGAGTGAAGACAGCTGTTCTGTCTTTGTCACCAGATTTAATGTTGACCAAAGATGTTAAACTCTATCAATTC
Source organism: Clytia hemisphaerica (assembly GCF_902728285.1). Taxonomy (NCBI): domain Eukaryota; kingdom Metazoa; phylum Cnidaria; class Hydrozoa; order Leptothecata; family Clytiidae; genus Clytia; species Clytia hemisphaerica. The sequence goes on along the minus strand of NW_027103564.1, from coordinate 650,821 downwards.
ACATTCCTCCAAGGAACTTTACAACAGAGAAGAGGGGTAAGAAGTCGATATGACTGTAAAGATTGGATTTACATAAAGACTCGGTGTCTCGTCAAGCAATGGTGGGGAATGAAACTCCGATCTTCTTGAATTAATGTGTCATCAAAGCATCTCTCAAACTTTACTTGCATGGTCACGGTCACCCAAAACTGGATTGGGATGATCTAAGCCAATGACCTTCGTCAAATATAGATCGACAATTTTAAGACTGAAAGTTTAACAGAATGAAATCGAGCTATCGAAGAGTTTCCCACTCACTCTATGTTTCGTAGTGGTGGTGATATGCCAAAATCTCTGCTCGCTTTTCGTACAGTGACTTCACAAACAGGAACGAAAATTTGCTCCTCGACTTCACCAATCAGCACAATCTGATCACAGGAAACACTAACTTCCAGAAACCTCGTCCAAAGCTCTGGGTGCATCGTTCCCCAAACGGAGCACTTTCCCAAATCGACCTCACTTTGCATTAAAAGCGCTGGGGAAACAGAACGCCTGCCAGCCCTAACCCAATCGGTAGTGATCATCGAATGGTCACTGCCAGTGTTAAACTCAGCGTACGCCAACCTCCATCTCCTCCGTTGAATTCAATTATCATTATCCCTTTATTTTTATTCCTAGTAGAACTTTTTCAAAAAAAAGAAAAATTAGAAAAGTTGTATTTTTTACTGCTCTATTCACACACTGAATTCGAAAGATCTTCTATAATTGAACTCATTTTGGCAATCAATCTACTTAAACGAGAATCTCGCCCGTCGAATCGATAACTCCATTTCACAACAGTTTGATGATTTTCCTGAAACTGAGAAATACTACTCAACCTTCGTCGCCATTTCCACCAAAGCTGGAGAAAAGTTAAGTTACTTTCCCGAAAACCGAGTAGCACTCCATCAAACTCAGTTGATCATCACGACGTTACTGCTACCCGGAAAATTACCCTGATATTCGCAACTAAAAAGATTGAAATTGCTCGAGTCAACCTGCGCAAAACATGTACGATAAATGTGAGGACAATTGAATAAACAACATCCTACATTCATTCGAAATTCCATGATCATCATCCAACACAAAAGACGCCTGGGATTTGGTCAACAAAATTAACTTTTTAGTCCCAAAGTATTGTATTCTTCGAAACGGCCCTGGTGAAGACGGTTTCCCTCTGAATTCTGGAAACTACCATTGATGAAAGGAAATTATACCATTTCTATAGCCAAACTTTCTTTGGAAATTGACCTAAAAATTGGGATTGGTAACTATCGTGGTATCTCGTTATCCCAGTGTACAATCGGTGTCCGACCTGTTCATAATAAAGTACTTTGACCAAACCGAAACAGGTTCACACAAGAAAGCCCATGTTCTAGCTGTTGGTCGCATCCTTGAAGAACTCAAAAATCACGAAAAGAAGGTGAAAAAACCATTCATAGACAGAAAAACATTCGACTCGATTGCCCGAAGTAAAATGTTTCTGATTCTCGAAATATACGATATCCCTCCCCAAGTTGTAAACACCATCCAAATTATGCACCACAATATACATCTGCTCATGTGATGATACCAGAGGAAGAAACCGAATTCTCCTTTCAAGAACCGCTTCTAATTTACAAAGTGACTAGACTGGAGTCGTTTATAATGCGTGTAATACAGTAGTATAGGAGTTGTATGATAATACGATTATTGTTACGGGATGTAGTTTGTATTTAAACTAAATTATTCTAACTAAAATTGTTCCCTCCATTACTTTTTGCTTTATTTCTACTATGTCTGAATTAGTCGTCTAGCTTGCTGACATTAAAACGTCGTAGAAGAAAACGTATTCCAACAGAACGTCTTCCAGATCTAGACTAAGCATATCACGTATACGACGACATAACCCGTCTTGAGGAAACGATAATAACAGCACAAAGTCTGTTTTAAAGGTTGAAAGAGCTTGTCAAGATGTAGGGCTATTTCTCAACGCACCGAAGAATGAATCACCTGAATCCATGGACTGACACGAAACTGTAGTTGTACTCGTCAGGCGGTATTGAGATTGAACGCGTCAATGACTTCAAAATATGGAAGGCGCCCATCTCAAAACAAACAAACACATAAATTTTTCAAGCCAGTGATAAATCAATCCTCTTCTATGGTGCTGAATCATGGTCGCAAAAGCAAAACATCTTGACGATCTTTACACCAAGATGCTCCGTGCTGTCTACAATCGAGGAAAGACCACCAGATGAATCCATTTGTTTATTGATCACTTCCGATGATATCCGAAGTAGTTCGATGCCGAACATTCGCTCTTGCTGGTCATACGGCAAAACATGACGGACCTGCAAGACTGCAACTGTACTGACCTATGTGTAGGTCCCAAGACGTGTTTGACGGTCCATCTTCATCTTGAATCAACGATTCAAGAAGATACTGGTCTGGAGGGAAACGATCATATAACAGCAATGTAAGACCGAGAATCGTGGAGGAAGAGCTTTTTCCAATTCAAGGGATGATTCAAGTACAAGTTCAACAGAGCACTTGTCCCACAGGGTGCCTCTAAAAATCTTCAACTGTAGACTTTCGCAGATGCCTACAAGTCATTGATCTGTGTCTTAACATAGTTTGCAGAGGGGTATGAACCCCCTGGGTATATTTCATTCCCCTGGGTATATTTTATCCCCCCCGTATACCCATCCCCCTTATGTAATGAAATTTTATCCCCCCTGTTTTACAGAAAATTTGTTTCGATGAAACTCGCTCTATGCACCATCAATGTGATCAAAGAGTACAAAATTTATACAGTAACAAGCCAAAGATTTCACAAAATGAAACAAAATAATCTATCAACATGATATACTTTTGTGTTTTGGTTAAATTTTTGGTTTTGATTAAATTGACCGTAATGTCCAACCCCCTTATATTATCCCTGCTAAATTCCCATCCCCCAGGTTTTTAGGTACATATTTTTTTAGGTACATATTTTTTTAGGTACATATTTTTACTTTCAAACAGACTGTGACCATTTTTTATATGATTAAATTGACCATAATGTCCAACCCCCTTTTTATATGATTAAAGTGACCATAATTTTCCAACCCCCTTTCTTATGTTATCCCTGCTACATTCCCATCCCCCAGTTTTTTAGGCAGATTTTGGTACCCCTCCCCCTTGCAAAGGCCCTAAAAATTTTTTTTTTCAAAGGGGGTGCAAACTACTCTCAATCTATGTTCGCTTCAAAGTATGGTGCCCCCAACATCATGTCGCGGGCTTCTCTCAAAAAAAATCTATTTCGAACCAATCACATTGCTTTAGATCTTAAGGATTGGCTCTTAACCAGTAGAGGAAGTTTTAAAGGAAATATATTATCCTACCTAGTTAAGTAGTGGATAGGAAGGAGTGATCAATGAAAGAATTGCAAGATTTGTTTATGTTCAAGCTATTAAGTCATCATGCGCATTTCACTGAGGTAGATGCTGGACTAATAGCCCTCCAATTGTTGCACAAGAGTTGCGTGGAGATATTGTACAGCTGAAATAAGATAAGAGATATTACTGAAAAAATGATAACTTTCAAATTAGATAGTTCCATCCCAGCGTCGTCCAAAGACGACAATTAGACGACAATTCAAAAACAGGCAAAGTTTGAATATAGGGAAATCTAAAGTTTCAGAAGAATATAAATTAAGATTTTCTGTCCAGTAGAAATATTTTGATTTTTCATCTTCCTTTTCCAAACTTTTAAATTCATTCATTCAAAAGCGTCTTTCCAAAGAGGCATCACTGTTATCGAAATGTAAAGGCTGTCAACTTTTTTAGGAGCAGTTTATAGTTCTTTTGATGATATAATTTTAAACAGGTCAGTGCAACCTGTAATATGGGAGCCGGGGGTGATGTATCTAAAAGACTAATCGTTTGATTCATTTAAATGAAATGAAACAGGACACTATAAGAGCTAGAGACATCATGATCTATAACACATCCATGGAAACGTACCAGCTTACTGAGGACTTTCTCATTTGATGACTGATGACGTTTCGTGACTGATGGATGATAGGAAGAGCAGAGCTCCGTGATTGGACAGTTTGAAGAAATATTGGATGAATGAGAACATTATCTTCTGCAAGGTGAACCTCTATAGGTAATAAGCAAAAATAGTAATCAAAACAAATTGAATGAATCAATAAATCAGGGGGAATCGAGACTAGTTGCTCTGTAATAGTAAATTCACTTTTGTCATTGAGAAGACTTTCAAACCTTAAATCAATTTTGAGCGAGATTCATTGCGATCGTGAAATTTCTCATACACCTATCAACTTTAACAGAGGATTGCATCCAATAGTCCAAAGACAAAAGATTTCGAGTCAATTTAAATGTTTCAGACCTTTAAGGTCATTCAAACATGCGATGAATCTTAACATAGTTCCCTTTTATGCAGAATTCATCCAGATTGATTCTGATCGATTTCATGAGAAAAGTGTGACCAAAATATTGTAATCAATTTAATTTCTTACAGCGCAAGCAATTTCGTAAAATTAATTCCTTACCCTCAGACAGCACTTTCTTCAACTTCTTCTGATTCTGCAGCAAACATTTCATGGATTTTGAGGCGCGAAACTGGACAAACAACAATTTTCTCATCTAAAAAAATAAAATCAAAATAAATTAATTTCATTCCCATGGACAATTCTCAATAAGTGAAAATAAAATCTTCTAGAAAAACGTCACTCCCCAGCATATGAATTTTCTTCCAAAAAGTTTAACAACCAAGAAAATGACGTTGTGTGTAAACTTGGGAGACCCCATGTAGTTCAATAAAGATGAATATGATGATATTGATGAAATTATTAGAGATCAAACATACAGTTAGAAATTGTTTCTGTTATTATGAAATATAAGGGAGACTTGTACCATAATTCTTTCAAGCTGTTTTTGACGGTTTTTACAGTCAAACCATACGTTTGTTTTAATTGGGATATCATCGCTTTGATACAGTAAACCTCATCGAAGACAATGAGATAATTTGTCCTAAAAATGAAATGAAAAGTATTAACAAAATCAAATACTCCTACATCAGCTTATCCTTAGTTAATCGGAAAATACAATGGAAAACCTTTTATACTCACAAAAAAGATTCTCATAATTTCATGTGTTGTCATGATATCATATATCAAATTTTTTATATCGATAATTAAAAAAATGAGATTTCAATTAAAATTTGAAAAGAAAAGCCCATGAAATTGGGATTGAAGGAGTACGAAATGAAAAATGTGGAAAGATTGTTTTAGATCACTTGTGTGTGTGTGTAGAAAATGTTAAAATGGGAAATTTTGAAAACATTTGGAAAGTTCAAAGAGAAAAAATTCGGCCAGGTTACGACAATTTTCAAGCTGGACCAGAAACAAAATATTCTTTAGGGTCAATACAAACTACCACTGATGGTTCAATAATTCTGTACACTGATACGAAAACCTTTGTTTAGTAATCTTCTGAAAAATAGAAAAAAGCTTTTAACCTTTAAAAGAAACATAGTAAGGATACACAAAGATAAAAACATTTGCCCGTGATTTCAATTGTCGTACCTGGGTATTTTCCATCGGACCTAGATCGAAGGATGATGATGATGATGATGATTTTCATTACCAAGGGCTATGCCATCCAGTCAATAATTAAGCATCCTATATGACTACGCTGTAATGGTCCGATGGAAAGTAAGCTCCCTCTCGTTACGTTGATATTGATGTGAATACTGGTTTGTGGAGGCTGGAATCTAAAGTTAATATCAATGAATACTTATATACCTTGAAACACTTGAATGAATTTAAAAATTTGCTTAGTAATAATAATGGAAACTTGGTGGGAAGATGAAAATTGTGTGGTGGGAGGTATGTTGTTTATTTATTCAAACTGATTAAAATAGAGAACAAAACAGCTGATAAACTTCAATAAAATCATTTTATCAATCAGATTTTGGACATCATGATTTTCATTTAGTTTATATGAAACTATCTGAGACCTTGATGAGATGTGAAGTCCTGTCTTTACTTTTTCTTTAGTGACCATGCTTCCATTTTTTGAAATTTCATGCTGTTTTCTTTGCTTGCGATCAATTTTAAAACTTTGGACGTCTTGGTGAATTTTGACTGACCAACTTTGATATTCTTCCTATAAGACGAAAAATTTAAAACGAGATACATGTTACTCATTATTGTTTATCATATCATTGAATGGTTATAGTTTAAAGGGACATAAAGTAGTAAGATGTAAACATTGCGCGAACCACGTGTCATTAAAGAGAACAATTAAAATCACGTGTCCAAAAGAAACTTGTAATAAACAATTGAACAATCAAAATTAGCCATATTTGGTTTGATTTTTATATTCTGACATGTGACATTTGTTTTGATTTTGTATCCGCTGCATACAGTTTGTTTACAATTTTCGCAAGTACTGTTATGTCCCTTTAATGCTGTGTTATAAGATGTGCAACTTGAACAGGACGTGACCTCTATTATAGGTTGAAATTTGGCTCCAGAGGACAGGCTTGGGGGAAAGCGGGGATGCTTTAATATCGAAATCTACTTTTTTCTCAATTTCCAAGCAAAATTTGACTAATATTAGCCTTCAGCCCCTCCACTTTTACGGTCGTTCCACCAGGTTTGGATGATTACTTAAGATGATGCTAGTTTCAATTAATTCTCTAAAGCCATTTTCAGTCTTAGAGTGATTAATATCTATCATCTTATTGAAAACTGTTTGTCGAAGAACCTCAACATCCTAAGGTTATATCTTGCAGCCATCGAACAATCACTTACATCCACAGATTTGAATGCAGAGGATCTAGGTAAATCAGACCGTAAACCATAGATAAAAATACTTCAACTAGACTGTCCAAAAAAGTCTGGATATCGAGGCTAGATGTAATAGAAATCATTGTACTGTAAGTAAATTTTAAATCTATTAAGAGAAGAGCTTGGGCTGAGTCAAAATTTAGTGGTACCTCAATATTATAACAAAACACATTATACAAAGACCTGTACCTGTTTCTTCATCACTCAAATCTTCATACTTCCGTCTGTGAGAAAATTGTGAATGATGAATTCCAACTGATCAAGCATCTCCCTGGAAAAAGAAACTTATTTGTGTCCAAAAAAGTGCAAAAAATATAAGTTATGCCATGCAGGAAAAGTGCACTTACTTATTAAAGCTACAAATAGCACCCCCCCTGTCTTGGGGCATTTTGAAAACCCAAAGAGTTGCTTTGGAGCATAAAACAGTAAATTCAGTCTTTTACTAAGTAATCTAGGCTCAGATCATGGTCTTTCGATTGTACCAGCTGCTTTTATAGGATTAAGGTCTCAGTTAAGGAGAGCTTTTTTGCATGTCAAGTAAAAACATGTGGACGGTGGTAAAAGAGAGGTAGAATACTTAAGCTCTTGACAGCATGCAATCCAAATTTTTCCCTGCATAATTGGAAAGATTGCAAAGTATGCAGTGAGTTCAAACTGTAAAGGATCAAAATAAAAAAAGGATCACCGCCAATGTGGTCATCATGGATGATAATTGATTTATAGATAGCCATTCTTGGATTACCTTGTTGATGTAATAAATGACACGTCTTCTAGTATAATTTTATGCTTTTCTAAATTTAAATTAAAGTCTTTCTGAACCTTTAGTTTGGTAGGGGAAGCAAGAAAGGCCTGAACTTTGTTATAGTATAAGTTATAATATCATAAAAAATCTTTTTGCCACACAAGTAGGATGAAAGAATTGATTAAAAAACATATACTCCAGGGGGGTACCAAGTTGTGGTACTGGACCAGTGCCGAAAAGTTGTACTTTCTTGTTTTTTGAAATTTATCTGAGACCACCACCACTTAGTATCCTGGTACTAAGTTGAATTTAGCCCTTAAAATAGGTATACCACCCCTTAGTACCCGGTCCAATCTTGATATCACCATTGAGGAATGACACACCACCGTTAAGTACCCTGTACTAAGTTGATTTGCCCCCTCAAAATAAGTATACCACCCTTTAAATTCTTAGTAGTGGTACTTTCTGGTACGATTTTTTTCCAACCTCCCCAGACCTTATTAGGACCCCCTGTTTATTAATTTCTGAAAAAATTCCCAGCTACCAAACTGTACCAAATGAAAAGTTTCTTGTTTTACTCTAAATAAAAAGCCTAAATTTAGTCTATTTTAACCCTTTTTAGGGTTTTTAAAGGTCCGTTTTCCAACCCCCCCGGTAATTAGGTCCCCTCGTTTATTTAATTTGAAAAATATTTCCAATCCCCTTCCCCCGTTTATTCAAACCCCACTTTTTTTGGCACCTAAGAGTAGGAGAAAAGCTAAAAATAGTTTTAAAACTGCTCATCCAACATAGTTTCAACCCCCTACATTTAGAGGGGGGGTCTTGGGTTTTGATGAACCAAAAGCAAGGGGGTGTTAAAAGTATGACTTTCCTAAGGGGGATTGCCAGTTAAGGGGGGTCTTCTTACCTAAGGGGGGGGGTCTTCTTAGATGAGGGGGATCTTCCTTGAATTATGACTCTTGTACAATCGTTTCATCTATACTAATTTTCTAAGGGGGGTATGAAATTTTAAATGAATTTCCTAAGGGGGGGTTAGCACTTAAGGGGGGTTGTCCTCTTTGTCGAAAGGTAAAAATGTAACAACCATCCCAAGAAAATCCTAAGAACTTATAAAGTATACTATTGAATTGAAGGTAATTTGAAGCAAACGATATCACTCTTATTTAAAAACAAAACCTTTAAAACCTCTTTTGGCCCTGCTGAAACTTTCAACTTTCATCAGGGGCAAAAAGGGCAACACAAAAAAAGTTAGCTTCCATTTTCTTACAAATTGGAGAAGTCAAGAGAAAGTGAAAAGAACATTTTTTGCAGGATTTTGAGTACCAGATACTAACTTGATGCCTCATATTTGGTAGAGAGACCACCATTTAGCCCCTTGATACAAAGTTGCAAAAATGTTTTTTCAGTTAGGACCACCACTCGTGTACTAAGTTGTTTTTTACTCACCTTATCAGACCACCACCCAGCACTGGCCCCCCAACTTAGTACTGACCCCCCCCCTGTATACTCTTTTATGTGCCTTCATAGCCTCTGAATTTTCACATCCCCACTAAGTTTCTCCAAATTTTGTGAGACCAAGGGCTACCTAATTTATTTTTCATTTTCCCATAAAGTTGTGGAATCATCAAAATAAGCATTTTGATGAATACACTGACTTTTTGTGTACACATGCCATAACATAAGTTCAAAGTGTTAGGTTAGGAATTTAAAAGAACTTGACAAAAAGATACCATTATACCCCATTCCATAACCTTGTGATTGCAGGTTATGCACCGCCCTTATTTACAAAAACCAAAAACCGATCATTTTGAATGAAAACAAAAAGTTATAAGGGGCGCGCTATCAGTGAAAGCTATCGTGACATTTTATGATAGAAAGTTTGATTGATAAACTTGGTGGAGATATCAAAACAAATTTGTTATCAAAAAGATTTAACAGTAAGTGAAAATACAGACCAGATATCAACCAGTCCCATGATTCGACCAATCGTCCCAAGTTAGAGCAGTTAACCGTATCCTCAATCATTGCATCACAGCGAAAGATTTGTTTTCATTTTAGTTTGTATCTTTGAATGACCCCATCAGATTTAGGCTGGGCTGTCGGATTTAGGACCACTCACGATATGGATTTCTTTAATAGAACTTAATCGAAACTTTATATTTTGAAGAATTTATGAGTATTCAATTAAAGTTTGACAACCAAACTTAGTCGAACATTATTCGGACAACAAAGTTTGATTTTGACAACAAATTTTCATCCAGTGGGTGGTGTTCTTTCGAGAATCTGGCTTCCAGAATTGTCCTCCTCTCTGTGACTTGGTTTTACCCTTGTTCTAGTAGCTTGTACCTGCATCCTCGTCCAGACGACTTGTAGCTTTCTAGTTTTTTATTACACATACTTTTTTTTTTCCTCACTCTTTCTACTCTCTTTTTATTCTTAAAACCTCTTTTTTAAATGCCTAGGAAGCCCAAAATATCTAAGCAAAAACGCAATATCAAGAACCCCTGTGGTATCTATCTCTAACCCTGTTGCCAAAACTCATAAAGCAGTTTGGTGTGATATAGGCAATCTCTGGATACATAAAATGCAACAACACATCTCCAGGAGACTACGAACAACTACAGTTTGACGAGAACCAGTGGTTTTGTCAAAAATGCTTCAACCAAACGGTACTTTTTGGTAACATTACACATGAAAACTTGAAACTTACTCTTCAAGGTAAGAACTGTGATTTTTTAATGGACCCTGATAATGACATTAATGTGCAATCATATAGAGATATAGAGGAGGCTCTTGAACAGAATGATACATCAAATCTAGATTGCCCTTACTTAGCTACGAAGTAAATGATAGACACAACAAAATTAAACCTTGCTAGTATTTCTGTACTCCATCTTAACATTGCCTCTCTAAAACTTCACTTTGGAGAACTTGAAAACTGTTCTACCAATTTTAACTTTATGGATATTACTGAAACTAGTTTAAAGACAAAATTAAAGCTAAGGGCTCCTCCATCTTAAATAATTATGAACACTTTGACTGTTGCACTTTGTACTTCAAACCGTGGGGGTGTCAGACTCTATATCTCTAAAGGATTCCACTCAACTCTGAGAGATGATTTAACCTTATATTATACAAAAATAATGAAATTGAGTCAGTTATCTGATGGGATCAAAACCATCTCAAGTTAAATCAAGTAAAAGAGACCTTAGAAACTTTGTACTTCTCATGGACTTTCTTTCTATAGACTGGTCTGTTACCCTACAAGAAAAATCTCCCTCTGAAAAACTATGCACTTTTATCTCAAAAGTTAACTCAACAATAGATACTCACGCTCCAATAAAAACTGCAAAAGGACCCAAATATCAAAAAATCCTTGGATCACTAAAGGACTTCTCAAATCTATTTCCACCAAAAACAACTTATAAGAAATTTATGGAGGCCAAAGATTCTCATCTGAAAAAAAAAAAACATGACAAAGGTTGGTGCACTGAGAGAACCTCATGAATACGAATTTGAAGAGTATAAGCTGGTGAACCATGAAAATATAACATCAAAAAAAGGACGCGGGATCATTATATTAGCTCACAACTCGATCAAGCATCTAATAGTTGGTGTAAAATCGGCGACAGAATTTGATGAATCATGCATAATCGAAATTCGACTTTGCGGCAGGGATGTGTTAGTTTTTGGATGCCTTTACCGTAGTCCAACAAACAACAATCATTCAGAAGAAAACAACGATATTAACTCAACGAGCTGATCAAATCTATTGCTTCTGAGAAGAGATAAGTAAGTAAGTCTGCGACCGCAGTCGGAGGCGACCCGAAGGCTCCTCTTTCGATAGCTATCTACCGGAAGGTAGGGGAGGGCGCCACTCTTTCTCCCTGGATTTCTCCACTTACCCTTGATCCTTCTCTTAATTGCTGAGCATCAAGCAGAGAGGCATCAAGTACCATTTTGGGAATCTTTGGTATGACCTGGCTGGGGGTTGAACCCACAACCTTGCGAACCGTAGCCGGATGCTCTACCACTGTACTACGGTCGCTAGAGATACACTCATAAATGTCTCTTAGGTGATATGAACTATCCAACCATAAACTGGGATAACTGGACAACGTCACACTCTGAGGAAAGTAAGGAAGAAAAGTTTTTAGACGCTCTCAGAGACGCGTTTTTCTATCAACTTGTTGATAAACCAACGCGATGCAGAGGAACAGACGAACCTTCAACGATAGACTTAATACTTACTCATGAACAAAATCAAGTAAGCGACCTTCAGTACCTGAGCCCCCTTGGGAAGAGCGACCATAGCATATTGGTGTTTACGTTTGATTGCTACACTCAACGCAAACCCAATTCGAAAAGATACAGTTATGAAACCGGTGACTACACAAAGATGAAACAACACCTGAATGATGGAGAATGGTCGAAAAATTTGATCAACGAATTGAGAGGAAAATCAGTAACAGATATGTGGACAATCTTTAAAGGAAAAGTTCTTGATCTGAGAAGCCAGTTTATTCCAATAAAATATATTGATAATCAAAGCTGGAAACTCAAGGGAGCTATACCAATCAAAAAAGAGGTCCAGAATGAGATAAAACAAAAACGACAACTTCACAGGCTCTGGTTAAAGTCTAAAGACCCGGAAGAAAAAGCTAGGAACCGTACAAACTACGTAACATCACGGAACAGAGTGAACCAAAAGATAACACAAGCTCGAAGGTCATACGAAAAAGGTATCTGCGACAAGTCGAAAAGTAAACCAAAGATCTTCTGGTCACATGTCCTAGTAAGTAAACTAAAATCTGCAAGTGGGGTTTCATCCCTGCCCGAAACACCAAATGACATTTCATCTTTAAGACATGAAGACCATGAAAAAGCAGACATCCTGCAGAAACAATTCTGTAGTGTCTTCACAAAAGAACCCGAAGGAGAACTACCGGAATTCCGGTCCCGTACAGATCGCGTCATCAAAAGAATACCAATAAGAAAAGATCTTGTTTACAAATCTATACTGAAACTTGATGACAACAAATCGTTTGGTCCAGATGAAATGCATCCAAAAATGTTAAAAGAACTTGTAGATTATATCGCAGAACCCCTTGCACTTTTAATGATTGAATCGTTATCGACGGGAGTCCTACCGGAAGCATGGAAATTAGCATATGTAACTCCAATTTATAAGAGCAAATGAGCACAAAATTTGGCTGTTAACTACCGACCTGTAAGTTTGACATCGATCGTTTGTAAGCTGATAGAAGCAATTCTACGAGCGCACATTACACAGCATCTTGACGACCTGGAACTCCTTTCAAATAAACAATATGGTTTCATTAGCAAACGCTCGACAGTTACCCAACTGCTAACATTCATCGATAGATGCTGTGAAAGTACCTCAGAAGGAAAAGTGGTAGATTGTATCTATTTCGATTTTGCAAAGGCATTTGATACCGTGCCACACCGTCGATTGTGCAAAAAACTAATGGGATATGGACTCAAAGGACCTACACTTGATTGGATAAGAGCATTCCTTAACGGACGTAAACAACAGGTAAAAGTGAATCAGTCAAAATCAACAACAAATGATGTAGTAAGTGGAATACCACAGGGTAGTGTACTTGGGCCGCTACTTTTTGTTCTATATATCAACGATCTTCCTGATAAAATCATCTCATCCATACTACTCTTTGCTGATGATACAAAGATATTTAAAGAAGTTGACTCCATCGATGACTCTCTTATCATACAAAAAGATATTGAGGAGCTGGAGAAATGGTCTAAAGACTGGTTGCTTCAGTTCCATCCAGACAAGTGCCATGTACTTACAATCGGAAAGTTTACAAACATTAAACATGCACATCCATATACTCTAAATGGAAATCAACTGGAACATGTTTTCATAGAGAAAGATCTTGGTGTTGTTATTGATGCAGAGTTGAGTTTCGAGGAACATATCTCCAAGCAAGTCAACAAGACCAATTCGATGCTTGGAGTTATTAACCGTGGCTTCCAAAACCTTAGCCCACAGATTTTTCTTACTTTGTACTGTACTTTCTTTCGACCGCATCTTGAATATGCACAATCAGTCTGGTCACCGAAACTAAGGAAACACGTCAACCTATTGGAAGGAGTGCAGAGACAAGGCTTGTCAAACTTTACAAAAATCTCTCTTATGAGGATAGACTACGAAGCTTACAATTACCAACATTAGAGTTTCGTAGAACTTTTTGTGATATGGTGCAGGTCTATAAGCATCTTCACTTCTACGATAAAGCTACGATTCCAAAGAAAACTACCCATCGACCACGTCCGAATTGACAACACAAAGATGAACTCCAGCCGAACTTTGCAAGTGATGGATTCCACGGCCCGCAAACAAAGTCGTTCTACTACAGAACCATCCCTACGTGGAATAAATTGCCGTCTGAGGTGGTAGCTGCTGTTTCCATAAAAGGCTTCAAAGAAAAGTTGAAAGAAGCATGGAAAAGCCATCCAAAGAAATTCGTTACACGAAATTTGTAAATTGAGATCGGTTTAGAGGCCCACTGAGTGCCTACAACCTGTAATATTCATTTTAATAATAATAATGACAACTTCAAAAAACACAGAAATCTGCTTTCCAAACTCTTAAGATTAAGCAAAAACTCCTACTATAAAACCTTCTTTTCTGAGAATAGACATGACTTGAAACAAAAATGGAAGGCAGTGAATGAAATAATTGGTATTAAATAATACTGACCTTTTCCCTAAACTAATTTTCCATAACAGACTTCAATTACGAATGATAAAGACATGGCTGAAGTATTTAATGACTTCTATGGCTCAATAGCAGAAAAAACAAAACAGCAAATTCCTAGGACAAACAAAAACTTTACTGACCTTCTTAACGACCAGGCTCTCAACTCCTTCTACTTCAATAAAATTACGCCTACTGCGTTCTTAAAACTTATTAATGAACTTGACATCAGTAAAGCTTCAGGTCCTGATAGTATTCCAACCTCTTTCCTAACTAATTGCTCCAACAGTAAGCACTGTCCTAGCTCACATTTTCAACAGCTGTGTTAGTGATGGCATCTATCCAGAATGTCAAAATTTTTGAAAAGCTTATAAATCACAGACTAGTTCGCTTCTTTGATCATAATTATACCCGGTTACTGACAAACAATTTGGTTTTAGGAAAGGTCACAGCACGAACCATGCTGTGATTGCTCTAACAGAACTTGTGAGAAAAGCCTTAACACTGGACAGTTTGCTGCTGGAGTTTTTATCGATCTTAAAAAAGTCTTTGACACTGTAGATCATGAAATTCTTCTCCATAAACTAGAACACTATGGTATTAGAAATCCTACTCTTGCTGTGCTCAAATCATACCTTGTTAACAGATCTCAATGCATCGAGATAAGAAATTCTCATTCCAAATTCATACCAATAAGGCATGGTGTCCCTCAGGGGTCAGTTCTAGGCCCTCTCTTGTTCATTATCTATATAAATGATCTGCACTCATCACTACACTAGAAAACTATACGACCATTCACTTTGCAGATGACACAAGTCTTATTTGCTGTGATAATTTAATAAAAGGACTCAACAGAAAGGTGAACCTTATTCCTGCTCTTCTAGTCCATTGGTTGAGAGCAAATAAAATTAGCCTTAATACTTCTAAAACTGAATTGATCTTGTTCAGATCATCCAGGAATGCAATTACTAAAAATCTTAATTTTAGACTCAGTGAACAGAAAATTCACCCAAAAAATAAGGCTAAGTATCTTGGAATAATACTTGATGAGCACCTTTCCTGGGACCCTCAAGTACATGATCTAGTTACAAAACTTTCCCGAACAGTGGGATTTCTATCTAAACTAAGACACTTTGTTGATCTCAGGACCCTTATTTCTATCTACTATGCACTTTTTGACTCTCATGTAAGTTATTGTCTTCAAACAATTGGATATATCACTCAAGCCATTTTCGATAAAATCGAAGTCCTTCGGAACAAAGCTTTGCGGATTATGCATTTCAAGCCACCAAGGGAATCGGCTCGTCCTCTTTCTATTAAATCTGCAGTCCTCCCCCTGAGAAAACTTCTAAGGTTAAAAACTGTCTTCTAGCATTTGACTTTATCAAAAGTACCATACCTCCTAACTACTTTTGTTCTGATTTCCTTAGACTCACACCGAAGCAAGAACCAAAGTCAATCATCACTTAGACTTGAACCGCCAACTACAACCACAGTAAGATATGGATCCTTTAGTCAGTTACATCAATATGCCTTCTTACCTGTCTTTAAAAGTATAAATAAAAGTAATCACGGAAAAAGACGCAAAAAAAAGACATAAGTGTGAGAACAGAGTAAGAACTTGTTAGAAAAAGTACCATTAGAAGCAGTTAGAAGTCATAAAAAATCAACCTGAATAAATGCAATCGAAATTCCAGAGAACTTCATAATTCCCCAAACAACATTACATTACAACGAATGTAAATACACAGAGAGTACAAGCATATGATGATTAAGAATTAGTGAATAAGTTGTAACATAACATACGATACGACATCAAATGTTTGGCGAGCTACAACTGGTGGATATCAACAACAATCAATCCTGCCTTGGCTTGTTTGTTTGTATGTAAAGTCTGAAGACCACCACATCGAATAAACTCTGACGCTTCAACATCAGGCTGCACTCATCCCACAGTGCAGCCATTCAGCTAAGTGACTAATACTATTTACAACTATACTCTAACATCATGTGACAAGATTCTTCATTGTAATACAATAAAGGAAGTACATTTCTCAATTACTTTTGCTTTTATACTCTCCTGCACTCCATTTATCATGGATCAAAGTGATAATTCCCCTGAGGGTGATCAGTCCCAAAAATGTACCAAAGAATTGGAAACTGAGGATCTAATAGCAGAACTTTTGTTTTTATGCTTCCTTGGATTCTGTAAAATTCTGTTTCCGGAAGTATCAGTATGGCAAAAGTGTACTAGATATTGAAAATGATATGTACAAAGAAAAACTTGACACCTTGAAAGAAATTGCAAACTTCTTGAAAGTTCCAAAATATAATGAAAAAACCAAAAGATCATTGTCACATCTGATCATCTGCAAGATACAAAACCTCTTAACGGATAATTGCTCCATCTGAAACAGAAGATATAAAATTGGTCTTATGGAGCTCCCGATCCTTGAATGTGCCGTTTGTGGTCAAGGTGTACACAAACCATGTTGGTTAAATCTTGCTACGATTCCCACAAACAACACCAATATTGATGAGGACACCGACGCTGAACTCTTCTAAAGCTTGTATAACCCTCTAAATCTGCCTGGAATGTTCTACATTTGTCATGCTTGTCAACCTAACACAAACAGTGACGGTGACAATAAAAGGAAAAAGAAAAAAGTCACTAAAGATGCTGCACCATCTATCCCAAGTCAAGACAGACCAACAGAATTTTTAGAGACAGACACTGAAGATGTTGTCCTGCTGTCAACTCAAGATGCTAAGGATAAAGAGATTAATACAAGAGAAACAAATAACCAGAATCAACAAGATGATTCTGGAAGCAGTAATAGAACTTGTTGTTTCTACAAGAATGGCAATTGCAAGTATGGATTCAAAGGAAAAGAATCCAAATTTGCTCACCCAAAAATGTGCCGAAAATTTACTCAACATGGCACAAATAAACAAAGAGAATGCAATCTTGGAAAAAAATGTAAAGATTTCCACCCCAAAATGTGCTTCCACTCAATACGAAAAGGAGAATGTTTCGCAACATCCTGCCTGTTCATGTGAAGGGAACCAGAAGAGAACCCATTATGGTTAAAAACACAGTAACTCACAACAACAACAAGCTATTGGCAGAAAAAGATGATGAGATCAAATCCTTTGAACCTGATCATTTTTTAGAGATTGTCCGTCTGATGAAGGAAGAAATCATGGAGACACTGAACAAAAAGATCACCTCGATCGAGAATCATCTTCATCACCTTCAGCAGACGCAAACCTCTCAAATACCCCTGTTTCCGATGCCAACTGTACCGATGATCAGGCAAATTCCTCACCAAGCAAACTTCAATCCAATTTAGTCCCAAAGTCCCAATAATCAACAACTTTGCTTTTTTTAATGTACAATGACTGTGCCCGCAAACTGTTCCAAGCAAAGTTCCTTTTATCGAAAATAACATATGTCATAAAAGTTTACTGTTTGTTGGCCTATCAGAAACATGGCTCAACAACCATAAAGATGCAGAACTAAAAGTAGAAGGTTATACTTTGTTCAAATGTGATTCATCACGCAAGAAAAAATCAAGAGGGAGAGCAACTAAAGGAGTCTGCTTCTACATAAGAGATGATATAGCTGCTTCATGTTAAGAGCCATTTTTTTTAAAAATCTTCAGAATAAAGAAAGTGTGATACCTCACCCTCTTAGATTTTGATGAAATTTTGACCAAATGATCCATCACACAAGAAAATAAGACCATGAAAATTTCACCTTGATATCTCAAGTAGCTTTGAAGATACAGCGTCTCAAAGATAGGCTACTAAGCGAAAATTGACCCCTAAAAATCATGAACTCTGGTGGGGAGCAGTTTTTGAAAGCCAATGAATTTTTATTCAAGTACATTAAAAAGCTGATTTACAGTGGATTTCAAGAACTTTTTGTAGGGAATCAGAAAAAATCAAATTGAGTCTCCAAAATTTTCCCCGAAAATCTTTAGTATCTCCTGTAGAGGGCTTCAAACTTTGTGTAATCTGGGTTTAGAAGCACTTTTAGCTGTCTGCTGATGGTCCTTGGAGACTTTTTTGAAGCAAACTTTTGACCTGGAGTGGTTTACTGGTGGGTTTTGGCCACAAAAATAACATTTTCAGGATTTCTATTTTTGCGTAACCGTCAAAAATGGCCGAAAAAATTGCTATTTTGGCAGATCTGGAGCAAAATTCAAGATGGCGTATCTTTTTGAACCCCCTACAAATTTTTTTGAAACTTTCAGTAATGCTTCCTTAGTAGGTCTAGTTTATAACCTCAAAAAATCTCAGTGGGGCCTTGGAGTCTCTTAAAGATATGATCGATTGAAAATTTGCTTAACTTCGTTGTTTTTTCCCTCCTAAAATGCTAAATCAGGCCCACTTAAGGGCTCTAAAGGTAAATTCTTGTCAAAATATTGGTTGATCTTCTCTAGCCAACTAATCATTGGCATTAAGGGAACAACTGTAAAAAAATTCAGGTCATTTCCATTAACAGATGACATTTTATGACTGTTTCTTTATTTTTAAGTTTAGAATATGTAAAAAAATGGGACTGACATCTGGCCTTTCCTACCATTCCAGGGCCTATATTTTCAGGAAAAGCCTCAACCTTTCACAGTTTGGTGAATATTATTCTTAAATATAAGCAGGTTACTTCAACTAAATGGGTTTAACAGTACTTAATTCCTATTCAAAAACTTTTTAGACTCATTCAGAAATCCTACTTTGACAATAATTTGCGCTTTACCGCAAAATTTCTAAGTCCAAGTGTCGTGATTAACTTTAGACTGTCCAATATCTCTATATTTGTGTACACTGACAGCCTTACTTGTTGATTCTTAAATAACTAAGCAACATTACTAGGGTGATATTTTATGAGATACTGCAAACAATGATGTTTAAATCTTCTGGACAAGAAATATTGGACAGTCTAAAGTTAATCACGACACTTGGACTTAGAAATTTTGCGGTAAAGCGCAAATTATTGTCAAAGTAGGATTTCTGAATGAGTCTAAAAAGTTTTTGAATAGGAATTAAGTACTGTTAAACCCATTTAGTTGAAGTAACCTGCTTATATTTAGGAATAATATTTACCAAACTGTGAAAGGTTGAGGCTTTTCCTGAAAATATAGGCCCTGGAATGGTAGGAAAGGCCAGATGTCAGTCCCATTTTTTTACATATTCTAAACTTAAAAATAAAGAAACAGTCATAAAATGTCATCTGTTAATGGAAATGACCTGAATTTTTTTACAGTTGTTCCCTTAATGCCAATGATTAGTTGGCTAGAGAAGATCAACCAATATTTTGACAAGAATTTACCTTTAGAGCCCTTAAGTGGGCCTGATTTAGCATTTTAGGAGGGAAAAAACAACGAAGTTAAGCAAATTTTCAATCGATCATATCTTTAAGAGACTCCAAGGCCCCACTGAGATTTTTTGAGGTTATAAACTAGACCTACTAAGGAAGCATTACTGAAAGTTTCAAAAAAATTTGTAGGGGGTTCAAAAAGATACGCCATCTTGAATTTTGCTCCAGATCTGCCAAAATAGCAATTTTTTCGGCCATTTTTGACGGTTACGCAAAAATAGAAATCCTGAAAATGTTATTTTTGTGGCCAAAACCCACCAGTAAACCACTCCAGGTCAAAAGTTTGCTTCAAAAAAGTCTCCAAGGACCATCAGCAGACAGCTAAAAGTGCTTCTAAACCCAGATTACACAAAGTTTGAAGCCCTCTACAGGAGGTGCTAGAGATTTTTGGGGAAAATTTTGGAGACTCAATTTGATTTTTTCTGATTCCCTACAAAAAGTTCTTGAAATCCACTGTAAATCAGCTTTCTAATGTACTTGAATAAAAATTCATTGGCTTTCAAAATCTGCTCCCCACCAGAGTTCATGATTTTTAGGGGTCAATTTCCGCTTAGTAGCCTATCTTTGAGACGCTGTATCTTCAAAACTACTTGAGATATCAAGGTGAAATTTTCAGGGTCTTATTTTCTTGTGTGATGGATCATTTGGTCAAAATTTCATCAAAATCCAAGAGGATGAGGTATCACACCCTGAAGACTCTTAAAAAAAATGGCTCTTAAATAATCTACTCCCATAAATCACCAAGTGTACAACTCCTTTGTGTTTACTCAAAGACTGAAAACTTGGCTATGCTTGTAATATATAGACAGCCTGATGACAAGAGTAATGGAAATCCATCAACAGCTAAAGACCTTCTTACACCGCTCAACAATTGGCCCTCTGCTGAACACAAATGGTGAATTAACGCAACGAAGCAAAGAAATGGCTGAAATTCTGTCAAGACAATATGTTTCCGTCTTCAGTGCACCAAAACCATTCGATATAATGCAGAGTGAAAATGATGAAGTCAACGTAGATATCATTTCAGATCTACAAGTTACAGAAGATGATTTAATAAAAGCAATCAACGATCTGTCCCAAACTGCAGCACCAGGTCCTGATGGTTTCCCTGCAATCTTTCTCAAACAATGCAAAGAAGAACTTTCTATTCCTCTTGTATCCTCTGGAGACAAAGTTTGGACAAAGGGATTGTCCCAGACGAACTTAAAAGATGCACAATCACAATCTACAAAGGAGGTAGCAGATCACTGGCATCAAATTATAGACAGTAGCCCTAACATCCCATGTCATCAAGATATTTGAAAAAGTACTTAGAGCACATATATATTGTAAAGCACATGGATGAAAATAATCTGTTCAATCCCAACCAACATGGATTCAGAAGCGGGCGTTCATGTTTTAGTCAGCTTTTGGAGCAATATGACCTAATACTAAATATATTGGACGAAGATGCTAATGCGGATGTTGTGTACCTAGATTTTTCAAAGGCTTTTGACAAAGTAGACCATTCAATTGTCCTACGAAAAATAAAGAAACTAGGAATAGATGGAAAATTATTACAGTGGCTAAAGTCTTTCCTAACAGAGAGAAAACAATCAGTGCTAGTGAATGGTGTCACTTCTGAATCACAACAGGTCATTTCAGGAGTCCCTCAAGGTAGTGTTTTGGGACCTTTGATTTTCCTCATTTTGATTGGGGATATTGACAATATATAAATGGACGGATGACAACAATCGCTTCTTTTTTAAAGATTCGCCGGGTTGGAAAAGTATATGAATTTCTTTGTACATATTTTACCTACCCCAAATATTTAGGAGGCTGAGTTTTGAACGAATCCTCAAGTTGAAACGAACGATAAATGTATCAAGGTCTGTTTTATTTACCCCCTGGTGACTTAACAAAAGAGACTTAACTCAATGTTACAATCCAATTATTGAAAGTTTGTCTCAGCCTTTTTATAATGAGCGAGACGTGCGTTCTCTGATTACGCAATTTTCATATTGACATTTTCGAGGCATTTTGATGTAACTGTTAGTATAGCAACATTAGTTACCAAGGATTGGAGTGATCTTCATTCCAAACTTAAAATCAATGATCTAAAAATGATTTCCAAACCTACTTTAAAATCCCACCTTCATCGTTATCTCTTCCTAAACTTGCAGAACAATAAAACATAGCTTTTTTTTCTTCCTTTTTTCTTCTTCTCTCTCCTTCTCTTCTTCTCTCGCACCTCGTCAGAGGCAGGAACAGGTACTTAACAATTCCAGCTACCTTAGTGCCCCCCCAGGCCCCCCACACTTGTGAAGACTAAACCTTAGGTTACTTCGGGTACACTAGTCCCCCAGACTATTCTTTGTGTATTTCCCTTCCGTTTACTCACTCACAGAAACATACAAAGACTACAAAGATTGCTTTTCTTTTCATCAAACATTTTTGCGAAGCGAATATACATGAGCGAAGCAGTTTTGCTATAGTGTGTGCGTACCTTTAAACTCTATATACCAGGGAAGCGCAGAAGGAAAATGAAAATTTAGTTCCCATCTGTTAAATGTAGATAAGTATTTCGTTCGAGGTTGTGTTTCTCGTTCAAATATAGGTATCAATCTCGGTTTGGTAGATGGTTTCGTTAATAAAGTTGATCTTTACGACACCGAAAATGTCCGAGTTAGGGCTTTTTTCCAAAAGAGACATTTCGTCGTTTCCGTATATTTTGTATCTCTTCCTTCACCTATGAGACAGCTGATTGGTTGATATTTTCGTACTATCAGACAACTGATTGGTTGATATTTTCGTTATTATGGTTTCGATCTTTTTATTTTTATTTATCGAAACCATTTTGTGAATTTTTTATTCGAAGAATATTTACTGGAAGAATTTTATCGACCTGGAAGCTTCTGGAAAACTCTACCAACTAGCTACCAGTTTAGTGAATTTATTGCTCTGCTGTGGCGATTATCATTTGGAAAAATCATATAATCAGTTTCATCCACCATAACATTTTGGATTCAACAAAACACAACACATAACTTTGTGCACCAACAGGGAAGTATATATTTGTTGACTTTTTCCTCACTTTTAGCAGTGGGAAGGAAATTGCACTCCACCTTTTACAGTCATAGTTTTCTTTTCACTTGAGAGAAATTTTTTTTGACACAAGAGTTAAATTTCCCAGCATCCTGTCTATCTGTCTGTAACTATCTGATCTGATTTAAAAGAAATATAAACACTGACAGACCGACACTTTTTAAATAAAAAATTTGACGTCCGACTAAAACAGAACAGTCCTAAATATCCACTATTTCTATATTTCTCCCATCGTGTTCGTCAAAATGTCAGGACAATCAAGACTTTTTCCACTAGGGGCTAAAAAATTTGGGCCAAAATGGCCAAAAATTTTTAATTCTGTTATTCAAGCATTATATTCTGTCGAAAGTTTTCGTGACTTTGTTTATAATTTTGACATTAACTGTGGTAACTCAGGAAAGTTAATGATTAGGGAATCGTTTATTGCTATGTCAAATGCACCGATTGAAAAATACCATTTGATTCCTTCTTTTTGTCTTGGGACGGATTATGATCACAGTCACTTTCAACAGTTTGATGCTCAAAAATGTCTAATATCCAGACGATGTCAATCGAACGGAATCGAACGAAAATTCCAATCGAATCAATCGAACGCAATCGAACGCAATCGAACGATTGCGATTCGATTGCCGAACGCAATCGAATATCAATCGAACGTAAAATTCTGGGTAAAATTCGATTGATTCGATTGATATTCGATTACGTTCGATTGATATTCGATTACGTTCGACTGCGTTCGACGGGTGGTCGATTAAGTTAGATTCCAATTTACCTCAATTCCTTTCAATTTCGAGCGCCTCTTATTAAGTAGGTTAAGTATCGATACGATAGATAAATCAACGCAAGGAACGGGCTTTGACACACAACCTGCAGTAAACATGTGGGCCTGCATGATCTGCATTTTCTAGAATCCAGGCTAAAATGATTCATATCATCTCGTTTAACTCTTCAAATGTTGAACGAGAATCAGCGTTAATCAACAGAATCAATTAGTCGAACCAGTCGAATGCATAAGCCAAACGAACGTAGTCGAATCAATCGAACCAATCGAATCCAGGCACTAATCGAACGCAATCGAATCAATTGAGAAAATCGCGGTAATATTCGAATTGGCATTCGATTGCGTTCGGCAATCGAATTTCAATCATTCGATTGCGTTCAATTGATTCGGCGTTCGATTCGTTCGATTGACATCGTCTGGTAATATATTTGCAGTACCAAATTTATGATTTAAATCTAAGTTCTGCACCAGAAGAATCTGTTTTTACCATATCTAGCTTAGAGTGTATATTATGTCAAACATTTTATAATGCTTCAGAGAAAACTACATATGAAACTATCTGTCATATTGAGTTTCCTAATCGTTTTAACCATCATTCAATAAAAAATGAAGTTTCAAGATTAGTTAATGCCCCACATGGACAGTTGCTTCAAGACTTGTATGATTCTGCAAATTGTCCATCTCGCACAATAGCTACGAAAAGTAAAACAATTATCAACATATCTGAATATTTGATTGTCTCACTAAAAATATTTTGCTATGATCAGGCATCAAACACTTCAAGAAAACTAGTTCCTAACCTCAATCTTGAAACTCATTTTGAAAATGCATTACTAGGGAATCTAAATTTGTTTCCATTTTGATGGTTGAGAGATTCAATTTCTTGATTGCGAAAACAAGACAATTTTATAACTTTCACTGACTTAGGTTAGTTTTTTAACTCAACCTTGGAGCAAAATGGACTGATTGATAATTGGATTTCACTGAGTTCTTCTTCTTCTACAACATTGACTTAACTGGCAAGTAAATTAGAAAAAGGTGAACCAGGGGATGGAACCGAGATGAACTCATCTGGTAAACCGGCTGAATCGAGGTGAACCCAGAACCCAGCTTCTGCAGAACTTACTTTGAAATGTTCTTTGTGCATTTTTTGAATGTGGAAAAGTTTTATTGTCAACATACTTGAAAATTTTCTTAACTTTTGCCGTGAACTTTTGAACCTTCTTTGACATGCCTTTTGTCGTCAACTATAAAAACTTTGAAAAACCTTTGTTGCTTATGAGTTAGTTCATCTAATTTTTCCAGCTCACCCAAATAGAGACTTATTCGCATGCATAATTTTGCGTTCTTTTAAACCACATGTAGTTAATTCCTGTTACAAAAAATGATGAATGAATCTGTAGGGGTGGTACAGTCACTTTCGGTCGGGGTTGTGGATGGCAAAATATGTTGTTCTTTGATTAGTTAGGGTTTGTTGTTCTTTTTTTGGTGCTTTTTAATAGATTTTGTCGTTCTTTTTAGATGGACTGGAAACGTTAGATTAAAACAGTCTCTTTTCTCCTTTTTGTTCGCATACCTTACAAATGTGGAAATAAATTCTGTTTTGAACTTGATACCTATAAAATTGTGTTTTAAATGTGGAAAGCTGTCAATTTGGAAATTTTCTTCCACGTTTGTCTAATACTCTCGGTTAGTCGGGGGGTTTGGAATAAGCAGGGTGCAGGGGGATTGGAAGAAATCTCAAAATTTAATTAGCGAGGGGGGGTTCTCCCTCCTTGCAATCTGTTGGAAATTATGAATATGAAATTGCTTTGTCCTGTTTTGAAAGTTTTTTCCTTTTTTTAACATTATTAGTATATTATGATAATGCAAAATGACTTTTTTTTTAATTATGAAATTTTTTGTGAAGGTGAAGCGTGACGCTACAGATCAAATCTGTGTTTTGACTGGACTCACCAACCTTTATGATTATAAGGGTACAGTTTGTTTTTTATTTTTTTAAATTCAAAATGCCCTGAATGTGTTACTGTAGTGTTTTCATCTTACTTTTCTTATATTGTTGTTTCTTTAAACTTTTTGCTATTTATTCTAGAAAATGAAAAATAGAACGGTTGAAGCTTCATTTTTCATCAATGAGAGAATCTACAGATGTCATTTTTATAGAGAGGGACTATAAAATTTTTGCGAATGATAGGATATTCGGAAAGACTGCAGCGAATGTATTAAGTAAAACTTCACAAATGCCATTGAATATACAGTGTTTGTATGTCTTAAATTTCTTGCTTGCAACTTGCGAATCGAGGAGGCTCTGGATCGCTTCGCAACTTTTATATATATACGGCTTGTTATTCATAGTATAACAGACCTTTTTTCAAAGAGGACGTCCTGTTGAATAATTATATATCAGTGTAGCTGGAACCTCAATATTCCAGGATTAGAAAAAGCTATACCGTAGGTCGGGGAAACTTCGGACAGATTTTCAAGTTTTTTGCGAAGCGAATTTATGAGCGAAGCAGTTTTGCTATATTGTGCACGTACCTTTAACTTCTATCCCAAGCGAAAATTTGCCATAAAATTTGCTATATAAATCACATCTTCAAACCGATGATTTTATCCAAATGACCTTGAATGGTTTGGCTTGAAGCTACGAAAACTTTCTCGGTTTGGTAGCTAGGACTGCGAAAAATGCAGTTTTAAAATGGTGTACCCTAGCAGTGAACAGCAACAAAATTACCGGAAGCCGAAACACGGACTAATCTGAAGTTGATCAAATACACCTATTTCCTATTAGCAGATTCATGCAAAAGTCACGAAAAAACGTCGAGTAAACAAACTTTTGATTGGCGGAGGCATGCAAAGATTACCTCATACTCTGGACATTTTGAAAAATATGCTTGTGTATGCAATATTTCAGCCAATCAGAGACTTTCTCGACGTTTTTCGTGACTTTTTTTACATGAATCCGCTAATAGGAAACACGTGTATTGCCGCGCGGGCGGCACGCATCTAAGCAATCTAAGCAGTGGTTCTTCGGTTTTAAATGTTTATTTTGCTGTTAAATGGAAAAAAATTAGTTTGAACGGTGACAGAAAGGATCTTCATTATCCCTTGACTTTTAACAGCAAGTATCAAGTATCAAATAAAGTCAATCAATGAGGAGAGGTTTTTGCAAGTCACGCGGGCGGGAGGAGTGCTCTTTTAGTGAACGAAACTTACCTTGCAAAACCAAGATGATATTCTATGATAAAGAAGTTCAGAGGTAATCAAATTTGTCGAATTTGTCAAGAAATAAATCAAAACTGCCCAAGAACCAACAAGTCATCTTTGTACGTTTTTGTTTTTGTTTTATGTTTTGATGATTTCGAATAAAAATGTTCGATCGTTCGATTTTATTAAGGCACCATTTACACTAGAATAACTAAAAGGAAAAAAGGGTATGCGCAGGCGGCGCGCGGTGGGTGTTGTATCGCCGTGGATTATGTGGTGTGTTTGGGTCATTAAGGCTCGTACGACCCTTCTTGTCTCTATCTAAAGCGGCTTTATGAGAGGGATTTTTAGAGTTCTCTTATTTTGCTAGCAACTTGCGAATTGAGGTGGAGTCTGGATCGCTTCGCAACCCTTATACAATACGGCTAGTTCTTTATTTCTTGAGAAATATGAAAAATAGATCAACCAAACTAACTGTACATAACATTTGTGTTATTGTCTTTCAGAAAACAAACGTTCCAAGTGAATCAGCCAAGTCATCATGAAAGAAACATGATCTGAATTTCAGAAAGGTCAACTTCGTAAAATGTTAAACTTCGTAATGATTTGCCGTCACTCCAACGATCTACCATCATGACTGGATGCTGCGCTATTTCAAAACAAAAACATTGAATTTGAAGTGCCATTTGTTGAAAAATACCAAGAGACAAATTCGTGTGAGCCGAGAAATTAACGACATAAAGATACGAATTGCGCTTAAATTGGTCATTAATTTTCTGGGCGTGCGATGGAAGTGTGAATAATAAAACTCATCAACCGATCATTAGTTTTTGCACGTAACTTTTTATGAACGCTAAACACATGATGAGAGCGGGTCTTCCTCAGAGTGAGTTGGTGAAACAAACACGTTTTATAAGAACTTTTTCAATTAGACTGTCTCGTTTCCTTATGTTACTATCATATCGTTATATTTCATTAGATATTTTTCTTATTTTTCGCGGGACCTTCGGATGCTAAGTTCTAAGTATTGTTTTTTTTTCGGAAGCCGATAAACTTTCCGACTTTCAAATAAAGATAACAACGGTCTTTTTAAAACACCCCTGTGTCAACTCCCGCTCCACTTGAAAAATTGGGCCGTGAGATTTCGTACCCGGTGTGGAAACATCTTTTTTCAATTTCAACCTCATTAGGAACTTGAAAAAAAGCATTTCAAACGACCCCAAAAGAATTTATGAGAAAACAATAGAATTCAAATCCAATTTCGATAGAAAATTTCAACCCTGTTGTTATTTGCCTGAAATTCCACCGGGGCTGTGTGAAACACAGGTGTTATAGACATATAAGCGAGAGAGTTAAAATGTTCATTGTGAAAAAACTTTTTCAAGTTTTTTTTTTCGCAATATGAGAGTTTAGTTTTGATTCCCGTATTTATCCAGGCTGTAGCGTACTAAAATACATATACTTTAGTTTCTATGAAATCGGAATCAAATCAGCAAAAAACCATCGCTGTGGACAAATAGGTGTTTTATACAAGTCAAGTGAAATTTAATATTTGCTAAAAATATCGTTTTAAATAACTTAAGTTACTGTAGACGTAGTAGATTACAATTTTGATTTAGATAATTGTTCGGCGACAGCACAACGATAGACCAGATAGATCGGATATGCGAGGAAGTTAGCGCGATCAAGATCATGGTCAAAAATAATAAATTATGTCTTAGTAGTGAAAAAAATTGGAACAAAACACGTACTGTAAATCGCGAATTAAATACGAATTAAATATTTTGTTACCAGTGGGACTACGGGCGGTTCACAAGTTCGTCGATGCAGGCTTCATAGATTAGATCAAAAAGAGAGGAAAAGAAATAAATGCTAAATACCGAGTAAGTAAAAAAACTTCAATGGTAGAAATATTGTATCTGATTCTGTTTCATTACCGCTGCATATAAATGTCTTACCCCTCGTCTTACCTAGGCTGCTGGCATCCACTAACGGATTCGTGCTCCTTATATATACTATACTACCTGGGGTTTTGTAGAGGTCTGCGATTCAAACTACGTCTTACCCTACTTTAAATAAGACACCCCTATCTTACAGCAGCCCCGGTGGATTTTTTTCCAACAGAGGGGATAAAAATTTCCATCACAGCCATTTAATATATAATGTTTAAGTGGAAACACCCCTGTCTCGACTACCGAGATGATAAAAATGTTTAACCAACTAGCTATCGTTAAGGGGCTGAATGATAATAACTTAGGAGTAGTTTTCTCATCAAAGCCACAATAGACAAATTATCCTTATTTTGGAGAAATTCGACACCTGGATCTGGTGAAATCACTGATCACTTTAGGCGTACAAACGAGCACAAAGTTTTGCGAGACTGAAAGAGCGCAACGTTTAAGACAAACTTTCACGAATCGTTAAATTTAAACTTTTTACACAAAGAATGGCTTATTAAAGGGACAAAAACTTCTTGAATATGAATTGGATTGCAACCTTTGTCTTTTGACTTATGAGGCTTTATTAGGCTAAAAGTGCAATGAATCCGTGTCAATCTTAGACTAATCCATGTGAATCTTATATTTATTACAGCTTTTTACAGATTTTCTATTTTGTCAAAAATATTTCGTCTGTATAAACTTTCGCGAATGGCCTGAAAGAGAAATTTCAAAGACATCAAATTTCGCGAAAAGACCAAATTCACGAAAAGTGCATAAGTTTCTGCTCGCTAAAGTTTATAAGTCTAAAGTAAGGCATAAAAGAAAGAAGGAGATTCTACGGAATACCACAATGCAAAATCAATCTTTGAGACAGGGCTGTATGGCGAGACAATATTTTCAGTAGACATGCACTATTGTCACACCACCATGGAAAGAGCATGACAAATGCGTCTTCAGGGTCTTTGATTAGTTACGATAATTTCATATTTGACCCATTAGAATTTTCATCCAACATATCATGTGGATCAGATGGTGACTTACGAGCAAGCATTTTCCGAGAATTGTTTGACATATTCTAATGTTCTAATAAAGAAAATCCACCATCATCGACTAATAAAAATAGGGTTTTCCCTTTACCTTACTTTATACTAATAAAGCACCAAATTATCTGCACGTTTATCATCAATGTCTGGTGACGTCAGAACAAAGTTCTTATAATTGCTTCGAAATCACTTTATGTTTCTCTTGGGATTCGTTTAAAGAAGATCTTTCTCGGCTGACGGTAAAGCCATTTTCGCAGCGACTTTCTCGGCGAATTCATGGAGCAACTTTGATGAGTTATTGAAGAGTGAGAAATGCATATTTTTAGCCCAAATAACTTTTAACGTGACATTCAATGGATCCTCCTTTCATCACGTAAATAAAATTATGAGGTCGCTGCCTTAGATATCCAACAAATCTCTTTACAATGGAAGATGGTAAAATATCGTGGTTTTCTTCAATTTCTTCTTTGTTCTTCTTTCGGCGTTCCGTCGCTTGATATGTATCGTCGAGTGTAGTTTATTTCCGAACTGTGAAAGAAAAAAGTACGATAAAATGTTAAATCCTCGCGAAGTAATCACTTGTTAAAGATTTTAGTCCGAAGTTTCCTTCATTCCGAAGTTTCCCCGACCTACGGTACCTGTTATCTTTTTTCTTTAAAGAATCAACAAGCCATCAACGTCGATAAATTACACACATTCCCTCAGAAACTTTTAAAATTATCTGCCATTATGACTTTCTTGAAGCCGTTCCGAAATTAACCAATCGGGTTAGGTATCGGAATTCCTATGGGAGTTCTTTTCCGAGATTTGTAAAATAGCTAAGTCAGCAAAAAAACTTTTCCCGGGGGGTTTGAGGAATAAACAGAACTGTTATCATTTGTTTTCTATTTAACCGTATATTTAAATTTGCGCTCAAAAATACTTTAATAAATAAGTTAATAATATTCAAATAATACTATTTGTATCATTTAGACTACCCCCGTGTTCGTACCATTCTATCGTGGGCGCAAAATAGGGCGGAAACTAAGTAGCACCCTCAGTGCAAGATTGCCGCCTCATTTTTATTCGCCCGCACGAAAACGATCTAGTCATTTTTTTCTCGCGCGCTCAAGGGGAAAAGGAAAGTTATCGATATTCTTTGAAGAAAAAACGTCAGAAACAAACCCAAAGACCAAAAGATGTATTTTGTTGTTGAGAATCGATCCTGTGAAGATGAAAAAATTTCTGCTATGTGTTTTTTTCGGAACGCTGAAAAACTCTAATTTCGATCTTCCTTAAAGGTAAAGAGGTTGCGAGATTTGGGCTGGCGCTAGCGAGGCAAAAATTGCTAAAAAACTGGTAAAACCGTAATCCTCAAAAATCGAAGTTCCAGCCTCACTGTATATGTAGTCCGGCCATAAAATCAATGATAGAGCCATGCATAATTACTGCATCATGCATAATGTAATAATTATGTATGGTTTTATCATTGTTTTTCTGCTGGACTACATAATTATTCAACAGGGTGGCCTCTTTGAAAAAAGGTCTATTAAAATAGAGCTAGTATGTCAGTATTTTATCAGTAAAAAGACAACATGTACATATTTTTACCAGCTATCCTAGACCTGTACATTTTACACCATAGCATTTTATCATGGTAAATATATCTATCTATCTATCTATTAAAAGTTCGACAAAGTTCGATTGGATTCCAGACAACATTTCTGACAGACAGACGTTAGCAGCCCACCCATGCCAAAGAAGTAGGGGAGGTTAAAGTACTCAAAATTAATTCTATATATACATCCTTACCTACCATCAAATTCAAAAATTTTAACATAAACAGACAACTTACACCACCACACGCGGGAAGGTACATTACACCGGCCATGTGCAAAGTCGAAGAAAACCATGTAAACAAATCAGAATTTAAAACACTGACCTGTAACTTTTACAAAATTTTTTAATACTTTCTCTTTATCATTTTTAGTAAAACTAACTTGCAACGTTAATATTAAAAATAAATATTCTCAATTAGTGATTTTCTTTAGATGAATGAAATACTCAATATTTTATTACTCAAACTGAAAATTTACAGTCAGTAAAATACCGTTTTAGCATGAAGCTCTAGCGGGACCACATCGGCGGGGCCGGTGTGTTAGGTCAGGGACAACTTCCATTTTGCCGCGATTTTGACGATTATTATTGGGGGAATTTTTGGATTGTTTTTGGTAAGTATTAATTAGCCTATACAGACGTCACCCGCGTTTTTTCTACCCAATTAACGTCTATTCCACTTTGCAAATGAGGAGCGGTGACCAAGTGGTCAAAGGTGTTGTCGTATATTTATATTCTTATATTATTGTATTATAGCTAACACGGTGCGTATTATTATGTTACGTATCTATTATGTTTAAAGATAGTATATTCAGTCGGTTACATAACTTCATAGTGTACGGTCATATAAAACCACATGGTCCACATCGAACCGGATGTTAGAAATACATGAAATTTGAGAAGTTATGTATTTGTTTTTCTTTAATTAGTTTTGTGAAAACCGTGTTTTCACTGAAGAATTTATTTGTTTGAACTCAGGTGAAGTTCATTCAATGTTTTGATTTTTTATAAGCTTGGTAGCTTGTTTGAACTCGGGTGAAGTTCAATGTTTTGATAGCTTGGTAGCTTATGTATGGTGAACTTATTTTGAACTTGAATGTTCATATGGTCAAAATTGTTGGTTTATTACACATTGTTGTTTTGAACTTGGACAGTTCATATAATTGAGTAATTTGATTGATTATATTGTTTATTTGGAACTTGATACTTGATTGTTGGTTCCTGTTATTGATTTAAATTGTTTATTTGGAACTTGATGTTCCTGGATTGTGGATTATTATCAATATTGAATTTCATTGACTGTATGTATGGTTCTTGACTCTGTTTTCTCTCGCCTTAACTTGTGCTCGCTGGTGGTGTGAGTGAAGATTAGTAATTCAAATAAATAAGATATAAAATAAATAAGAAATAAAACAAAAATCAAAAATCAAAATGTCTACAGATGCAGATAAAAATGTTAAAAGGCAGAGAGCAGGGTTCATGAACTACATGGACAAATTGTTCAATGGTGAAATAAAAAGGATCATTTCACTGGAAGAAGTTGACCAAAATAGCTTGGATTATTTAAAAACAATAAATGAAACTTTGAGTGTGAAGTTAGAGAAAGAGTTTTGGAAATCGATCAACATCTAGCTGATCAATGTGAGGAAGATGAAGACTACACCAAAGCAATTGAGCAAAGTATGGAATACGAGGTAAAAACTAAAACTAAATTAACCTCAATTAACAGTTTTATCGCTAGACATTATGCAAATTCAGTGGCACCTCAAATTGTAAGCTCTCCTCCCATCTCTCAATCGAATCCCTCATTTTCTTCAAGCACGGGTGTGAAAGTCAAATTGCCGACCTTAAATATCAAAAAGTTTTCTGGTGAACCCTCTGAATACCAGTCATTTATCGAGTCCTTCACTGAAGCTATTGATAAGAACAATAGTATTCCACCGATTCAAAAGATGAATTATTTGATCGGATTTGTAACGGGTGAGGCTGAAAGTCTTTTAAAAGGCCTCCGCTTATCTGGAGACAATTACAAGAAAGCTCTTGAACTTCTTAAAGAGAGGTTTGGAAATTCTCAAATTTTGAAAACTGTTCACATGAACAGAATTATCGAGCTTGAATCTGTTTGTGACATTTCTGAGGTGAAAGAATTGAGAAAACTTTACGATTCTGTAGAAACAGAAATAAGAAACTTGGAATCTTTGAGCATGAAGCATGATGAGTATGGGCCATTGCTAGTCGGGGCCCCCCAGCGGTTTGCGTGAATGCGTGAATGGGCATTTTCGGTTGCGTGAATGCGTGAAAATTGAAAAAAAAATGCGTGAATGCGTGAATCGAAAAAACTTGCGTGAACGTGAAAATCCACTTTTTGATTGCGTGAATGCGTGAATCTGGGCTATTTTGTGCGTGAATACGTGAATTTTCCCTTTTTTCCACCAATTATGGGTTGTTTTCCCGATTTTCCAATGTTTCCCCGATTTTTCCCGAAAATTTCCCGATTTTCTGAAAAATCGGATTATTGCGTGAAACTCGAGGAAAATTTGCGTGAATGCGTGAATTTCGAAAAAAAATTGCGTGATTGCGTGAATTGAGGGTCCGCTGGGGGGGCCTCCTAGTCCCACTGTTGATCAACAAGTTTCCTAATGATCTGAAGCTTATTCTTTCACGGGAAAAGGAATTTGATTTAGAAAATATTTTGAAGTCATTCAAAAATGAATTAGAAGCACGAGAAAAGGTATCATTAACTATGACGTCAAAAGAGAACGATAAAAGATCAACAGCTTCCTCGCTCTATACAGGAAGTGAGTCCAAAAACATTTCGAGAAATTGTGTATTTTGTAATAGGTCGGGACACAAAGAACAAAATTGCTCTTTTATTAAAAACGCAAATGAGAGAAAGAGAATTCTACAAATTGAGAGAAGATGCTTTGTTTGTTTAAAGGGCGGTCACAGTGCGAACAATTGCAAAGCCAATTTCAATTGTTTTTCTTGTAAAGGAAGACATCACGTGTCGATCTGTTTTAAACAAAGGGACAAAGGAGATAGAAATGGTGGATATCACAGAAATAATAATAATAACAAAGTGAAAGAGAGAGATACTAAAAGTGAGGATAAAGGGAAAGAGAGAGACACAAAAACTGATTCAAAGGGAGAGAGCACACATAATAAAGAAAACGATGAGAGTGATAACATTACATGTTTGTCTACACACAGTTGTCAAGTATACTTGCAAACAGCTACTGCAACGATTTCAAGCCCGAACGTCTCCAAAGAAATGAGAATTTTATTTGATCTCGGTTCACAACTGTCGTATATTTCCCCCACTGCTGCTAAGCAACTGAAACTTAGTTCCGATGAAACAAAAAACATTTGTATTAAAACTTTTGGTGGTCACGTCGAATCGAAAACCCTTGACGTTTTTAAAGTGAAAGTTCAAACCAATGAAGGTCCAGAAGAAATTAAACTTTGTTGCAATGAAATTTGTCATCCCATACGAAATGATTTCGTTTATGATGTTAGTAGTCTGCCCGAATTCCAAAATTTACAAGTTGCTGACAAAGGACTTGTTTGTGAAAAGTCTTTACGGGTTGATCTTCTTATCAGTGCAGATAACTTCTGGAAATTTGTAAAGAATAAAACTATTCGTAGTTCCAAGGGACTAGTTGGAACGGATACTAAGCTGGGCTATATTTTCTCAGGCCCACTCACTACTGACACAGTTTGTTCAACAACCCAAGCTTCTGTTACTCTGTCTGCACACACGCTTAACTGTCAGACATGTGATGTTGATTCAACTTTAAGAAAGTTTTGGGAAATTGAAGAGGTGGGTAGAACTGAAAACCCAAAGGAAGTTGTTTTACAACAATTTGAAAGTAAAATCAAATTTGAACAAGCTCGTTATGAAGTTCAGCTTCCATTCATTGAAAAACATGAAATTCTAAAGGATAATCTTTACAACTCTACGCGTCGAATGAACAGCCTGCTTACGAAATTCAAGACAAACGAACAATTGTTACACGATTACGATGCAATCATTAAAGATCAACTACAACAAGGTATCATTGAGGTCGCTCCTGATACGTCTATCGAGGGACAAACGTACTACATGCCACACCGACCTGTTCTACGATTAGACAGGCTGACAACCAAGATTCGCATGGTGTTCGACGCCAGCTCCTCTGTTGATGGTCCCGCTTTGAACGATTGCTTACACGCTGGCCCGTCGCTTACTTCGTCACTTTTCGGGACGTTACTTCGATTTCGAGCCAAAAAGATTGGTATCATCGCAGATTTGGAGAAAGCTTTTCTACAAATTCGACTCAACGAGAAAGATCGTGATTACGTACGATTCCTTTGGATTAAGAACATTAATGACATCAATTTCGACAATTTCTACAACAATGATCTCGTGACGTATCGCTTCTGTCGTGTCCTCTTTGGAGTGACATCCTCGCCGTTCCTGCTCAACGCAACATTACGTCATCACGTCAACAAACACGAAAATGAACTGTTTCGAAACACGGTATTGAATTCGCTTCATGTCGACGACCTTTCTACGAGCTTCGACAGTATGCAAGAAGCCTTCGACTTCTACAAGAACTGTAAGTCTCATTTTGCTCTTGCGAGCTTAAACTTACGAAAATTGCAATCGAACTGTGCAAATCTAGAAGCAAAAGTTAAAAATTGTTACATGGGTGATCTTGAAACTATTGATCACAATTTGACCAAGGTACTCGGTATTCCTTGGGATAAAACTAATGACTCGCTGGTTATTAGTTTGAGTGAAATTCTACGTAAAGTGAATTTCGAAAATCCTACGAAAAGAAACGTTATACAATTCGCTTCATCAATCTTTGACCCATTGGGGTTGATTAATCCACTCGTCGTGAAATTTAAACTGTTATTTCAAAAACTTTGTACACAAAACTTACAATGGGATGAGCCCATTCCTGACGACTCGTTGAAAATTTGGAAAGAACTGATTACTGATTTGAGAGAATGTAGTGAAATTCGTTTTAATAGAGCTTATGATTCCAACAATGGAAATGTTACGTCGCATGAACTTCACGGTTTTAGCGACGCGTCGCAAGACGCCTACGGTTGTTGTGTTTACCTGAAGCCCACTGTCGATTCGGGCGTTGCTACACCGTCACTCGTCGCGAGCAAATCGAGAGTTGCTCCACTCAAGAAAAAGACAATGCCCCAACTCGAACTTTTAGGGGCCCAACTACTTTCTCGATTATTGAAACAAGTTACCTCCGAGCTACAAAGTAAAATTATTATTGATACGTGTTACGCTTGGACTGATTCAAGCATTGTTTATTGCTGGCTGAAAAATGAGAAACACACCCCCGTGTCACAGACCCGCTGGGCACCCCCACCCGCTGAAAAAAAAGTCCAAAATTTTGTCCCCGGGGAAAAAAACGGGCTAAATTTGCCTCCGGGGAATCCCCACTGAAAACTTTTAATTTTTCTAGATCCCCACTAAGTAGCACTTCAAAATTTTTATTTCCCCGCTGGTCCCCACTGAAACTTGAAGATTTTGAGAAAACCCCGCTACCCGCCTATACTCAAAAACATCAACAGAATTTATACAAAACTTTAGTTTGAAAACTTATGTTAAAAAACTGCTAACTGCTATTCTATCTTTGATTAACTCTTAACTGATAATCTTTATCTTTAAGACTGACTGTTCATTGTCAAGCAACTTCATCCAGCCAGCCAATTTTTTTTAACATGTCTACCATATTTGTTTTGATTTTGAAATACCTTTAAACATATATTTTGCACGCTCGCAAGCTAAGCGAAACAAACTGACAGATTTCTTTACCTAAGTAGTACGCGCTCAGCTAGGCTAGAAAATCCCGATTTTTTGTTATGAACAGGCCTGTCTAGAATGTGAGACACGGGAAAAACTGTTTACAGTGATTTTAAACCTTTGTGCTCTTCATGCTGTTTTATGGAGTTTTGATGATTAAAATGGGTTGAAAATAGACTTCTGTTGACCCTGAGAATACTTTAATGGATTTTTATCAGTATCAGTTTGATGTTTTGTAAACTGTTGTGATTATGATGAAAAGGAAGACAGAGAGAAAACAAACTTGGAAAACTTTGCAAGAAGCTGAGTCCTGAGAGGGACATGTTTGTCTGGATTTATTTCTACCTCAAGAAAAAAGAACAGTCAAAAGACGAAATTTATACAAGCGAGAGAATGGATATTGTCATTGAAACTCAAAAATTATGGGAATGATTTGCTTTGAATCTTGTTTTGAGGAATTTTTGGAGGATTTTATTTTGTCCATCATGATACAGCATGATGACCCATGGCCTGCAAAATACAACAGCAGCAGAAGCATATGATAGGGCTATCTAGTGACCATTGATTGCATATGATAGTGCACCTGTCAGTTAGTCACACTAGCGTCCCGCCAAAATGCATATCAAAGATTAATGCTGCGAAAGTGCTATATCGTTTACTTGACTCTCAAGCAAAAAAATGCGCCGCAAAACTTTTAAAGGGATTCATGAAAAAATAACCCGGCGCTTTTTAATGAAATTAACATTTTCAAACACTTTGAGAAATTGCCTAAAATTTGAGCCATAGATGAAAAAAATTGAGCCAAGCCAACCTTGAAAACTAATTTGAAGATCAACTTCCCAAGAAAAAGATCTACGGGGGAGGCGGAACCCACCTAGATCCGCGCACCGCCGGGTAGGCTGTTTCCCGGAAATTTTGCCGGACCACAAACAATGTCCCATTTACATGTGCGGAATTATTTTTAATTTAGCGTATAAACAAGGCCTTAAAAATCGAAGCGCTGTCTCGGGAATTGAATGACAAAATTTGGTTGGTTGATATTTTGGCTGCTGCACGTTCGCAATCTGTCATTTTGTCTCATTTTAAGTTTTCAAGTTTTAATTGATTGTCTTGGGATCTTGAACTTGATTCAGGTAACTCTCATCCTTGTTGTTAAAATACATCCTGTAGATGACTGATGTTGTTTTTTCTGAAAGCTTAATTTCCTAGTGTGACTAACTGCCTGTCAAATAGTTCCGATATCAAAGAGATTGTAAACAGACTTCTCAAGACCATGAATGTGATTTTTGTTATCAATTGGTCAATGATATTGATAGTTTGACGTGCTTCTTCCCAAATTCAGAGCTCAAACATCAAACGACATTTCTTGAACTAACTTGGGAATATGTTTTAAATTAAATTCATTTTTGATGGATTACATTCCTGTTCCGCTATCATCCTGACATGCATATACACAAAGTAAAGAAACCCAAGCTATGATCTAAAATAAGTACCAAGAATTCATTTGCTTGACTCAGAAATGTTTTTCATTTTTTTTGGAATTATTGTGAATTATTTTATGTTTTGGCTGGTGTCTCTTGGAATTTTAAATGAAAGTGATATAAGGAGAAATGAATGTAGAGGCATTATATTGCTGTTTTTCTAGTTTTTACATTTTATTTCATATTTAATTTTTTTTAAAAATGTCCATAAGCTTCATTAAAGCTTGATGATAGATTTTTATTTTTCAAAACAAATGAACAACTTTGACTCAAAAAAGCTTCAACATAACTTTTTTTTTCTCTCACAGAGGTTTTGATATAATAGATTATACACAAAATTTCTAACAATTTTCTTGTTCATCTCTTTTGTATATTTTTATGGCTCTCTCCCTTTGTGAGGCTTGTGATATTTTCATGTTTTTTAATAGAAAATGTGTACATTATTATTGTTGAGATACCTATTTATTCAAAAAGTGAATGGATTTTAAAAGAAACTGTGAGATCTTTTCTTTTTCTATCATAACTTTTTTAGCTATACGGTTTTTAATTTTATTAGCAACGCAGTGCTAAATGGTTCAGGCCTCAAAATGGCATAAAAGCAACTTGGCTTAGGAACTCTAGACCTGAGTATGAAAAATTTTTAAACTACTAGGAAACCCATTATTTTCCTTTTCCACTCTGAAAAGACCCTGAAATCTTGCTATATTACGACCAAAAAACTGCGTTTTTACTGTCAAAAATTTGAAATTTGAGGCCATATTTAGCCAATCTAGAGGGTCCTATTTTCAAAAATTTTCTGGCCCGTCGGCCCCAACCATGGTGGCGCCTCCTTAGACACTTATGTAGCCGTTACGTCATACTTTAGGCGTAGAAACTTTCGCGGGCAGAAACTTTCGCGATTTTCGCGAATTTTGGCCCTTTTCGCGAAAGTAAATGTCTTTAAAAATTCTAGGAAGGGCCATTCGCAAAAGTTTATGCTCGCGAAAAATACTTGACAAAATAGAAAATCTGTAAAACTTCAAACTTTGAATAAAATGTAATTTTTATGGCACTTTTTAGCCTGCTAAAATACTAATAAGTCAAAAGACAAATATTTAATATATAAGTAATTCAACTTAATGATTCTCATTGACCCAATCAAGACTGGGTGGGAGGAAAGAAAAATGTTATTATGCATTATGCATATCCATATAATTGCATAAAGATCTCACTTACTGTACTGCTTCAACAAACTTGGAAAAAAAAGAAAATTTCGAAATCCCCACTGAAATTTTTATTCTAATTCTGTGTCCCCACTGGTATTTTCTGTCTTTGAAAAATCCCCACTGGATTTCCAAAGAAAATTTTTTATCCCCGGTGAAATTTTAAAAGCCACCGGGTCACTGAGACAGGGGTGTAGAAACTCTACAAACAATTTGTACAAAATCGCGTTAATGAAATTCGTGAAAATGATACGATAAAAGTTTGGAAACTTGTAGACACTTCGAACAATCCATCTGATGACAATTCGAGAGGACTTCTCTTCTCACAATTGAAGAACAACGAAAAATGGTTCCATGGTCCATCCTTCTTGTCTGGTCCAGAATCTTCCTGGCCTGACTTGAAGCCTGGTGATAAATTTACTGAAAAACTTACTGAGAACACTGTTAGCTTTTATTCTGGGAGTTGTCAATTTACTGATTTGACAATTGATGAGAAAATTACTTGTTTAACTTGTGATGAGAGTATTGATTTGATCCCCATTACAAAGTTTCATGTCGTTCGTGAGTATAAGGGCGACATGGAACAAGAAGAAACGGAAGGGGTTTTTAGTTTAAACACACAATTCGATGAGCCGACTTTACAGGCAATAATCGAATATAAGAGATTTAGTTCATTAACAAAATTGCTTCGTGTGATGGCCATGGTGATTGGCTTCATACGTAAGTTAAGAGATAGAGTTAAAAAGAAGAAAGAAGAAAGAAGAAAACAGTCAACCAATACAATTATTGAAACTAATAATAACAATGAAATTGATGATATGGTCCAAGCAAAACTTGTTTTGCTCAAGGACGTACAAGAAGACTTTGATGACAAACAATTTGATCAAACGAAGAAATCACTCAACGTATTCACAGATTCCAACGGCATCCTTCGTTGTCATGGTCGTATTGGCAACGCTCCTGTTCCGTTCGATACAAAGTATCCAATCCTACTTCCAAGACGTCATCCGTTCACACTACTGGTCGTTCGTGACAGCCACGTTAGCGTTGGTCACAACAAGACGAAAGAAACTTTGAATCACCTACGTCAATCGTACTGGATTCCAAAAGGACGTTCACTCGTAAGAACTGTTATTAACAAATGTCAACTTTGTAAAATCTTTGAAGGACAAAAGTGTCGGTACCCTGATGTCCCTATTCTTCCAAAAGAACGTCTTGATAAAAACTTTGCTTTTACAAATATTGGCGTGGACTACGCTGGTCCCGTCCATATTCGAAACACGTTTGGTACCGATGAATCTACATACAAAGCATGGATCGCGTTGATCACATGCTCCACGACACGAGCTGTTTATTTAGACATTGCTGAAGATTATGGCTCAGACGCCTTTATTCAAATGCTTGAGCGCTTCTTTAATCGTTATGGTGCTCCAAGCAAAGTCGTAAGTGATAATGGCTCAAACTTCACGTCAAACGCAACGAAAGAATTCGCAAAATCGAGAATGATTCGTTGGTCGTACAACATCGAGGCCGCCCCCTGGCAGGGTGGTATGTTTGAAAGGATGATCCAATCCACAAAACGCATCTTAAAGAAGTCTCTACGTAAAGAGATACTAACTTATAACGAACTGTTAACGTTATTGAAGAGAATCGAAAACATTCTAAACAACAGACCATTGACTTACGTTTACGATTCTGAAGTTGGAGATCCACCATTAACGCCAAACCATCTCATCTACGGGCGTAAGATCGAAACAACAAACGTAAATACGGACAGCAACGACAACGCTGACGTATTAACATGTGACAATTTGAAACGTATTTTGGCTTTCTTCTGGCAACAATGGAAAGTCGAATATATAACCAGCTTGCGAGAACGGGACTATGTTAAAAGCAAGCGTGGTATTGATACCACTATCAAAGTTGGTGACGTTTGTTTGATCGAAGACACAGGCTCTAGAAATACTTGGAAAATGGGTCGTGTCGAAGAAACTATTAGTGGTAAAGACAATCAAATTCGTGCAGCAGTCGTAAAGACAATTAATGGCCCTTTGCGTCGGCCCATAAACAAACTTGTAATTATTGAAAGTACCAAAGACGAGAAACAAGAGATAGACTTGCAAGGCGTCAAATTCGTACAAAACGCCAAAGAAGAAATTAAAAATTTTGAGTAGTTTATTATACAGTCCTTTATATTTCGGTTTTTACGGTATATATATTTTACATGAGAAACGTAGTTTTGTTACTATATTTCTTTGGTATTTTTAGACTCATTCGGTGGTGGGGAGTGTCGTATATTTATATTCTTATATTATTGTATTATAGCTAACACGGTGCGTATTATTATGTTACGTATCTATTATGTTTAAAGATAGTATATTCAGTCGGTTACATAACTTCATAGTGTACGGTCATATAAAACCACAGGTGTCAGCAGCGTCGGCGTCTTTGGCGTCTAAAACCAGGGGTCCCAATATTTCGTTCGTTTCATAGATAGCCGAGCCGGCTGGCCGTGAACCCTGTGAAAACAATCGAAAGACTGCCCGGGTGAAACAAGGCATGTCCCAAATATATTTTGCGTGACGCGCACCGCTTCCAATTATTCCTTAACGTTCATATATAGCTCAAAAGAAACATATCAACGAGCGGATTTAGAAAAGTGCTGGGTCAAAAATTTGCATTAAGCCAATCTCAAGATAGCGGTCAAAAATTGATTTCGACGTTATAAAATACATTGCAAAAACACGTCATATCATAAGTAAAGATTCAAATGACTTCATTATTGAAAAACAGCACCCTCGCGAGCCAGGGCCGATAAACGATTCTGCGACTTAAAGAGGCCAGTACCGTATAATTGGAGGAATCGTTTATCGACTTATCGACTTATATCCCCCGTCAACGCGTCCATCAGAATCATCAATAGCGTAAGGGGGTTAGATAAGCCATGGGGTCGAGGGTGGAAAAACAGCGATAACTTCAATTTTATTTAATGCAATCAACACCAATTTTTGACTGGAGTTGTAAATTAATGATTCTGAAATATTTGTTCAACATTTTTCAGAAAATTTGAATGACGTCATTTGTTGTCGGGAAAAATTAAAATACGTCAAAAAATGCTGACGTCATCATGAACTTTCAATTTACATCTCCATAGTCAAAATTTTGCTTTGATTGTAGTAATTTAATCGGAATTATCGCCTTTTTTGCCCCCGCAGGAGCGCAGCGACGAGGAGGCACTTATAGTTTCACGCATAGATATTGGACTGGAATCTCGAATTTTTGCGTTTTTTGTTTTGTTTTGTTTTGTTTTGTTTTGTCGCGCAAGCCTACCCGTAGTTAGTCTCTTCCGTAAATGTTCGGTTTTTTTTCAGGGACGGCAGTTGCTAGCCTAAAAACTTTATCTTTATTTTGGCAGGCGCCGCGGGCATTTTACTCAGCGTTCGACAGTAGATTCTATTCCGCTTGTAAAATTTTGCCCGATTGGTCAACATGCAGGAAATGGAATGGAGAAGTTTCTGGAAGTTTTTTTAAATTCAAGCTCTCTCTTCCTGTAGTCAAAATACTTGTATGTAT
This sequence comes from Clytia hemisphaerica, assembly GCF_902728285.1. NCBI lineage: Eukaryota > Metazoa > Cnidaria > Hydrozoa > Leptothecata > Clytiidae > Clytia > Clytia hemisphaerica. The sequence goes on along the minus strand of NW_027103564.1, from coordinate 607,373 downwards.
TTACTTTTGACTTTCGGATTAAACAAGATATATACATATACCAATCAGTGAATTTGCTGACAATCAAATTACAATCTGTCTCCTGTCTTAGACATTCAGGAGATTGATTCATTTTTCGATCCAAACAGTTTGTCCCCAATAATAATGAACAATGATTAAAATGATAATAGTAGAACAATGATTGAATATGGACAAAAGTGATTATTGTTGGTGGTTGAATTGGCAACGAAATTCCACTGTAACTAAATTTATTCGACAATCGTCATTCAACATACTCTACTCTCAACAAGAATGCTTAAAAATCCTGTGTTATGGTATACTTTACTTCTCGACAGTAAGTATAAATATTTTTTTCTTTCTGTACTTTTATAAGACTTGGTTTTATTAATCTTTTATGTTTAACACAGGTCTGTGTTCTTGTTGATACTTACCAGGCACTATTTGGGAAATTATTATCAAAGATTGAAAGAAACTTTTGGTGAACTATTTTTGAGGAAATTTCAGTACACTCACCATATCATCTAATTTCATGTTTCTTATTTTCCCTTTAAGCTTTATATGAATGAGGATTCGTTTACCTTGACAACGCAATATTACCTCGTTACTGCTACTATTACCACGTTACGTCATGATTTTCCATCCTTCTACACGATATTGCTGTTACAACTGCAAGATAACTGGCATATCTTTTTAATGTAAACAATTTTGTCCGTGAGATCCCTTATCATGCCCTTGGAAAAAATCCTGAATGTACGCTATTTCCTGTTAATACCTGCTTCCTGCTCATCAATATTGCCTCGTTACTGATACTATTACCACGTTACGTCCTATCATCTTCCATCCTTTACACAACGCTGTTATAGCTTCTAGATTACTGGTAAATCCATTTAATGTTATAAAATTTTGGATCACGATATCCTTTGTTAAACAGTTGGAAAAACTCCTAAGTACGTTGATTACCTATCAATTTTTGGTTCCTGCTCGTTATGTTTCTGGCTCATAGCATTTCTTATGCTGTTTGGTTCTACTATGTTTCATTTATACCTATTTCAAATTGGTTGAAATAAATATAGTTGCATGTCTTTTGTCTGGTTTAGTATACACAAAAACACAAAAACAAAAAACAAATCTGTAACTGTCTGTAATTGATTCTACCTGGACACTTTTCCTATAAATGTTTTAAGATTCGTATTTTATTCTTTGTAAAAAGTAATTCATATTTTTAGAAAAAAAATGTTTCATTTATGTTAGCTTATTCATTGATATCTCAAAGAAAATGCTGAGAAGAATCATTCTAACTATTCCAAATCACTTCCAAACTTTTGCTATAAAGCATTAAAAAGCCTTAATTAGCATTAATTAGTTTTTACAAGCATTTGTATTAATTAGCGGGTGGCAGTTAGTGAAAGCTATGGCTAGTTCAATAATGAGGTCATTTAAATTGTCTTTTTGACGTGTTTTTTCGAGTTATTTTATAACGTCAAAATCAGTTTTTGGCTAATATCTTGAGATTGGCTTGATGTAAATTTTTGACCCAGCACTTTTCGAAATCCTCTCGTTGATACGAATCTTTTGAGCTATATATGAAAGTTAATGAATAATGGGAAGCGGTGTGCGTCACGAAAAATATATTTGGGACATGCATTGTTTCACCCGAGTGCCTAAAAGTCCTAGATTACTGGGCTATCCACGTAAAATATATCTCTAATGGCCGGTCTCCACTTGCGCGACCGGCCTTAAAAAGAAACGAGATCAAAAATCTCGGCTTTAGTGAGGTGCTCACTAGGGTAAGTATGATGGCGCCCGGGCAAATTTTTTTCTGTACATGGCGGACGGGAGTATCATCGACGGTCGGGAGTATCTCATCTACGGTCGGGAGTATCATCGACGGTCGAGAGTATCTCATCTTGACGGTCGGGAGTATCATCGACGGACGAGAGTATCTTAAACTTATCTTAAACCTTGAAATGTCGACCCGACCGGGGTTCGAACCCACCAAATGAAAGAATTTCTGATCAGAAACCCAGCGCTATCCGTTGAGCCACACTCGCAAGCCAAAACATAAAATTTGGAAATACTTATAGAATAACAAAAAAGACGGGGGTAATGTTATTATAAAATTGCCCCTTTTTTAACCTGACTGAAATTCGAGCCGTTACTAGCAACCCTGCGGGGCCCAAGGTGCCGAGTAGGAGTATGCACCCGGCATAGTGACAAGCCATTACTAGCAACCCTGACCTAAGCAATTCCAAACAACAAAACTAAACAACAAAGCTGAGATCCTCCCGACCGTCGATGATACTCCTGTCCATGTACGGAAAAAAATTTGCGGCGCCCGGGGGGGGGGTATTTAGGCAAAATGGATGCCAGGATTAGCAGTGCAAAATTTGGTTAAATCAGTCTCAATGAAAAAAAGGCCTTTTTAGCACAACATTTTACTACTTTTCCTCCTTATTCTAGCCCCGCTGAGGGTCCGAGGGTCAAAGCTGGGCGACAGATACCCGTAAGACACCCGCAATTCTTGGACCCTTACACGTATGCATAATATTAATATAACGATCATCTCACCAAAAACCGGGATTTTTATTCTGTTTTTCTATGTTGAGTTATATTTTGCCTCTAGGTTTTTGACACTAAAAAGCCTTACAAATGTTTTTCGACGCAGAAATTCTACGCAGAAACTCTCAACCAAAAAGGGGGTTTCAAACTGGCTGACGTTGCTTCGATCAAAGTTACGAACTATCGAAACAAGAGTTCTGAGACGCTATACGGATTCGATACGATTTGCCCCTAGATAGAATCCCGACACATTGATCGTGTGGAGCGAAATTCGATGTTACCCATGCCCTTTCGTGTAAGAAGGATAGCTCCGTAACTTTACGTCACAACGAGGTTCGCGACATCCCAGCGAAGCTGCTGGACGAAGTTTGCATTAACGTGTGAAAAGAATTTATTTTGCTCCCAATCGTCAATGAAGATCTCCCGAATCAAGCTAAAAAAAAGCAGGGAAGCAAGGATGTCAGTGCACTCACATTTTGGACGAATGTTATGGTCAACGAGCATTCTTTGACGTAAGGGTTTTAAAGATGGAAAATATTCAAAACAATCGCGGCTAACGGTGCAATGGGCGTGGAATGCATTCGCATAACGGTTATCAGAGTTGTTGGCCGACAAGCGAGAAGTCCCTTAGTCAATTATCTTACATAGGTTAAAAATATTATGCAGGTTAAAAACTTATATCAGGTTAAAAACAATATCAAAAGAAAGGTGATAACTTTCACGGTTTTCAAATCCTTTCCAAATGAACTGTGGGATTACGATTGAGAGTCGCACAAATTTGAGTCAAAATAATTATGACGTATGTAATGCGGAGTACTATGAGAAAGTTAGTCAACCTACGGTGTACCAACATCATCTTTAGAACCATTTAAACTACCTAAGTCAAAAAGCTTCTGTACATGGAGATCTCCTTAGGAATAAAGTACAAGAAGATTGCTTTCTTTTACAGTCTGTTATCAAAATCTAGCAGAAGACTATACCTTTTTTCATCGGCGATTTAAATACTGATACCGAGAAGAAAGAGGACCGCAAGTTTTTAGTTTTCCCTAAATGTTGGAAATAAACAAGTGAACATGGACGGGAATTCTAAGGTAAATGGAACATTTTCCCTGATCTCCTTACTTGCAAGGTGGAAGTATATTTTTACCTCAACTGGACGGACTTTAGTGAGTTGGCGTGATGGCGTGAAATTTTGAAAAAGATGGCGTGATGGCGTTATTACTTGAATAGTAATTTTATGTCCATTTTAGCCAATTTAGAGGGTTTAAATTTCAAAAGTTTCCTGGTCGGCCCCAACTATGGTGGGGCTTCCTATAGATCTCATTTTAAAACATAAAAGAAACGGTGCAAACAGTTTTATTCATCTGTCATTTATATTGTAGCTTCCAATTGTCTTTAGCAGTTGCTAGTCTTAGCAGTAGCTAGTCTTCAACATAAATTCAAATGCTATGAGAGGGTCAAAAATTGGAAATTTCTCTCGTCTGCGCATGGTTGCGCTTCCTCCGTGACTAACATTTTCCTCCCTTTCTTAGATGCTTATTTTTAGATGCACCAAAGACATCAGGTCCCTTATTTCAGGAAAATATATATTTGTAGCAAAGCCTTAAACAGAAAGAAGCAACAGGTTTATTACGAGGTGTCATTTTGAGCAGATTGACATTGATCAAAGGAATCCTGTGATGTTTAAACCATATTTTGGAAAAAAGAGAGTAAATGAAGGCGATTTTAGCCATACTAAATTGAAATTTTCTCCCGTCGGCGAAAACCATGGTTGCACCTCCTCGTCCCCCTTTTGAAAACTATTCACGCTAATTCACATTTAATGCCCGGCCCGGGGCATGGCCCCTCATGATTTTACCAAAAAAATTTCCATTATTTTTACACAAATTATTTTTCAAATTGAATTGAAATGGGGCCTAAAATAGCACTTTGAACCCTTCAAAATTCAAAAATTTTCTCCGTTGCCTAACCATAGTGGGCTTTATCAATTTACAAATATACCTCAGCCCTCAAACCGGGGTCCTTTGATTTGACCCACCAGTTGTCAAACAATTATGCTATGCATAATGATATGCATAAGTCAAAGCTACGTCATTTTTCCTTTCGGAAACACCCGAAAAAACTGGAATTTGACCCCTGTTTATTACGAAAAATAGAAAAACAGAGGTCAAATTCCTTCCAGATTTTTCGGGTGTTTCCGATAGGAAAAATAATGCCGAAAAACTGATTGACGACCAAACACACAACTATTTGAGGGCAAAAATTAAGTTTTTAACAGCATTTTATCCATACCAATGGGTCTAAACGTGGTCTAAAACTGAATTTATCCAGAGAATAAATATTAGCATGAAATCGAAAAAAATTGGCGTGATCGTGAAAATCAAATTTTTCAGGCGTGATGGCGAAATCGAAAAGAAATGGCGCAATGGCGTGAATTTTGGGTCCGCTGGGGGGCCTCTTTAGTCCATATTTTGCTATTCACACATCGATATACCATCATTCTTCACCCGATCACCCTGTTTCGCTCAAATACCGATACTGATCGATTATCCCTTCATTCAAGTAGTCGGGCCCAAAACATGGAGAACAGGAGGAGATTTTCTTGACTCCCATGACTCATTGAATTTAGTACCAACATTCATATGTAGATCTTTTAGACTCCGTCTCCTAAAAAATTAAATAACGAAAACATAATTTTTTGATTTCACATGATCTTTAATAGCGATAAATCATTAAAAATACCGTAATACCGACATAAAAAACGTCTTTTAACGATATCGAGATGCTCTTGGAATACGGATAACTAGTTTTTTCCCCTAATACCGAAGCACCGATCTAAAAAAGACCAATAGCAATGAACGGTACACCACCCGTCTAGTTCTAGGTCGAAGATTTGTAGTGATGATATCATAAATAAATTACCTTATTATACGAATATTACTAGTCATTTTATTAACACAAATTGAAAAATTTCCTTAATTAAAAACCGCAGCCGTTTCCTTGAAAAAGCAGAAATTCGTATTAATTTCAGATCGTGCAAATTTCAAGGCTGTTGAATACTTGCCTAGTAGTATTAGTGTAATAAGGCAACAGAAACTGGAACTTCATTTCTTCAAATTTCAAAACTTTAAATGTCATTTCTGATCGAAACTTATTGGGAGAAGAATTAATAAAACAGACACCCAACAGACGCTTTTGATAGATACAATCTGCTTTAAAAATCTCAACCATGGCAATACACCATGTGTCTCAAACCCGATATGCTAAGAATTCGAATTAAGAAATTAATCCATGAAACTATTCCAATTGAAAACTGAATTGGGCTTTGAGACAAAAAAATAGTAATCGTCTCAGACACAACAAATTAGGAAGATTTTTTTAGATTTCAATGAATTTAGAGACGGGAAGGTTTCCTTCGGTTCCCTTGAAAAGAATGAAATCCACTTTACACGGAAAAACTTAAATTGCCACGGAAGCGTATGTAGCCGTGCTTTGCGATAATTACACAAGATTCAGTGTTACTACCAAGTAAAATTCAACTAGTAAATCGAAATTTGAACCAAGAAGCTTTGAGTTATGCACTTTTATTAAAGAAAAACTTGTCTTGAACGTCCAATTTCTATAAAGAGGTTTTCAAATGTAGTATTCTTTGAAAAGTAATTTCAAAAAGCTTAGAAAATAAGTGCCATCAGAGGCGGATCAAAGGGGGATTAAAAATCTATGACGAAGAGTTTATTTATTTTCTTATAAGAAATATAAAATATGCACAAATTGTTGTGTCACTGACGTGTCCTGATATCAACCTTCAGTGAGGATCATCTGCATCGACATCAACCATGGTTAACTGAGCTCTACATTCTCTCTGCTATACAGTGCTATAATCCGCACCATGTTTTCCAAAAGACCACAGAAGAGATTCAAAAGTTGTACCATACGTTTTGCTTCGAAGTCTAAACAAATACGAATAGAGTGCTTCCAGGATCTTTGAATTTCACCGTCGTTTGAACAGATTTCCTGAAAAAAGCGAGAGAAAAATTTTTTAAATAATAATCATAGACGATCAAGCTGAGCAACCTTTAAAACTTAAAACAATGATATAGCTGACGAAGTTTACAACGGCGACTTAATAACAGAATCTACGTAAAAAGCATAAAGCAGAAGAACTGCCGTCTCAATTAACACTACAATATCTATACATATATACTTAGTAGCAGTACACTATTTTGGCAGTGAATTAACCAAACGTCCATCAGAATATCATTAATGGGTCCCAAAAATGAATAAATCCAGGGGGTATACAAACTTACATCATATCATAATCTGCAGCGATCTTCAAAGCTCTATATGACATTTTCTCTATAGCGTAAACCATGGCGAGGCTAAAGTCGTGCAGTCAATGCCAAAGTGTTAAGGCTCGGTCCTGTATGCTGGTTATTTCGACGATGTTAATAGTAATCTCTGGCTAGACATGATCAGAAAGAATGGTATAGATCCGTGACATCCAAAACCAATAAGTTGATTCGCTCATCACGGATGAATGAAACTGAAAAATAAGATTGAAGATCTATAAGAAAAGGTATAAAATCAAAAAAAAATTTTGTAAGCACCCCTATTCCAAAAAAGTTTTAGACTTTCAAAAACCATACAGAGTAGTAAGAACATTCTAAAGCCTTGCGGAATCTAAAATATATCTTGGGAACATGTAAAAAAATAATCCCACAGTGGTGAAAATAAGACCATGTTGAGAACATTTTCAGGGTTGAAAATCTAAAAGTTAAGAACATCAGAAGGTCTCAAAAACTTTGGGTATTCTTATAAAAAACATAGTAGATGATGAATTTGAAAATTCATTACACACATAAAACGTTAACGCAACAAGTCAAACGCACAACAATCCTTACAAATTTCGAACAATTTGACAAATAATGATGCTGGATTGTTTACACCATAGTATAAGAAAGCCGCGGCTGGAATATGTACCGCATTGTCTTTTCAGTTAATTGTTGTTCCATCTCTGTCTCCGAGCTTTATAAGAACATCAAGATGATCAGTTTATTATTGGAAATAGTTTTTGAAATTTTTCTCTTATCTTCCTTCACAAAAATGTTTGTTGTTGCTAGATATCTTTGAATCTGTACCCAATAGAACACTTGAACTAATTTTGGAAATATTTTAGGGGTATTCTGTGGAAAAAATAGTTTTTTGCCAAAATTGAAATTATAAGAACTATATTCAAGATGACAACTTTCCTGTCAATTTAAATGATAAATTTTGAAGGTGCTGGCTTGAAATTTTCACAGTGTTATCTTGATGTACTTTTTCATAGATTTCTAAAAAGATTTCATTGAAATATTGCGAAGGCATTTCGAGGCACCTCATTAATTTTTGAGTTCTTTCAGCCCAGCCATTTTGTGCTTGTTTCCAATTTCGTAGTGTTGATTTTTCCTTTACAATGATTTTATAATGCAAGTGTATTATCAAGAGCATCATTAATGTCTAAAACGCACTGAGAAGTAAGTATTAACGACAAACCAATAAAATTTACCATTAAAGATGCTACTGATTACTGATTTCTTGATCAACAAATAGTCATCAAATACGACAGAGATAGAATAACAGAAATCATGAACATATAAACGACTGGACATCCATCTTTAATTGTCTCTTTGAAGCAAGCTTCGTTGCCGCCTGTATTTCAAAATTGGTATGAAAAATCCGACAGTATTCCGTCATAATTTTATATCTTTAAATTATTTAGGTATAAGGATTGATAGAGCTTAAACATTACTCCTCCTAATGCACGAAAAAATTATTCTCCAATTTTTTCACAAGTTTGCAATATATTTTATCAACATTTTTCAACTCTGAAATGCAGAATTTCAACTGCGTGTATACTTTTGAATTCCTTTTGTCACACCAATAATTTTTTTTATGACTTGAAAAAAATAGCTTGCTAAAGTTGAGAGCCTGTGTCATAAGAATATCAAAATTAGAATGTGACACTCTCTAAAGTTATTTGACACTTTTAAGTAAAAATTTAGAAATATTAGTCGCAGTTTTGACAAGCTGACGATGATTTTGCCTCTGTTATGATATAGATAAAAGACTTGAGAAGAGTAGAACAACAGAGACTTTTGTCGAAGTTTTGACGTTGTTGTTAGCAAAGTATTCCCAAGTGGTATATCATCAAAAATTATTGTTTCGTTTTATGCTTTTAACGAGGCGGCAACGAAGCTAGCCTACAAAAAGACAAAGGAGATGGATGTCCAGTCGTTTATATGTTCATGCAGAAATTTAGATGTTATCATTCCAGCCGCGGCTTTCTTATACTATGTTTACACCATATGTACAAACCTTAAATTGACATTTCAAGAAAACCTACAAAGAAGAATTCACAAAAATCATAACCAAAACTAAAGATTCTAAAACCCGACTCCCGACCAGACATTCTTATTTCAAAGTTACTATCTTTTCAGTTAACTCTTGCTTATTTTGAAAATCTGAAATAAAAACAGAAATGCAATACAACTGTTCTGGATTTCAATGCACAGCAATAAATTTTCTTTCAAAGAGTGTTGCAATAAAATTTGAAACAAAGGATAATTGTTTTCCAAGTGACAAAACTATTTTCATCGTTAATTACTTTAATCCCTATAATATGGGTTTCATTTGTGTGTAATGTTAATCAGGAACAATTAAGTTTGCATTTTCAAGGTAAAAAAAAAAACGCACAGAAACGTATCATCCTTAAAGTGCAAATTCTCAAACCAACATTAACGGTACAAAAAATCTAGCTTCACAAAATACTCAATTGATGTATGCGAGCACCAAAATAAATATAATTTCGCACCCTCTTGCCATTAAAAGCTAATTTCGTTTTTTACTACCTGACAGAGAATTAATTGAATACTCTTTCGAAAACTGCCGCAAACAAAGCAATTTAAATTTCCTAAAGAAACGTCAAAAATAAGTGTTTCACGAGACAATTTTTCTTAATGTATGAGAAAGACATGATTTCTCAAGTAAACAAAAAGATTCAAGAGCGAAAATCAAAACACTGAAATTAAAGTTGAAGATTGCCTTGTTTTGAGAAAAAACGATCCCTTAAATAGAGGAAAATCTATAGCTTAAAAACATTCAAATTGCCTTTTAAACTTGTCAAAACTGCAAAACCGCTAGATCGAAACATACCAAAGATTCATACCATAACATTCAGACAGCACATTGTGATCCTCTACCACGTATCTTTCCTTTTGTTCGTTTGGTCATGTTAACATCTTGGCAGGTATAGTGAATTAAAAATATTCAGTTCTAAAGTCAAATTTCCAAGACAATAATCTCCCGAACCACCGTCCTTCACCACAACGAGAAGCAAATAGTCCTGATGAATGCCACTGCGTTGCTTTTAAGGGGATCTCTCACTCTTGATTCTGATTGGTCGAAAATGCATCCAGTGAGCCGAGAAATGCCATAGAGATAGCGATCAAACTAATTTCAACGGATGCCATTTCACGGTGCGAAGTCCGTTTCTATGGTTTTTCTCGTTACACTAGATGCGTTTCAGAAAAAAGGGCGTAAGCTGACTTATATAAGCAGCGGCGCGAAGTAATCATATTTTCAACTGGTCGCGACGGAGTATGGTTCGACTGAAGCTTGTCACGGACATCAAATTGAGCTTGAATTTTTCAAAATTCACTGAAATTTTATGAGAATTTGTCTATTTCTAAGAAAGGCTATGAAAGACTTCCAAAGAAGAAGAAGACGCTGAATTTGCCACTCAACTGGTCACTTTTAAAAGTAAGTTGTATTTTTTTGTATTCATCAAACCATTTGTAAGGTCACTTTTTTGTTTTGTCCATTAACAGTCTTTTAAAATATGATGTAGAGGTGTCTTATTGAAATTTTGAGACATTATATGAGTAGAATTTAGCTTTATCAACCTAGCAGAGTCCGTTTTTGTATACTTTTTCGAACCTTAGTCGAGAGGGTGGCAAAACACTTTTATTTCATTGTTGCCACAATTTTGAGTACAAAATTGGTTTAGCAGACTTTGATACAATTTCTATAAATGATTTTAAATTATCGTAGTATCGTGAATACTTAAAATCTCACTAATGTGAATTTTTCTCTTGTTTCTTCAGGTGCCAGGACCATTCTACCGACGAAATATCACGCTGTCTAGCTGTCTATCCCATAAATTCTATGGTTTTTGCAGTGTTTATCTTATTTCGGATATGATTTCGAGTCGCCAAGACTCGCCTAAACATTTCCTTCCCGTCTAGCACCTTAATGGCATCGCACTTTGCGCATTAAGGCATTCTTTGGTTGGAAGCAGTAATAGACTGTGGGTTTAACCTTAGAATTACCCAGCTGGGATCAGTCTCTTGTCACTTCAGTCGAGGAAACATACTAGCAAAGCTAACGGCGTACGGTGGCAATACTTGTCTCGGGCCCTCCCTCTTACTGAACGTTCTCAGAGAGAGTTGATATTTTATCTTGAGACAATGACGGTTTGATATTGACGCGGCATTACCCGTTTAAGTTGGTTGAAACGTCAGAATCTCTTGATGACGTACCAACTCTCTCGCCCGTGGTTTAAAAGCTTTTTGCGTTCAGTAACTTAAGGTTTTTGAGAGACATATAGCTAGACAGCTGGCAGCAAAGAACGAAAAGACAGGGCTGAAGATAGCAGGTAAGTGAATTCGAAATACTTTAATATTTTTACATGCTTGACTTGAGACTAGAGAAATTTAAAACGACTAAAAAAAATTTTGGCAGTGCATCACGAACAACTGATCATAATGAAAAAAGGTATTTCATTAGATAAACACCCAAAACTTTATTTTATGATAAGAGAGTCTTGCTTAGTGCATTTCTGCTTTCAAAATTACAAGTTCTTTAAACTGTATAAAAACAAAACGTATTTTCGAGTAAAGGAGCATTTTAGAGACATTAAGACTTAAGATTTTTATAAATTTCGTTACGAACATCTCTTATTGCAGTTACACGTTTTATTTATAAGAACATCAAGTCTTTGGGTGTTCTTAACTTTTTGAAATTTAAGCCTACATATGCTCTTAACATGTTTTTATTTTCGCCATTTTTCGAGTATTTTTACTGCACGTTTTTTTTTTTATAAGAACGTCAAAAATTTTCGAAGCCTTCGGATATTCTTAGTTTTTTGGATTTGAAGCCTAAAAATGTTCTTAAAATGTTCTTATTTTCAGCATTTTGATGTAGCATGTTTTTAAGTCTCCAAAGCCTTAGTATGTTCTTAGAATGTTCTTAAATTTTTGGGCTCGAAGCCTTATGTTCTTATATAGTTTGTTCTTATAAAAAAAAACGTGTATCTTTCTAAGAAATTCTTAACTTGTTCTTAACATTTTATGTAAGCCATCTAAGCCTTGTGTTCTTTTATAGTTTGTTCTTATAAAAAAAATCGTGTATTCTTGAAATGCTCCTTTTTTGTTTTAATCTTTCTCATTGTCAAATTTCCAGCTGCATTGACCGAAAAAATATACTCTGCTTTACTCTGCTTAACTAATCTTTACGAAACAAATGTTTGGTCGCTCGTCTCGCTTATTTAGACAAATAAATCATTTACTTACTTACTAAAAAATGATCGGTTGAAAATTTTGTTTAAATCTATACTTCATCTTAAGTGCAGAGTGGAGATAATTTTCTCGACAATGTGAGTTTGGATTTCTTGTTTGGAATTTTCAAAGTATTTGAAGCAATTGAATCTTGGGATGTCACCGGTTGGGAGGACGAACAAAGTTGTTCTAAGGTTTTGGGTTTTTGGGTTTTCCTCGGGTGGCTGGATGAACAAAGTTGTTCTAAGTTTGGGTTTTTTTTGACGCGACCAGATTGTCAAATTCTTGAAAATTTGAAATCTGTTTAGGTATGCTGTAATCGAATATTTTGTAAATCAATGGATTGAAATCAATCGATTAACCCTTTTCTTGATGGACAAAATTAATACATTATGAATATTTTCCGGCCAAAATATTTTAAAATCTATCTTTGATAAATCAAATAAAAAAAACAATTCAGTGCATTCATTATAAAATTTAAAGAAGATTTATTCGCAAAAATCAGAAAGTTGTTTAAAAACGAGCCAAAGCTATTGATTGACTTCAGATTGATTTATTTACAAAAGCGATTAAAGATTGTCATTAAATTTGGGAGAAAAGGTTTATTATCGAATGCAAGTTGTTGTCGATAATTTACCTCCAAATTTCAAGTAGAACAAACGATGTTTTTTTATTAAAAATCATTGTTTAAAAGCGTTCAGTTCGATTACTGCCCGCAATCAAGACAAGTCATTTCGAATTTTTGTAAAATTTTGATTCAACCTTTTTAACTATTTTTGAGCGCATGGTCTTGGTGATCCATTGAGTGGCTTTAGGTCGGTTTTTTTAGGTAACTAGGTTTTTCAGTGGGCCCATATATGCGTCTTTCTGAGTGGCTACTGGCTCTCAATTATAGATGATTCTGTTTGTACTCTCGCTTTAGTTGTCTCGATCCCCTTTCAGCAGGTTTTCCCTTTCTAGCGGGTGTTCCTCATTTCAGCCGGTGTTGCCATTTTCAAGCCGGTGTTCCTCTTTTCAGCGGGTGTTCCTCTTTTCAGCGGGTGTTCCTCTTTTCAGCAGGTTTTCCCTTTTAGCGGGTGTTCCTCTTTTCATCGGGTGTTCCTCTTTTCAAAGGGTGTTCCTCTTTTCAGCAGGTTTTCCCTTTTAGCGGGTGTTCCTCTTTTCAGTATGTAGATTCATTTTCAGAGCATAAACAAGATTTTTATTAAGTTAGTTTTCAAATGACTTGTCTTGGTTTGAACCGCAACGCGCATTGGCAAATGCAAGCGATCTGTTTCACAACTAGTTAATGAAAATAGTTATATATAAACCTTTTTATCAACCCTTAGCGGCATGGTAAACTTTTAAGGGGCTGGTAACACGTTTACAGGGGGATTTCTTCTTGGCTCACTTTATTTTTAGGCTACATCCAAATCAAACCAAGCAATTTAACGTCAAAACTTAACAACATTTTACCAAGTCTTTACAGTTGTGTTTTAGATACCATCATCGAGAACAATTTTCATTATATTTTCTTCACCAGTCTCCCTAAAACGTGGACCGCGCTGCTAAGGTTGATAGGTATATTATTTTTATTGCCGAACTCAACGAGGGGATTCAAGGGCTTCCCTCCGTGCAAAAGTACACGTTTTCTTTTTATAAGAACGTCAAAAATTTTCGAAGCCTTCGGATGTTCTTAGTTTTTTGAATTTGAAGCCTAAACATGTTCTTAAAATGTTCTTATTTTCAGCATTTTTTGAGCATTTTGATGTAATTTCTTGAGAAATTGCATGTTTTTAAGTCTCCAAAGCCTTAGTATGTTCTTAGAATGTTCTTAAATTTTTGGGCCTCGAAGCTTTATGTTCTTATATAGTTTGTTCTTATAAAAAAAACGTGTAAACAAAGGGCTTTTCATAAAAAGGTTTAAATGCCAATTACTTACTCATTGATTAAAGTGAATATTTCAAACAATTCCATTCTGTTTTTTTCGATTCGATCACATGACATTTTCATTTGTTGATAGAAATTCAAAAATAGTACCCCGACAATGATGTATATGTTAAAGTCTATCTAGATATAATTGGCAGTTGAAAAAAGAATGCCTGGAACTTTTGATAGTCAAATATAATTGCAAAAGTTTTTCTTTCTTGTTACGGAGGATCAAAAGCACTATATCTAAATGTATTTTTGATTGAAAAATTCGCGATTTTTAGCGGTTAAAGTTGCGATTACAAAAATTAAGCTTTTTTCTACTTCTGGCTATGACTAAGGTTGAACTACCACTGGTGTAAAAATGAGCATTAAAGCATAACTAAAAAAAGCTCCATTTTTACACTTAAGTTGAGTGTTCTTCGTATCCATAATTCTGTTTGTACTCGAGGTGTAGTCTGTACTTTGGTGGCTGTTTTTGTCGGTGTTTTTAAGAATATACAATAATGACTTTTAGGGAATATTTGACCTAATTTTTAGAAATGGTGTATGTTTTCATGAGGTTTACTTTGATATTAGTTAAGGGTAATTGAAGATGTAGAACTGTGAAAAAGAATGCGGCTATTATATCTTAATTTTTCCCGACATGTTTCGGAGTCTGTTTTCAAGGCAATGATATTTTTATAGAAAAAAAAATTGATTTTATACAAAATAAATTGACGTCAATTTTGGCAAATACGTCATTTTAGGCGATTTCGGCTTGAAAATGGGTTGGTGTAAATGGGGCCATCTGATAAGGTGAATTTGGTCTAAAATAAACTTAAAGAAAAAAAACTCAGACTTAGGCGCTCGCTTGGAGACGATTGAGTTCTTGGTTCAATCCATGAGGTGTGACTGTTCTCAGTTCTTTGATCCAGAAGGGTTCTCTCTGTAGTATAATCCTTTTCATGTTTTCTATCTGTTTTGTTGATCTGATCGATGATGGTGAACATTGCGTCTCTGTTGAAATCGTGGTTGGTTTGGTAGAAATGTTTACACGCCAGAATTGTCTCTTGTCGTGGTCTGTATGCATTACTTCTATGGTTATTGAGTCTTTGATTGAATTGGGTCTCGCTTTTTCCAATATATTGGATGTGATATTTGTTAGATTCCAGGAGGTAGATGATACGAATGCTTTTGATTGCAGTTGACGTTGTGGAAGATCTGGTATGTCCTTTTGGTTTGTTGGCTGGTGAAGGTTGAGGTTGATATTATTTGTTTACAGCAAAGGTTTCCTGTCCTTGTTAAGCAAGGCTGGCACTTTCCTTTCAGTTTTTTATTGTTTTCTTGAGACTGACTGGTGTTTGTTGGAAAGTATCTTGAAACCGTTCGTTGATGTTTAGGATATCCCAGTGCTTTTCCAGTAGTATGGATAGGTGTTAAGTGTTTGTTATAGGTAGTGATGAAGGCAATTTGTTGTTTTTTCTTGGTGTTGTTGTATTTTAGGAGATCTTCCCGGTTCTTATTCTTTACTTTGTCGAACTGTTTATGGAGGCTTCAGCTTTCATCCTCTTCTGGGGAATTCATCTTTCATTTGGAGGAGGAATTGGTTGTATTCTTCGGGGTTAGAGCAAATCTTTTTTTTTAGTGCTTGACCTTATGGGATGTTGTGTTTTAGGTTGTTTGGGTGGTATGAGGTATTATGGAGGTATGATGACCGATCTGTATGTTTTTTGAAGATTTTGTAATCCAGTCGATTATTTTTTATGGTTGTGTCCAGGAAGTTGATCTCTATATGAGAGTATTCCGTCGTGAATTTAATTGAGGGGTTGTGGAATAGTGCAACACACTTGAGGGGGTTTGTAACAAGATATTGATTGAAGGATTGATATCTTTGCGTTCAAACTGAATGAAAATAAATTAAGGAATAATAAGTATTTGAATTGATAAAATAAATGAAAATAGTGACTAAATGACAAAATTAGGAGCTTAAATTGATAATTGATTTATGAAACTTAGACTAATTTGAGAAACAATTTGAGTGAACAGAAAATCATATGAAAGAATAAAAGTATGATATAATCTTAGAAAAAATTAACCTAACCTAACCTAGGACAGCAATGGGTAGAAGCCTGTGCCAAAAGGGCAAATGCAGAGCCTAAAAGTTGAGCCAACCTAAGACTAGGAGAAGAGAAAACAAAAAGTGAGAAATGCAAACAAAAAGCTTACCGGCTGGCCCAATGTGATTGCTGTGAAATGACCAGTGAAATGAGTGGATTACCAGCTGGGTAAATCCACAGTGAAATGCAAATTATTATTAAAAATTCAATTCAGCAAATTCCATTTACCAATTTAATAAGTTTTAAGTTTGACTCTGACTGACAACATGTCAACAAAGAATTGAGCTCCTTGCTCTACAATGTTTCAACACAGAATGAAAAAAATGAGAGAGTTAAAAAAAAAGAGAAATCTGAGGTGATAATTGCTCCCCAATTATAAAATCATTAAGTGAGAAAAACCTAGAGTAATTATATAATACAAAAGAAAATATACTAAGTGTGATGTGATGTAATAAATGATGATGTGAAGTGATGATTTGCTAATGATAAAGTAATTAAATATACAAAAGAAATGAAATTTTGAAGCTATTTTTTATATAAGAAACTAAACGATTTTTAACTGAATTTTTATATTTTTTATAAGAATATTTTTCTAATTTTGATAAGAACATTGAGCAGACTAATGCTGTTCATGTGACACTCCCCCAAGGAGGTTTTAAAATTTCATTTGAGTTTTACAAATACCAAAACATTTAATCATTTAACATTTCTCTGCTAATTCTTCCAATAAATCAGACTCATCAACAGAATGAATCAAAATCAACTCTCGGACAGAGCGAAACGTTTCACGACAAACATTTTCATTCGAATTGCAATAACGTACCATGACTTTACGACAAACGTCATCCTTACCAATTTCGACTTTGGATATGATACCATACTGATAAGTTTTCGACAATGATGAATCGTGTTTTTTGAAGAGGACAATGTCTCCAACTTGAAATTGATGACCGTTTATGAACCATTTGCTTTGAGTCATCAATTGAGGAACATGATTGAGTAACCATGATTCGAACCAACTGTTGTAGACGTTTTCGTTGTCTCTCATCAGCTTTGAAGGGTTGTTTGATAGAATCATGTCACCGATGGGGCTTCTTTCGTTATTACGTCCCAAGAGTAGGCGATTAGGCGTGATCAGATCGAGATTCTCCAGATCAGTTTTACTACCAACACAAATTGGCAGATCATTGATTGAGTTAGCAATGACAGCAGCTAACGTTTCCCATTGCATGAGTGATAGTCGCTGATTGTTGATGAACTTCTGTAACGATTTGTTGACTTCTTGGATTTTTCGTTCAACTTTTCCATGCATATTATGCCCGCCAACTGGGCATATAGAAAAGTCGATGGCTTTGTTTCGATGTAATTTGGATTGAAGATCGACAAAGTCCAACTTCATGTTGTTACATCCTTTGATCAGTTGACTTCCACCATCACAGTAGAGCTTCTTCGGATATCCATGGTCGCAAGCAAATCGAGTGAATGATAATATGAACGAATCAGTAGAATAATCGTCCATCACTTTAATAGATATAGCTGAGGTTGTAGAACAGCAGATAACAACAAGCCAAATCTTCACAGTTGTGCGCTTGTGACTAGGTGAAAAGGATAAATATGGACCGGACAGATCAACTTGTGATGCATAGAAGGCTGGTGCAACTGTTAGATTTGATTCTGATATGGGCCCCATGACAACTTCAACTGATTTCTTCATTAGGAAACGACATCTTTGACAGTTTTTACGAATGAGCTTGATCATGGACCGATATTCGATAATGTAGGCTTTCTTTAGAAGATATCGAATTGTTGTTTCAACTCCAGTGTGTTGGCAAATGGGATGGTTCCAGTGAATGTCGAGAGCGATACTGAAAGCGATAGGTGAGTGATTGCTGAGTACAGGTACGCAGAAGGTATCGTTTGAGAGGTCTTTCATTGTTGAGGTGAATTTTCCAATGATTGATACTTCATCTGATGGAAGAATTCTACCAGTATAATGTAGAATACCATTCTTTTCTTGAGTGATCTTGTCGAATTTCTTTGGCTGAATGAATTGAAGTACTTCTCTTGTCCCAATTCTGAAGAAATATTGCTCTGAATCCTTAATTTCCTCATCTGACAAGTTTGCTTGATAAACACAATTTTGATTTTTAATTCTCTTCTGGATGTTCCGACAAAAACGAATGACGTATGCAATGATTCTGACAACTTTTGTGAATGAGTGACGATTGGGATCAATTAGATAGTTCGAGAAAGCATAGTAATCTTTGACGACATCATTGACTTTTGAGACGTGTGAATCGACTTCACCTGGGTTGAATTTGAGCTTGACTTCGTCTGGTTTGAAGATGGGAAATTCGCTATGCTCGAGTTGCAACCAAGGATGACCATTGATCCATGCTGAACCAGCATCAACGTCCTTGATGGATGCGCCTCTTCGAGTTCCAATATCAGCAAGATTATTATCAGATTGGATGTAATACCATTGATTAGCAGTCGTAAAGCGAAGGATTTCTATTACTCGATTCCTGACCCATTGATCCAAAGGCTTTTCGTCGTTGGTGATCCAGAATAGACTTGCTTGATTATCGGTGAGTTTGATTGCATTCTTGTGATACTTGTTGAATGATCTACGAACAACTTCTCCTGTGTAGGCGTTAATCAAAGCTGCGTAGAGCTCGGCTCTTGGTAGTGACATTCCTTTAGGTACAACACGTGTTCTGGATAGGACAAGTTGACATGACGAGCCTCCTGATTTCTTCTTGAAACGAACATAGATACAGGAGCATACTGCTGACTTGCTAGCGTCGCCAAAATCGATGGTTTCCAGGTCGAGAGAAATTGCATCTTCAGGAATGATAGCACGTTGATATTTGAGGTTGTTGATTTCCTTCATCAGGTCGAAGTGTGATTCCCACAATGGTCTTAGTTCATCTGGGATCTTGTCATCCCAGTCGAGTTTTCGGTGAACCAGTTCTTGTAGATCCAACTTCATAGCAGCAACGATTGGGGTGACTTTTCCTGTAAGATCAAAAATTTCTGCTACTTTCGATGCGCAGTGTCTTCGAGTAGTTTGGCAGGAATGATGTTGACAGTGTTTGATGGCTTTTTACCACGACATTTCTTCGCAAAGTTGAGTTGACTGATATTGAGTGATAACATATCGTCTTTAGGAAACCATCGCATTCCACCAACGTGAATCGTCTCTCCATCGTCTGTGAGATTCTCCAACGGTTTTTCTCCAGAAAAAGAAACACCTTTCAGTTGGAATCCTCCTTTGTTGATGTTGAGTTCGATGTCGTCTGCCAAAATGTGGGCTTGTTGGATTGATTGAGCACCAGTGATACAGTCATCTACGTAGACGTCATTCTGTATCACTTCGTTGGCTTTTGGATATTGATCTTTTGATAATTCGGCTACCTTTCGTAATGCATACTCAGATTGGTTTCCACTCGATCGAACGCCATATATAAGTGTTTTTATGACTTTTTCTTTGGGTATCTTCGAAGGATTAAGGTTTTCTTCCCAAATGTATCGTTGGTAGCACCAGTCTGATTGGTTGAGTCTGACTGTATTGTACATTTTTCTCACGTCGGTATGAACTCCAACTCGGTGCATTGACCACCGGATGATGATTTCTTGGAGTTTATTTAGATTGTTACGACCCTTGGCCAATAGATCATTAAGACTATAACCAGAGGACGTAGCTTGAGAGGCGTCAAATACAATTCGGCAAGGTGTGCTTACCGAATTCCCCTTCCACACAGCACGCCAAGGAATGAAGTTCTGGATTGGATGGTTTTGCAGTGAGTCTTGAACGTCTTGTGGGAGGTTTTCAACGTATTCGACATAATTGAGTTGCTGAAGCTTCGATTCCGAATCCAAAATGTCTTGCTTGTCTTTGATATTGGATGGGTTGTTCAGCTTTCTGAGTTGTTGCTTGAAGGTTTTCATTGCACGATCTTTGTTGGCAGCAAGGCGATTTGGGCTTGAGATGAATGGAAGTGAGGCTGTTGTAGTTGATGTTTCCAGATTGATGGTGACAGATGCATCGATTAGGCTTTGCTCCACTTCCTCCCTCAAGCTGATTGTTTGGTATTGGTCGAAGTGCTTGCAATCCTTGCACGTTCTGCAAGATGGACATCTGTAGGACACTTCACAACCAGTAGACTCGACTTGTTCGAACAGTCGCTGTTGATGTGTGAGATGGACATCTGAGTGATTCTGATCGTCAAGAAGCAGTTGTTCTTCCTGATAACCAAGTATTGATGGATTGTTGAATAAGTACCTTCCTCTATTAATAAAGAAGGCTGTTGATGACGTAAAGAAGCTGTTGTGAATTTCGGTAAATAGTTTATGCGGACCTCCGATGACACCTCTTCCTCCGTCTGAGTTGATGAATGAAGATTTATAGATAGATAATCCAGAATCCAATTGGTGAACAAGCTTTGGATGATAGCGCAGATACTTGACACCAATCATCAAGTGGACTTCTCCTCCAACATGAGGTGGTAGTTTGGGTAGAGGATCAATTCCTCCTGATGATTTGTAGTGGGTAGTTATGTCCTTCTCAACCTCAATGAGTGGGTAGATGGGAAAGTTTGATGTGATTTGATCCAAGCAGATTCCTGAGAGGGTGACGATTCTTCCATCCTGAAGTGGAAGATTGACTTTGTAGCTTCCTGAAGATACAGTGGCTGTGTTTCCAACACCTCCAATGTTGATTGATTCGCTACTGAATTTGATGGCTGATGATCCAAGAAGTTGAACAGCTTTGGTTGATAGTATGAAGTCAGAGCAACCATTGTCGTAAAAGATGTTGACTCTATTGCCATTGACAGTAATTGTCTGAAGAAGATAGATTCCCTTTTCGGTGATTGAATCATCATGAGGTGATACATCAGACTTGAATGAAGAGTGGAATGACAGTTTGATTTGCTTCACGAAATCTGGTAGGTGTGAACTTCGCATGAATCTAGACTTGAACCGATCGAGAATATCTTGATTTGATTGATTGTCCTTGTGCTCTTCGCATAATAGGACATGTTTCTTGATGGTATACTGGTGGTGACTGGGGTGTGGACATGTAAAGTCCCTCTGGCATCGACCATCAGAGTGCTTTCCTTTGGATGCGTCAGCACCTGGCAGAAGACATTGAGTGCAGAATCCCTTTTTATTGATGATTGCTAGACGAGCTGCAGGTTTCTTCTCGACGAAATCTTTGCATGTATAGTATTGGACGATCTTGGAACCATTTGGACCATTTGATACCATGTGCTCTGATGATGATGGAGCTTCTCCACACAGTTGACATTTGACTGGATCGTTTTGGTTGCCAAGGAATGTCTTCTTCTTTGGAATTTGATTTGTTTGAGGTGGATCCTTCTTCTCGTTAGTACGTTGAGTTTGAATGCTGACTTTTTGTTGATTCAGCTTTTCCTCTTTCTCAAGAAAAGTTAGCAACTTTCCCCAAGTTTGTTTTGGAGTGAGTTCATCATCGCTGATGCTTGACAAGAATCTTGTGAGACGACCCTCACCGAGTTGTTGGTAAATTCGTGGAAGTGACTCTCCAAAGTAAAGATTGTCTTCAATTTGATGTTTGTGAGCAAGTTGCATCACTTCACGAATGATATTTGAGAACTTGCTGAGTGCGATGACAAGTTTTTCAGGATCACGACTTTTGGCGATTTCAGATTTATTGAGTGTCTGAAGTCTTTTCGTTAGAAGAGTTCTCGAATCCCCAAAAGCTACTTTTAGACGTTGCCAAATATCATCGATATTGTCAAGACTTCGAACGAGAGTGATGGCTGGCTCACCAAGATGATTGTTTTTGAGAAGATCAGGTAAGTAGCTTGAAGGAGTTGATTTGATATATAATTTCTCAAAGTTCGATTTGAAAGTATAAAAGTCAATAGGTGATTCATACCCACAGAATTTGTCGAGCTTGATTTTAATGTTAGTCATACTGTGGTCTTTCTCCAGTTCTCTCTTGGTGTACTCTCGATGGACAGCAGTATTGAAGTCGAGTTTTTTCGAGTTGAGCTTGATGAGAAGTGCACCCATATTCATGATGGCTTCTGAAGCATCACTATCGGTGATTGGTGATTGAAGAAGTTTCTCGTACTTGATGGATAACCTGTCAAGATTGTCGGAGAGTTTGGATGATTCGTCCTTGAGTTGGGTAAGTTGTTTATCGTCCAACTTTTGAAGATCTTGAGTGATAGTTGAATTGATTTCGAAGAGATTTTGTTGCATAACCTCAATACTGAATGCAATAGATTTCTCATTACTGATAGTTGTTTGTGATGTCACTTGGGTATTGGCGAGATTTAGTTTGGACTTGTGATCTCGAGCTGATATATTGTACGTCTTGATTGATGTTTCTGCTCTCAGGGCTGATAGAATGAGGTCATCTTGATCATCAGGTTCGATTCTATGCACAGGAGTCTCAGCTCATCTCGTCTTGAATTCATTTGTGAAATGGTTGGATCGACTTCAGTGGCAGTCAAACCATTGATTGGTGTCTCATCGATTGCATCATTGATAGCTGCAATTAGGACTTTGATTTTATTGATGGTGCTTTCATTTGTCGAAGGCATGATGGTTTCACGAAGTGAAAGATTTGCAAGTTGACTGGAAAGATGGTCCTCGACGTGGATACTCCGACCAGTGTTGTGAAGTTCCTTATAGTTTATACGAGGAAGATTTCTCTTTGACATAAATGTTTGGCTGAATTGATGAAGTTGATTGAGTTGAGTGTGATTGGAGGGTGTGGCTCCGTTTGAATGTGGAATAGTGCAACACACTTGAGGGGGTTTGTAACAAGATATTGATTGAAGGATTGATATCTTTGCGTTCAAACTGAATGAAAATAAATTAAGGAATAATAAGTATTTGAATTGATAAAATAAATGAAAATAGTGACTAAATGACAAAATTAGGAGCTTAAATTGATAATTGATTTATGAAACTTAGACTAATTTGAGAAACAATTTGAGTGAACAGAAAATCATATGAAAGAATAAAAGTATGATATAATCTTAGAAAAAATTAACCTAACCTAACCTAGGACAGCAATGGGTAGAAGCCTGTGCCAAAAGGGCAAATGCAGAGCCTAAAAGTTGAGCCAACCTAAGACTAGGAGAAGAGAAAACAAAAAGTGAGAAATGCAAACAAAAAGCTTACCGGCTGGCCCAATGTGATTGCTGTGAAAATGACCAGTGAAATGAGTGGATTACCAGCTGGGTAAATCCACAGTGAAATGCAAATTATTATTAAAAATTCAATTCAGCAAATTCCATTTACCAATTTAATAAGTTTTAAGTTTGACTCTGACTGACAACATGTCAACAAAGAATTGAGCTCCTTGCTCTACAATGTTTCAACACAGAATGAAAAAATGAGAGAGTAAAAAAAAGAGAAATCTGAGGAGATAATTGCTCCCCAATTATAAAATCATTAAGTGAGAAAAACCTAGAGTAATTATATAATACAAAAGAAAATATACTAAGTGTGATGTGAGGTAATAAATGATGATGTGAAGTGATGATTTGCTAATGATAAAGTAATTAAATATACAAAAGAAATGAAATTTTGAAGCTATTTTTTATATAAGAAACTAAACGATTTTTAACTGAATTTTTATATTTTTTATAAGAATATTTTTCTAATTTTGATAAGAACATTAGGCAGACTAATGCTGTTCATGTGACAGGGGTGAACTGGACGATTGCGAAAAATTCTTTTAGATCACTTTCTGTGTCTTTCCATATAAAAAATATGTCATCTGTGATGATGATGATAGGGGAAAGGGTAGATACCTTTCAACGCGAGACTTTTATAACTTTTATTTTTTAAGAAAAGTTCTTATTTAAAGCCTTTCAATTTTTTCTTATAAAATGTTATGATAACCTTTTACTTTTTATAAGAAAAACTGACTTATGTGTTAGAATCTTTTTGCTTTCCTATAACTTATTTCGATTACTTGTTACGAGATAGAAAATGGAAAAATAGAACATGAAGGCTGGAAATTTGTTTCATACTTAGGTCTAGCTTTTGTGTCTATTTTTTGGTATTGAAAAATCTTTAGTAGCATCATTGCAGTATCTCTTTGAAAGTTTAAAGAATTATAATAGTCTGTTTTTTTCTATAGGCAGCTTATTTGTAACATTTTAGCTATATTTTATGATGTTGTGAGTTATGCGTGGATAGATTTCTCGTTCTTCGAACTCTCCCATAAAAATGTTTTCATACGATGGGGCAAATCTAGTATCCATTGCGCATCATTTGATTTGGAGATAGTGTTTGTCACTGAATATGAAGTTGTTAAGTTGTTGAAATTACTGTCATGTCTTTAATGGACGACTCGACGTTTGTTAATGATTTACGAATGGAGGCTATGCCTTCGACATTCAGGATATTGGTATATAATGCCGACACATCCATGGTTACAAGAGTATCGCGTGCGTTGGTATATCTATATCTTTGGTTGTGTTGATAAAGTCTATTGTGTCTTTGATATATGAAGGTAGTGATTTTGCATGGTCTTGTAGGTGATAATTGACATATTGGGAGATGCGTGCTGTGTGACAATTGATGGAGCTGATGACAGGTCTGCCTGGGTTATATGGTTTATTTTAGGGTTGTTGTAAAATGTTGGTGTCTTTGGCTGTGTCTCGGTAAGCATTTAAGTGGTTTTATCGTCTAGCAGCTTGAATTTTCTCAGTGATTCTATGATGTCTTTTTGTTATGTTTTGGTGTGAGGTCATGTCAACTCCTTGTAGAAAGTCTGGTCATTTAGTTGTCTTAGGGTTTCATTTATATAATCTGCAATGTCTTGTATTACTACGGCGCCTCCTTTATCAGCGCTTTTTTATGTAGAATGGTTTTTTAGCCACTGCTACATTAGGGTCCATTCCAAATTTTAGATTTAGTTTAATTTCTCTTGCGAAATCGTTTATGTCGTTCTGTAGCGTTGTTCTGTTGTAGTTACCTGGTGTTGGACAAAAGTTTAGGTTTTTACCAAGTAGGTTGTATTCTGCTTTTGTAAAATTTTGTTTTGAAAGATTAACTAAAGCCTATTCACGATAAGTGTGCACTCTTTTTTCTTTTATCTATAACTTTTGAAGGAATTCTTTAATCTTTATAAATTTGGTATCATTGGAAAGATATTAGTAAGTGGAACAATTTGAATTAAAAAAAATCTTTAGAAAAATTCTAAAAATGAAGATGAAAATGAAGAAGAAAAAAATGAAGATCTTGTAGAAAAGTGCTATAACTATGATTTTTACTGAAGTGAATCCTTGATCATCGAACGTCAACACTGTGGAAAAATTTCTAAAAAATAATCTATCAGTCATAAGATATCAAAAAAAGTTATAAGCTGATTGACGTCTAAAAACGCTGTTTTCTGCAGTTTTTGCTGTTTTTTGGGGTCAATCACTTATTAACTTTATATCATAACTTTATATTGATTAGATATTTTGATGAAATTTCTTCACAGTGATGACCTCCTAAGATCAAAGAATCTCTCCAGTGAAAATAAAAGTTATAGCACTTTTCTACAAGATCTTCATTTCTTTCTTCTTCATTTTCATCTTCATTTTTAGAATTTTTTTAAAGATTTTTTTGAAAGTTTGAAGACAATTTGATAAACCATTTTTGAGAAATTTCCTTGGTCAAATTTTGAAATGTTTTAAATTTCCCTTGTTGCACTCAGGAAATTTCAAAAAATTTCAAAATTGACCTCGGGAAATTTATCCCGAATTTCCCTCATAACCATGATATTACTAGTACAAATTCACATAAGGACTGCTTTGTATACTCCAGTAGTGGAAAGAGCGTTTCTGTAAAAAAAGTTGCCTTACACAATTGTCTTTGGTTTTCATTCTGCCGGCACCTCATACGACTTATACTACCGGGTGTACCAAAAAAACGTATACAGGTTTGTCGAGATATTGTGAGCTTCAGGATTTGGATTTTTTATTCATTCTTTTTTTATTGTATAGAGGATGCTCTAACTTGAATTTAGAGCTATCATACATTAAGTTTGAAAAAGTAGTTCGAAAGTTATTTCCAAAAAACTGACTTTTTTTCCAGGTCCAAATTTCAAAAAATCAAGATGTTTTAGAACTACCTACTTTTGCAAATTAGTTAAGTTAACGCGGTATCATTTGTGTATTGTTGTATTGTAGTAGAATATGAGTGACAGAGAACATTTTCTCTTGACTTTTTTGACTAAAAACGCTCTCGATGCACAAAGATTGTCATTGAAAATGAAAAAACACGTCCTCAGAAAAATAACAAAAATATTTCTTTAGATATCTTTGATGATGTTAATGTTATATAGTTTTGATTATTTTGAATGACTTTACCATGACAATAAGTTAATATGACAAGACTATGCGAGCGAATCGAGCGAATTTTGTCGGTTAAAGGGCAGCTGAGACAAATTTGAGATATTTGTAGAATCGCTGGTTTTCTGAAATGTGTGGCGTTATACTACGGAGATAAAAAAAGCATTTTTTCGGAAATAACGACGTTAATCATGAATAGATGAAAAACATGCTGTGGCGCCCCGCTAGGGAGATAAATGTTAAGTATATAAAAAAACTTAAAATATTAATTAGCTTCTGATTCAAACCACAAGTGATTAAACAGCTCAAAATATACTGCCTCATCAAAATCACTAATCTCGTCAAGCAACTTAGCAAAACTGCCACAGTGGTTTAGCTTATACATGTATTATTTTTAAAAGCATACAAAAATCCGAAAACAGGCTCAGAGATGCTTAGGTTCAAAGCTTTAATAAGGCTGAAAAATGCTTGAGGGGATGCTTGGATCTAAAACATAAATTTAAGGAAATACTGAAAATCCGCAAAATTCCAGCCAAAATCAGGAAAAAAATATTTTTCATAGGTTCAAGTAATGTTTGCCATATGCCTAATTTTCCCCATATCTGAGCCTAGATATGCTTATAAGTGCAATGCTTATAAAAAATATCCATATTTTCAAGTTAAATCACGCAAACGAGAGTGTGGAAGTGGATCATTGTCTAAACCGATGAATTCTTCATCAAATTTAAGGCGGTCGTTATCCAGTGATGTGAGCACTGTTCTAGTTTTCACGTTCACGCTGATATCTCAATTCACGTATTCACGCGCTCTTGCTCCACCACAGCATTCAAATATCCATGTTGCTCCACAACAAAGTCAATCCAAGCGTGCTATTCAAAAATAAAAAATGGCAGATAAAAAACGTGTGCTCGATACTTCTAGAGTAGATAAGTTATGGTTTTATTCGGGACGGTTTGCAACTATGATACTCGACAGTTTAATTTGAGCTTTTTTCCAAGGAATGATTTGGACAACCTTTCCCTGGGGTGATTCAAAGAATAAGTTGAAGTTGGTTTTATATTCTACGTTTGACATTTTATATTCGTTTGATTTTCTCAAATTTGCGTTTTGAAGTTTTTGTGACGACTTTTGGAATCAGAAACTATTGGAAGCCAATAGAGTTTATTCTAAAGGGTATCTGTGCAAAATTTCAGCGCTCTCCTTCGCAGTGTGCTCCCCCTAAAAATTTGTAACCGTCAAACCTCATTTCAGCCGAAATGACATAAGTTTGGCTCCAGTGTGCGAGAGCGGTTATTATTGGAACTGGAAACTATTGGAAGCCAATAGAGTTTATTCTCAAGGGTATATTTGAAACATTTCAGTGCTCTTCCTCGCAGTGTGCTCTCTCTAAAAATTTGTAACCGTCAAACCTCGTTTCGTTTCGGCCAATATGACAAGTTGAGCTCCTGTGGGGAGAGTGGTTATTTTTGGAACTGGAAACTATTGGAAGCCAATAGAGTTTATTCTCAAGGGTGTCTGTGCAAAATTTCAACGCTCTCTGTTGCAGTGTGTTCCCTCTAAAAATTTGTAACCGTCAAACCTCATTTCGGCCGAAATGACATAAGTTTGGCTCCAGTGTGCGAGAGCGGTTATTATTGGAGCTGGAAACTATTGGAAGCCAATAGAGTTTATTCTCAAGGGTGTCTGTGCAAAATTTTAACGCTCTCCGTTGCAGTGTGTTCCCTCTAAAAATTTGTAACTGTCAAACCTCATTTCGGCCGAAATGACAAGTTGGGCTGCTGTGGGGAAGAGCGGTTATTTTTGGAACTGAAAACTATTGGAAGCCAATAGAGCTTATTCTCAAGGGTGTCTGTGCAAAATTTCAACGCTCTCCGTTGGCAGTGTGCTTCCTCTAAAAATTTGTAACCGTCAAACCTCATTTCGGCCGAAATAACAAGTTTGGCTCCTGTGGGGGAGAGCGGTTATTTTTGGAACTGAAAACTATTGGAAGCCAATAGACCTTATTCTCAAGGGTGTCTGTGCAAAATTTCAACACTCTCCGTTGGCATTGTGCTTCCTCTAAAAATTTGTAACCGTCAACCCTCATTTCGGCCGAAATGACAAGTTGGGCTCCTGTGGGGGGAGAGCCGTTATTATTGGAACTGGAAACTATTGGGAGCCAATAGAATTTATTCTCAAGGGTGTCTGTGCAAAATTTCAACGCTCTCCGTTGCAGTGTGTTCCCTCTAAAAATTTGTAACCGTCAAACCTCATTTCGGCCGAAATGACAAGTTGGGCTCCTGTGGGGAAGAGCGGTTATTTTTGGAACTGGAAACTATTGGAAGCCAATAGAGTTTATTCTCAAGGGTAGCTGTGAAACATTTCAGCGCTCTTCGTCGCAGTGTGCTCTCTCTAAAAATTTGTAACCGTCAAACCTTATGTTTCGGCCGAAATGACTAGTTGAGCTCCTGTGGGGAGAGTGGTTATTTTTGGAACTGGAAACTATTGGAAGCCAATAGAGTTTATTCTCAAGGGTGTCTGTGCAAAATTTCAACGCTCTCCGTTGCAGTGTGTTCCCACTAAAAATTTTTAACAGTCAAACCTCATTTCGGCCGAAATTACAAGTTGGGCTCCTGTGGGGAAGAGCGGTTATTTTTGGAACTGGAAACTATTCGAAGCCAATAGAGTTTATTCTCAAGGGTGTCTGTGCAAAATTTCAACGCTCTCGGTTGGCAGTGTGCTTCCTCTAAAAATTTGTAACCGTCAAACCTCATTTCGGCCGAAATAACCAGTTTGGCTCCTGTGGGGGAGAGCGGTTATTTTTGGAACTGAAAACTATTGGAAGCCAATAGAGCTTATTCTCAAGGGTGTCTGTGCAAAATTTCAACACTCTCCGTTGGCATTGTGCTTCCTCTAAAAATTTGTAACCGTCAACCCTCATTTCGGCCGAAATGACAAGTTGGGCTCCTGTGGGGGGAGAGCCGTTATTATTGGAACTGGAAACTATTGGGAGCCAATAGAATTTATTCTCAAGGGTGTCTGTGCAAAATTTCAACGCTCTCCGTTGCAGTGTGTTCCCTCTAAAAATTTGTAACCGTCAAACCTCATTTCGGCCGAAATGACAAGTTGGGCTCCTGTGGGGAAGAGCGGTTATTTTTGGAACTGGAAACTATTGGAAGCCAATAGAGTTTATTCTCAAGGGTGTCTGTGCAAAATTTCAACGCTCTCCGTCGCAGTATGCTCCCTCTAAAAATTTGTAACCGTCAAACCTCATTTCGGCTGAAATGACAAGTTGGGCTCCTGTGAGGGAGAGCAGTTATCTTTGGAACTGGAAACTATCGGAAGTAATTATAAGGTAAATCAGTAGTACCATTAGGCACAATAAGATTAATACTTAATCAAATTATGCAACTTATGCACCCTTGAGTTCTTAATTGCCCTCTGAAGTAGTTCCAGAAAGCTTTTGCAAAGGACTAAGTTATGTGTAATACAATACAAGGCAGCTGTTTTTATAAGAATGGTGTACTTTGGTTGAGCAATATTCTTATTTTTCAATTGTTCTAAACAATAGGCCTATTAGTCTGGGAGCCAAACCTGAAAGATGGCATCCTGCTTAACCCAAGATTATACAGGATAAACTATACAGTTTTGGAATCCTCAACTATCCTAGTTTAAGAGATGGTCGGTTCCCAAACTAACTCCTGGTCAATTTTTCATATTGGGCCCGAGTTTATGGGGTGCTTTTTACCCTTTGTAAGGATTTGTTAAGGAAAATATCTTTCCATGTATGATTTAATTTGCTATATCTCATGAATAAATTGACCAATTGCTTTGAAACTTTGCCAAAAATTTCAAGATACATTGGTGATCATCATTGGCAAAAGAGTTTTGCGAAAGATAATTCTTGGGGGTTTACCTGAGGCAAAAATAGGGAAAATTTGGGTATTTTCACTGAATTTTGACACTTTATAAGACTGGGACCTACGTATACCAAAACAATTTTTAATGAGGCACAAACTTTGTGTTATGATAAAATTTGATGCGATACACCAGCAAAATTTCTTGTCAACTGTATTTAGTTTCATTTTTGACGCTTCAGGGGGTGAAAATGCCCATTTTATTGAATTTTTACATAATTTGAGCAATTTTCAGCAATTTTCACTGCTTATCTCGCCTAAAATATCATTGAAAATAGTTTTAACTTGATCTTTGTGTAATATACTCTGGAAAATTACAATTCTGACTTGAAACTGTCACATTCAGAGTGCAACTGGACAAACGAGGGGATAAAATTGTCCGTTTTAGTGGATTGTTATATTATTATTTTTTTTTTTTGGACCTATTGACCCATGAAAAAGTATTAAGGTTTACGAAATTTGATATTCAACTGATACTTTCTGATAGATAATAGAGGAAATCAATCTGTGGTTTTCATTAAGTATCTGGCATCTGGGATACAGGTGTCAAATCAGGGGGTAAATATGCCAATTTCTAGTTCGCAGTTGCCTGAGTTTGGATGTTTTTCTTGAGAAGTTTCCTCAAAAGCCTATAATTTTTTAGGATGGACACCAGCTCTAACAAACTTTAAATTACCATTCCATCATTTCTTAGTCCTTTTAAAGACAGCTACACAACATTTCGATGCTTTTAACTGAAGTTACAGCTGCATAGTTACAGTGATTTAGCGTAACTTTATAAACTCGAGTATTTTGGCACTTTCCAAGTGATATTTCTTTTTTCTTAACTTTAAGGATAAGGATAATATGATGATTTTAGTTTATTAATTTTCTACATTGTATGCACTGAAATAAGAAATATGAAAAATATCTTCAGATTTTATTATTATTAGGTTTGTTATTTTTATTATTAGGTCCAACTGTCAAAATTACTGATATCCCGACACAAAACTAAAATGTTCAAGTCTTATAAAGAAAGTTTTTATTTTTTTTCATTTTGCCTAAAATGCTCAGTCAATAGTTAAATTTCCTAAAATTTTGTGATTTTTAGTACTCTTTCACCTAATTTGGGATTTCAGTACACATGGTACTAAAATACTTTTTAAAAGCCTTTTTTTGTAATATCACCATGTCACCTGAAATTTTAGTACCGACCCCCTCTGTATAGATAGAACTTACCCTCAAGCTTAAAAAAATCTTCAATAGACACTCTAACAGTGGGGGTAGCGTGCAATGATTTTGGTTGAGACAAATTCTGTGACAAAATGGAGGTGAACAGGAAATCACTGCTTTAAGAGCAAGATGGAAAAAAGGTTTCAAAACACTTTTTTTGTAGAAAAACATATAAATAAGTTGCCTGTATGGAAAATCACAATTCCAGGTTAAATATCTTCCTGGCAAGAAAGTGCTATGATAAAATATAGCAATCTTTTTACTAAAAATTACAAAAATAAGGAAAATTGACTCAAAATCTATGATTCCAGACAAATTGTGGACAGTTAAAACATTAAAACTTTCAACCCTTCTGAAGTTGATCTCTTTTGATTGAATTTTGTACATTTTTCACAGTGATGATGATCTAAGATTGAAGAACCACTCCTGTGAAAATTGTAGTCACCACATTTCTACAAGAAGTTGATTTTTTTTCTTCATTTTTCAATTTCATTTTTCTTTTTTTTCTAATTTTTTTTTGCTGGATAATATTCCACTCGCAAATATCTTTTTAACAAGCGCAAAATCGCAAATTGATTTGAATTCTAGCAAAAGTTGCAGCCATTTTTTGAGACAGACTTTAATTGACCAAATTCTGAAAATAGCGCTTAGTTACTAAACTCAAGAATTTACTTGATGACTGAGAGAATTTTTTTGAACGTTATTTTGTACGCTGTGAAAAAACCATCACATTATCTTTCTTGAAAGTTCAATTTCATATCAATTTTCAGGAAATTAGTTTTTTTTTATCTTGCTATACTAAATGAGTTTATGAAAAATTTCTGTAACGCTAGCCCAGCATTAAGAGACTTTTTTCACACTTTTGCATTCTCGTTAGTTTGCGCCCGACGTGACCGCAAGGTTATGCCACCATCATTTCGATGTGGATTTGTGATACTTGATTTGTTTGCCTCTTATTATTCGTTTTTTAGCTAATTTAGTCTAATAATATTTATATTTATTCTAATGTTTATCTCTTGGTCCAAATATATTTTCATTTTTTTAAGAGACATCTCCGCCCATCACGGGCTTCACATAGCCGTAAGAGTATACGGATATAGGTAATCTATTAGCGTTTTTGGGGAGAAGTCGTTGCAGTGTAAATTTTGGTCTTTTCAGGTGTTTCATTGTTCTCTTTTTTTTTTTTTAATCAAAAATTTATACAAAAGTATGTTTGTTAATATATTTGACTCATGTAGTATCTCATATCGCGTGCCGACTGCCTCCGTGCAAAGTTGGAAAAAAAAGTGTAAATCTTTCGCAAATTTGAAAACCCGTGGAAATAATTGACGTTTTTTGTTTTTTCGGGACCCTTGGGGCACAAGATAACCTTCATTTTGATCGAATCGAAAGCTAATTTATTGGAAGCCAAGATGATATAGTTTTGCAACATAAGGCGCGTCATACTAAAACAATCTCAATTTTATTTGCACTTTTTGTGTTATCATTTAATTTTGTTTTGTTGAGATTTCTCTTAGGCGGGTGGACTACTACAAACAAAGATTAGCAATTGAACTGCGACTTGTTTGTGTTTCATTTTGATGAAATTGGTTTCAAGTGGCCCCAGACCTTTAATGTTATATATTAATCAATAATCGTATATCAGGATAATGTTCGTTTTGTTTAAACTACGCTTTGTTCCTCCCGTTGAATTATCTGAATATTCGTACTAGTAATATCATGCTCAGGCACGACGGAAGCTTTTTAAATCTGGTACAGCGAATGAGGAAATTTAATCGATTTTACCGACGAAGAGGAAAATTTCGGTCTGGTACGGCGACCGCCGTACCTGCCGTACCCGGTGCTTCGTACCTGATGATTATGAGGGAAATTCGGGATAAATTTCAAATTTCGAGGTCAAATTTGAAATTTTTTGAAATCTTCCGAGTGCAACGAGGGAAATTTAAAAGATTTCGAAATTTGGCCGAGGGTAATTTATCCAGTATTCTACGAAAACAAGCATGGAATTCTTGGTAACAATCCTGAAAGACGTCAATTTAACACTGGAAATCAATCTGAAACTTTAAAAAGAGGTCTCAAAAAGTCAGAAACGCAAAACAAGTTTTAATTGGATAGTATTTTATTTAATTAAGCCTTCAAAGTTAGTAAGAAAATTGAAAACTTATTAGTGGCAATGCATTTGCGTTCCCCAATGTTTTCCAAGCAAGGACCCCCGTAAAAAATAAGAAAAGATTAATATACAGAAGCCAAAATACTCTGAAACAAAGAAAAAAGTCTTTCATTGAAATTCTTTAATTATCTACAATACAATAGATTTCCAAAAGATGTTTAATCTATTATATTACGTCACAAGTTATTAAGCTAAGTAAGGTAAGTACAAACTTCTACTCGTCCTACTTTTCTCGGCTTTAAATTTCAACATTTCTGCTCGGTTCTATGCAGCAGCCAAAGGTCCGCATCGTAAAGATTTTTACCAGTTAAAAAAAAGAGTTAATAAAGTGAAAATTCTTCTCTGATGAATACTACAGAAAGTTCTTTTTGAAGTGGTCTCCAACAGTGTGTTTGAAACACGCTGACCCTGGTTTATATACTTAAAGATTTGACAGTCTTAATCTTTTCATAAATTACGTACTATTTTTTATAACAAAGAGGTTAGTGCTGCACCTCATCATGAGATTACAATCGTGTATAGTTGCATCAGTATAATTCACACCGTATTCAAACATTATAACGGTTTGCCACTCGAATCCATATGTTAAATTATGATCAACAATCAAAATGTTTCCTTCTTGAAGAAATTTGTACGGATTCTCATTTCCTTTAAAATCATTTCCACTTAAACTGTGCCTCTTCCATTTCTCATTCATCTGATTTAAATAAACGTAAATTTCCTCAATACCAAGAAAGACTAAAATTCCATATTTGGTTCGTTTTCTTGCTTCTTTCATTGTTTCTTCAAAGGTGTCAACAAAAATCGGTGGGCAACCTGTTGGGAAATTTTCGGGAGGCATGACGATACCTTGTTTGTATTTATAATCGTTTTCTTCGGCAGATGATATAGTTGATTTCACGATCTCTCGCGCGTTACGGAAATTTTGAGAGAGATCGAGAAAAGTGAATTCGTTTCTCCAAAGTCCTAAAGAGTGATCGGACAAATGATCGGACAAATTTTTTGTCGATGGGACGATCCACAAGAAATCAACCATTTCCTTCATCTTCTCTATCAAGTCACGTTAATGCATGTTGAACTCATCACAAAAGACGGCTTTGATGTCGTGTTGCATGAGATTTTGAAGGATATGTTCATGTTGCTATGGTACGAGCAAAAAATGTTTTTAAAGCTTTGCTAACTTTGTACAATGATTGTAAGGGGCCTCCCTCCCACTCCTTGGGACCAATTGTAACAAGTAAGAATTTTTTGACCAACTTTTAAGAAGAATGTAGATCTTTTGACATCATTTCTATTCGAATATGATTCTGAAATTCAAAAATTTGACAGGGAGTTTTATGCTTTATCCGATGGTATCAATTATTCCTGTTGAGTTTGCTTGTAAATTTAGTCTCGTAAAGTTAGTCTTTGGGCGATGAAAATTTGTCGAACCTAACTCGCGCACACGCACAATTACTAAAGTCTCTAAATAAATGCTTCTTAAAAATGAGTTATTCCACTAAGGAAATTGTTGTCATTCACCCTAATGAATGTCCCCTTACTATAATGGATCGTTTTTTATTTTAAATTTGGAATCGATTTGAATCTTTTTTGATTGTTTATTGTTTTTGAGATTGATTACGAAAATATCGAGATCGTACCCCTCAGACTTGATTTCTGGTGTACAAACTTTATTAGTGTAAAGAAATGTTTTGTTACTTACCGACCATCGTTTGATCTGTATGACAAATATTCCGTGCTTCATCTCCAATTCAACTCTCATACGATGGTAAAGCATGCTTTTCAACTCACTTATTGATTCATTTTGCTCAATTAAAAACATGATTTTCCCTTTATAGCGAGGTTCTCCGTTTAACTGCATTGCTTTCTGCTGGAGTAATATTGTTTTTCCCGTTCCAAACGGCCCACAAATGATCAATTTGTAGCGGGGATCGTTGCTATTCAGTACTGCCATTTGTTGATTGGAATAAAACAAAATATTGTCACTAGTTGAAACATGTTCGATGGCATTCTGGATGTACTCCACCCAGTTTGAGCTGGTTATTGGTGCAATTAGGTCCTTCTTGGAAACGTGGATCGAAAACACGATAATCTTCAAAAGTTTTTGGACCTGATCGAGTGGAGTCAGATTTTGAACGATTTGAACGATTGGGAAATTATCATGGATACTTTTAAGCCATTGTTTGACGTCGGTTTCCATGGAAATGTAATGTTGGGTGCTGACTGAGATGGAACTGTTTTTAACACAAACAACGGGAAAAAAAGTCCATCCAGGCTCCAGCTGATCTCCCAATCTCTCTTCGAATAATTGATGGTTCGACTCCAATTGTTCGAAAACTCGATCGTTATTAAGTTCGCTTTTCATCTCTACGGAAATGATGAGTTTTCTTTGCCATGAGATGATCAAAAAGTCTGCTTCTTTATGCTTTTTGTTTCGAACATTTGTCAAAAAACTGACAGATGAAAGAACGACTGTGTCTTGGAGAATGTCATCTTTTAAAGGAAGAAGTTTTTCATAAAACCGATGTTCAACTTCCTCTCCCAGTTCTGACAACTGAAGCCCAAAAAGCCAAATTCTTCTTGGAAAGACATTCGCGTAGAAAGGTTTTCAGCTCTGGTTCTGGTGATGTCGAAGGCAATTCGTTGATACACCTTTGAACGAAGACTCCTAGGTCAGATGGTGTTGGTGGTAGATCGACTCTATCTGTTTTGAGCTCCTCATTGATCAAATACATGATTTTCAGGTTCACAATCCATTTGTCAAACGCCTTGGTGTCAATACGATCAGCACCATTTTGTGTCTGCATGAAGTTCTCTAATTCCTTCGTCCTCCAGTGTCCTGGTGAATCTTCCTTCAAGTTGTTCAAAAGTCTTTCCATATCTTTCTTAACTTCATAATCAAGTATGGCTACTTTTGATTTCTTCGTATATTGTCGTGAAACAAACGTTGGAGGTATAAAGACAGCTTCGTGTATATCTTTCACGAAAAGCGAAGAATCGCCGTACTCTCTTTGAAGGAGAAACATGGCAGCCTTGATTGGATCGTTAAACGTGCGGGTATTTCCCAAATTAAATTGTTTGGCTTGACGATTCAAAGTTAGTTGTCTGTTTCTGATGATCTGCCAATACAACGATTTGTTTGGATCACATTTTAAAGGATCAATTTGTTTTGGTTGCAACAACAATAATTTCTGACCAATGGTTGAAACGCTGCTTATACTTCCCATCTTGTTTTATATAAAGTTCAAAACAAATCACACAAAATGTCTTCAAATAGCTTACACAAAGCTTCTCCATGAACTACTGCATTTTTTACATT
Source organism: Clytia hemisphaerica (assembly GCF_902728285.1). Taxonomy (NCBI): domain Eukaryota; kingdom Metazoa; phylum Cnidaria; class Hydrozoa; order Leptothecata; family Clytiidae; genus Clytia; species Clytia hemisphaerica. The sequence goes on along the minus strand of NW_027103564.1, from coordinate 570,265 downwards.
AAACTCTTTTTGTTTATTTTGCATCATTGACGTAAGTAAAATGATAGTTATTTGAGACAGTGTTTATCTTGCCAAAGGAAGGTATTTTTTATAAGAACAAGCACAACGCTAAAATATTCATCATGTTTTATTGCCATATCTAGAATATATTGCATGAGAATGGAGTCAGAATAATATCCAGCTATCCACATAATCTTCGAGCAGATCCTAATATTCTGCGTATGACACGTATTCACTCTAAAGGCCATGGCTACGTTTATCCCTTCTTAGAGCAGAGCGTGGAATGCACAGTATGGATTATCTGTTTTGAGATTAGTTTTGACAACAGGAATACAAGCAACTCTTGTAATATCTTAAAAATAACAAAGGTTAGGGGGGGGGGTATCCAAAGAGAACCTAGGCTGCTGGCATCCACTAACGGATTCGTGCTCCTTATACTTATAGTGCTCCTATACTACCTGGGGTTTTGTAGAGGTCTGCGATTCAGACTAAAGAGACCCACTTATCGTGAACAAATTTGAATAAAATTTCCAATGTAAGTTAACTTTCTGAAACCCTTGAAATTATCTTCGACTTACGCTCTCAAATATTTTTCTCGTATAGTGACCTTTCGATTTATTTTTTGTCACTCCCCTGTCTCAAGATCAAATCGTGTGTTTTAAATGATGTTCTTCAAGACGAGCCTGTCTCAATCCAACTTGTACCTGGGATATGGTATATAAAGTGGACTCGTTTGCTTTGTTACACCCCTGTCTCAAGTTCATATCATGTGGCCCCGTTGGTGTTCAAGAAGAGCCCATGTCTTAAGATCAAATCGCTCATGCGATGTTCTGGGTGGTTTTTAAGACGAACCGATTTTTTTATTACTCCTCTGTCTCAAGATCAAATCTCATGTCTCAAGTGGTTTTCAAGACGGACCCGTGTTCTTTGTCACACCCCTGTCTCAATCTCATATTGTTTATTCCCGGTGGTTTTCAAGGCGAGCTCTTGTTTTTTTTACAACCCTATCTCAAGGTCAAATCTTGTGTCCTGGACGGTATTCCAGGTAGACTCGTCTTTTTCCCGAATGATATCTAAGACGAGTCCATGTTTTTGTCATTTTGTCATTCCCATATCTCAAGCTCAAATCGTTGGTCCTGGATGGTATTCAAGGTGAGCCCGTGTTCTTTGATACACCCCTGTATCAACATCAGATCGTATACACGGGATGGTGTATATGGTGGATATGTGTTCTCTTTTACACCCCTGTTTCAAGATCAAGTTGTGTACCATGGCTTGTATATGAGGCGTGCTTGTACTATGCTTTGTTTTTGTAACACCCCAATCTCGATGACTTTTTTACTCGCTCCATGGATAAAGGTTTCAAACTTTGTTTTCTAACAACTGAAATGTCCATTGGCGATTGCTTGTCATTTTAGTTTAATGCCATGAAAGGTCTGTGTAGTTTTCCAACGGTCCATCAGTAAACACTTTAAACACTCCTTAATCTGACAATTCTCTCATTATAACAAAATTCTTTAAATGCTTGGAACTTGAACGTGACTTGAATCTTTGTGTTCCTAAATTGGTATTTGAACTTTGTACCTCGAAAAAACTTTTTATTATGCTTTACTTACCCGGGGTAAGTTTTAAGATTTTTAGACTGGATGGCGCAATTAAGTGCCATTTCGGCTAAAACCATAATTCGCGAAACTTAAATTTGCTAAATTTCGCGACTTTTTGACCTCGCGAAACTTTCTGCCCTTAAAGATCTGTAAAATAAACCTTTTTAAAATTAACGATGACCTTGATGAAAAAGCAACTTTTTACTCCAATCTTTGATGTATTTTCTTATAAAAAAACCGGACGTGTCTATAAAAATGTCCATTTAAACTTGTTAAGACATTTAGAGACTAATTACTTGCATTGGGTTAATGAAGTGATTAAGGAATAACAAAAATATGTCAATTAGACGAGATTAATTAGTTCATTTCATTAGATGGTTTAATGAGCTTAACGGCTGCAAAAAAAGTTCTCGTGAAAATAATCCGTAGAAGCGGATGTAGAGCTCTGTTGATTAACTACCATTTAGTTAAACAACTCAAAAATTATCCCAATCACAAGCATCTGCAAACATATCTCATGGCAAAATTCGCGTTACATTGCGCACCAGACCTGCCATACAATCAGTATGAGAGCGCTGCTTCACTCGGCATATGAAAATAGTTTTGAATTGTTCAATGTCCTTTTTTTACTCTTTTCTGAAATCTTTAGGGCTAGTAACTAATGAAAAAGATATTAAAGTTTAAAAAAGTTTTATGCTGTCAGACAATATATTGACGATATATTGCTGAGTGCCGACAATATGTTAAAAAAGATGTTCGCAATACATTGTCACCTCCATTAGCAATATTCCAACATTATAGGAGGATTGTTCAAAGAAAGAAAATTTATTTTTAAAGAAGAGTACCTGTTGTTTACTTCGTACATTACGGTCCGAAAACTAAATTGTCGAATATTGCCCACCAATTCATGATATTCATGACGTAATGTTTTCTATGGAAATACCCTGGTTTTAGCCGATAGTGGCAAATTTAAACTAGACAAAGTTGTGAAAATTTGTCACTACTGGCAAAAGCCGGGGTCTTTCCGTAGAAAACATTACGTCATGAATATCATGAATATACCTTATCGGGGAAAAATGTCGGAGGAAAGTGACGAAAATTTTGAGGGGGTGACGAAATTTTTCCCCGACGAAATATTTCCCCCGACATTTTATCACCCGACCAAAACTTGTACCCGATTTTTTTATCCCCGACCAAAACATTTACCCGAAATTTCATACCGCAACCAAAATTCAAATCTTATTTTTTTAACACCTTTATTTACCGAAGTTTGTGCTTTAAACGTCGAATTACAAGATAATTTTTCGAGCTAGTAAAGGAAACCATTTCTTTTGGACAGTTAAGTCGGCTGAAAGTGACGAATTTGAAATTTTGGTCGGGGAAAAGTGACGAAAATGCCTCAAGATGACGAAATTTTTCCCGACGAAACTTTTCCATGACTAATTAAAACCCCGACATTTTTTTCTCCGATAAGGTATTGTGTAGTCTAAGAAGTCCTTTTAAAACCATCATCATTATCCGGGTTTTTCTCTCCATTTTTTCGTGTACAATATTTCTTAATGAAGTTCTTTCTTATATCCCTCAGATATAGTTTTGAGGCTGCTGTTTTTTATTAAGTGCTCACGTCTTAAGCACCCGGGGGGGGGGCACTGGGTTTGCGGACTGACGGTATGTGCGGGCCAAAAATTGGCTTTTAAAATTGCACCCTTACAGTGCAGCAAAAATCAGTGAAAATCATACCCTTAGAGTGCATTTTCCCCCAAATTTTCGATCCCTTTCGTGCAAAAAATGGTCAAAATTCTAGCATTTTTGGTCAAAATATCTAGATTTTTCAAGAATTTTCTGAAATTTCTACCCTTACAGTGCATCTCTAGTTTTTCCGACCCTTACAGTGCATTTGAGGTGCCTTGAAAAAGACACCCTTAGTGCCCGCACATACCCGTCGGTCCTTTTGCCCAGCTGCCCCCCCCGGGCTTAAGCATATCCAGGCTCAAATTAAAAAAAAAACTTTGGATATGCTGAGCCTCAGTTTACGAACTCAAAAATTACATTCATTGTAATTTTAAAATTTACCAAAAATGAAATTAGAGCCATCTCAATTTTCAGATTTTCAGAAGATCCTTTATTTTGAATGGCCTGTCATAAAATATTTGCGTATTTACATAAGCAAAACATAGGCTTATTCGAGGTTCAAAAAAATAAATTATGCTAAGCATAATGAGGCTCACGAAAATTTACCCTTTGCTATGCTGATGACGTGTAGTCAAGTTATATTAATTTTTTTTCTAGAAAGATCAAAGAATGTTGGCAGATGATATCGTTTCTATATGAAGACTCATCACTGTTCAATCATTGTGAATGGTTTCATCATCGAGTTGACGTTTGGCTCACTTTATATGTTTAATGATGCTGGAAAATTTGATAACCTTAAATCAACAGTGAGAATGATTTTATATTTTATTTTCTATGTTTGTCATTGGACTGGCTTTACAATCTCTATTTAACTATTTAATTCTCTCAATAACTTGATTACGAACCTTGATGTCTATCATAATAATATAATATCATATTATAGATAATATGAACCACTTACGTTGTGATGAAGAATTCCTTTTCTGAAAATTAAACAATGGAGTCATACCCTATTCCAACATTCATCTTTACTTTTCTAGGTTAAACCATAGTATAATTCGACTGCAGATTCTACATTCTTTGCTGCAACATGTAGAAGCTAGTATTAAGTGTGGATCCGGAATGTTATTACGTATCACCGGCCTATTTACGATTATTATAGAAGTATGATTTCCCAGCTGGCACACAACGTTGTTTCAACGTTAATCTAACGTTCACAACGTCCATTTAACGTTAGATCAACGTTAAAACAACGTTGTGTGCCAGCTGGGTTGTCTTTTTCATTTTAATAGATACTGGTCTGAAGTTCATATGAGAACAGTACTTAAAAGTTGTCGCAATTGATGAAACAAGAGAACATGATGAGATTTACAGTAAAAAAAGACAATTTTCATAGGCATCATCAACACTCGACGATTGCCCACAAAATAATCGAAAAGACATTAAACCATGACGAAACCCAGTTAAAGGAAATGGCGACTACTTTGTTGTACAGGTAGAAAATAGTCAGTCTAAGCTCTAGTTTAGACGGCTCACTTTTTGCCCTGCCTATTCTAATTGTGAATTAAAGAGGGCATAAAGTGGGCTGTCTAAAGTGATGCATAGCTCTCTTTTGACGTCAATGCAATGTCTTCTTTCAAACCTTTCCAAGCAAAGATTTCAACAACCAACTCCTCACCACCCTCACCTATGCAGGCGAGGGTGACTTTATTCAAGTTAGAGGGGTGCTGCCCACTATGCTCAAGGTGTTAATCAAAGAAGAGGAGTAAAATAACCAGAATAAAAAAACAGAATAAAAAAATTCAGCCAAAGTTTTGCTTCGATATATAGCCCCAAACGTAAACCTCCAAATTTTACTGGTTATTCGAATTCAAAGTTTGGGAATTTTCAATTTGATTCGATTTAAGTGTGCACAAATTTTTGTTTTGCTTGAAATTTTCCAACCAATTCTTCAAATCTAACGAATCATACTTGGTTGAAAAGATAATTCAGAGCACCATAATTTCAGAGGGAAGTAATTCAAAAGGTTTTAGAAAATGAAGATGAAAACGAAGAAGAAGAAAATTTTTACCTACTTTTGTACATAATTTAGTGTTGGCAATTTTGATGCTGAGGTAATTTTAAAATCTCCTGATATCAGATATACAATTATATCTTAGTCGAGACGAACTTTATTCGTTGTTTTACGGGCGCGACCGACCCTGAAATTCCAAAAATCGAAAACAAAAATTAAATTGGTAAAATTTGGTTAATTCTTGCAATATTAGATTTCGTATTTATAGGGAATTTTTGCCTTGCCCTTTCCCGCGAAAATTTATCCTCATGAAATTCTCGAGATCTAGCATTGAGAAGAAAAAAATATTGTAATCTTGATGAAATAACTTACTAACAACTAACAATAACTAGCATCTTTATCTTTAAGAATCACTATTTTATAACGTACATCGATGTTCTTAGCGAAATTGCTCAATTTTTGATGAGATGAGATATTTTCTTGCTCATGAAAGCTTAATTTTGAAGAATATTTGTGTTTAGACATTAAATGTTGGCTCCTAGACGTGTTTTCATAGAAAAATTGGTCAAATTCGATATTTTTTTATAAGCACAATCCCAATTACTTAGTTATCAGCTTTTCTCGAGATTGACTCATTCATTCTCTATGTTTTTTTTTGCACAAAGGTGCCTAACTATAAACTCTCGAATGTAACGGAGCCCGATTTTGGAGAAAAAAAATAACGACGAGTTTTAATAAATCGTCACTATTTGTGTTCCGAATGATTGTTTTAACGGTCACGCTCAAGTACATATCAATTATCATATTTGTTAAATGCATAACCAGATAGGTCCATAAAAGTATCACTTGTTTATTTTTAGTCCAAATGCAAGAGTCTACCCGTAATGCAACTAATATGGAGATGACGAATTTGAGATTGACACCAACTTCGAGAAAATAAAATGGCAGACGAATAAAAGTAAAGGTATAATGTGCCGAAACGATTTTTATTTTCAATCTGTTCTGCAGTTGAGAAGACCGTTTCGCGGTTAAAATGGGTAATGATTAATCTTGCTTAGCTGCTCAGGCCCCTTGTTCCACATGACGGTAGTTTTCTAAGCAGGTCTATCCATTGCAACGTTCTGGAGCTGATCCATTGTGGATCCAGTATCGATCTTTTCATATTTTTGGAGGTCTCCAATGTGGTCTAAGTTGCTTGAAGAATTCTTTGTATGCAAAGTTTATTGGTTTCACAGAATCTATGAATCACAAAAGCCGCCTTTTTCTAGTGGTGTCTACGATAGTTGATTTTACACCAAGCCGCTATTTGATAATATCATTACGAGAAGAAGAAGAGCTCTAAAACATCACATTTCGAAGACTTAAAGTATTAGTGTCTGGGTCTTGATGATGCGTAGATAGCAATTGGTACGATTAGAGCGTTGTATGAACGCATTTTATGCTTGAGACTGACACCATCGTTCTCGTTTCTCAAACAGCCAAAGCTGGCGGTTGCTAGGCCCAGTCTTCGTTTTATGTCATTGATTGTACCTAGTTGTTACTACCAAGGAGTACACAACAACACAACACCTTCATGAGTAATCTTGGCCGATTTTTTTCTATTTATTAATAACGATTTCCAACTGGTCTGATGGTCATTTGATTGTTCTTTTGGTATTATTTTCCCATCCCATATAGAAAACCAGGGGGCTGGTACAAAACATGTTTGGACGTACTTTATACAGACGTATAGAATTGAGACCATATGTATTCATTCAGAAAACCCCCCGATTTTAAAAACTCATTGGCGTTAGATGAACGTTTAAATTGAGATGATGTTAGTGAACAATGGGAAAGTACCTATATATTCATCGATCATAACGTTAGATGGACGCTCAATTCATGATATTCATGATGTAATCTTTTATGCGGAAGCACACAAAATAATCCGGAACTAGTGGCAAAATTTGCCACTAGTCTTTTGCTATTTTGCCACTAGTTCCGGGTTATCTCGGGTGCTTCCGTATAAAAGATTACGTCATGAATATCATGAATCGAGACAACGCTATGTGCAAAGTGGGAAAGTCCCTAGATTTTGAAACCTCCAGGGCGTTAAATTGACTTTTAGTAGTAAGTAAGTCTGCGACCGCAGTCGGAGGCGACCGAAGGCTCCTCTTTCGATAGCTGTCTACGAAGGTAGGGGAGGGCGCCACTCTTTCTTCCTGGACTGCTCCACTTACCCTTGATCCTTCTCTTAATTGCTGAGCATCTAGCAGAGAGGCATCAAGTACCATTTTGGGAATCTTTGGTATGACCCGGCTGGGGGTTGAACCCACAACCTTGTGCACCGTAGTCGGATGCTCTACCACTGCACTACGGTCGCTAATTGACTTTTAAATAAAATTGAGATCCGAATTTCAATCCATTCGAAGTACTGATCAATCAAGTATATACGTAATAAGACGCGGTTCTTATGGTCAGGTTTTGTCCATCTGACATTGTCGACAAAGATAATGTGGAAAGACCATGTCAAAGTGGATCTATCTGAAAAGCAAATGCATCCAACGTCTCGGGGCAGACAATGAAATTAATAAAGTAATAGATAAAAAAATCGGTCTATTTTAGCGAATTTCTTGGTTTTTTTTCTACTGCTCTCTTTTATTGGTCAGCCTAAGCTGAGCATTCAAATAGGTAAAATTCGGTTCTTCCATCATAAGACGACAAAAAAAAAATCCGATTTTCCGATCTCACTTTTATTTCTAAACTTTCTTCCGATCGGGTTAACTTTTTGGGTACTTTTAGCGTGCGTTGTTTTTACAGATCATAATGTAGTTTCAAGATGGCGGCTCAAGCGATAGTCAGATGTGATAAGTCAGTGTAGTGTCAAAGTATTTCCAGTGTAAATCTGTTGCAAGCTTCAATTTCTGTCATTTATTTTTTTAACTCGGCAAATCAAACACATGATTTTCATCAAGGGGATTCTTTTTCTACATCCTTTGAAGGTTTAAAGCCGTTTGCTCAAGTTTTTGTTTATGTTGAATTTTCTGATATATACTTTTTATTGCTGCTTTTTAATAGTTTTTGCAATAAAAACATATTTTTCTTGTTTGCCTCTAGGGGGATTGATGGTGTTATAATGTTATTGGGATTTGATAAAGTTTACGAAAGTACAGCTACTGTATAAATTTGATATAAAGACTGGATGCAATCGTGCTTTTTTGGACTTGGACGTGTTTGTGATAAAGTCGAATCGCAAAAAAATGTTTGGTTCCCGTCATTTCTACTTTAAAAAGTGGGAGTCGTTCGGCCGGTCAGTCGAAAATATTTTTCTGTTAAGAAGCAGCTATACGTCTTGTTGAAAGGGAATTCGTGTGGACTGATCCGAATTTTAAAATTGAGAAACCGTGGATAAACTGGTGTTTTCGGTTTACTCTCCATTAGCATGCGGCTCTCTAACTCTACTTCGATTTGAAAACTTTTAAACACAGAGCGTGCAGAGGTCGACAGTGGAAATCCAGCAAAGCAGCGGAAAAGCTTTCCGACTCTCCATCTCTACCTGCTGACCGTAAATCAGATGACGGGAACCAAATGATGACATCACATCTCCTATTATTTGACTTGCAAAATTATGACAAATGGTCTTTGGAATTTGATCATTTATGATTATATTAATATTAATATATACAGTTCTTGTTGAAATTGATCAAACTATTTTTCACGCAGTTCCGGACGCAGATTGTGTTTTTCTAACCTTTTTAACCTTGGCACACATTTTGACTGAATGATGGAATGGAATGAATGGCGATAACAGTTTATAGATATCTCTTATCAGACTTGCCGAAAGCGGGCTGCCGTCAAGTTACACAACATGCACACTCTCGCCACAACTTGCACAGCCATAACAAACAGATCAATCTGGTCTTCATTTAACATTGTTTTAAAGTTTAAAAAACAAGAAGGCACAGAAGAGAGGACTCCCAGTTGAAATTAATTCCTACACCGCTACCCTGTTGACTTTATTTATTATGGTTGTGTGTTTATTCCGCCAAGGCGGTAAATCAATCGCCCAAATTCATAGACCAATCAAAAGCGAGTTTAAAGCAAAACGGGGGAAAAATGAGCTTCCCCGCATAGTTATGAATTTTAAGTTTTGCTTTCGATTATCATTTGCGACCAGCAAAGTCTTCAAGATGGTTGTGTGCATGTTGTGTAACTTGACGGTTACTAAACTACAAAATTTATTTACCCAGACTGGAGGGGCCATCCATATAGTATATACGTACACAGTGAAGGGGGGAGAGGGGGTTCAGCAAAAGCGTACATCTATTGTTTAAACAAAGTCATTTCTATTGTTCTCTGCGTACAAGGGGGGAGGGGTGTCAAATATTTGGAAAATCTTTGCGTACGTACTATATGGACAATGCTAAAGAGAAGTATACTTTGAGCTTCTCGTGGGGGGGGGGGGTTGGAGGAGCTCTCAGGCTTGTTTTACATAATTTTAAATCAAGTTATCAAATGTTTCACATTTTGTACATTATTCAACATATTTAGTCTACTCTGTTTCAGTGCATCTCTTACATCTGTTAACCCACTTATTAAAGCTATCTAGCTAAGCTCTATTGGCTGACCTTCCAGCCTCGGCTGGTACAAAAGTTTCGTTGATATTGACTTTTAAATAAAATTGAGATCCGAATTTCAATCCATTCGAAGTACTGATCAATCAAGTATATACGTAATAAGACGCAGTTCTTATGGTCAGGTTTTGTCCATCTGACATTGTCGACAAAGATAATGTGGAAAGACCATGTCAAAGTGGATCTATCTGAAAAGCAAATGCATCCAAAGTTTCGGATTACTGTCCTTACACCGACGTTTTGTAAGGAGATTTCCTATCAAATCTGGACGTTCTTTTGATGCTCTCATTTTACAATTTCGAATTTTCAAATCACGCCATTTCTCCATCGAAACTCCTTATCTGGAAAAAACACGTATACTCAATCTAGCGAATTTAATATCATCTAATTGATCTTTTAATTTTTCTTAGCATTTTGGGCTGACCTTCCAGCGCAGCTGGTTTGTTAAATTATTTTTCCGAATGGTTCGGATTGCGACGTCGCAATTTCGACTTTGTAACGTCACTTTTGGACTTTGTAACGTCACTTTTGGACTTTGTAACGTCACTTTTCGACTTTGTAACGTCACTTTTCGACTTTGTAACGTCACTTTTCGACTTTGAAACGTCACTTTTCGACTTTGTAACGTCACTTTTACTAAATAAAAGTCAACTAATACGAGTTTTTTTGTGCCTTTATATTTTAGACGTGGGTCTTTTTCTAATTGTAGTTACATCATAATTTACACCCCTGTCTCACAGCCCCGGTGAAACCTTTTCCTATGATGCAGCTTCTGGTCAAACCAAATTGTGTGTCCATTCATACTCAAAATCTCCAACTCATGCTAGTGGAAGTTTATAAGAGCGTCAAAAATATTGGAAATAAATTGGACTTGAACCATTTTGAAATCATCCAGCGTGATACTGAGAACGAGGATGAGGATGTGGATTCCCCACATGCTCCAAAATTCCGAAGACTCGCCGCTCAAATTAAACTTCCTCTACCAAAAAAATTCAGTTTGCTTGAACTCCTTCAATTATCGGACAGGACAGGCTTGGAATAGACTGCCAAATGAGATTAAAACATCAGACTTAGTAGTTTACTTAAAACCAAAATTTTGAAAGCAAAAATATTGTTCTTGCAAACTGTGTTTAATATCAAATTTTAATAATTTTAATATTTTAATTTGATAATATTATTTGATAATATTATACTATTCAGTAAATATTAAATTGTCATGTTGGTTTTAATTAGTCTTTTTGTACTATATTATGTTTCGTACCAACGATAAATAAAGAATAAATAAATACAGCGGGGATGAAAGTTTCGATTGAAATGTCAATGGGGATAAAAATTATATTGTTCCAAGGTTAAAAAATTTCCAGTGTGATGGTTTCGAAGTGCAATTTCTAAACAATGAATATCGAATGAGGATGAAATCAAAGTCAATTTCTCAGTGGAGCTAGAATTCTAGGGTATTTTTCCCACCGGGGACGAAGTTTTTGCCAAATTTCATATGTGAATGGGGGCCCATCGGGTATGTGACACAGGGGTGTTAATTTGGCAAAGATTTACAAAACTAATATTATGAAGCTATTAAAATATACGAATACCTGAAAGTGAACAAATTTTGGCACTAACAAATTACAATAGAACCTCCAATTAGCCTACACTCTAAAAGGCAGACACCTCTAATTAGCGGACAAAATATTTTTCCCCGGCCGTTTCCTAGTCAAATCCTTATAAAAAAGTCTCCAAAAGGCGGACACTCAATTAGCGGACACCTCCATTTAGCGGACAAAAATTTTTTGCACGGAATGGTCAAAAACCTGTTTTTTTCCCTTTTATTAGCGGACACCGAGGAAAACATAATTTCAGACATTAAGATACAAGTGATAAGTGATTTAAACCATTTATTTCAAGCATTTTTTGTTTTTTTTTCTCCAAATTTTGTTTGCAAAGATTCAGTTTTTCCTTTACCCAGTTGACAAGCTTTCCTGGGCCAGTAAAATAGTAAATGATTGGCTCTTCAAGTCCATAGCCTATGGAAGCCCAAATGCACAAAAATATCGCAAACTAGGTTTGCGCCTCGTAAACAAAACGGAAATTAGGGATATGCCTAAAACCATAATTTCATGTTTGCAACCCCCTAGTACGGTTTAATTTCGAAATTTGAGCCTGAAACTCAAAACCCTCCAAAAACTCCAAACAAAAGAAAAGCTTCAATATTGCAATTATAACTTTTTCTCTCTAAAAAATAATTCTTGGAAAAAAATGTGCGTGGATTTGTGTGCTAAAGATCTTTCATTTGAGTTTATTGTGTTTTGAGAGTTTGTTGTTGCTTGATAAATTGTACAGTCGTTTATACAAACTAAATCCCGTAAAAATAATCGTATTATCATTTAACGCCTGTACTAATGAATTACACGCATTATAAACGACTCCAGTCTATAAAAACATAAAAGCAGCGTTAATTTCTGACCGTATCAACTGGATTTAATTTGATTAAGTTCTGTATCAAGGAGAAGAAAATTCTTATTCAATCTTCAATGAAATTGTCACGAATTTATTACTACCTTATCGGCACTTTTCACACCGCCCCTTATTGGCGTTATTTTTGGGCTCGTGGCGGGATCGTGCCGGGCCGGCGTTAAAAGGGACGGCGTAAAAAGGGCCAAGATTTAGTAATTTTAACCTAAAAATGCCGTTTATTTTTTATCATAATTTCTCAATTTAAAGGTTTTTAGGTATGATTCGAAGACGAAAATTATTATTATTATTATACAGTATACAAGTTCACAGGCCCGAGGTGGGCCTCTACGAACCGGTTTGATTACAATTCTAATTTGTTAAATATCTAAGTTTGTGTCTTTTCCACGCTTCATTAAGGTTTTGTTTAAACAAGTGAATGGAGGTTGACTCGACGACAAATCGTGGCAATGCATTCCATGTAGGGATTGTTCTATAGTAGAATGACTTTGTTTGCGCTCCTCAAAGACCATCAGCAGCAAAGTTTGGAACGAATTCGTGATCGTGAAATCTGGCTGGACGAGTTCTTTTAACTAGCTTGTCCCGAGTTGTTTTTGTATCAAAAAAATGGATATGCTTATACATTTGGACCATATCGCAGAAAAGTCTTCTAAACTCAAGAGATGGAAGCTTGAGTCTTTGTAAACGCTCCTCATAGTGGAGATAACGATACTGCGGAATCAGTCTTGTTGCCCGTCTTTGGACCCCTTCAATCAGATTAACGCTGCGGCGTAATTTCGGCTGCCATACTGATTGTGCATATTCTAGATGCGGTCTGACAAAGGTCGTATACAATGTGCAAAATGCTGAAGGACTCAGGTCACTAAAGCTTCTTTGAATGACTCCTAAGATAGAATTCGCTTTATTGACTTGTCTAGAGATATGTTCCTCAAAAGATAATTCAGAGTCAATCAAGATGCCTAAGTCTTTTTTTTCAAAAACATGTTCAAGTTCGTTACCTCCAAGTTGGTATCTGTGTGCATGCTTAATATTAGCAAATTTACCTATAGTCAATACATGGCATTTGTCAGGATGAAACTTTAGTAACCAATCTCGGGACCACTTTTCCAATTCACAGATATCTTTTTGAACAACTAGAGAGTCTCTAATGGAATTGATTATTTTCACTATCTTCGTATCGTCGGAAAAGAGAAAAGCATCGGAGACTACCTTTTCTGGCAAATCGTTTATGTAGATAACAAAGATCCATTGTTTTACTCCATATTTAAAACTTCAGTAAAATATTTATAATATATTAAAAAACCAGTGATTTTCGATGGAATTTTCAACAGTTTACTACTGAAAAATGACATTTTAATGTAAATTTTAGTCATTATTTACTAATTTTAAGCATAAGTAGCCATTTTTACAAATTTTGGCGTTATTAACCAATGAAGTATAAGCCCGAAGGGCTAGAAGTCAATCTCCTTGGTAGGATTTGAAGCCAACAAATCCTACCAAAGTTGCGCGGCCTTGAGCGGCTCGCCTGGTTTTTACACGAATGACAGATTGAAACAAAAATTTACCGCTTAATTTCGAAAAAAACATCAATCGTAAACAAAGGAATTGCTAGATTCAATGCGGCGCATTCTTAAGGCTTCACTTTTTCTTGTCTGAGAAAGGTTAGAGATTGAGCTCTAGCCCTTCGGGCTTTAAACTCAATGTTATTAACGGCCCTAATTGGCGTAAGCCTAAAATTAGGCTGTGGTGTTATAAGGGCCGATAAGGTAAGTAGTATAGGATGTAAGATTATGTTGATCATGACCGTGATCATAACCACGAAGAAATACGCCATTTCGGAGTTCGCGACGCCATTTTGCAGGCGGAGCAAAAAATGGCCGTGGAGGGGCAGAGGTCGGTGGAGATTCCTTTGTAAACAAAAGAGAATCCCCTTTCTAAAACTATTCTGCAATTTCCTGCAATTTCTTGGTGGATGGAAAATGGAAATAAGAGAAGGCTGTCTTTTTGTATTTGTTCTCTAAATTACCATAAAAGTGTTTAATTACTGCTTTACCATTGTCTTTTTACAGTATTATGTACTGGTTAGTTAGGCAGGTATAACCTTCTTTTCTGTGTGTGGTCATTATACCTTGCTTTGATTGTTAGAAGTTTTTTGTTGGTTTTGGTAGCTCTACTAGCTATCTCAGATGTATTTTTTATACCTTTTGCTCTATTGGAATATACACTAGTAGATATACTCTAAGGCGCTGTGGTATAGTGTTCATTGATCTTGGTTGCTTCGAGTCTTTGCATCGCCCGGGTCAACCCATGTCATGTGAGGGGGATTGGGTAGTTAGTTCAAGGTGCTGACTGGGTGCTAATTGAAAGCGTCTATAGTTGCGAAAATGGGCCTCAAAGCCTCCTGCGACTCAACCAAATAGAAATAGAAATAGTGGTTAAAAGGTTTTAGAAGAATTTGGTGCTAGGGATGGGGATCCTTTTTTCTAATAACAAAAATCCAACAATTACAAGTGTGGTTGTGAATTATGCCCATATGTCAAGCATGTTTTATCAGGATGGTTTCACATTTTCCTTTTACTTATTTTAGAAAAAAAAAAAAAAAGACAGAATGAATGAATTTAGCAGAATTACCAAGAAGCATGGTATAGAGAGAAAGCAAGCTGTTATCTATTTGGCCTTGTTGATGGTTGATGTTATCTGGTTTGTAGTAACAAAAGAGGAAGTGCTTTTAATGGCAGACAAATTACTCTCAAAGGAAATTTGAATATTGGATGTATATTTTTCTTTTGATAGAATTATGCTACAAGTGGCAACACAGACAAATTTTGTAGGACACATTTTTGTTGGAATACTCCTGATTTTGAACCTGTCCGTCAAAGTTCAACCGATGGGTTCATGATGATATGATTGGATGCTGTTATATACAATGTACAATGCTTGGGCAATTTTTTAATATAAACTAAATCTTAGACTGTGTTGTGTATAATCATCAAGATTTCGTGAATGGGCTATCCGTTGAAAAAACCATATTTTATAGACAGTCAACGGTGTAAAATTATGAATAATGTACCTGAATGTACGGATGAATTTGCTCTCACCACAGCTGCTTAAAGACTTTATAAAAGTTAAAACAAATGATAGTGTTTTTTTTTCTTACAAAAATTTACTTCTGAATATACTCAAACTTATTCCTTCCTTTTAGTTGAATTTCAAATATATCATCAAATTACTACTACAGCCATTGTTCTCTTAATTAATAGATCTTATTTTTTATATTTTTTAATGAGCTAATGGCAGTATTTAGCTAGAGATATTTTTGTTAGCCACAAATTCATGTTGAATATATAAAACTCTGTCCATCTAACAAAACAATAACAAACTGGTGTATAATTAGCAAAAGTACACACTTTTATTACACCATTATTTATCATTGCTTTGATGCATGGGAATTTCCAATGGAAAATACCTAAAAAAAAAAGAATCAGAACAATTCTTTAGGAGACTCATTTTGTTTGATTCCTGTTTTCTTTGATATGATTATATAGAGAGACCCCAGTCACAGCATTGTTTTTAGATGTGAACAATCAGGCAATGAAAAATAATAGAGGACTCTTGGTAAGCTAAAGAAGAGAAATATTTAGGTTTTGTGTAGAACATCCGTGATAGATTTAGTTCTAAGTGGAAAATTATATCTTGACTGTTTGAGGATGAGTTTTAATCGAATTTTTAAAGGTTTGTTTACTTTTTTGTGTAGACACGACGAGGGAGTGCTGGAGGAATCACCCCAAGGGGCTTGTTTTGCTCTATCTCAGTCGGGTACAACTCGATAATAGTCCGAGATCGTACCTTACGGCTTTCCGAAATGATTCTCTGGTTGAGGCCGACTGCACCCCCGCCATTAGATTTGCTCCGCTTACAAAATGGCGTCGTGAACTCCGAAATGGCGTATTACGATTTTTATAAGGTATTAAAGCGTTATTTACGACTCTAATTAATTGAATGCAAGGCTCCCTTGAGAGACAACAATAGACGATTTATGTCTTTTCATTCATTCGTTTTTTGTAATGGTAATTTTCATGGTAATTTCCTTTTTATTTGGTCATTTACTGTTTCTATAGAATTCCTCAGGGAGCAAACGATAATAGTGCACGATTTATGAATGTCCTTTATTATTTCTTAAAAAAACGTGATATATTTCGAAAGAGCGTTTGTATCAAGATTTGAACTTATTAAAAAGATTGACAATGAGAAGGATGGTTGATCTAAAAATGTAGTTATATGTTTTCTTTGAGTGGCGATTTTTTTGATTTGTCTTCTTTTCGTACAAACCGTTCAAGATTTCTTGTCGAAAATTTCTTGATGAAAATATGTATTGATGTTTGACGACTTTACAATAATATCTCGGTAAAACTTAGCCTGAATTTCGTGGATATAATTTGTCCAACTTTAATGAGTAGATCATATAATCCAAAAGATAGGTACAAAATCAAAGGTTATAGAATGGTATGGCATTCAGTTAGCCTGGGAATCCAATCGTTAAACTTTGTTCACAGTCTAGTTTATGATATTTTTGCTATAATCTTAAAACTTTGTGAGGTGAGATATTTTTGTTTTTTTTTAAGATTTTGAGCTCGGATTCCCAGGCTAAGCATTCAGTGTACAACAAAAAACAAAATTTGAATTATAGTACTTCAAGTTTCATCTTTTTGATGGGCTTCCGTTCATGTCATCATTATGTCATCTCCCTTTGTCAAGTGTGCTCAAAGAAGCATACTATTTCTAATCAAAATGATGAAAAATTGTTAATTATGGAAAAAGGGACTTTTTTTGAATCTCAAAATTGTTAGCAATAATTTTACACAAATAGCAATTAAGAAGGGCCTTGGTCACGTGGATATAAATATCATCCAAAAGAAAAACGGTTGCCTCTTCTTTTCTATGATGAGGTTTTCTCTGAGAAAAGTGAAATAATTTAGGTGATTCGGAAAGTGTCTTCTATTGGTTGTGATGTTTATAACTTTGCTAGTCTTTTAAACGATAATGCCAGTGAAAATGCATACATAATGTCCGAAAATCATATCATTTCGGACATTCTGAATATTTTGTTAATGGATTCTTTGAAATTTTGTGCATACCAATGCACTTTTTAAAAAGCTCATATTTTCTTAAAACTTTTCGATAAATTCCAACGCTCTGACAAATTTATGACTCAACAGATTCGCCAAATTCTGGAGCCGCTCACTACGCTGCCGTGCGCAGCTTGTAGGGAAAAAAACTACTTTCGCTTTCGTTTTTAGGTAAACAGGAAAGTTTTTAAGCGTCATTCGCAGATATTTGATAAGAAAACAGTGAGACTCTCCCTTCTTTTTCAACAAAACAACAAAGAAATAGGAAAAACAGGTTGGATTTATGTTGAAACTTTTATTGGATTTCAAGACAAAGAATTTTTGTTTGAAATTGTATGACTTTTTTATTTCTAATTCCAATATATTTCCTTTGTTTACAGGCTCCATCGCCAGAATTTCTTACCGAAAAGGTTCACACTTAAACATCCAAAAGAAAACCACCATCCAACCGAACTTTTTGACTTGAATTAATGATATGTTAATAAATGCTGCCTATGAGCTCTTAACTAATATAACCTAAAGACACATGGAGTGAAAGTAAGAAATCAAAGATGGTAAAAAATTACAAACTCGTATAAAGGTTGTACAGCAAATGTGGTATTCAATTTAATTTTGAATGTTGGCTAAGAATATTCAGCCGTCCAAAAACTTATACTATATGGATGCAAATAATCTGTATGGATGAGCAATGTTACTTTCAGAGAAAGAAATTTTTCAGTAGGATCTCTCAAGCCTATTAACCACTTGTGGTTTTTTCTCTGACTGGGTGATAATTATCAATCAATTAGAAAATTAACACCTATAAGTAACGGCTTAAACTTAAAATCCATGACATCTTTCGCGGGACTCAAGTGGCAACTTCGTAAGTAGATAGGATATTGGGAGTTTTTTGAGAGGGACCCGGAAATTAGACTTTGCGAAACCGGCGAGCAAGAAGTAAAATATATATACTCTAAAAAGTCCTGAACTCAAATACACAATGAGATCTCAAAACCTCAAGTTCGTAACTCAAAGACAAATCTAACGAAGGAATCAGAAATAGTGGCCTTACCTCTCTGGATGTGAATGGGACCAGCATGCCGACACCTCCAGACAGTGTTGTGTAGACCAAGGACTCTGAACCACCAGGAATCAGAACGGCTTTTTGTAACGATAACAATGTTTCACCAATGTGATACACGCTAACTGTGTCCATCTAAGTAGGGAAAAATTAAAAAAGACACGTTATTTTTTTGTGAATATCTATAATTT
Organism: Clytia hemisphaerica; assembly: GCF_902728285.1. Taxonomy (NCBI): domain Eukaryota; kingdom Metazoa; phylum Cnidaria; class Hydrozoa; order Leptothecata; family Clytiidae; genus Clytia; species Clytia hemisphaerica. Next base: position 551,556 of record NW_027103564.1, on the reverse strand, counting down.
TTGAAGCCTTCGGGTGTTCATAACTTTTTGCTCCGGCCTAGGAGCCTTTAATTCTCTCTTCCGACAAGAAGGAGGGTCAAGACATTTTTTGTCTGTTTATCTAATCCGATGATCTATTCCGATTTAACAAAAACGGATCACTGATTCCGATAATACTGTGATTTGATTGGCCGAAAATATTAGAAAAAGATGGCTATCGAAAGGTCGTGGACTGGTGAGCTGTGAATACTGACAAATCTCAGTGAAAAATTGATCATTTTCATCCTTATTCATGATGTTTTGAACATGATTTATAAGAGGTTTGATGTTGCGTTGTACGTTGTACTGCTATTGTATACTGAATTCAAATACGTGTGTTTCTCATGATTTTATGCTGTAAAAATGATCTATTGTGGACTTTTGGTCATCTAATTGGTGGTTGTCCCTTTTGGATTTTCAAACTTGACAATGAAACTTTCAAACACACAGCCATTGATACACAGTATTTTTTGTGGTGTTATGTATGGCTGAAAATGATCCTGTTTTGGACTTTGTTATTGTTGTAATTTCATCGCGGCTGGCGACCGTTCCTTTTGATTTTTCAAACCCGACACAGATTTTTTACAAACACATCACTATGAAAATTCAGTAAAGGATACTAAAACACAATTCCTGTGTAAATTTGAACAAGATCAGAGAAATTTTCACAGTATTATGGCTGAAAATGATCGTTTTGGACTTTGTCGTAATTTCGTCGCGGCTGGCGACCATTCCTTTTGATTTTTCAAACCCGACACAGATATTTTACAAACATATCACTATGAGAATTCGGTAAAGGATACTAAAACACAATTCCTGTGTAAGTTTGAACAAGATTGGAGAAATTTTCACAGTATTATGGCTGAAAATGATCGTTTTTGGACTTTGTCGTAATTTCATCGAGGCTGTGGCGACCGTTCCTTTTGATTTTTCAAACCCGACAAAGATTTTTTACAAACATATCACTATGAGAATTCAGTAAAGGATACTAAAACACAATTCCTGTGTAAGTTTGAACAAGATCGGAGAAATTTTCACTGTATTATGGCTGAAAATGATTGTTTTTTAACTCTGTATCGTACCGTCAACTGCTCCAACTTGGGATGAGTGTACGCAACATGGAACTTGTTGATATCTGGTCTGTATTTTCACTTACTGTAAAATCGAAAGAGAAATCGGGTATTTTTTAATACGCGGTTCATTAAACTCAAATCTAATGATTTTTGAGGTTTGGTGAAATGCTGGTGGAATGGCCGTCCCATGTTGCGTAAGATAGTCCCAAGTTGGAGCAGTTGAGGGTAATTTCATCGCGGCTGGCGACCGTTCCTTTTGATTTTTCAAACCCAACACAGATATTTTACAAACATATCACTATGAGAATTCAATAAAGGATACTAAAACACAATTCCTGTAATTTCATCGCGGCTGGCGACCGTTCCTTTGATTTTTCAAACCCGACACAGATTTTTTACAAACATATCACTATGGGAATTCAGTAAAGGATAATAAAACACAATTCCTGTGTAAATTTGATTTTCACAGTGTTATAACCGGAAATGATATTTTTTGGACTTTGTCGTAATTTCATTGGCTGGGGTGACCGTTCCTTTTGAAGATTTTTCAAACCCAAAACAGCCCAAAACAGGTTTTTTTCCAAGTATACTACTATTTATTACATACACACTATTGTACCATTTTAATTGGTTTATCCTACTCTCCCCCAAGTATTATCCCAACAGAAAAAATAATGCTTAGCTAAAAGCCCGTGGCCTCTAATTTAGGCTATTTTTCTCCCCGAAATTTTATCTGGACAATCAAATCAAGAACTTGGAAATATTGACTTCTAAATGTTTATCTCCTTTAGCTCCAATTTTGAACTTTTTAGTCGAGGTTGAGTGGGCGGGGGGTGGGGTTGGTTCTTTAGGCAAGAAAGTGCATATGTAATCACTTAGAAGAGCTAAACTACCAGCTGGTTTATTTATTCGTTAAGATTATTTCTCATACTCGCTCTGCAATAGAATTATTACTTTGCTTTCTGATCTGTTCTGATTAGCAGTTTGTGGGCAACGTTCTAACACAACTAACTCAACAAGCTCATCTTTCACATCTTTTAATCTCTTAAGCCGGAGCTTCCAGCGCAGCTGGTTTATTGAGTTTCAAGCCTAAAAATGTTCTTAAAATGTTCTTAATTTCACCGTCTTCTGAGTATTTTTGTTCGATTTCCTGAGGAATTGGGTGTTTTAGAGCCTAGGAAACCTTAAAAAGTTCTTAGCCTTTTTGCCACCGAAGCTTTATGTTCTTTTATAAAGAAAAACGTGTATGTCTTATATTAAAGACTGTGGGCTTGTCAATTATCAGAAAAAATCCAACCCTCTATACGACGATTGGAGAAAATTCCATATAATTCTCATCTTAACTAGTCTAGCAAGCTAGACAACTAATTGATGGCGGGAACAATTTTAGTTTATACAAACTAAATCCCGTAACAACAATCGTATTATCATAATAACGCCTATACTACTGCATTACACGCATTATAAACGACTCCAGTCTATTAACTAAGGTTAAAGGCTTACTTTTTGTGAAGCACCATTCAAGACACCACGATCCCATAACGCCTTCACGCCCGTTGGGTCTTCCTCTACGTCATCTTTGACGTCAGTCGGTAACCTCTGGAAAAATACGTTGCCAAATTTATCCGCTCCTAAGGTATGAATACAATAGATTACATTTAAAATGAGATGAATAAATTTGAATCAGAAAGGATCGAAAGTTTTTTAATTTGGATCTCTGAAAATAAATTAATAGAATCAAAGTGACGGTCAAGACGGGAAGACACCACAACTATTCGGTGGGATATGAAAACAAGCAATGGAAACAAATCTTGAGGGAAAAGGTTCCCAAAAAAGCTTGCTAAAGTGTAAATTTATCTTTACAGACTGAAATACCTGCTACAGTATCATAATCCAGTATACATCCACACGTCAAAAATCTCGGGTGCGTGTCGTCAGCAAACAACACCAATTGGTTATCATTTTTCTTGTATTTCAAACAGTGAAAGGATTCCTGAATATCATTGGCAACAATACGGTACCCCGTCGTCTCGATGCCCGTAATGAAGGTCGCAATTTTCTTATTTTCGCATTTCCGCAACAATTTCTTCTTTCCTATATCGTAAATACGTAGTATACGGCCCACTCCGGCTAGTAGCCTACCCTGGAAACCAGCCAATGCTCCGGGTACGTCATCTACCGGTGTCTTGTGTAGGAACTCTAGGTAGACGCGACCACGGTCGTTTTGATGAATCCGGTATGTGTGAATGGATGCGGTTAGGCAAGTATGCGGATTGAGGGTCATCTTGAATGCACAACCGACTATGAGGAAACGTTCTCCTGGGCGACTGGCAAATTCAGCAACACAGATCCTGAAAGCAGAGAGAAGAAAAAAATTACTAAATTGTTATCAACTTTACACGTTGTAAAGTAAAGAGGTTTTATTGATCCAAACTATGACAATAACATCAAATGTAACGCTATGGCTCTGTTGTGAAGCGAGAACAGTGTTAACGGTGTCTGGTAAGAGCTTTAATTTCCCAATCCTAGAATAGGGAATTATCACGGGAAAGTCGTCCGCGGGATCATCCTTTCAATATTAGTATATTATAACTTGCGTGAGATGAGATCTTAGTCGGTCTATTTGTAATAAAAATGTACAACAAAAATGGGCCGAAGATCAATTTAATTTTTGTCACATATAATATGAATTATAAGAATTAAACATACGAAAAAGCAGCTTCGTCTTGGTCCAATTCCACTTCGTAATGCGTTTCCCCGCGTATCGGGTCGATCACTCGTATAATTGACGCCCATTTCGAAACGCCAGCTTTTGGGGCGCCAAATTGTGCCTCTACCATGTCCGTGTTCAAGAAACTGGCGGCTACTTTAGATTCGGCTGCTCTTGCTTCAGAATCATTACCGCAAGCTTCTACCATTTCCTAAGGTAATGATGAAAATTTTTTAGTAAAATTTATAAAACTTTCACCATAAAGCTTGATACTTCTTGGACCTATCTTCAATTTAAATCTTGGATATTGTTATCATAGTATTAATGTTTTTCGTGTGAAAATCAAAGATTTTATAAAGAAAGATTTCACGATCAAGTTTAGAAATGGCAATTTCCGGTATATTTTTGACACTTGCGAACAGAGAATCGGACTTTATCATTCTTATTAGCATTGCTAGTATCTTTGGGCAATAAGTCAGATAAAATTATCGAAAAAATCTCAAGAAAATCCCCTAAAACCCGTCATAATCCATGAATTTTTGGTGGGAAATTTTTTTTTATTGAAAATCGGACTTCGTCAAATCTTTGTATTACCAGCTAATTCGATCTGACATAATTCATTCAATTCAATTCAAGGGTCTTTCATATAAACGAACCATTGTCAAGGAGGAGTAGTTAATGCAAAAACATACCTCTGCAATCTTTTGTTTTCGATCTGATTTGAAAAGTGAAGTCATTGCATTGTGGTCAGTTTCGATCATGATGATGGAGCCAGTCTGGTGATCGATGGTGAATTTTCTTGGTGTGTATCGTAATGGTGTTGTTACTTGATTGAACACAGCTCCCAACTTCTCTAGTGCTAAAATCCTATTGATATGAAAGTAGTAGTAGTAAGTAAGTCTTGTGACTTAGCCGGAAGCAACCCGAAGACTCCTCTTTCGATAGCTATCTATTTAACCTCGATCCTTCACTTAATGGATGAGCATGCCCAACTTCTCTAGTGCTAAAATCCTATTGAGATTAACGAATACACAAATAAAATTAAACTATGGTTTGCAGGAACAGGTCAAATGCTAGTTAGTCAAAATAAGCCTTATCTAAATTACAGGATGATGATTGACTTCTCCTAAACGAGCATATCAGTTTCTTATTGAAGGGTTCTTGAAGTCTTCTAAGCGGATATGACTGCTCAAGCGCAAGCTTTTAATACAATATTATGATAGTGATGTTATTGAACAATTATAAACAGTTTTTCAAAAGGCGGCGAGATTAAAATGTCACGACAAAAAACACCTTCCACGCACAGCAAAGCTTACCTTAAAGTGTTACCAGAAATGGCAACAATACCTTCTGGACATTGCTCAGATGCGAAACTTGAAGCATATTCCAACGATTCGTACGATAAAGGTGTAAGATGGAAACGTGATTGGTATGTGTAACTCAACCATGTACGACTTGACATCGCAAGGACCTAAAGTAAAAAATCAGAATACAATTCAGTGCAAGCTAAGTTACGCGGAGCAGTCTAACAGCTAACAAAATTAGGGAGAGAATATTTTGATTTAAAAGCGTATTCACTCAAAGAATAATTGTGCAAAGTTTCAGGCAAATCCGACCATTTTTAAAGACAAGGCAGATAGACGGACAGACATTCTCAGATTCTAGCTTAACTGAATTTAAGGACTATCTTACCGAGTGAGAGCCATACGTTTTGACATCAAAAAGCTTGACTGGCTTCGATCCCAAATATCTGGAGTAAAAAAAAAAACATTCCAAAGGTTTATCAATTAAAAAATTAAAACCAAACATTTAGTAATCAAACAAAGATGGAATTTATTATCAAACAAAGATCGAAATCATTATCATTAGCAATTAATTTTCAGTTGGTATAACGATAGTTCTAAATAGTTGTAACATTTTTATGAAAAGCTATGAAAAGAAAGGTATCATTGACAAACTTCAAATATTTAAAACGTACAAAATTGTGCTTTTTAGAAAAAACTGAATTCACTTCTTAAGATAAGTAGTGTTTACAAAATGTATACCTGATACGCGTATCTGACAGGTCACCGGTAACGTTATCCAACACAGTACGTAACAACACTCCGTTCTACGTAAGGAAAGAGACATAAATTTATTTAAAAAATAAAAAAAACCAAGGATTGGTCATTAATTATAAAGAAACAAAACAAATGTGTATCGAAGATCTGAGTCTGTAAGCGAAGTACTAAACTTAGCAAGAATTTCGCATTGTTAATCGTGTTGCACTGTTAGTGTTTTGGTACAACATTTATTATGATACTATCAAATAGTCGAAGAGAATAAATTATAAAAGTATAGATTCATTAGTTTCAGTGGCAGGTTGTCACAAATAAGTCAATCTACTTGGAATTACGTAAATGATACACGTTTTTTTATAAGAACAAACAAATATGTCTTCAATGGCCAAAATATTAAAAACAAGTTGGACATTTTAAGGCTTCCCAGATTTTAAAACACCCAACTTTTTAAAAACTTCCGCACGAAAATTCTCATAAAGTTGTGAAATTAAGAACGCTTCATTAACATTTTTAGGTTTAAAACTCAAAACGTTATAAAGGACATGTCAAAGCTTCAAAAGTTTTAGATGTTTTTGTAAAAAGAGGAGCTTATGGAGCTTTAGGGAGCTATGATGAAACGAATTAAAGCCTGCATAGATTATCAACAACACTTACAGCCAGTCCTATACTAAGGAAGAGACCACCGGTAGTAGCCTGTTCGCCATGTTCAGTAGCCCCACTTCCACCCATCTCAATGATGCAGAGTGATTCGCCTGGCGCAGGTAGAGCTTGCATACTTAACGGCTCCAAACAATCCTGAATAAATGAAAGGTCAAGGGTTATGAGTGAGATACACGGCTAAATCCTGTGAACTGGAAAATATCTTTAGAGCTATATGTATTGATGTACTGAATAGACTGGAGTAGTTTATGATCCGTGTTATACAGTAATATGGGTGTTATATGATAGTACGTTAATTGGTATGGAACCACAATTTTTCACAATTTGTTTCTACTGACTGAATCATTTGTCTAGCATTCTAGATTATATGCTGAATACAGCTGACGCTCTCTAATTCGATATGCAGTTACTCGATGAGCTCCCGTTTTCGGTGAAAACTCGATTACCTTTTATCAACTGTAATTTCACTTGTATGCCAAAAATTAATTAACTCAAAAAAGATAGCCTCATACATTGCTTTGTCTGATTTCAGATCATTTTCAACTGAAACACGCAAAACTGTGTTATGCATGCATCACAGACGAGTCAGATTTGCGCAGTGTTTTTAATCAGTGGCTGTCTTTATTAAGCAAATTCTTTAGGATATTTACACAGACCGACTACAAATCATGGACGACGAAATAAGAAAACTACTTACGTTCGGATCTAATGAAATAATACGAACAGTATTATCTCCCAGACCGACAGCCAAGAACCTAGACCTCTGTTCACTGGCGGGGACGGGACCAAGGGCCATACATACGACCTCAGCACTCATCTCTTTTCGTTCCGTGTATTCATTAAGTTGGCCCGATTGGTCTAATTCAAAGTAAACGAGCTCATTGCCGGATAAAGCGATGACGATTTGACGTTCGTTGACGGCACATTGGATGATGCTCTTTTTGCCGGGCGTTTTCCATTCGTTGATACGTCTGTCAGACCGGATGTGACGGATACCGTCTGGGTAAATCTGAAGAAAGACGGTGAGCAAAACAAAGATTTATTATGGAGAGCGTAAAGTCTACGCCTAGGTGGAAAAAGTATAAAATTTATAAATATAATAAAAATCGGAATCTAAAAAAACACATTTAAAATTATTTCAAATGATTTATTAATTCTAGTTCTACAAAAAATTAGGGTATCAAAATACCACCTCTTTACTTCTCCATCCTTTACAGGGATCAAACCTTTTGTTTAAAATCAAAAGAAAAAAATATTTTGCAGATGCTCTTAAATTCACCTTATTCGAGAAGAAGAGTCTATGAAAGCAGCGCTTCCCTTACCTGTAACAGAGCGTCTTCGCCGAGTAAAGAACAGGAGAGCGTTGGTGTGGTGCCGAGAAAACCACTATCTGTTACTTCCTCAACAGTTTCTCCGATGCTCAACACAAGAGTGGCGTTCACGAAGGACACAACGATGTACGAATCTTGTTCGTCTGGAAGAGAGAAAATAGAAATGATTTAAATTAAGATATGTCCGAAAATTTGGTTATAGAGAGAGAGCGTCGATATTTTAAGTGGATAGCTAGAACTTTCAGTAAGTCTTTTGATCGTTTTCACGGAGTTTCGGCCACCCGGATCGGCTTTCTATAAACTGAAAGGAGCGAAGTGATTGGAAGGAGCGGGTGATCGAACGGAGAATAAATACTCAGCCATCGAAAAAATAACATTACCCTAATCAGCTCTATTAATTAATTGAGACAAACGAAAGAATCCTTGTGCATTGTTATAAATAATTCTTTATGTGAATCAAGGTATGGATAAGTTTTTATTATTCTATTGCAGGGAATTGTGTGTGAAAATGTTGTTGTTAAAGATAACCTCATACATTGCTTTGTCTGATTTCAGATCATTTTCAACTGAAACACGCAAGACTGTGTTATGCATGCATCACAGATGAGTCAGATTTGCGCAGTGTTTTTAATCAGTGGCTGTCTTTTGGAAATAAATTCGAAAGAATATTTACTGATTGCCAACATCAGAAATCCGGATTTTAAATAATGAATCATAAGGTTTATTCGGTATTTCAAGCTTTGGTAAAAAATATTATTTCGACTTTCGTAGAAGAAAGCCTAAAATATTGACTTTTTCACCGGCCAAGACAACTTGCGAGGCTAAATAGTTGATCTTTGATCCGATCTAATCACTTTCATTTATAACTACATACCTGTGACGTTTCGTTTGACGGTCCACACACTTGTTGGATTGCCAGGAAGTTCAGATACAGCCATCTCGGAAACCTAAAGAATAAAGCAAAAGGGTAGAGAATTATAACATAAGAGAGGTTGCACTGTCTAAACAAACCACGGGGAATCTGGGAGGTATATCTATAATTATGGATGAATTTAAAGGAATTTAAAATTGCCCATTATCTACACAATTCAACTGAAATTTTTAATGTATTTTTAGTGTCTCTGCATTTTTACTATTGTTTTACTGGTTAAATTCGGGAACAGAGGACTCAATGAGTTTCCCAAGACCAGCCCGGGGATCAGTCATTTATTTATAGAGACATATTTGTCAAATTTCAACAAATCAATTTTGAGTGTCACTATACCAAAGGAGATTATACAAACCTCCAAACCGTGACGTAATACCCTCAACGAAGATCTTGGACCTCTACCACATGCAGCATACAATTGAGGTGTGTCTTCGTTAGCAAGATCGGCTACCTAAGAATATGAGAATAATATAGAGAATTCATTCAATAAAGAATTGTTGAAAAGTGAGGGAAAATTGTCTCCAAAACAAAAGACCCTATATTGGATCGGATTGGAAGGAAGTATGTGTGGTAGGGGAAAAGGAGAAAGTTTGGTCTTCGAAGACTAACAATTGGGACTACGCACTGTTTATTTCTGAATGCTATACTACTATTTAATTGGGATTGCAGATCCTACATTTAAATAAAAAAACTTATAATTACCAGCGGTTAAAAAAAAACCTGCCAGCAGATACAAAGTTCAGTGTAGTTGAATACATAGAAAAATAAAGTGATAAAGGTAGATTTAAATATGAACTTACTTTACAATGCATGATGGGTGCCAGACTTTCCATTTCGTCAACACAAACCAAATTTTGTAAATCTCTTGCGTGGAAGAAAAAAGTTTCCCCTTCATCGAGCTCAGTGGCCATCAGTGAAGAGAATTCTGGCTCTTCATCATCGTCCCCAAGATGAGTAATTTGGTACAAAGCGCTGTTGAAATGAGAGAAAAGCAAATATGAACGTATGTTTAAGATTTCATCCAAAGAAAACGCACTTCAACCTTGATGTCATGAGGATATTCCAGAGTTAATCAAAATCTAAAATGTTTTTTTTCTCTGAAAGCGCATCTATAGAGTCATAGTTTGCAACACCCCTTCAACAGTGAAAGGAGCCACCCTCAATTACATTAGGTTAACCTCACCTGGATTTTTTCAAATAAACCCACCTCCCCGTAAATATCAAGATTCTCTATAAACTAATTTCAGTGTGAACCCCTGAGTAGTATAATCTAGAGAGCTTTTATAAAAATTAAGTTGACAAAGAAAAGATGATAAAGAAATACTTATACTGCTGATTTAATAAAATTATTTCAAGTTGATACTTACTGATTGCCAAACTCAGAAGCAGCAAACAAGAAACCCGTTTTCAAGACACACATTGCTGAAGCAACTGGGATAGTATCGAAATATTTGATGCGGATTTCTGTCACCTAGAGTAGGAAAAGATGTATTCGTTGCAAATATCTGTTCACAAAAAATAAATCCACACATATGTGTGTCTAGAATTAAAATTTTAATGTTCTTCTTTGCGACAGTGAAAATGAAAGTAATAATCTTTTTTTAGTGGGAACAAAGCTAAAAAGACACATTTCGATATTCAAAGTTGTTGTAAAATAAAGAAGACAGAGAAAATATTTAGGAAGGTTTGACACAATCAACTATGATCTACTAACCATATCATCATCAGTTTCGAGGGTGACTTTGAAAATATCTCCTTGTTCTGATTGTACCAAAAAGAAAAACATTGACTGAAAAAAAAGAAATTATTTATTATAAACTTAAAGAGACAAAGAGAATAGTAAGCAAACAAGTAACTAATGGAACTAAAGTCTATTTTAAATTGGCTGGCAGTCTTTTTTCAAATCTCAATAACTTCGATAAAATTTGAATTAAGTAGCGATTTTGTGCTCGTTGAAAAGACAAACAGGAGTGGAATATTGTCATAAAGAAGAAGAAAATCAACTTCTTCAATAATCGTGCTATAATCATCATTTTCACACGAGTGATTCTTTGATCTTAGAACATCATTAATGTGAAAAAATCTTTCAAAAAAAATTATTCCATCGAAAGATATAGTCCAAAGTTTATTTATTTATTTATTTATTTATAGAAGTGTATTTCTCAGGTCTATTGACCTCTATGAAACAATCTTACATCTTTACAATTTATAGATCTTATCTTTCCATTCGTTTGTCAATTCTAGTTTGAATTTCCCTACGGACGGTGCATTTACAACATTGGTTGCCAAACTGTTCCAAGTATCAATGCTCCTATAGTAAAGTGAATTCGTTTGGTATCCTCTAATGCCGTCTTCAGCGAAATTCCTCTTTAATTCGAGATTGTGCTTACGTTGAGGTCGATTTCGAAGAACGAGTTTCTGACATAGGGAAGATTTATCATAGACATTAAAATGTTTATATACTTCCACCATGTCCCCGATTTTACGCCGGATCTTGAGGCTGGGTAGGTTCATGACTTGTAAACGTTCTTCATATGAATGGTTTCTATAACCACCGACAAGTCTTGTGGCCCTACGTTGAACACTTTCAATTGCATCAGAGTGTTTGATCAGTCGTGGAGACCAAACAGCTTGCGCGTATTCAAGGTGAGGTCTCACAAATGCAATGAAAAGTGTGCGGAGCATCTCGGGAGAAAGGAAGTCGAAGCTTCTGTTAATCAATCCAACGATCGAGTTAGCCTTCTTGATCTTGGTGTAGATGTGTTCTTCGAAATTCAAATCACTATCAATAATCACTCCAAGATCCTTCTCTTGATCAACATGTTCTAGGACAGAGCCAGCGATCTCATAAGGATGTGCATGTTGAATGTTCCAGAATTTCCCTAGTGTCAACACGTGGCACTTGTCAGGATGGAATTTCAACAACCAGTCACCAGACCACTTTTCCATTGCCTCGATATCGTGCTGAAGTCTAATTGCATCTTCAGCGTTATTTATTTCTTCAACAAGCTTTGTGTCATCGGCAAAGAGAAACATTTCTGAGTTGGTAACTTCAGCTAGATCATTGATGTAAATAACGAAAAGGAGTGGACCTAAGACACTTCCTTGTGGTACACCACTTTGCACCTGGCATTTCTTAGATAACTTTCCATTGACCTTCACATATTGGTAACGATCGGACAAAAATGCTTTCATCCAACCAAGTACCCTTCCTCTGATACCATACGCTTCGAGTTTTCTTAGTAATCTGCGATGTGGAACGGTGTCAAATGCCTTTGCGAAGTCGAAATAGATTACGTCAACAACCTTATCATTGGATATGGAGTCTGCACATTTGTCTAAGTAGTGAAGTAGTTGTGTCACTGTCGATCGCTTACCAATGAACCTATGTTGTTTGGTTGATAGCAATTTCTCATTCGTGAGGTGTTCCATTATTTGTTTCTTTAGGATTCTTTCCATTACTCTACACGCAACTGATGTTAAACTAACGGGCCTGTAATTTCCTGCAAGGTTCTTTTTTCCTTTCTTGTAGATCGGGGACACATGTGCAGTCTTCCAATCATCAGGTAGTTTACTTTCTACGAAGGACTTGGCCATGATAGTATGTAAAGGACCGGCTATGTAAAAGGCCAGCTTTTTCAGCATGACTGGGTGAATCTCATCAGGTCCTAGCGATTTATTAGGATTCAAATCTTTCAGTTCTTTTTTGATCATGTCGATTGTTAGTTCGAATGCTACATCTGTGTCTGTTCGTGATGGAAACTCAGGTAGTGATCCAGCAGGTTCATTCGTAAAAAACACTGCAAAACTGATCCTGTAGGATGTCAGCTTTATCCTCATCAGTAAAACGAAGTGATGATTTATCATTTGGATCAAGGAGAAGAGGGGAAATTCCCGTTTTGGTCTTCATTGAGTTCCGGATATGCTTCCAAAACTTCTTAGGGCTTCTTTTTGCTTGACCACAAATTCGTTCTTCTAGTCTTCTTCTTTCTCGTCTGATCTTTCCTGTAACCTTGTTTCTCGCAGTAGCGTAAATAGCTCTATTTCTCTGTTCCGAAGTTGTACCTATTGATCTTATCCATTTGCGATGAAGGCGACGTTTTTCTTTTAAGCTTTGTTGAATATCTTGATCGATTGCAAAACTTCCCTTTTTTCCGTAGGCATGTTTCCCCTTCGTACGAGGAACGTACCGATTCCTAAGCTCGAATAATTTATCTCGCAACATCTTCCAGCAATCATTTACGTTTGCATTTCCTGCTTTTTGATGGAAACCTGTAACCCAGTCAGAGTTCTCAAGATGTCCTTTCATTGCTTCAAAATCTGCCTTATTGTAGTTATAGTTTTCAATAATGCATTCTGTTTCAAGATAACATTCGAACGTAAATGATAGAACACTGTGATCACTTTTATGAAGTGGTGAAAGATAGGTTATGTTGCTAACCTGGCTTTCTTCATTTGTCAGAATCAGGTCAATAAGTGATGGCGTATCGGTACCTCTAGCTCTTGTTGGTTCATCGACGTGTTGGTAAAAGAAGGAGTCTCTTAAAGCTTCGAGAAATTGTTCGTCTTCCTTCGTGTCATCGTGAGGAGTTGACCAGTTTTCCCAATTGATATCTTTATAGTTGAAGTCTCCGACGATACACTTATGACTGTATTTCTTATTCATTGCTATTTCCTTCAGAAGGAGGTTAAGCGCTGTATTGTTTTTTGCTGATGTTGGCGTGTTGGTTGGACTTCGATACATACATCCAAAAAGCAAAGAATCCGCTCCTTTGAGTTTGATTTCCAGCAAGCATACCTCCTGAAATTCACTATTGGGTGTCACTTCGACTACATTTTTGATCGATTTATGTGTCAAAACGATGATTCCACGTCCAACATTATTTAAGGCATTTGTTTCGTAGGGTTCGGAGTAGCCTTCAATGTGGTAGTCTTGTATTATGAGACGTTCTTTTTTCGAATGTTTCGGTTTTACTTCACAAATTGCAATGATATCGGGTTGTTCTTTTGAAATCACTTCATTTAGTTCTTTTCTCTTTATTTTAGTTAGTTGGTCTGCATTAGTATATAGTATGTTAAGGTTTTTTCGTTTGTTAGTTTGTTCGTCTTTCTTCTTTATTACGTCTTTTTTTTGTGTTTGGTTTATTGCCGATCTTTGGCGTTTATCTTCTTTACACCGAATCCGTTTTTTGCAAAACCCCGCACCCTCCAGACTCCATCTTTTTCGGTTTGATTTCGTGCCTTAGCATCTTCTGCCGCCTCTTTGTACTTTTTTCTTTGAGCTGGAGTTAGATCTTCGCAAATGCTCATCCCCTTATAGGCATCAATTCCTTTTAGCGCTGGGAGATTTCCAAAAACATTCATTTTCTCTTCCTCGCTGTTCAGAGTAACAATGAGGGGACGCTTTTTCCCGTCTACTGATTTGCCAATTCTTGAGATATACTTGATGTTAATTTTGACGTGGAGCTTTTCGATGAGTGTTTTCACCCATGCTTCATCTTTTTTGGTAGCGTCCTCTGTCGTTGGATCCTCAACACCATGGATGATGATGTTCTTTGATCTTCTCATCTTATCTCTTTCTTCTGCTGCCTCCTCCTCGTGGACCTCTTTAACGGCGGTCTTGATATTGTCATTAGGCACTTGGATATTGGCAGAAGTGGCTGCAGCATACGATTTTTTACATTCCTCTTTCAATGATGTTAAGATTTCCGTTCGGAAGGTTTCTAGTTTCTTTTCCAGTTTACTCTCTACATATTCGACAGTATGAAACGCCGGGTCATTAGACAATTTCTTCTCTAGATTAGTGAGCTCTTTTTTTTGAGATTCAATAATCTCGAGAAGGTGTTGTTCATTAGACTTCAATTTCTTAATTGTCTTTTCGTTTTCTTTAATCGTCTCATTTAATTTTGCAAGCTCGGCGGCCGTTCGCAGGGATGGTTGAGGTCCAGGTTGAGGGGAGAGGACCAAAAGATCTTTAGTTACTTTCACACAATTTTGACACACGTATTTGCATGCGTTCGCAGTTCTTCTCCCGTCTTTACAGACTGCAATCATGTAGGGTGGTAGCCTTGTACAAATGTAGTGCACTAGTCGATTACACTTCGAGCAGGTTAAACTTTCTTCGTTTTGGTCGTCAGCACAGGATGAAGGACTGCAAAGCGGATTTGGAGTATTTCTATTCCTCGTGGACGTCATGATGGATGGTTATGGTGATGTTTAAGTTAAATTGGTTGATGTTTTTGATGAATTTGAGTGGGTCTAGTAGCGATTTTTCATGATTTTTCAGAAAAACTCAACCATTATCAATGGTTGACTTCAAAAATTATCAAAAATCTACAAAAAAGAGCCCTTTTTTAAGTCAACCAGGGCAAAGTGATTGAATGAATATTTTTTGAATCTTTTTTCGCATTTATGACGTTCTAAGATTGAAGAGTTTCTGATACAAAAATGAAGATCATAGCATTATTCTACAAGAAGTTGATTTTCTTCTTCTTCATTTTTCGTCTTTGTTTTTCCATTTTTTAATTTTTTTCTTTTTTAATAATATTCCACTCTGGATTATCTTTTTAACGAGCACAATACCGTTAACTAATTCAAATTCTATGGAAAGTTATTGAGGTTTAAAAAAAGACTGCCAGCTAATTTGAAATAGACTTTAAGTTCATTCCGACCGAGAATTAGGATCATATTTTATTTTTTTTGTCAAAAATTTGAAAATTCAAAATAATTGTACTTTTGTTTTGTAAGTAGCACTGCATACGAAGATCATACTTCGTTCATTGTCATCTAGATCATTCTGTCAAAAAAAGATAGAAAATGTGGTGAATTTTATGAAAACGATCACTTGAAACAGATAAAGCTAATAGCACCTAAAGGCTCATCAATATCTTTATTTTGCTATAAACCTAATTCAGGACTGCAAAAAGGTAGGAGCTCAAAAATTAAGAATTGAAAAAAATGGAAAATGAAAAAATACATAAGAAAGCCTTTGCTTGGACAGGAGTTAAGTTGAGCGAGATTCCAAACTTGATTTAATGAAGTTCATTGCAATATTTGTCTGTACACAGACCCAGTATCTACGGCTTTATTACAAAATTCATTGCCGTAGAGGTTCTGTTGTCATTGTCTTTTCTCATTTAAGATTTTTCAAACCGACCACTGCAATAGAGTGTTGGTGAGAGAGGGGAGACGATGAGAGAAGTGTTGCTATTTATAAATCAAACTTCATCGCAGAGGTCTCTGTACGGGAATTTTTTTATCAAACAGACAATGCACTCAGAGTGTACTACGAAGCGATAAATGTGAGATACACTCTGCTACAGAGTATTGCAATATTAGATATGATTTTGAACCTTTCTTCTGGGTATTGGACATCGAATATCTTGTTGGTCACCAAAATTTTTGTATGTGAGATAATTTTCTGAACAGATGATCACCCCACTTGGACCATCATTACCACCAGGCACTGTAAACATAAATCATATATTGGATGGATGATCAAGACAAAAAAACTTTCCGTAAATACAAATTTAAATGTCTACTGAGTTCAAACGAAATAATATAACGTTGCCAGTAGGCAATTACTATCATTTTAATTTGTTTATGAGATTTTTTCAAAAGCTTTAGCTATGAAAGAAAAAACAAACAAGAAATATTTTTTCAGTAGAGCATTCAGTCCAACAATGGACAAAATTAAAATGAATGCATTTTTATAAAAACTTAAAATAGTTACCTGAAATAAGCATGTTTGCATATTCTTCTAAGGGTTCACTATATTTCCTGACCACATGATTCAACCCTAAATCAAGTTCATAAAAAGTAAGTGTTTGTTGTGACGTCTGAGCAGCTTCTCCTGTGTGATCCATGTCTGATTCTTCATAGTCAACTTCCAGACATGCAAACATTGGATTTTCAAAGCCCACATCAATTCCGACACAATGATAAACAATATTGTGTGCTTTATGTGCTTCCAGTGGTGAAGAAATTGTGAGTCTTGCTTGTGCGTCTCTGTTCAAAATGTATACAAATTTCTGTTTTTCCATGGCACCTGAAAAAAATGAAAAAACTCTCAAAAGTCAACTGAAAATAAATTATTTATAAACCAGTATAAACAAGTAATGAAACCTGACTTATATTTGGTAGAGATTTCTGTAAATTGTAATTTTAAAATGTTCAAGACCTTTGTTCAGTTGTAAAATCATCTCCACAAAAAAGATAATAACTTACTTATCAAGAAAAGAAAATTAACCAAATTTGCTTTTTACAATACTTTAAGTTTCATGTTTCCAATCGTCAGTTGTAAACTAAATGTTGAACAAAATTCTCTTCCTAATAACTTACTTATCATAATTGCACGACCCTTTGGGTCAGCAGCCAGAAATTGACCAGGAACAATTCTCCTACAACCACTTTTTCCAAAAGTCTCCTGGTGAACTTTTTCAAAGCAATTTTTTGCAGGTAGATACTCCAATATAACAATCCTACCACTGTCAGATCCAATAGCTAAGTAATCTGAAATTGGATGTGTTTAAAAATTATATCATTATACTTATTAGTATATTAATTAGCACTTGTTGGAAATAAACCATTTTTTAAGGAAATGATCAATAAACTGGAAATTAGTTTGTTGCAAATTGGCAAAAATTTAAAGATGTGAGAGAGAGATATAAATGTCTGAAGTGAAGTCAAAATTTTTTGTTAAATTTTTGATAATAATGTGGAAACATTATCCCTGCCACTTAATTGAAAAAATGGTGCAAAAAAGAGAAAGAAAGAGTGACATAATTAATTACCTTTTGTTCCTCCTGTCAAACGAAAAGCCATCATATCTCTTATAACACCAAATACTTCTGTGGCAAAAACAGGATGAACCTTTCCTGTATTGTGATCTGGTCGTAACAATTCCAAGACTTTTCCTCGAGAGACAACAATATCTTGAGTTTTTGTACCCGAAAAATTTCCATGCACTGCATTGTAGATTGCAGAAGACTTCTGCAAGGTTAACTGATAAAGATGCATTTTGTTTTATTTTTGCTCTGTGAATATAATTGAAAGTTAACACACCATCACCCTTGCAGTTACTCCACAGTTAAGTTCCATATTAAGAGTTTTTAGATCTTTTCTATAAGTTTTGTGTATTGTATAAACATGCTGGATTTAGAAATCTTTCGCATAAATCATGCAGAATTAGTGTATGTTAGGTCTGAAAATACTTGATTATTTCCACAAATTCTTTTAAAAATCAATTAAACACATTATTTGAAGCAAAACTAGAAAGTTTCAGTTAAAAGTGCTTTACACTCTCAAGAATACGCTGGATTTTGAGAATTTTCGAATAAATTATGCAGAATTAAGTATGCCTCATGCCTTTAAGAAAATTGATTATTTCTACATGTTGTTTCGAAAATCACAAAAACACATTATTTGAAGCAAAATTGGAAATTTAAATTCAAAAGCACATAACGCTCACAGAATTATGCCAGATTTAGATATTTTTATTGCGTAGAAAAATTTCCAGGAAATAGCCTATCCGGCAGTTGCCCGCGGATCTAGGTGGGTTCTGTCTCCCTTGTAGATCTTTTTCTTCAGTTGATTGTGAAATTGTTCATTTTATTAAAAAGCGCCACTGTTATTATTTCATGAATCCCTGAGAAGTTTTGTGGCGCATTTTTTTACCTGCAAGTCAAGTAAACGATAATATAGCGCCTTCGCAGCATTAATCTTTGATACAAATTTTAGCGGGACGCTAGTGTGACTAACTGTATGGGATTTTGAAATTGGAAAACCATCAAAAAGTTTATACTTTGGTGCCATTTCATATGCCATTTCTGGGCTAAATTGTCAACCTCAAATGTCTAAAACGGTGCTATTTTAGCGGAACCAAAATCTCAATATTTCCGGAACGGCTTATTTATCATTAGGAGGTGTACGCCCCCTCATCATTTTTGTTCTTTTTTGAAACTATACAAGATGAACTAGGTCATCAGAATAGTTTCAATTTTGACCCTGGAATGGCTACTGTATTATCAAATATGAATG
The DNA here is from genome assembly GCF_902728285.1 of Clytia hemisphaerica. NCBI lineage: Eukaryota > Metazoa > Cnidaria > Hydrozoa > Leptothecata > Clytiidae > Clytia > Clytia hemisphaerica. Next base: position 532,738 of record NW_027103564.1, on the reverse strand, counting down.
ACCTGGCTGGTCATTGAAATACAACGTTAAATCAAAACAAATATGGTAGAGTAGAGTTGCGAGCGGAACTGTGTAGTTCTTTTGTTTTAGGGGGGCTATGCTCCGAATAATTTTTTCAAAAATGATTATTTTGCAAAATGCAAAGTTTTTCATTTTTAATTTGTCATAATTGCATGTTTTGAGTGCATTTTCAAGCAATCTAGAGCTCAAATTTTAAAAATTTCCCCCCCTCCGGCCAAACAATGGTTGGCCCTTGCGGTGTCACTAAACTTCAGCCCCCTTAATATAAAAATGCTTCCCACGGCACTGATCTGTAAAAATTCTTTAATCCTATTGCATTTACTTAGATAAAAAATTTGTCTTGCAAGGGATTTGCACCCTGACTTACAAAACCTTGATAATCTGACATGAACCTTCAGTACTTAGCTTATCTCTTATTTCTTAGGGCATTTATTCTATTTAGCAATAAGCTAAACTAACTGCTGTATTTGTTTGATTGTTTAAAAAGGATTTCCGAAAAAATTTGACACGTGTCATTGGCTTAGGGGTCACCTAAAATATTTGGCAACCAGGGGTTACCTAAATCTTAGGGGTCACCTGAATTCTTAGGGGGCACCTAAAACCTGCTGCCAAGCCATGGGTTACAAGATGGCAGGAGGTTTTTGCACTGAAATCTTCAAAATATGGAACTTCAAAATGGAATATCTGGAAAACTACTAAAGGTTTAAAGATGAGTGACCCCTGATTTTTTTTCTGAGGATAAGGGCTTTTCATTAAACTTGGTTTGACATTTTGCAAATCAGTTTGAAATTTCGACTGACCACCCTAGTTTTAGGACCCGAATCCAGACGATGTCAATCGAACAACTTCGAACAAAAATCGCAATCGAACCAATCAAACGTAATCGAATGCGATCGAATAATTGTGATTCGATTGTCGAACGTAATCGAATCTCAATCGAACGGCCGATTCCAGGGTAATATTCGATTGTGTTCGATTGCGTTCAAGTAAGGTTAGATTGGTTCGATTGATTGTTGACTATGTTCGATTGGTTCGATTGATTGTCAATTACATTGGATTAATCTTCGATTACGATTATGTTCAATGAGTTTGATTGCGATTAAATTCAATTGGATCACTCTGTTAGAGCTTCTTAGCGTGGGCGGCTGAGCGATTTTAAGTACCATACTAAAGCGAATAAAATCTAATACAATTGAATCAATCGAACGTAATCGAATACAATCGAACGTAATTGAATACAATCGAACGTAATCGAAGCAATCGAACATCAAATCCTGGGTAATATTCGATTGCGATTCGATTGCGTTCGACAATCGAATTGCAATTATTCGATTGCGTTCAATTGCGTTCAATTGATTCGGCATTCGATTCGTTCGATTGACACCGTCTGGCCGAATGGAACATATTTTTTGATTGCCGCCTTAGTAGACTGCATGCATGGGGGCGCCTATAGAAGAATCCCTTTTGCTTTGCATCCACGTAGTCCAGGAGCTGGAGCTCAACTACTTTTTGCCTTTACTAATTCTGATGGGGGAAAAAGTATCGCAGCGCCATCATTACGCACGGAGCGAGCGTTAGCGAGCGGAGTGCGACTCTTTTGGCAAACGCATGCGCGTAAGCAAAATTAACAAAATTTCAATGATATGCGGGCCCAAAAAATGAAATTCAGTTTTTTTTCACGATTTTTTTCGTCTAGCCGCTATTCCGCCGTGTTTAGCCTGTGGAATGTTTCAACTTTGAAAATTTCGTGAAAATTAGCGTTTTTTAAGAAGAAGTCGTTGCAGTGTCAATCTTTCGCAAATTTAAAAACCCACTTTCCCTTGGAAAAAATTGACGTTTTTTGTTTTTTGGGACCCTTGGGGCACAAGGTACCTGTTGACCGCAAAAATTTCAAAATTTGCGAATTGACCGTTGATAACATTAGGGGTAAAGGGACCCAATGACGTCACGGGTTTGGGAAAAACTTCAAAATGCGATATCTTGAGTTTGAAGAGGAGTTGGGAGGTCGTTGACCCCTCATTCCATCGGGAATTTTATGGGGAATGAGATGGGAGGGTTTATAAGGCTGGAGTAGGACTTTCAAATTTGGCTGAATTTTTAGCAATTTTCAGCTGATGACGTCATCAAAACAAAAAAATGCGATATCTCGAGTTTGAAACGGAGTTGGGAGGTCGTTGACCCCTCATTCCATCGGTAATTTTATGAAGAATGAGATGGGAGGGTTTATAAGGCTTGAGTACGATTTTCAAATTTGGCTGAATCTTTAGCCATTTTCAGTTGATGACGTCATCAAAACAATGCGATAACTCGAGATTGGAAAGGAGTTCTGAAATGGCTAACCCCTCTTTGGATCGGAAAATTTATCGAGAATGCAATCAGACAGGGGTGTTACGAGGCTTTAGGACGACTTTAAATAGAAATTAGCTAACATTTGGATAAGCAGCGTGAGAAAATCAAAACAAAACAGCCGAAAAGAACTGAACTCGCGGAATAAAAAGTGGGAAAACGTAAAAATAAAACTATTTTTTGATGAGCACTTATTCTATTCTTTCCCAAAAGTCAGTGAAATTAAATCTGATGAAATATAAAGAAATTATTACAAAACTACTCGACACACGTGACACGACCCAAAGCCAATAAATTCAGCTTTCGGCACTTTCGTTCGTGAAAACCAAACAATTTTTTTTATCAATGCATGTATAAAATCTTGAAATTCTTTAATACTTGTCACGAATGCGAATATTTTCCATAACAAAACAAGGGAAATTCAATGTCTTTGATTTAAAGCAGGTAACGAGAGATTTTTGTAAAAGGTCTCTCGAGTCTCTCCCAATCCTCTACAAAACTGTGTTGACTTTTCAGCATCAATTCTTCAACAATCAACACTTTTTACTTCCAAAATTCGACACGTTTACAGCTTGACGATAGTTGAATTAAAGTCGAGAAGTTCCCCTATTAGTTTTTGTTGCAAAAATGTTGTTTCACCCAGCATCGAAACAAAAACATTGAAAAGTGTGTTAATCTGATAGAGAAACGCAATGATGAAGAATTTCTTCTCAATCGAAAAAATACAATACATCTTCTTTTTCTGTGTATAATCAATTCCTTGGTATAATGTATAATAATTTCACATCTCTGAAAAAGGTGCTGCATTTATTTTGAAGCTTCTGGATCGAAAAAATTTTTCTTTATTTTGATGTGCATAATTTTGGTGGGAATTTGTCGAATCTTTTTGTTCGAATCTAATATTCGAATCTAACAAGATTTTCGAACAAAAACATTCGAAATTATAGAGACCTGGAAGTTATTTTTCCTTTTTTAACTCAGGAATTTTTGCTTCCTTTAACTTTCTGTAAATAGATTTATGTTACACTGGCCAAATAAAAAGGCTCGCCTCGTAAAATTTCTGGTGACGGCATCTAGGGCCAAAATAACGTCATCATCACAACATTCGCAGTATTTTGAGTTTTGATCCGTTTGAAATTGTAATTTTTAGATTTATGGAATTTTAGATTTTCGGAATTTCTTTGAGATCTGGGATTTTCGAAAAAAAAAAGTATGATATTCTTTTGAGCAGCGGATTGATAGCCTCCGCCTCTTCTTACATAACTAATGCAGTGGGCTCTCTCTTTGAATCCCTTTCGCTTTGCGAACACGACAGTTACATCAATATGCCTTCTTACCTGTCTTTAAAAATATAAATAAAAGTAATCACGGAAAAGGACGCGAAAAAAAAAGACGTACGTGTGAGAACAGAGTAATCAAACTCGTTAAAAAAAGTACCATTAGAAGTCATAAAAAATCAACCTGAATAAATGCAATCGAAATTCCAGAGAACTTCATAATTCCCCAAACAGCATTATATTACTATGTCAAACTTCCATCACATAAATTTTACAATTACGTCAGAGTAGACTACGCTCGCCACCGAAGAGGTTTATTTGAAAAGGGTAATTACATTTTATTGTTTGCTTCTTTTTTAAAGATTTGCCGGGTTGGAAAAGTATGAATTTCTTTGTACATATTTTAACTACCCCAAATATTTAGGAGGCTGAGTTTTAAACGAATTGTCAAGTTGAAACGAACGATAAATGTATCAAGGTCTGTTTTATTTACCCCCTGGTGACTTAACAAAAAAAGAGACACTTAACTCGATATGTTACAATCCAATTATTGAAAGTTTGTCTCGGCATTTTTATAATGAGCGAGACATAAGTTCTCTCATTACGCGATTTTCATATTGACATTTTCGAGGCATTTTGATGTAACTGCACGAGACTCGTTCTCCCCGTGCGTAACCCCTCTTTTACGATTGATTCAAATCAGAAAGCGAAGATAGTATACGGCAGATTTTCTGACTAGCATCCACGAGACTCGTTGTTAGTGCATAACCCCTTTTAAAATTGATTGATGTCGATCAAAAATAGAAAAAAACTTACGAATACAAAATTACTCTACACCAAAGCACCAAAGTTCAAAAACAATCTTTGAAGTCAAAAACATCTCTCTCACGTTTGCTGTGTTTGAATGTGTCATGTTGGAATCCATAACATGTCTCTTCTAGCCTTAGCACCTGTATGAATCCTTCCTTTAAAACTCCACAAAACTTAAACAACGGGCTAAAACTTACAAGAGTTCAACATTGTTCGAACTAAATTACGCGGCTTAAAGAAGTTTGATTATTTTCAATACATAGTCTGGAGTTAGAAAAGCAATCTAGAGAAAAAAGCTAATAAAATCCTAAGAGACCGAGCGGATGATAATCTATGCGATAGATAAGAAATAAATTAAAGAAAATCCAAAATGGCGGACCTAACACAGGTATTCAAATCTATGACAGTCAATGAACTTCAAGCTGAATTGACTCGAAGAGGATTAAAGAAGAGTGGAAAGAAAGCAATCTTAATTGAAAGATTAACTGAGGTACTTTTTTCACTTTTCTTTAAATTTCAGGTTTCTTAGAATATATACATGGGCAGCAGAAATGCATCCATGTTCGATTTGTTTTTATTTTCTGGTATCTATAGATAATATCTTTAGTTTGCCACACGATTGAGTTGCAGTAAAAAGAGATCCGGATCGTTAAGTAATCCATCGATCACATAGGTGAAGGCTTCTTCATCATAAAGACGAAAGACATGTATCTATTTTTCGGATCCGGTATGCGGGAATAGTGTCAGGACCTGCACAGGTGCAGGCGCCTGCGCAGGCGACCTGGTAGGGTTGGGTATGGGTGTGGTTTGGGTGTGGTTACGTATCAGATTGGCTAGGAATTGGGTTATTATCAGTTAGGGTTAGGGTTGGAGCTCGAAACAACAAGCACTCTTTTGTGATTTTCTCTTAATACAGTCTGGTCTGCAGTTTGTACAATATAAATAGCCGTCAGAAAAGCGCTATCCTGGCATGAATCCGTGGCGCAGTGGTTAAGGCAATGGGTTTCAAAACATCGGAACTTTGCATTTAGTGGGTTCGAATCCCACCGGTGGCGATCTGTCGGTAAGTCATTCCAGTAAGTTTGAAAACATAGAAAATAACTCACAAATAGGGAGGTCGGGCCTCACGCGTGCGGCAGTAACAAAACATAGATTTTCGAAAAAAAATATTCAAGCTTACATACCTCAAGGAAGGAAACCTCTTTTAACATAAGTATTTTTTCCAAAGTGTAGAGAATTTATTCAGCTTTCTTTTGCAGAAAAAATCAGCACATCATGTCTTCATTTTCCTTCATTTTTTCAAACTTCTTGTTCGCGGCACGGCAAAATTTTTTATCCAGGGGTTCTAAAATCCAAAGCGCTAGCCACCCGAAACAGCTATCGACCTGGAATTTTTTGCATCGTTCCCCGCAATAGTTTAGCTTTTGAGACGTACCACGTTCGTTGGTTGGAGCAACGTATATTTTTCAGGAAGTCAAATTATGTACTTAAAATGCGTTTTTTTCATTGAAAAAATCAAATTTTTTTATCGAACGTGAATTTTTTAGAAAGAACAATGTTTTTTCTTTCCAAAGGTGAAAAAAGTAAGAATCAAGCTGTTTCCGGTGGCAAGCGCTAAGGGAAAGATTATGGTGTAATTACCCCCGTTTCAGCTACATCTACGGAAAATAAAACTCGCACCAAACTCCCGCGCGGAATTTTTCATAAAAACACTTTCGCTTTTGGTGCCGTAATGAAGGTACAAAATGGCTGGCGATGCGTGCACGAAAATGCTTGAAAAATTGAACTTCAAAATGGAATATCTTTGGAACTTTAAAGAATTGGAAGGTAAATGACCCCTCATTTTTCTTCTGATGGTTATGGCTTTCCATTAAACTTGGTTTGGTATTCTGCAAGTAAGTTTGAAATTTCCTCTGACCACCCTATCACAAAGAACCAGAAAGTCAGAAAAACTACGAACAAGAGACTGGAAAGTACGAAATAAGTCCAGATCTGTCTTTCGTCTTTGTGAAGAAGCCACGACCGATCACATATCGATCCGTCATCGAGCCGTTCCAATGATCGATCCTATCGAGCGCGGGAGTCTGGTATCTCTAAAGAAGGGTGTCAAATTAGAAGAGGGATGTCGATATTAGACTAACTTACGGTCAGTCTAAGCTTAAACTCCTATATCAGGATTAGGAACTAGGCTAGTCTTACCTCTTTTATCTTTCCTTTTACAACAATACATTGCTGACAAGTAAGTTGACACAACGCATTGACAAGTAATGCCTGTGAGAAAAGTTTATATCGAAATCTGCATCAAAAACGAAAGTGGTCTTTTCTACTGATTACTTCCCGGAGCTCCTTCACTGCTTTTTATCAAATTTCCACCAATGAAATTTGGCACCCACGTGGCCTCTTAGTGCCTTGCACGGCTGTAAAATCTCTGGAGGAAATCCATGTTAAAGCTGCTAAACGGTGATACACCGTTTGGTAAAACCTGTCCAGCTTCGAAACATTGAAAAAAGCAAGTTGGATGCCGATCTCATACATATACAAACGTCGATTTCTATTTCTATTTCTATCCATTTATTTGCATAAGCCTAAAAAAGCTAACATCTGCTAACATCGCAAATATTTAACAAAAACTTGTTTATAAAAATAAAAAAATATAAAAAGGAAGAAGAATAAATAGTAAAATAGTAAAAAAATATATTGAATAAATAGTTTATTAGTTTAAAAATTCTAAAAAAGAAAAAGAAAAAGGTAATTCGAAAAAGTTGGTGATCATCAAAATTTCAAAAACTTAACAAAAAAAATTTATGGTGTAGAACAAGAAATGAAGGTATTAAGGAGAATACTGTGTATGATGCACAGAGTTTACCATCAATAGATTGATGAGGGCTTCGGATCAATGTTCGCTTGTGAAAATGATCAATTAACCTCTAGAAAACAACAACTTTCTGTTGTGTGCGAAACAGGACTGAAATCCTTTTCACACCAGGCTGTGAAAATCTGGAATAAAATGCCAACTAACTGAAATTGAATGTCATAAGTCTTTTAAAAAAAAACTATCCAAATTTAAAACGAAAATCAATGCTTATTCTTTTGAATATAACTCCTATAATATTGATGATGATTTTATTTTTTATAAGATCACTCTTTGCGCCGGATGCGGGTCAAAAAAATTCCTGTGAACAATTTCGGTATTTATCACAAAGTGGTAAAGTATTTGTCAGTCAAGCATAATCTCCTTAAAGTCCTCTAAGTAACCTTTGAAAATGACATATGATACCTCTAAAAAAACAAAGAGTGGGAAATATCAACCAGTCAGAAAAAAAGAATCATTTATCAGAAGTAGGGATTGATGTTGAGCCTTCTTGTCTAATATATTAAACATTTAGGACATGTCAAATTCAATCAATCTCAGGCTGAGTCTTGCTATCACGCAGCTTTCTCCACTATACTTAGTTTTAGGTTTTTAGCGTCTCTACACATCTTTAACGCTAGCTTTCCTTTTTCAAGAGAAATGACTAACAAGATATTCCTTTCTTTGACCTGTACAATTTTTACCCTTAAGGTATCAACCAACTGATTTTCAGATTATTCCCAACATACATACAATGAGAGCCGATCACTCTTTGAGACCTATAAAATTAGAAATTTACATATGGGGTGATTACGACTCTCTCCAATCTCCTTCATAATCTCATAAGACTGGAGAGAGGAACTTGTTCTTGCATGCAGTAGACACAGCGTACACACGCAGGTGATTAAATATGATTGCGCCGGATGCGGGTCAAAAAAATTCCTGTGAACAATTTCGGTATTTATCACAAAGTGGTAAAGTATTTGTCAGTCAAGCATAATCTCCTTAAAGTCCTCTAAGTAACCTTTGAAAATGACATATGATACCTCTAAAAAAACAAAGAGTGGGAAATATCAACCAGTCAGAAAAAAAGAATCATTTATCAGAAGTAGGGATTGATGTTGAGCCTTCTTGTCTTGTAATAAATTTATAATTGACGTGCTTGATGTTCACTTTCAAAGCCATCAGATCTTTGTAGCATACAAAGTCCACAGTATACTACATCCTTTGATTATCCTAAAATATCCCACTCATTTTTTAGGGTAGTTTACTCAGAGGTTGTAGTATGCTAAGAGTGAGAAGATTTCTAGAGAGGGGGCGTTTATTGAATTATTTTAGTCTAAAGTCGAATATTTAGAGCAAATATACCTTTTGTTTTACTTCTTTATCAGGATTTTAGTGCAAAATTTTTTTGGTTCAACGATTAAAATTGCATCAAAAACTGCTCTGGTTACAAGAAATGACTAAAATCTTCCTTTTCAAATTCAATCAACACTGGTATTGAATTATTAAAGTCACAAGTTTCTAAGGTTTGGCCTTTTCTTGTTAAAGAACTTGGTATATACATGATGGTGTTAGCAATTGATTTTCAGTTGATTTTCATATATTTTATTTTAAAGCATGTCAAACTACATGAAGCAGAACGTGCAGCAGAGGCCCAAGGTAAGTGTTTTTATAAAGCAAACTATTTTACACTCCAAAAAGTCATGATTTATAATACTAGAAGTATTATAAACAGACAATCATACAGTTTTTGAGTATTCTCAATTCTCACCATGATATTTTAAGCCTTATCCAATTTTAATAATTTATACTGCTCCCTTTCTCTGAATTCGCTCAAAAAGAAAATCTTATGTCAAAAAGAAAAAAAGTTTTCTCCAATCTTAACAATAAGTGGCTTCGTTCATTCTTGTGTTACACTTTTTATCTCTCATTCTTGAAGAACGTTATAAACTTTATAATAAAGTAATTCCAAAACCTTTCATCAATGGGTCTGTTAAAGCTTTCTTTGAAGAGAAAACCTTATTGAGTAGTTATTTATCAATTTGTTTTTCTTTTGAAATGTCTAATCTTATCAGAATATTTTGATTTTAATTTTATCTACTTTTTAATTTGGAGTATCCTTTTTTTAAATGTTGTTTGAAATTTACTTTATGACTTTATGTTTAATTCTTTGCATAGAAAATAAAGACCAAAGAGTTGTAGAGCAACCACCCTCGCCATCAGATGATATAGTAAAAGAGTATCCAGATGAAGAGAATTCAAACGGTGAAATTAAAAAGCTGCAAGGTTACCTTTATTTTGAAGCAAGTTGTACAAAAATGATAGGTTTTGTAATGTCTTGTGAACTGAGTTCAGGCAATTAAAAATTTTAATTGAAATGGTGATGACAAAATATAATATAACACACATGTTATTGTATGCTTGAATGTTTACCATAGATTCCAGTGATTCAGAGGAAGCGCGTGATATAACTGAACAGCTGACTGAACCCATTCATCGACAAGACAGCAAAACAATTGATGATAGAGAGATAAAAATGGATAACACATTGTCAACAACAATTGAAAGAAGTGATGGCGGGATAGAACAAAATGGTTCTGATGCTGGTGAGGATGATTTGGATGTCAGGCATGCAGTAAATGATGTTGATGAAAGAAATGTCGAAAAAAACGATCAAAATGATGGTATAGTTTTGAATTTAATAAGTAACCTTTTATTGTTTGAATATTAATTTCTAAAATATAGACTTATCTCTAGTTTAGACAGCCAACTTTTTGCCATGGCTATTTTAATTTGCTTCAGTATGCAAAAAGTGTACACAAATATGACAATTAAAAGCTTTGTTTAGAAAAGATTGACAGAAGTCATTGCATTGGCGTCAAAGGAGGGAAATGCAGTATTTACTTTTTATAGACACCCAATATTTTGGCCATTTGAATTCGTAGGGGGGAAAATTGGCCGTCTAAACCAAAATTTCTTCTCACTTGCAAAGTAGTCATGGCGCATACTGTACCTAAAAAATACCTCACACGACTTTCAAAACTTTCAAGTTGAATTATGTTTTGTTATGAATTATATAGTTTTTGTAAAAAAGCTGAATATTTTATTTCCATTTGATTTAAGTGAGATCACCTTCACCCTGTGTCTCAGAAGAAATCCCTCATCCATCACCACGACAACCAGAAGAGGAAGAAGATGAAAAACCGATTCAAAAAATGGATGAAGAGGGGTATGTCGAAGGCAAAAGACAGGTTGAAGCAGAGGACAACAATATGGAAAGAAACGGTGTTAAAGAGGATGAAATTGAAGCTAAGAGCAGTGTTGATAGTGATGCTGGCGATAACAAAGAAAAGTATAAACCCGCCATTATTCATATTTTTTTTCAAATATCAGATTTCAAACACTGCCCTTCTGCTATTTTAAAAGTGATTGCTAAAACAATGCTTGTGTTTTGGTATCAAGGGGTCCTGCCCTGTTTTTTCGAGTACAAATGGCAGTAAAAAAGATACTTATAATAAATACTTTTGCTATATGTAAAAATTCTTTCATAATCTAATTCCTTTTTTCAGGAGTGAAAAAGTGAATAAACCAATTACGTCAATTCTTCACGAAGAAGAGGCATTAGATTATGAAGATTTTGAAGAAGAAGAAAATATTGTTCAAGGTAAAATAATATTTGAATGAACAAAGTCTGAGTTTTCTTCAAAAAGCCCTTTTTGTGCAGTTTTTTTTGTAATGGACCAGAATTTTATACACGATACGCATCCCAAATATATAAAAACGTTTGAGGGGATGTGAGCAGCCTATATTTTCGCACATGCAAGGATGACGAGATATAAAATGTTGTGAAATGTAAATATGATTACATCTAAGAACAGATACAACAAATTCCTTACTCAGCTGACTTGCATTTAAACAGATCTTATTTTTGAGTCAGTCATTTGTATGGGCTACTTAGTATTGGTACTTTAGTATTTATTTTTTCGTATTTAGGTTTTGCACTCTATTTTTAAGTATAATTAGGGTATCAAGCTTAAAATACCTCAGTTGTGCTCTAGAAATAAGAACATGATTTTAAAGAACAATTTAAAGCTCAAAATGTCAAAAAAAAGAACAGCCAAACGTCGCAAAAAATCTACTGTTTTTTTAAAGAGTGTAATTTCTTTTACTTCATCCAACTTCATCCTATGGTTTGGGTCAGAAAAGTCTTTTATTATCTCTTTATCTTGAAAGAATATATTTCTTTTTTTCTATTGATAAGCTTGGGGATTATTATATTGATTTCTCTTTTATTAGCAATTCTTTCTTTCAAAACTAGCAAGCAAACAAAAAGAGAAGAATAAAAATCTCGAAATGAAAAATAAAGGAAAAGTTGAGAAACCAATAGTTTTACTTATAATGAATTTCTACTACGAACATGGAAAACCTTGTCTGATTACTGTCTTCAATTTTGTACTCGACAATTTGAGTTTGTTTAGTATTTGACATTATTTTTGTTCAAAAAATATTTTCGGGCAGCATAGAGGCTTGGTTTAGACATAGAGGTATAAAGAAAAACAGGAGTTGAATGTGTCGGTAATTGGTCGTTAAAGTCTTTTGATTTCTTTTATAAAATGTATCAAAAGAAATTCTAAGCTCGCCTGATGAAATAAGACTTTTTAGTAGAACTCAAGTTTGCTATGAACATTCTAATAATCAGTATTGAAGATTCTCGCCTTTTAATATACGAAAATTAGATAAAAATTCGTCCACGAAGCAAGTTTATGTTCCATTTCGCTATCCGTTCAATTTTGTTTTGAAAAGATATTTTCTCAAGCCAGAAAATGAAAAGTTCTTTATAAGCACACACGATTTCAGACTCAATGTGTAGACATAAAGTCGCCGGAGAATTTTGGAGGAAAGTATCAAGCAATAGAGTTCACCTTAAGGAAAACATTGATCGAAAAATCTTATCATTTGATTAAGGATTGCCAAGTTTACAGGCCTTTTTTTAGTTCAAATATTTTCTTACACTGATGTCAGAAACAATGAATCTCGTCTCATCTAATTTCTAAAGCTTAAATGAGCCAATAGGATTTCACCTATGGATAAAAGAGCTTATTAAAAATGCACGATATATGAGATTATGAGCATGCATACATCGTAACTTTTTTAATCGTAGGGCGAGCTTGGTTACAATAGCATACTTCTCCTGTTTCTTTATACCTCCATGGTTTAGAATAGGCCAAAACTCGTTTGTTGTTTGTATCCCTTAAAGCAGTAAAGTGGAATAATTTCCAAGAAACTTTTTGTGTCACACAGAGAAAATGCGACAAATCGACGGTGAAGAGGAGGAAGATCACAAAGAAGAAGAAAAGGAGGACCAAAATAACGAAGAAGAGAAAGAAGTGAAAGACGAAGAAATGGAGGAAGGAGAAGTCGAGTCACCGACTCTCAAAACACAAGAAGAAAAAGTAGAGAAACCTCAACCGGTTAGTTGTCTATCCATCTGTCTATGTATATTTTCGTTTCAAAAATTCGTCTGAAGTCTATCTCAATGAAAATCTACAGTAGAAACAAAAAAGGCTATAACTTCTGATTAAGTAGAATCAAAAAGCGTTTTTGTGCTCGTTGAAAAGATAGAATATTTCATAGATTACTTTGAGACATACTTTAGTTGGAGTTTTTATCTCTCCTTACATTCTTTCTCATTCCCTTAAGATTCCCATTAAGATTTATTAAGGGAAGTCGTTAAAAGTGTTTTTCACCTTTGGGAATTTTTTTTATTTTTTAGAAACCTGTACAGTTGAAGAAAGGTCGTGTTTCATTGGCAGGTAAGAATGATCAGGAAAATTTTGGGTTTGAAAACTAAAATTGATACAGTGCTCATCCTCTACCTAACAAGAAGCTGTCTGTTTTTATCATTATTACATGGGATACCCAGTTAACTCTTGACATTGAAATATTTTTTTTTTTTGATTTCTAGCTTCAACAGAGACGGCCGAGGAGAGGGCAGCCAGACGTAAACGTCGATGGGGCTCAACTACTTTGAAAAATTCATCTGCTCCCGTCAGTTCTGATTCTATCAAGGTAAAGAAATCAACCACCACTTTGGTTGTTGATCAAACCACTTATTCCAAGGTTTTTCCCCTTTACTTAAAATGTATACGCCTAAACGATTGTTGTACTGGAGGAAAATTACAAATATGGTAATTTTTTTATGGTCGAATACACAATTACAATCTATTACAATGACTTCTGGCATTACATCATGGACCCAAAAGCTGATTGGTTGTAAGTGACGTAAAATCAGTCAATACGTCACTTTCAACCAATCAACTGTTGGGTCCGTGGAAGACATTGCAATGGTGCATATCATGAATTAACCCTTGCTACACGGGTGTTGGGATCAAGATTCCCAGGGTTGGATGACGACAAAAATTTGCATAATCTGAGCTTGTTATTGTAATGACTTTAGAAGACAAATGACGTCAACCCTAGTAAACTGGCGCTGAAAACCTCACCTTCTTTCGACTTTTATAGTAACGAGTTCTTTATTTTATTATTTGCAATAGAAATTGATACCGAATGTCACAGTGGATGCGCAAGATGTCCCAGAGACTTTAGATTATGGTTCAGATAGTAAGTTACACTTAAAGCATAAACATTCTTTTTATATGCAAAATGCATAGGTCAGATTCCCTGATAGTCTAACCATGACAAGCTAAAAAAGTTTTTTTTTTAGGTTTGTATTGAAAAATTTAAAGTTAGTATTGCCAGTAGCATAAACATAGCCGAGCATGCATAGAGATCAGACGCCCATTTATAAAAACATGTGCGTTAAAACAGGTCTTTGGACTGTGTTGCCATATGTGATATTTTAAGGCTGGGTCAAACATAAAAACATATCTAACGCCATTCTCGACTTTTAGGTGCAGCTGATTCGGATAAGAAGATGCGGACGGTCAAGCTAGACTCTGGTAAAAAAGTCACCTTAAAAAATACTAACAGGGCTGATACTTCTGACCCCGTAGTTATCGAACTCGATAAAGGTTTGTGTACATTGTATGATTTTTTAAGGCTTCTTTTACATGTTATTGTGTTTTTTTGGGACTCAAGCTCTCAGTCATTTACACTCACGATTGCGTTCTTTTGTGTCGCATGCAATAAATAATTCTAAAAAAAGACAATATTCCAGCGAAATGTATTTGTCTCGAAAGATATCCTTTAACACAGTTTACGATGACTGAGAGTTTGTCGTCCAGGGATGATGACTTTCATTATTATGTCTGTATAATGTTGAACTTGTTTTCTTGCGTTGTAAAGCATCACGAAGTGCCACTACTACTGACGACAAAATCTCAATCAAAAGTTGTTATGAAAATGTTGAATTTCTACGCGAAATTTCGACAACTATTCAAAGTTTAATTTAATTACTTGAATACTGCTTTAAAAATGAACTACGTTACACTGCAGTATGAAAAAATATTTATGTGAAGAAATTCAAAATGTGAGTGGGATACCGTCGAGAGAGCTGTTACTTTCCTTGATATGAACAATGCTACTGGAAAGTAACCAAAAAGAAAATTGTCAGAGAGAGTCAACACTCTGATTACTACGTGAAACCCACAACAACGTCACTTTTTTTATGAACTATGCTATACTAAGTGTCCATCTATATCGTCAATTGCTCAATGATATCCTTGCTGGGTTGCCAAATTATGACAACCGAAACTCTTCATCTGGTGGTGTTACGCAATGGTCCAACAATCCTGGAAAGTATCAATGCCCTTCGTTCCTGTATTGCTGAAATTTTGAATTGTGAACTACGTTTTGTTTTGCTGCAAAATGTTGGATTGTAAACTACGAATTGTCTTGCTGTGGAATTTGTTTGATCGTAGTACCATTTTTTATGGAACTGAACTTTGCATGCTGAATTTGGTTTTTGTGTCGTTAGTTACAAAGAGTTATGTATTGCTGTTTACAATTTTATCCTGACTCAAGAAGAAGAAAGTTTCCTGCATACATCAATGAGCATCGTATAATACCAAATCTACACCAATGAACTACATTTTGATTTCGCTGTTTTGGTTGGATTTTGTGGGCAACAAGTCGGTTATTCAAGAGAAATGATCTTCAATGAACTATGTCTAAACAATAGATCATTTTCATACCAGGCAGACGACAAGCTAATAATCATAAACGAAGTCACAACTGAAAGTTGCATAACTGCGAAAGCATTCTTTATGAACTACGAAACTACAAGAATTGCTTACAAACAAAGTCATTAATAAATATCGTTCAAAACGCCTGAAGAAGTATTTCAAATTCCATGGAATAATATCTCTTAAAGTCTCAGCCAATCTTATGAACAATGTTTAAAACAAGATTGCTGCTGTGATACATTTACACGTTATACAAAAAGTTATGATTGAGTTCACGGACCTTCTAAATGACCTAGATTGAGAGAGCAGAGTTTTTGACGGTGGCATATAAAGCTCCCAACGCGAGATTTCAATTGCCATGTTTTCTCTAAGATTTTTCAATTCAGCAAATGTCTAACCGACGCAAGTAAGGATTGAAGAGACCTCCTACTAGTATAAATTTTTATTTCGTTTCAGGGCCTTGACCTAGCTAACAAACCCCCAAGCCCTTGCTTTTTGGAACTTCTCCTCAAATCTCCCATTTTCCGGATTTGAATTCGCGTTGATGCCTTTCATCCAGGTTTTGACTTCCCTTTGACAATGTGTGACAAGGTTTTCATGACCCTCTTTTACTGATCCTTGAAAACATCCATAGCTTCACGCTTGATTTTTTTCATTGATTTTTTAATGCAAAGTTTCTCAAATTTTTATTTGCGTATTCTTGATGCCTATGTCGTGGGAAACTTATCTTTCTATTCCTAATTCTAATTCCAATATCTTCTTTCTTTCACACAGACTCGGCATCAACTACACCTAAAAAGAGACCACGAGTCTCGATATCCCTAGATCTTCAAGAGGAGGATCAATTAGAATCTCGAGATGATCGAGACAGATCACCAAGCCCACCAATGAATGACGTTTCAGTTTATTTAATGATCATCAATTTGGTTCGACCATTCACCAACAACCAATTGAAAGCGTTGATTTCGAAGACGGGAACGATTGAAGAGAATGGATTTTGGATCAACTCGATCAAATCACATTGTTACGTAAAGGTACTTTAGGCGTACAAACTTTCGCGATTTTCGCGAATTTTGGCCTTTTTCGCGAAAGTAAATGTCTTTGAAAATTCTTAAAAGCGCAATTTGCGAAAGTTTATGCTCGCGAAAAATGCTCAAAAAATGGGAAATCTACGAAACCGCAAAATCGTAATAGAAATCAAATTTTCGGCATAGTATTGTCCTTTCATGCCTTTTTAAAGTCGAAGAGCAACCGTCTTTAGTGGATTTAAGGAATATTTTTCAATCTAAGGCAATTTTCATTCGAAAATTCTCATTTTAATCCAACGATTCGCAAAAGTTTATGCTCACGAAAAACATTTTTTCCTGAAATTCGCGAAAGTAAATGTCGCAAATTTCGAAATTTTTCGACCTCGCGAAAGTTTCTGCTCGCGAAATTTTGTACCCCTAAAGTATGTGCCATCTTTGTGAATTGAGTTCATTTTCTTAACGTTGCCCTACCATGGTGCTAACCGTTTGCTATTTGAACAATTACGACATTGTTTTCCTGAAGAACTTGATCAAAATGAGAATAGTGATTTTAGATTAAGTTCGGTTGAAAAGCCTCAAATAATTTGGCTTTGAAATCTGTGTATTTAACATATTTTGTTCTATGATTTCTAAACCCCATAAATTAATTTATACCACCATGATTGCATTTTATTTTCATTCTCGTAGCTTTCAACGATAGAAGAAGCAACGAACACTCGCAAAGCATTACATAATTTGAAATGGCCTTCTGGGAATCCAAAATTGATGAAGGTGGATTTTGCTGTCATGAATGAGGTGAGATATAAGATTATATACCCGTAACTTGTAAATTTGTTCCTATTAGTTCTACTCGAAATGCTTTATTCAATCGATACAGTCATCTCTTACAAATTTACATCGAAATATTATCAAGCTCGACTCCTTCTGTTCCATCACTTTTGACTGAGACTCTTAGAGGGTATATAAAAAATCGGGTACCAGTTTTGGTCGGGTGTTAAAATGTCGTGGAAATATTTCGTCGGGGAAAAATTTCGTCACCCCATCAAAATTTTCGTCACTTTCCCCCGACATTTTTTCCCCGATAAGGCAACTCGAACTCGAACAGGAAGTCTAATTTGTTTGATTTACAGAAAGATTTAAATTATTGAAAGTATTTCACGAAGATTTTCCCTTGACTTTGACAGAGAATTGGTTCGAATTCGCCAGATTCCACTGTATGCTTAAATACTGAACTTTGAAAAGAAAATTATTTATGAAGTCATCTGATTTTCATTTTATTTTTTCATGTCAGATGTACCGCGAAACGACCGGACAACTCGGTGAGCGACCGAAAGTAGTTGTCGAAATTAACGACGAAGAATCTGCTGACGACGTCGTCTTTACAAAGCGTCGGCAACGTGTTGCTGAAAACCGACGAAAAAGTACCGGCGACGAACGAGAGACGACAGAGAAGAAACGAGAGAAAAGTCCTGTCAAATTATTGGATGACTTATTTCGAAAAACGAAAGCTCAACCTAGTATTTATTGGTTACCGCTGACAGATGAAGAAGTAAGCACGTCTCTTTTACAATCCCAAAATCGGTGTTTTAAAAATGACTCTTCATTGCCAATCCGGGTTTATCATTAGGAGAGGGTCAAGCTTCAAGCTCTTTCACTTTCTTGGGTCAAGTTGAACATTTTACAAGAATTTTTGTCATTGGATTGGTCGTTAACTATTCAAACAAAAACTTTTATTATATTTTTCTAAAGAACGCGTCATCTCGACAACTGACTTTCTTGGAGTTGTTAAGCCACAAAGTTTTGTACCTTTGTAACCCTTGTTTTGATATTATAATGTTACAGTTGCTTCTTTCTCATTCATATGACAAATTCTTTTTTTTTCTATTTAATTCAGATCAAGAAAAAGAAAGAACGCGACGCTGCAAACGCAAAAGGTACGCGCGATCGTGGTCAAGCGGACGAACGAAGACGCTCACCCGAAAGACGAAATAGATCACCTGAACGTCGAGTGCGTTCTCCAGTACGTAGAAATCGTTCGCCTGACAGACGCTCCGGTCGTAGTTGGAGGTAGCCGGCTCACCGTGACAATAAAGAATCAAGTCTTTTTATGACAGGTATCAATGTCTGTTTTAGAGATGTAAATAACCTGGAGTCTGAGCTACTACTCTTCTTAGAGAAACAATGATCGTAAGATGAATCTTAACGGCGTGCGGACGATTGAATTACCGCATGGAATGTCCGCGGTTTTATTCCGTTTTTTATATTTTGGAATGTAAATGTAAATAAAAATGGATCTTAACACTAAAATGAACAATTTTTAGTAAAATTGGGCTAAAGACAAAAAGAAAATGATTATTTTATATTATCTTTTAAAGGTAATTCATGTTGTTTTTTAATTTCCTTTCTCAACAATTCTCGTGGATTCGGACATAATCCTTGAAATTTGCTGAATATAGCCTCTTTCGATATTTAATTTTCCCTAAATTTTTGTCTGACTGGAAACCCAAAGTCTTTGTTTGTCTGTTCCCAGGTGTGAAAACAAGGGATAAAAATACCTATAACTTTGATTTGTGACCTTGGCAGAAGAAACAATCATAGAAAAACGAGGAGAGTTTGTTCATATTCAATATTCTCAACTTCAGTTGAGCTAGAATCTGACAGCGTGTCTGTCTGTCTGTCACAAAAACTTTAGGGCAGCCTGGAGACTTCGAAAATGTTCGGATTTGGTTTAAATTTGGCACACTTGTTCCTCGAGTGAATATGGGGGTATTTTCTCTTTTCTTTTTCTTATTTTGATATTGAGGACCAGAGGACCAAAACGAGGCTAAAACTTTGGGACAGCCTGGAGACATATAAAAAAATGGTAGAATTTAGCTGAAATTTGGCACACTCTTTGTGTGCTGTGTTTTCACACAAAATTTCGATTTTCGAGGCCTGGCACTACTCTCGGCTACCCAATAAGCGTACCCCCTGCTAATTAATTTTTCGAAAAAAAAATTTCCACCCAGGGCATTCTTATTCCAACCCACCCCCCGTTTGGTTTATTAATTTTCGGGAAAAGTTTTTGAAAGTTTCCTTTTTCAAAAATTTCCCACCCATGACATTTTTATTCTAATAACCCCCATCGCCTATTAATATAAGTTTCTATAAGTTTTGAGAATTTTTCCACCAACCTCGCTTATCTCCAAACCCACCATTTATTAGATACCCGAGAGAGTAATCTTTTGATTTGTTTTGCTAGAATCGGGATGAAAAATTTTCTAAAGACACTACAGTATGTGGCCCCCAAAACGTCTATCAAATTTAAAATTTCTCTCAAAGCAAGAGGAAAAGAGGTTTTACAAATGTTTTTCTTGCATGCAAAACTTTAACATCTCTACTTTATTTCCCGGAAGTTCTTTTTCAAAATTTTCAATTTCAACGGCATACAGGAAAACTGGGAGCCGGGAGGCGGGAGGCTGAACCGGGAGCCGGGAGCCGGGAGGCTGAAATCGAAAGTGGGAGGCGGGAGGCGGGAGGCTGAAAACGAAAGTGGGAGGCGGGAGGCTGAAATTGAAAGTGGGAGGCGGGAGGCTGAAAACGAAAGTGGGAGGCGGGAGGCTGAAATTGAAAGTGGGAGGCGGGAGGCTTAAAACGAAAGTGGGAGGCGGGAGGCTGAAAACGAAAGCTGGGAGTCGGGAGGCTGAAATCGAAGGTGATATAGGCTGAAAACGAATAGACGAAAGGCCGAAAGCGAGAACCAAGTTGCAAAGATAAACAAAATCTTGTGAAGATAAACAAAGACAACGGTTTAAAAAGCACTCTCACGAGTTCCGTATCGTTTGTTAGTATACGCTTTTTCAATTATAATAAGGATCCTTACGGAGCCTGGAGTGTGTAATTGATCTAAACAGTTAGCCTAGGCCATGAGGTCCAAGGTCAGTTCACCCGTATATGCAGTAGTGTTTTTTATAAGGATTTTTGAATTACGCATTTTCGTATCGGCTCGATAGTACATAACTAGCGTGCCGGACTCAGAATCATTGACAAGAGACTTTGGTAGTTCAAGCCGGGGTCAAATTTTCAGTTTTGAAAAAAAAATTCTAAGTCGCAAGGCGTTCTAATCATTTAGCTACATTTCACTCTTGGTGTTTTCAAGTTAGTCTTTAATTATTGGAAATATGAATTAAAAAGGAAAATACTTTCATTTGTCTTTTTTTCTACGCTCAATGTCAATTTTCAGGATAGGACTCGAGGTTTGTTTACATCAGAGGAAACCCCGTTCTATTGTTAAAAAAATTCCATGACACAGCATTCGAAAAAATAGAATAATTGGGCTTTCCACAAGTATATTACTTTCCGAGATTGCTCACGGAAATATCTAACCCGGGCCTGTCAATCATTTTCTAGACCTGTCAATCACTTTTTTGGCAGTATATTCAATCAGTTTTGCTTTTCCTTTCATCGTGGTTCTGAAAAAAGTGTTTATAAGATATAATAAAAAAAGACGAAAGCCGATTTTTTAGCATTTTTTTAGTTGAAAGTTTTGGAACATTAGATTTTCAAGACATACAAGGGAAAGTCATAACTCTTGACTCTTGACTCTCCACCCGCTAATCAACCTGATCCATTTTGAAATACTGTACTTGAATCAAACTGCATTGAGCTGAGCTGAGGGGGGGGTTACCAATTGACAGTATGTGCGGCAAAAAAATTGGCTTTTAGAATCGCACCCTTACAGTGCATTTCTGATAAATTGGAAAACATACCCTTAACCGTTATCTGGTACCAGATGTGGAAATATGCTACGACACGCTTTGCTCTAAAGGTCCGGCATATTTTATATTGGCCCGCTCCTTTAGAGCTTTAGCGTGGGCGGCCGCCAATACGCCATCGGAATATCAGATAGCCTAAACCACTGCAGATACCCGTCGCGGCGTCGGTCAATTTGCCTGACTGCCCCCCCCCCCAATTTTTGTTTCTTAAAATTTTAACGGAAATTTTCAAAAATATCAATAAGAGCTCATAAAACCAGAAAAAGTTTGATCAATGTTGACAAAACAGACAAAATAACACAATTTTCGTCGCACCCGTATAGGATTCAAACTCTCTATAATCATTACCCTTAACCTTTATTTTGCCATGACTTGTATAATTTTACCCTGTCAAGGTATTGACTTCTTAAAGAAATGATTTTAGATTATTTCCAACATGCAAGAGCCGATTGCACTAAATATATATAACACTCGAAAACTATCATGTTATATTTTTTTGTAATTAAATCTTGCATCAGCAGTTTCGAAACAAAAGCATGCTATATTTTTATGTAAAATTATTTTTATAAAGAGAAACGCTTCCTAGGATTAAAGGAAATAAACCAGCTGTGCTGGAAGGTCAGCCCGAAAGGATAAGAAAGATTAGAAGATAAGAAGATTAAAATAATTAATTCAAGGAAAACTAGTTGTCCCTTATTTTCCAAGGAAAATTAGTTATTGCGTATTTTCCAAGGAAATTTAGTTATTGTGTATTTTCCAAGGAAAATTAGTTGTTGCGTATTTTCCAAGGAAAATTAGTTGTTGCGTATTTTCCAAGGAAAATTAGTTATTGCGTATTTTCCAAGGAAGATCACTAGATCGTATTTTCCAAGGAAAATCACTGGTCCGTATTTTCTGAGGAAAATTAGTTGTTGCGTATTTTCCAAGGAAAATCCTTTGTTCCGTTCTTTCCCAGGAAAATCAATTTTCACGTATTTTCCAAGGAAAATTAGTTGTTGCGTATTTTCCAAGGAAAATTAGTTGTTGCGTATTTTCCAAGGAAAATTAGTTGTTGCGTATTTTCCAAGGAAGATCACTAGATCGTATTTTCCAAGGAAAATCACTGGTCCGTATTTTCTGAGGAAAATTAGTTGTTGCGTATTTTCCAAGGAAAATCCTTTGTTCCGTTCTTTCCCAGGAAAATCAATTTTCACGTATTTTTCAAGGAAAATCAATTGTTCCCTATAGCTAATTTCCAAAGGAAATCATTTCTGTCGTATTCTCCAAGGAAAATCACAGCACTTTATTGATTTTCTTTTGAAAGAAAAGGTATTTCCCTTGCAAAAAATACAAAATAACTGAAATTCCTTGAGCAATCATTAGTTGAATTTTTCTTTTTGAAAAAGAAGATTATTATTCCCTTGAGAAACACACAGAAAATCAATTTCCTATGGGAAAATTCATAGCCTGTCTTATTTAATTGGAAATACAGATTTTATTTATTTTTCTTTTGGAAAACTGCTCAGAATGATGATTTCACAAACTGGGGGGAGGAGTCTTCAAAAGTCATGCATCCGACATGTTCTAGTCCAACAGCTAAAAAGTCCGATAAGGCAATCAAAGGTTGCTCCAGTTTTTCCGAACCGATTTTGTCCGGCAAAAAGTGTCAAAAGAATATTTGTTTCATAAAAAACGTTATTAGCCTGTCTGACTAGCCAACCAATTTTTAACACTTCAAAGTAGGCGAAGGACCGTGTCCGTCTAGTACAGACTAAACTAAATTTAGGGAAAAAATCTCTCAAAGGTCCCAAAATCATCAAAATTTTGTCTCTCAAAGGGGCGATTTTCGATTTTTGCCTCGGACATACCTGTCACCTCGCAAACCTAGTACCTGAAATATTTTTGATCCCTGTGGATAGATTAGTTTAGAAAAGAGAAAAAAATACGAGTGGGGGAATCGAACCCTGGACCATCTGACCTTGAATCTAATGCTCTACCGACTGAAATAATTAATCGTATCTGTTCTGCGAGAGCAAATGTTTTTATATTACCATAAAAAGTAATAAAAAATGACGTAATGTAATTGCGTAAAACATTTTCATTCGCGCATACAAACAATAGGCAGGATTTTCATTGTTATTTTGTCGATACTGGCGTAATCATTTGAAATATTTTTGAAATATTTTTTTTGATGGATTGTGTGTGTTTATAAAAAATAAATGATCTGATTTTTCTCAGCTCTTTGTTACCTATCCCTTGACCAAAAACGTTTGTGCGTGGCCTTATAATTGAGCCTCTCACTTTTGTTTTGAGCCTCCCGCCTCCCACTTTTGTTTTGAGCCTCCCGCCTCCCACTTTCGTTTTGAGCCTCCCGCCTCCCACTTTCGATTTTAGCCTCCTGCCTCCCACTTTCGTTTTCAGCCTCCCGCCTCCCACTTTCGATTTTAGCCTCCCGCCTCCCACTTTCGTTTTCAGCCTCCCGCCTCCTTCCTCCCACTTTCGATTTCAGCCTCCCGCCTCCCGCCTCCCAGTTTTCCTGTATGCCATTTCGGCACGGCATTCAACAATATTTTTCAATCGCTTAAAGATAGGTAGCTTTTTTCTAATGGCCCCCAAAACGGAGGTTTGCGATTTTAGCGATTTCTCGAGATATCTTTAAGATATGAATACAAAATTTTGACCATAGTTTGGAAATGTGATTTAGAGGGTTTTGGGCATAAATTTGTTTGATAAAATTTTTACAGTATACCCCTGGTTGTCAAAATGGAGGTTTGGGGCCCCCAAAACGTAGGTGTAGTTAAACTCAAATTATTAAGCCCAGTGGTAATAGGGGGAAAAACTACAAACATATTTGTGTTTTCCCTTAAATTTACGACCAAATGGATGTAAAATTTATGATTTTTGATATTGCAAAGTCCAAACTGAAATTTTAGAAATTTTCCAAATGACAATTTTGATTTTAAAACGTCTTAATGAAGTTTCTGAAAACCAATCTCTCTTTAAAATAGTCCCATTTATGTATGGAATAGGCTGTGAAAATTTTAGAAAAAAAGCTTAACTGAAACTGAAAATATTAAGCTTTAAAGGTATTTTTCTCCTATATTTTGCAAAAAATGACAGAATTTGCTGATTCAGCGAAAAAAAATTATATACTGGGTGCCTCAGAAAAATCTTTGGACGTTTGGCGAGCCACTGAGGCCAAGCAAAGTCTTTTTTGAACTCAAAACCATTTTTATTAGAAAGAGGATAGTCTAACTTAAATTTTGCGGTATAACTTTTCAAGTTTGGTCAAGTAGTTGTCAAGTTATAAATAAGCTTTTGAAGTTAAAATTCACTTTTCGAAAAGAGTGAAAAACACGTAATAAAAGGGTATTAAATTAAGCATTTTTAAGCGTTTTCGATAAGAATTTTTTTCAAATATTTCTAAAAACTGACTATTTACTAAAAACTGACTATGTTGTAAACAAAAACTGCTTTTAAAAGTATTTTAACAATTAATTATGTCGTAAAAGTCGTTAAATAAGTCAAATACTGAGCTATTTTTTCATTATTTGCATAAATTTAATACACCTTTTTTTACGTGTTTTTTACACTTTTCGAAAAGTGAATTTTGACTTCAAAAGCTTATAACTATTATTTTACATTGACATGGATGCTAGCCTTAAATGAAACTTGAATTCCAGGACATTTTTTGCGATTTACCAGAACTTTTTAAGTCCTTTTTCCTTTTTATGTATTGGATTGAAAGTATAGTAGAGTAGTTGACACATAAAAATTGGAACCGTCAATATAAATTAATTTCCACAAAGCACTAAAGCTGAGAAGATTTTCCAAAATGATTAATGTTGAAAATAAAGTTGATTTCAAAGTTTTTAATTTATAGGATTTCCAAGACTTCCTAGGATTTTCAAGGACAAGTTTCATTTTCCAGGTATTTCCAGGACGTTGCCAAAAACCGCCCCGGGGGATTCAAAAACGACCATATGTCCGGCCCAAAATAAGGCCTTTGAAATCGGACCCTTACAGTGCAGAGAAAATTTGCAAAATTTGAGCAAAAATGAAAAAACGTGACCAATTTCAGACAAAATATGGCCAGTTTTTTGAAAATTTACACCCTCAGAGTGCAATTTTTTCTCATCTTTGCTAACTTCCACCATTACATTGCACTTTGGGAAGCTTAGAAAATATACCCTTAAGGGCCGCACGTATGGTAAGTCATTTACCTTGAGTGCCTCCCGGGCAAAAATCATTTGTCAGCTCTGACTAACGTTTTTTAAAGTATTCAGCAGAAAATTATCTGCCTGCATCCCTTTATTTTATAAAAATCCCAAAATCGTCTTCAACCCACATATCATCATTCGCCGTCCCCAACCACGACTCTCGAAGGTCGCCGGACTGTTCGGTGGCTCTCGAAGGACGGCGTGGGTATATTAAGTGATATTTTAAGGACCAGCTAGAAAATATTGAGAAATAGAAGACCAGAAAAAATTGAAAGAGAGGCTCCCACGACGTCCTGTGCCACGACCACCTGTCCCACGACGACCTTCGAAGGACGCCGCTCCCACCCACGACGACTCTCGAGAGTCGGCGCCCCCAACCACGACATCCTTCGAAAGACGGCGCCCCCAACCACGACTTCTTGTTTTCAACCGAATTATGAGCCGAAACCCCCCTCATACATCTAGGTACTTATTTCTGAAACGCTTGTTCCGAGTGGTTTTCACACAAACGCCAGATTAAATATGAAATCAGAGGAAGTGGCGCAAAAATTAAATTTCTCAGTGAGGGTAAGGACCTTTCGATCTAGTTAATTAAATTTAATCGATTATTTTCTATTTCTCAAATCTTTATAAAAAATCTATCAATAATAAATACAGTAGAAATTATTTATCTAATGTGTATAAACACAACCAAAACAAAAACTCAACGGAAATAAAGAATTGCTTAGTCTCGCAGTGTTAATTTTAATACTAACGATAAATCTTCGTTTTCAAACTCATATCGTCTACTATTACTCCATCTTGAATATGGGGGGGGGGGGTGACAGACATACACATAGTGAATTATGACCCCCGAACAACAGATTGTACCCGCCGGACAAGCATTAGTTGACCCCCGGACATTCAAAATTACCCAAAACAAGGCAAATTTTGAAGATTTTTACTCCCCCGGACAAAACATCCAAATTTCAATACATCCTCCACCCCCCCCATGTACAAAAATTTTCTGGAAGAGCCCAATAATCCAAAATCTCAACAAACTAATTTGTATTGTGACTAGAACCCGAGTGGTGAATCCGTGGTCTTGCTTTTGTCGATGGTGTAATTGGTGAATCGACTATGAAGCAATTTCACGCTATTCCAGAGTACATCTAAAGCTTTTGATGCGGTCAATGGCAATACTAATTATTCATCTACTTTAACAGTCATCATACAGCAGTGTTCCAATCGTTCATAAAATTTAAGTACGAGATTTGTACTTGTTTTTCAAGGACAGCAAGTTCAGAAACAGCAGGTGCTAACTCTTCTTGGTGGTATTTCTTCGTGTCGTCTGAAAAGAAAAGTTTATTGTATATTGTAAAAATATATTTTCTAAACACGAAGATTAGTCGTAGAAATTTGTTGTAGAAAATCGCAAGTAAAGTTTAGATGTTTCAAGGATAAAAAATTTTGAAGCCTTTGGATGTTCCTAAAGACGTTCTTGATGATGTTCTTATTTTCAACATTTTGCGAGTATTTTTGTTTATTTTTCAGTGAATTTCGGGTGTTGAGTCTTAAAAATGTTCTTAACTTGTTCGTAGGATTTTGGTCATAGAAGCCTGATGTTCTTATATAGTTTGTTCTTATAAAGAAATTTGTACCTTCTCTTTTCCTTCGTTTTCCATAAGTGACTTTCCCGTCGAATTCATTGACCGGTATATTCATGTCAGAGGCCACCATGGTGATTGTTTCTCCCAAGTGTTCTTCAATATCTTGTAAATACTGAAAATAGAAAATTCAAAGCAATGATCGGTTGGTTTGAATTTTTCAATAGAAACAGCATCGAGACAGCAATTTGTTACCTATCAAATTTTCAAAGGGTTGTTTGATTTTAATTAAGTAACCCACTTACTTTCATTTCGTCATACCAAATAGTACAACCTCCTTTTTCTAGAAGTCGCGTGTTTCGACAATTACGGCCTCGGCTTTCACATTTATGATACCAAACCTATGAAAAAGAAAATTCAGTACATTCGTCAAGAAATTGAATAAATGTATCAAGACATATGTTTGGCATCGCTGGAAAAAGTTTCTCTCGCTGTAAAAATACTTTAGGTGTACAAACTTTCGCGAATGAAGACGTAACAAGCAACATGCTGAATGGACCTACCTAATGATTAACATCAGATGAAAATAAGAAAAAAGTGACAATAATTGTACAAAAATTCAGAATGGAAAAGTAAAGCTTGTGTGTTGAATAATGTAAAATGACAAAAAGGAATTTCCCCAAATACGAAAATCACTTAAACCATTCAGGCTCAAAAAACCCTATTTTAGACAGTTTTTGGCCCAAATGTGCCGAAATATATTTTTTTTCGAAAATCTGGCTCCGTCACATTTTAGGCATTGCCATTTTGCATCATTGTGCAAAAAATCAGAACAAAATTATGAGTCAACATTGAGAAAAGCTATTTTTTCTTATTTGGTTAAAGGGAATTTCCCCAAAAATACGAAAATCCGTTTTTTAAGGCGAATAAGAATTTTCCGGGAAAAACCACTTCAGCCATTCTTTAGAGAATATTGCCCTCCATCTTTATACAAAAAATCAGAAAAAAGTAATGACAGGTTTTTGCACAAAGTCCAAAAAACCCTATTTTTAGGTAGTTTTTGGCCCAAATTTGCCCAAATAAATTTTTTCTCAAAAATCGAGCTCCGTCACGTTCTGGGCATTGCCATTTTGCATCATTGTGCAAAAAATCAGAAAAAACTAATGAGCCAATCCTGAGAAAAGCTGGTAACAGAACTTTCATCATTGATTGTTGATGGGGAAGAGGGAAGGGAAAATAGAAATAGAAAGTTCCGGTTGCAAAATCAGTTTTATTGACAATTGAATCTATATATTAATAGCCGTAGTCTGTATGTCTGTTTGTTTGTTTTTTGTGTGTCACTTTCGTTTTCGCAAGCAATGTTTTTTTTTTCTCGATAAGTTTGTTTTGATTGACAGATCGGATAGAGCCTGGTTTAGACTTTATTCAGCCTTTGTTTTGAAATTTAAGGCCCATCTACATTTAGTAATTTTAATTTCTGCCCAGGCGTGCCTTTTTCGAATGTATTTAACGATCGTATTTATTAATGACATTCGAATTCTTTTCAAAACAAAACAAGTTTCTTTTATAGAAAAGAACATTTCAAATGTAAATCAAAACATAAAAATCAAAAAGTTTTTCGGACAATAACAGCATTCAAAGGGCGATATAAAGCATAAGAAAAAATTTGTTCACCTCTTTCTTCCTATAAAAACCCGATAAAAACATTCAAGTCGTCGTTACTGTTAAAAAGGGGGCTTAAAAAGTGTGTACGTCATTTTACATGTTTTAAATTCGAAAAGTTATAACAAGGGTTTAAAATAAACAATTTAGAATCGTCTTATTTTTTTGATCTGATAAAAACAAAGGGCTGAATTATTCTTTTGATTCTTTGCGACTTTCCCACTTTTTCTTGAAGAATTGTCATTTCAACTGGACGGGATATTTAACGCGAGTGAAGCGAGAAAAATAACTACCTGCAGAGTCGTTTCAAACGACACTGGTACAGTAAACGATGCTCTTTCTGATAACTTTTGACTTAAACAAAAAATTATGTCATGGGGGGACAGTACACTCGTGATCCAAATATGGTTAAAAGAAAAGACACCCAGGGAGGGTTAGAGTCAAACGTTGTAGAGATTTCGCACTTTTAGTGCGTTCAGCTACAGCTTAACCGGCGTGCGACGCCGGGTACCGGCTAGTTATGTTTAATGGTGGGCATTGTTATCAATAATGTTTTTGTGTGAAAAACAAAGAAATGTAAGAAAAAGGTCAAATGAAAATCTGCAAAAACGGCAGATCAAAAATCGGACTCGAGCATGTTTTGGGCATTGCTAATACGCATCTTTGTGCAAAAAATCATAAAAAACTAATGATAAAATTTCAAGAAATGCCAAAAAAACGATTTTTCCGTCATATTCCCGGTATTCTCGGCCTAAATCAGGCTCTGACACATTTAAGGTATTGACATTTGCATCAGCGTGCAAAATTTCATGAAAAAATATAAAGTACAGCTTGAGAAATGCAAGAAAATAGGTTGTTCCGGCGATTTTTAAATAGTTCCGGCTTCAAAAATAAGTTTTATTGAAAATTGAAACATGCTTGATGGTGGGCATTGCTAATAATAATGTTTTTGAATGAAAAAACAACCAATTATGAGGAAAAAGTCCAATGAAAATCCAGAAAAACGGCGATTTCCGGAAAAAAAATTTTCTCAAAAATCGGACTTGGCCATGTTTCGGGCATTGTTAATACGCAACTTTGAGCAAAAAAACAGAAAAAACTAATGATAAAATCTCGAGAAAAGCTGGTAACAGACGAACAGACGAACGAACGGACAACGGTTATTTATAGGACCTCCAGGTAGGTCCAAAAATGGCTTGGTGGGACAAATACTTCTTTAATTGGCTTGAAAAGTTTGTCCTTTGACTTATTAGGTGGTTCGTAATTATATTTCACGAGCTTCGCGAGTTTTTCCGAAAATTCGCGAAATTTAATGCCCGCGAAAATTTTAGTGCCAGGATTTTTGCCGAAACCCTTAGGAAAATGAGATAAATCAGTTGAGAAAGGGACCGTGAAAAAAAATTGTCTCACATGTGATCACGGAAATTTATCCCCTTGCAGGTAGTTAGTTACATCATAGCTGCAAAAAGTCCCGAACTACTCTAGTTTGACATTCTACCATAAGCTAAAAGGCTAAAGATTTGTTTAAGTTACCTTTTCCCTGCATTTCGAAACCAATGATAATGCTAGTCCCATTCTGAAAAAAAGAGGGGCAGAATGATAACATTGGTTTTAACACATATTTCCCTGCCCTCTCTGGAGAACACGTTCTCATCTTTTATCTAGGATCTTTTGGAAGAAGTGTGGCCTTCAAACTTAAAATTAAAGTGCTTGTAGACTAGTAGTTAAAGATTATTCTGAATTTTTCTATCATGCTAGCATCTAGAATGATGCGACCTTGAGCGGAGAAATTAGGATCTACTCGGAGATTAAATTACACCTGAATGACAAAATTTAACTAAAATCGTGGAAGAACTTTATCGACAGAAAATCGAAATAACAGTTAACAAAATATTCGGCCGCCCCGGGTCGGCGAAAAAAACTTCGCTAATACTACATATTAATGTACCTGTCCGCTCTTCCAACACGACCTATCCTGTGTACATAATTCGCTTTCTCGTCCGGTAGCGTGACATTGATTACAAACGGTACACCCTTGATGTCCAGACCTCTTGCAGCGACATCAGTGCAAATTAGAAATTTGACTTGTTTATCTTTGAACTGTTGCAAATTGGAGCCTCGTTCTTTCGGGTTTCTATCACCGTGTAAACAAACACACGAAAATTGTTGTGCGTTTCGTTGTTTGAGGTATCTTTCCATGTTATCACAATCTAATTTTGTTCGACAAAAAATGATTCCTATATGGAGAGATAGAAATCTCAATTAACATACAGAAAATAGATCAGTTCTTATGCTGCTTTAATGTGATAAACTTTCGCGGGGATTAAATTATGCGGTTTAACTCATCCGCGAAATTCTAAGATTTCGCTGGGGGTTAACCTGTTTAACTTTCTTTACCAAAGCTTAGGGCTCTTTCCAACATGGTGTACGTCTGATTAACAGATTTACGTTGAACCCAAAGAACTCTTGTCTGCATAATAAGCCCTGAACAATCTCTTCACTTGTTTTTTTTTCTAAAAAAAATACCAGACCCTTTGTAGATTGATAATTTTAAATACCTTGGTCCATGTTTTGTTTTTCGATGGCTTTGATGACATATTCTCCTTTCAACACTTTGACAGCTTCAGAATATGTTTCAGGGAAAGTAGAACTTGGATGCTTATCGTCCTGCTCGTGCACACCATCCGTCTGATAACAGATGAAAAAATATTCAGTGTAGAAAGTCTTTAGCTTGACTATTTGGTATCTTCTTATTTCCAACACCCGCAAGGTTCCCAACAAGGGGAGGAAACCTTTTTTAAATGAGCTGTCTAAAATTTTTACTCTGGATTAACAAGGGATTCACAGCAACTATCATATACAATAATTTAAATAAACGAAACAGCGATAAATTTTAAACATTTGGACATTTCGTGTGAGAAAAACTTACTCTGATTTTCGGTTTCAAGAAATGCCAGGCTGTATCAACTTTAGGATCTACCACACAAACCTAAATATCAGAAATAATCATCACTCAGAATCAATCACTTGTTCAGTACAACTTACAATTAGGCTATCACAAGTACGGCTTCTTTGTTCTCTAACAGAAGATTAGACGTTAGCTTTTCTGATAGACGGTAAATGGAATGTTATATTCAAAAATTGTTCTTAAGTGTTGTGAAAAATTTCATAACGGAGGGGATAAGCACATTAAAATCACAACGATACTTCTAATTGAGACAGAAACTCAAAATTTTGTATAAAATGTACAGGTTTCGTCATCCACAGGTAAATGTAGAAAAATAAATGAATATAATAACCGTGTGGTGAACAGTATCAGGGACGGAGTCTTGTCCTTTTAGATCAATCCATGTTGGAAAGTGCATGATCTTCTCCTATCCAAAGAAAACGATTTTATCAATATTATCCAAACAAATGAGACGAATAATTTTGGTGTTTTGATGCAAAGTTATCCCAGACGCCGAATTCATAACCAACACCCCTATGTCTTCAGAGGTTAGTTATGCTTTCATCCAAGGAATGAACACGTTTTTGTATCATACAAGAGAAATACGAGATTTTCAGTTGCTGGCAGTACCATCAAATTATCAGTTATCCATGTCCCCCTGTATTACTTAACTACTACACACTTACTGCAAGTTTTTTTACATCGAAATTGTGAAGAGTCGCACTGCAAATGATTAACTAAAAAAATCAAAGAAAAAGAGTTTCTATTAACTTTGATGTCAACACAAAATCACGACGAATTTCGGTGAAAAGAATCCTTTTGAAACCGCCTATAAAGAATTATGCTAAAAATTACCCCTTTTCAATTAAATTTCTGAAAAAAATAACGAAAAAGGAAGAAGGTTTCTCAACCTCTCAAACTCTAAGGAAAATCTTAATCGTTCGCAAAAGAGAAACAGCAAGAAATATTGCATGAAAGATATCTTCACAGACCTGTAAACGTCTTCCATCAGCAGACATTTTGGGACACGTGTTAAACAATCGTTCAATCAATGCACCATTGTTTTGGTTCAGTAATCCATCCTAAAATAATTCAGTGTTTCATATTAGAGGTTTTCAATTCGCCTAACTTACATAACTTCTATTACAATAGAAGGGAGAAAGTCGATTTACGTTGGCCTCTTCAGAATCGAAATAGCAAACCTGAAAGACCTCTATAGAAATGCTAAAATTTTCGTAACGATTTTGGCTATCAAAAGATTGCAAAATTTCCTCAAAAGCAAGGCCGATGAGAGCCTTTTAAAGGGGGTGCCAACACTGTTCTCACAAACAGCGGTAGATTTTGCCGTTCAACATCGAGGATCATGAAATGTATTTCCGAGAGATTTATTATCCAATCAATGAAATAAACTTACTACTTCGTCAAAGACCAGAAATCGAACCTTTGAAAAAAAGAAGAATAAAAGTAATAGTAGTGCTTAAATCGAATGAATTTTCGCAAAATATAATTTCACGCTTTCGCAAATTTTAAACTCACAGAATCGCGTGAGATTGCTGATTGGAGTTAAATCTCAAAATTAGATTTCTTGAAAATTAATCCGATTAACCTATTTTACCAAAGATGTTTCGTTTTAGATAGAAAAAAGACTGGGACGGTTTTAGGGTGGCAAAACGGACAAAAAAAGCCCGCGGCTACGGTCGAAAAGGTGTATAAAGTGAATATTCTATGACAAGACTTTGGATATAAACAGTGACATGGGGACGTGATGATCCCTAGCCAAAGTTGCAGTGGTAAATTAATGAAATTAGGACATTGGTGCCCTCGACAAACAAGAAAAGAATGTATCAAAAAGTAAGGGGCGAAGCGAGCGCAAAGTTTTTCTTTAAATAATTTTTTTCTTTAACTAAGCAACTATTATTTGTTAGGTGAAAATAAAGTCTATTAAAAAGTCCATCTGAAAACCATGAATGGCGTCCGGGAAAGTTTTAAATAGCTTTTATTTCCGATCTCCGGTCCGGTTCATATTACAGCACAATACATTTTGATGGCTTGGTGAATGACTTTTATCTGTTGGTCTCCGATGTATATTATTGTCTCGGAAAGATATTCTAGATAGTGACACGTAGCTTTATCACTCATCCGACCTGAAGGGATGGCTGGATTATTCAATTTAATCGAATACGTACTACCATCTCCACCCTCTTTTCTCTCTTGTTGTCGTGTTTCTCTATTTCGTTTCTTGATACAACCACGTAAACAATTGCGGCGGTTTCGCACGCTCCCTGGTTGATCTTCCTGAGTAGAAAGTAACCTGTTCGAGCCTTCATTTCTGCACAATTCTCTGCAAACTGATCGGGTGGTTTGATCAGTTCCCAGGCTGTGAGGTAGTATAACACAAACAGTAAGCAGAAGAAACCAAAAACAGAACATGTCTTTTTCCTTGCATTGAGGACGAAACATTGGCGTTCTCCAAGTCTTCCGCCAATCAAATGTTCTCTCGTGATATTTTTTTCCAAGTTATGTAAATTTGTTCTGTCTGTGTAGGCAATTACATCCGGTTCATAATCCAGTATCAAATTTTTTCAACATGTTCAAACCAACTTGCCAGGGAAAATAATGCCATGTGTCTATCAAGGGCCTATCAATTATATTAGGAACTTTATGAAGATAATCTGTTGGTCAATATTTCAAATCTTTGAAAATTTACATTTTATACTTTGTTATGCATGTAAACCGCATTTTTTTGGAGCAATGGGAATGCAACCTCTTATTGTATTTTAACTTAACCCTTTAAGTGCCACGGTCATTTTTTTAGAAACTGCGCTGCGCAGACCTGCCTGAATGATAAAAAGGTGCCCAATTGTAAACCTTCAAGCTAATTCGCTGGAAGACAGAATTGAGTAAAGCAGGGCCAAATTTGAAGGTTCTTGGATCACTCGTTGACCAAAAATGGCTTAAAATCTCGCTGGAAAGACTCATTTTTGATTATTTTTTTGCTCGAAAATGAAACCCAATCCAATTCCTACGAGTTAGACCAAATATCCCATGTCTGATATATACGACATTGGCACTTAAAGGGTTAAGCATTGCTCAGCATTATGAGTGTTATCCAGTTGTTTGGATTTTTTAATTTCAATTTAGAATTGACTTATTATTTATCTTTTTAAATCTGATAAAAACAAAGTTGCACTATTCTTTGTGGCTTTCCCGCTCTTTCCTAAAGAATTGTCATTTCTACATTTCACTCCTCTTTACCATGACATTTTCTCAAAATATTGTCGAAAACTGGACGGCGTATTTAATGCGAGCGAAGCGAGAAAAAGATCTCCCGGGGGAGGACTTTGAAGATATCTTTTTATTCATTTGATCGTTTTTTTAAGCCAGCTTCAACATCCAAATAATCTGGCACCCGATGTAGAAATTTTCTTCCGACACGCTAAAGCTCTGAAGGTCGGGAAAATTAGCGGGATATTGGCCCGCTCCTTTAGAGCTTTAGCGTGGGCGGTCGCCAATACGCCATCGGAATATCAGATAAACATCCAAAGGACTTTTAGTGCGTTCAGCTACAGCTTAACCGGCGTGCGACGCCGGGTACCGGCTAGTTTCATTTATTTTGACTGTTGAGTGTTGATTTTATCAATGTTTATCCAAATAGTTTGTAGACTTTTAAAGTAGTATTTAGTTTCTCTATTTCCTTGCCACTTCAATAATATGTACATTAATACACAAAGCATTACATTGACTCCTCAGATGCCACCAACCGTTTGTTATTCTTTCGATTTTTTCTAACACCCCAGACCAATAAGATACAGTCGAAGGCTTGGTTGATGGCATCGTCTTAAGACTTTTTCTTTTTTCTTTAAGAAATGAAAGTTTTCTTATTTTGGTGACTATTAGAGACCTAATTCAGAAGAAGAACCAAATTCAGATCACCGCCATCAAAGAGGATGCAACGCCCCCCACCCCACTGAGTTCTTGTTTAAGGTCTTTTTTTAAATGCTCGATAGGGGGTTATGTTTTGAGAAATCGAGCTGGGACTGAGCTTATACAGTAATTCAAATAATTTTCCATTTTTAATATTTTGAAAATCCAATTATAACAAATTTCTAATTTATGCCCTTAACACTTTGCATATTTTCATCTTAATCTCACCTGATCTAGTTTCAGCTTGCCAGAATCCACAAAATCTGCTATTTTTCCAGGAGTACCGGTCAAAATATCTACCTAAGAAGTAAAACCAAAAGATCATAATAGAAATAGATACTTTTGCAATGAGTCCGTCTACCATGGACTTCTGTTTTTTCTCTACTTAGTCCGTTTCTTCAACAAATTGTAAAAGTCAAGTGTAATTTTGCACGACATATAACGAAATTTCAGACAGATGCCCATTTTCTAGAGTGCCCTTGATTTGCGTTTTACTGTCTTTCTCTCGGAGATATCCATGAGCAATGGATTTATTGACAGGTACTGAAGAGTGGTGATAATCAAATATTTAAATCACCCCTTGTTGTAGCTCATTGATTTGGTCACGTGTGTTCTGTCCACCAACCAAGCACGAGTTTCTAAATGAAAAGATGAAGATTGAACATGAACATACAGTAAAACAATAAACTTATATTCACCATGCAGTGCCTATGCAAGCTGCTGAGTCATAGCGTACACCATTAAAAATCAAGACCATCCTTGTGTCATGAGGGATTTATAAATGGAATTTTGTATGTTTGAATGTTTGTAAATATGCATTATGCATGAGATAAAAATATCTCAACCAGATATAGAAATTCAGACATTCTTCGGCGAGCGTTCGTCCGGACAAGACGTATTGAGGAATCACGGATTGCGTGGCCATCAGACCTAGGTTAGCCTGGTTTCACAAGTGGACCCCGTTGACCCCAGTCTGACTGCCATGTGCATCCACAAAGAATGCTGAAGCAGAGTCGTTTAGAGACTGGACCGTAAGGTTGGTAGAGGGAAGTACCTGGATGAGGCAGGTGGTGAATCAAACGGGGTGAACTGCGCAGAGTTGATAATAAAACCCAAGTCGCAATAAACTGAAGTGAGCGGCGACGCCTGGACGCAGGTGAAATATTGACATTTAAATTTGTTTGTTTATTGTGTGTAACTTTACTTTATCATTTGGATGGATTGAAATAAATATGTACGAGCCGAAAAACTCTAGTCTACTTCGTTCTACTATCACTCTGAATTCCACTGTACATTCAAGTCCTCCCCGTCTTCTAGCGGCGGGTCAGATCTTAAACGCCTGGGGCATAAAAATAAATATTCGCTTATCGCGCCAGGAGAGAACCGTGCACAACCTCTTCCCGCGCGACACTTGTGTTCGTCGCGATACTGAACGTACCTCGAGTGCCATTTCGAGGTACATCACAATGGCACATTCTTGTGTCAGGGCATTGGTAGGCTGCAAAACATAAAGCTTGCTGGGAGTCAAAAGCAAAGATCACGATATCACTACGCCAAACTCATAGTCAAGGTCAAAATGAAACAATACTGAAAGACACAACGCAGATTCATTTTCATTCAGTCTTCATCAATGTATCTTTAAAGTCAACTTACTTCAGTTTCGGTGCAGGCAAATTCTTTTTGAAAAGTGTAATTTGATCGTGAGTCTGAAAAAATAATGATATCAAAAAATAGAATCAATAAAAAAACTAAGCACTTGTTAATTAGGGCGTGATTTTTACTTTTAAAAAGATTCGCCCCTGGAACATGAAATTCGAAGCAAAAATCGGGCGGGAGCAAATCAATAAACAAATCAATTACGTCAATATTTTTATCAAAATATTTGACGTCAAATTATTCTTTAAAGAACAACAGTGTTTGAAAAAAAAATTGTCATTTCTATATTGTAAGTAGTCTAGGCAAGCCAGACATTTTTGGTAGAAGAAATTTTATATTATGACTTTGGATAACGACATTATGGGTTCAATGGATGTTTCAATAAAGATGGTGTCAAAGCATGATTTGGATTTTAATGAACGACATCAAAATTCAGTTCCAAAATACGAAGAAGCTATTATAAAGAAAGGTCAAATAGAAGCCGTTATCGAGGAAGCTTTTGAACCGAGAAATACTGGTGACAAAGAATCAACTAAAGATCCAATAGATACTGTTCAGTACGCTTTGAACGTGGCCAGCAAGGTGAATCAACAAATTCTAGAACTTGGAACTGTGAAAGAAAAACGTGAAAAACTAGTCCAAAAATTTGAAGAGGCGCTTCAGAAGAAAAAAGAGGAGAATATTTTTGTGAAGCCGGTTGATAAGTTGAAAATAACCGCTGGGAAACCGATGGATTTTGACGATGCTTTGGAAACGGAGATGAGGCAGAAGACGAAAGATTTTAACAACAAATTGGACAAAATAGAGGGCCAATGGACCAGAAAAATCGAGATGCTTGAAAATAAAGCAAAAGAAGCACTAGACAAGAAGTTTTATGTCGAACAAAATCTAAATACTGTGCTTTTAAAAATGAACTTGATGGAATTTGAATCATCAAAAAATCAAGAAATTATCACAGCTTTAAGAGTAGAAAATGCAAAATTAAAGACTGAAAATGATGATTTGAAACTCAAATTGGTTGTCAAATCTCAAGAAAAAGAAGCACAAGATGTTACGAAAGCTAAGCATGAAACGGCTGAAGTAATTGAAAGCAGTGGCTCTGGTAGCGACCAGATTGAGACTAGATTACCAAATCAATCATTATTGGACATCGCCAAAGCTGAACAAAAAACAGTTCCGAATACTAATGTTCGATTTTCAATTCCAGATGAGTCGCCTCGCAAACGATTGGAAACAAGAGTTGGACGCCCAATGAAAAAAGTGGACCAAAAAGATAGAGAAGCAAATGCATGGAAGAGGGATTCTTCAAATAAAACTGCCTCTAAGCCAAAAGCAGACAAAAAGGTACAAAAATGAAAAATTTCATCGAATTGTTTTATTTAATCTTTCAATAATTCTATACTCCCTTGAAGACCAGGAAAAAATAGCATTAGAAAGGTTATGCATGGATAAGTTTAAGTAATATTACTTTCTCTTTGATCTTTTAACATGACAACACGCGAGATGAAACTCGAGGTGGTCCAAAAAAACTAAAAAAAAACGCCAATTTTGGTGCAATTTGGCAGAATTTATTTTGGCGATTTAATAAAATTTCTAAATTTAGCGAGAATTAATTTTGGCGAACGACACTTTTTTGTTCAATATTTTAGCTGAAAACGAGGGGGAAAAAGGGTTTTTAGGAGAAATAGAGAGTAAATTGAAAGAAAATTAAATTTGGCGAGAATTTATTTTGGCGAATGAAATATGAATTTCTTTCCGCCAAAATTTCTTCCCTTATGGTATTAGCCAAAAGCTTTTTGGGATTCTGCAGGAATGTGGATCTCTACTAGGAGCCCTTTTCAGCTTGTACATTATTCAATCTCATAAAAAAAGTTTTCCTCCAATCTTAGGGAAGAAAGCAGACCAACGCCAAATTGCAAATTGATAAATACAAAAAGATAAGCAACAAGACTGTCGACCAATCGAAATACGGACAAAACAAGCCAAAACAAGAAGGAACAAAAGTGATTTCGCAAAAAGAAGTTAGAACAGCATCAGCAACTTTAAACAAAAAGTGTGATCTAAAATGCAAAAACACTACGTTCAAGGTAAGCCTTTTGGAGCAGTTTCTACTGTATTTCTATTTGGTTGCAGGATGCTCTTGAGGCCCATTTTCGCAACTATAAATGCTTTTAGCGAGCACCCCGTCAGCACCTTGGACTGACTGCCCAATTTCCCTCACATGGTATGGGTTCACCCGGGCGAAGGTTCATTCACTTGACTAGTGAACTGCTGCGATTGGGAATCGAACCTCAGTTCGTGCAGCAACCAAGATCAATGGCCACTATACCAAAGTGCCTAACAGCAGTAAACCACCGGAAATGTCAATTACCTCTAATGAATCAACCCCACTTTCAAACCAATGAAAAAGGCTTCAAGACATCTGAGTCCGAATCAGTAACGTCTCAAAATTTAAAGGTTTTTTTTTTTTTATAAGAGTGATATCGTTTGCTTGTACTCATCAATTTTAATTCACAAGCTTTTTCATATTGAATTGACACGAATGTGTTAACATTTTTTTGCTTATATAAGCATAATATAACAATAGGCAGAAACTGTCCTGATATGAAATATGTGCCTGATATGAAGCGGGAACTATTATATAAAAATAAAGCCTTTAACCCTTTTTTATTGATTTCAAGGAGTCGGCAGTTTTACAAAGAGACGTCAGATTCAGTGAACCAAAGAAATCTCAAGATTTTCGCAACGGATCTATGACACTTACCAGCATCTTCATAAAAGACGGAATAAAACAAATTAAGACACAGGTCCCAACTGTTAAGAAGTAAGTAAAATTTCACATAGGTTTACACTTTCACAATTATTGCAATTTTAGACTCTTTTCACCAAATTTTCTGCAAAGTAGGAAAATAAAAACCTCTTTTTATAAATTTTGTTCCATAAAATGAATTGTTTTTTTGTAGAATTTGCCAGTCTAAAAAATTAAACTCTTCTACTATCTTTATATTTGTGATAATTCAAAATAATCAACTATCTATCTCCATCGAAAAACCCTCAAAAAAGCTTTGTTCCCGTTCGAGTTCAAATTAGTGAGATTCGACGGTGAATAATTCTTTTTTTTTTGCGTTTTCAGACCACAAGTTCAATGTGATGCAAAACCAGTCAATAAAACCATCCAAGAACAATTTAAACAAGCCAAGAAACTAGCTGTCTTCAAATACAACAAAAATCCGAAGAAGCCGATAAAAAAATTCGCCAACGGACACCATTTTGAATCCAAGGAATGCTGGGATTAATTCTTAATTCAGTTTTTTAATTTTTAATCTTTTTTTCTCTTCTATTTCTATTTCTTTCTTTTATAATAATCATTTTTTAAATAAATTCCAAAAACATAATCTTTATTTCAAATGTTTAATGATTGATCTAAATTAGCGGGACCTGGGTGAATCCTTTTCAACTGATGGTGAAAAGGAAGGATAGTATCTTACTCCTCATACAAAATTACACAAATATTTATTGATCGATTGTCGTTTGACGCTATGGAATTCTCAAAAATCATTTACACGAGAATGGTGTAAAGCTAACTTATCAAACCTGTACATGTACGTACATACTTGCACTCATTTGCGAATCTCCTGGCTTGTGATTATCACATTTTGCCCTTAGTAAGTTTTTATCTATTTTCAGAGAAAAAAAATTAAAGATACCTGAGTTGCCAATTCTCTGGAGGGCTAAAAAATATTAAGAAATATTTTTAAAGGGTTAAGATAATCTAAATTGACCCCATAAATAGTCAAGACTGGTAATGGGGTGACAGATTTGATAAATTTTGAAATATCTACCGTATTTTGTATAGAATTCATCATAATATAATATTCATGTGTAATATGCTATCCTAATAGATGGATAAAATCAAGTTAGAATACTATATGCAAAAGTGAATATCCTGTTTACCATCTTAACAAGTTGTATAGACCATTTCACAGTCGCAAAGCGCAATGGGTAATTAGAGCACTGCGCGCTAATGTCGACTTATTAATGTTCCAAAGTTTTGAAAGGTTTTGGAAAATTTTGAAGATAATTTTGTTTAGCCAACAGAAAGCCGTCATGGAGGCGCATTCAGTCCTGATTATGATCCATTTCGACTGTGAAATGGCCTATGAGACATACCTCCATAATAAGAGCAGCAGGAGAGCAAATGTTGGTGAATTTCTTTGGAGCTGATACTATAAAAGCAAAAAATAAACATTTTGAGCGATGCAAATATTTACATTCTGTCCGAGAATGAACAAGTTATTTACTACTTATCATTAGCACTAGAGGAGCAAAACTGCTGACCAATGGAGAGGCGCTGTGGTTATTGCGTAGGCAGCTATCGTCGGACTCCCACTCGAAGTGGTTCACTTATTAGTAAGTGAATGGGCTTCAGAGGCTCCTGCAACTTAATCAAATGGAAACAAAGGAGAACCAGATGATGTGTACTCAATTTAAAGTTCAAAATAAGGCTGAGACTCAAGTCAGATATCATAATTTACAAACCCAATTGGCCTATGTATACAATCATATACTATGATAAAATTTATTCATACAGAAAATTCAAGGCATTATTCTTTAATTCAATTTTCATTAGAGTTTCATGCATTCTCCGTTGGTTGGTAAGAGTTAAATTTTTCAAACAAATAGCTTTTTTTCCAGCTACCTGATGACGTCATTTGACAGGTGGCCAATCGACATTATTAGATGTTACTGTTAGAAATTAAAGTTTTAGACTCTCTAAAAGTCATCTGTTCTTAACATTTTAAGTATTTTTATGTTTAAAAGGGAATGTAATGTGTACAAGACATAGGAAGATATACAAAGCAATGAAAATAGTAAAACAAATATACAAAAACTTACATCTTCTTGATTGGATAGTTTTGGTTGCTTTGCATAACGCTTGAAAATGACCAGCAGGTGGATGTTTGAAAGGTTTGTTGCCAAAGTTGAAATGTAACTCTGCATTCTGCAAAATGAAAGGTTGTATCAAAAGTTGTGAGTTTATGTAGTGATTATTTAAAAGGCATTACTTTAATGATATAAATACTGTCTAAATAAATTTATCGACCCAGAAATATCCATAATGTAAGTTAATCGTTGCTTGGATCACAAGATTTATGTTTGTTTTGTTCCCCAATAGATTCTTCTCCCATCATATATAAATACTGATTGTAAAACTAGTCCTGACAAATCAGGATTGATAGAAGAACTTGTTAAATCAATTCTGATTGTTTTCTATTACCAACCTTTAATGTGACAGAGGCAAAAAAAGCTCTGTTATCCAAGTTTTTTGGAATGTCAAACGCTTTTTCAAACACATTTCCTGCAAAGGAAAAGAAAACATGATTTCATAAATGTAAATCATTTCATCAGTTTCATCAGATTTGAAAGAGGAAAATATATTATCAGTTCCATAAAACAATAACAGTTCCAGATTAAAGACCGCAGTTTTAAGGAAACAAAAGTTACTAAGAG
Source organism: Clytia hemisphaerica (assembly GCF_902728285.1). NCBI lineage: Eukaryota > Metazoa > Cnidaria > Hydrozoa > Leptothecata > Clytiidae > Clytia > Clytia hemisphaerica. Next base: position 490,019 of record NW_027103564.1, on the reverse strand, counting down.
TAGTCATAACATTCATTTTTACCATTTTTGCTGAAAGATATTGATCCAGCCTCCAAATTCAAGTAACATCCAAGAATATCATTTATTCCAAAAGGCTAAAAGCAAAACCATAATATCAAAATATTAAAAAATGTTTCACTGGCGATGATGAGAGTTAATAACCATAGAATAACTTGATTTAATAGTTCAATAACACCCCTTGTAATAGACACCAGTAGTAAGTAGGTAATCCCTCTCTGCCTCGACTTCAATGATTCTATAACTTTTTCTAGCCTAACATGGCTTTAAAATACGTTTCAAAATGTCATTGTTATGGTAAAAGAAATACCTCTCCATAAGTATCAAATTGTCTTCTGTAAGATTTCTTGCCTGTACCTCCAAAGCCAAAACTTTCATTGTCAGTACCTGAGTATTGTACAAAAAATATGATATGACTTGGTGATAAGGAAATGCTTACACAATAAAACCCTATTGTTTGTTTCCTAAAATTAAATAGTAGGCTTGTACTAAATCACTACATGGCAGGTACTACAATTGAATCCTGAGAAAGAAGGGGAGAAAAAGAACAAAGTTTTAAAAAAAAGACCCTTATAGGGAAATTAAAAGGACAATGATTAGTTACAATTCCTTACCAACATCAAAAACAGCAGTATCTGTAGAAAATCCAACACGACACAAACCTTCATCAGTGATTTGAACTTCATAATAATATTTTCCTGGGGTAGAAAAATTAACATAAAAATATACTAGAAACAATATCTTCTTTCAGCTAGCAACATAATTCAAAGATATTGTAAAATATTTTTGGTTCAAATTAAATTAATAATTGTATAAAGAAAATAAATACCACATATGAATAATGATTATTTAAAACTTAAATAATATCTACCTTCCACAACACCAAGAGTAGATCTTGCACCTTGCCATCTTTGCTGACGTGCTTGACATAACAAGCCATCTTCCCCAATGGCTTTGTATCAATAGTAAAAAATATCAACTTTACTAGACTACTCTCAAGGATTTAAATTCCATAAGGCAAAACTGAATTCTAAAGAAATTAAGATTTTTTTCCAAATTTATTGAATTTGTTGAAAATAAATCATTTCAAAAAAAGTCATTTGTTGAGTTTTTCCTTTCAAAAGAACACTATTATTAAGAAAGCACAAGATATTTGTGTATTGGACTTACCCAATCCTGGCTCACGATCAAATTTGTTCATTTCCCATTTGTTATTATCTAGTATAAAATAAGGTAAAAAGACAATGTTTGGAGATTAATATCAAAGTTCCAAAGAAGTATAATTATCAAAATTAATGGATTAGATCTTTACAAACATGAGAAAATAAAAATCTTATCTCAAACGATAAATCTTCAGTTTATTGTATTTCATCTTACTGCTGGGACCTCCGAAGATGAGAAACAACAAAACCATCCAATGCTACATAAGTATTGTAGTCCTCAATTCCATGCACAAAAACGAGGAAATGAACTTTTAATAGACTTACTCATTTTTTGATTTGTGCTTTTCCCTTCTTTAACAGTTACCAAGTTTTCATAAACGATTTGAATGACAGGCAAACAAAATGCCTAAAAGGTATACAAAACAAAATATAGTATAAATGAAGATGATTTTTTTTTATTTGATGAGCATTCAGTTTATTGAAAAGCACAAGAACATGTTTATTCCTATACAAAGGATATTTCAAAGCTTTAAAAACAAATAATAGTGCAATGGTGATAAAAATATGAAAAGGTACTAGTAAAACTGAATACATACCCCGGTTTTTCCACTCCCAGTCTCCGCAGCCTAAAATGTGAAATAAAGTTTTTGGAAGTGTTGGCTTCTGCTTAGGTTAGACCTATGTTTTGAGTATTTTCATTTGATTAAATAATTTGCCTAATCCCATGATGGTTTTCTGTTAGAAAAATAATGTAATATAATATCATTTGCTGTCATTTGATCACTTTACCAATCTAAAGCCCCAAATTACACAAGGAAACTAACCATGAGAACGTCACCACCTCCAAGAATCATTGGTATAGCTTCAGCTTGAATGTCTGTTGGCAACCTTGAAAAAGATAGTAAAATGAATAGAATCTTTTAATCTGTTTCTGCTTAGATTGATATCAAAAGAGCAGAGTAGTATATCATTTTAATGAAAATGGAATATCAAGGAGTGTAAAATAAAAACGGTATTCCGACAGACTTACATCCAACCCATGTCTTCTGTCCCTTTGACCATCTCAGGCATCATCCCGAATTCTAAAAAAATGAAAGACATTTTTGTAAAAATACAAAGACGTAGGACAGTTATTTTTTACTTTCCAAAAAGCCATACTAAAAAATTAAAAGTAATATAAACTCCATTCCATATTCAAAGAAATTATTTCATGTTATAATCGAGTTTGAAAAGGCCTTTTCATAAATTACGTCACAAACATCAATTGCCTCATATTCAAACTATTACCATGGTGATTGTGTCCCTTGAGACATTAAATGATTCTTTTATTGAATAGGAAGTAGTTTTTATGAAATCCGCTGGGAGTTAATCACTATGACAATAATTTCAAAACGAGGCAAGTGATGTTCGTTACGTAATTTATGAAAAGGTCTATCTTAAGATGATTTACACTAACCTGAGAAATGACCAGCCATTTTGACCTCTCAAATATCTTGCCTCTAAATAGAGAGAATTAATTCATATTGAATTAAATCATGTATATACCATCAATTTCCCTTGGAATAGTAGTATTTATTGGTTTGAAATACTTAAATATGATGGGGAGTGTATAACGCTCTGCACCTAAATTGACTTTATTTTCATACCCATCACATTTGTATTGCTAGAAAGATTATCCAACCTGACATTTTGTAGTTGCATTAAAGATTTAGTTAGTGTGGTCAATAGTCCTTTTTTAGAATGCAACTGTTGAATATAATCAAAAACTTCACTTATAGTTGGAGAAGGCTAACAGACTATTGAATAACTAATTACTCTACCCTGTTGCCTAGAAGCAAAATAATTTACCCCATTTTCACTTCTTAGAGTACTAAGTAATTAATGTTGTAGTAATTTGTTATTAAATAAACCCCTACATTCTCCTAAATAACTATAGCCTAGAATCAAAATAATTTATCCCATTTTTGCTACTTGGACGTTGGAGTAATAAGCAATTAATGTTGTAGTAATTAGTTATTCAATAAACCCCTACATTCTCCTAAATAAATATAGCCTAGAATCAAAATAATTTATTGCATTTTTGTTACTTGGACGTTGGAGTAATAATTAATTCATCCTGAAGAATTAGTTATTATTCAATTGTTTCAATAGACCCTTGTGTTCTGCTAAAGGTCTATTTTAAATGGTGAAAAGGGTTTGACCCATATCAACTTATTTGAAAAAAAAACTTCCCAAGAAAAAGTCTACCTCTGGATAGTCAGGGGAGCATCACTTAATTGGGATGTTCACCTAATTTGGATATTTTTACTCCCTTAATTTTTTAATTTTCATTTCCCGCTTCTTTTCTTCTTCACTATCAGTTTATAAATTATTTTAGATAAAAAATGAAAAGTGCAATGTCAAGTTTAATGACTGTCTAATGGAGTGATCCAATTTAATTTAATCGCGATCAGACTCATTGAACACAATCGTGTAATCGAACGAAATAGAAAATTAATCGAATGTAATTGACAATCAATCGAACCAATCGAACATAGTCAACTATCAATCGAACCAATCTAACCTTACTTGAATCCAATCGAACACAATTGAATTTTACCCAGGAATCAGTCGTTGGATAGACCTTTTCGCCTTTCCATCCGCCATATTGAATTGTATGCAAAAATTATGGTGGTCGAATAGACCTTTTTTCAAAGAGGCCACCCTGTTGAATAATTATGTAGTCAAGCAGAAAAACAATGATAAAACCATGCATAATTATTACAATATGCATGATACAGTAATTATGCATGGCTCTATCATTGTTTTTATGGCTGGACTACATAATTATTCAACAGGACGTCCTCTTTGAAAAAAGGTCTATTGCTGTGGTGAAATTCCCTTAGAAAGTATGCAAAACATATGCAAAAAGAAAGTATTAATATAAAACTTACATGCATAATTGGCATTATATTAAAGTATAATCTTTTAGAAGAAAGATTAAATTTGCTTCTTTTGAAAACTAGAAATAATCAAATTCGCTCATCTCTTAGAACAAGCACTTCAAAAAACCATAACATTAGACATAAATTCAAGCTGAAAAATCACCCCCGAAGGTAAAAAATAATCCTTATTCGGATGACGGTAAATTATTCTCCTGGGAATAGAACCGCCAAAGGATCAAATCAAAACATTGATATGAACCCGCTGAATGTGTGACGTCATAATTACTGCTTTCAGTTAGCGTGTTTTGAAAGTTGTGTGTACTCCGTCTTGGTAGATTTTTTAATGGCATGAAAACAGAATATGCAATGTCGTTAAGACCAAATTTCTAAAAGGCTTTTGTTGTTCCGTAAATATTTCTTTTTGGATTAAAGAAATTTCATTTTTTATTGTTCTAATGATTATAATATTTCTTTTATAATAAGATGCTTTGTTGTCTTTTTAATCTTTGTATAAACTTGCATATGTTTTGCATATTTTTGAACTAAATCCAACCACAGCTTTTTCGTTCCTCTATTTTTGCATACCTACAATTCAAGATGGGTAGGTGATAACTACTATCCGTATATCTAACACTCCTTCTACTCCTTTTCCTTTCCTATCTTTCTTCTGTATCTTTGCTTCTACTGACTGTTTGAGACTTAGTTTCTCATTTCTGACTAAGTTTTGATACCTGTCAATCATTTTTCGACCAATCAAATCATCGCACCGGGTCGGATTCGAACCTCCACTAAAGAAAGACCTTCGGTTTCGGAAGCCAACACGCTATCCGTTGAGCCACACTCGCACAGCAGAAGACAAAATTTGGAAATACTTATAGTATGACAAAAAAGACGGGGGTAATGTTATTATAATATGGGTAAAAGTACCCCTTTTTTAACCTGACTGAAATTCGAACCGTTACTAGCAACCCTGCAGGGCCCAAGGCGCCGAGTATGCACCCGGCACAGTGACAAGCCGTTACTAGCAACCCTGACCCTACCTAACTGTTAATGACCCAATACCCCCTGAAAACGGAATTACGGATAGGAAAAAAAATCGTGTTAGATCTACGGATAGTATATATCACTTTCCTTCAAGATGGCGGATGGAAAGGCGAAAAGGTCTTACGTATTGGTATATATAGATATATTGGTAAATAAAGGTATTGGTATTATGTTCGACAATCGAATCGCGATGATAGACCTTTTTTTAAAGAGGCAGCCATGTTAAATAATTATGTACTCCAGCATAAAAACAATGATACTTACTTCGTTACTTCGTTACTTCGTTATTGATTATGTACTTTATACCGTGAGAGGTCCTAAAGCCGACAGCCCGGCCTAAAGCCGATGGGGTCTTTCAAAGATACAAACTAAAATAAAAACAAACCTTTCGCTGTGACGCAACGAAGATACCAAAGTGTCGAGTAAACTGAGAGATTTGATACATTGAACCAATTGAACCAAATAACAATGATTGCTTCTTATAACAAAACATATTTTTTTATTGCAATATGCACAACGTCATAAATGACAACAGTAGTAACAGCATCATAAAAAGTAACGAGATGTTTTGATTTTCCAAAGCACATGAAAATATAAAAGAGGTCTGTGTACGAGCGTGCTCATTTTGAAACGTTACGTAATCAATCCTGGTTTCTATTACTTTACACTGGCACTTGGCTTGATTGTGGGGCCAGGACTTTGTGTAAGGATACATAGATAGATATGCCCTCCGATGTATCGGAATGGGTCCTACCCACGGTGGAGTAGGAATCACAGCGCAAGCAGACATTGCAACCCTGCAGATGCGAGCTGCCGAGCCATGGTGTATACCACGACACTCGAACTACACGGGAGAACGGATGTCCTCGCAAGTGTAGAACCTCCTGAGTGTCACGGCACACCACAATGTCTGAAATATCTACCCATACTCTTGTATCAGAGTTATGGTACCCGATTCCCCTCACATGGCATGGGTTGACCCGGGCGAAGGAACATTCACTTGCCAAGTGAATCGTAGTGCCACGGTGGGTATCGAACTCGAGCCTCCTGGACAGAAGTCGAGCATGATAACCACTACACCACTACGCCTACATATAGACGACGTATATTACATTATATTATATATTACATGATAAGAATACAAATAGACGACGTATATTACAATTATTATGTATTACATGACACCTTGCTCCTATTCTAGTAAAGATAATATATGTCGTCAAAGAGTACACTTAAATGAAGAGCTGTTCGATTGCGGGCCTTCCGTAAATAAACATCCGGACTTATAGGTGGTAAAGAGGGCGTTGATAGTTGCCGCCTCATTGATTCGATGTTTGTTATTCAAATTAGTGCTACCGCATCCGCCCTTTTTTCAACTTCGCGCCATTTTTACAATTTAGTATGTTTGTTTCTTGATGGAAACTGGTCCAAGTTGTTTCGTATTTTTTCCCGCACAAGTCACTTTTATTACAAAACTGTTATTGTTTTAAACATGAGCCAACTGATCCAGAATAAAAGGTAATTATTTTTACAACTCGCACTTTTTAATTACATTAATTGACATCTTGACATTACAGCTATCTTGTTAGATGTTTTGTTTCGAGAGTTCTAGCAATAGTTTATCGTTCAACTTGGAGAGGGAATGTTTGTGAACATAGAATTTTTTTTCATAACAGTTATTTGGGGGGTCGGAATTAGGCTGGGCTGTCGGCTTTAGGACCTCTCACGGTATGATACAGCCATGCATAATTTTTAAAATATGCATGATACAGTAATTATGCATGGCTGTATCATTGTTTTTATGCTGGAATACATAATTATTCAACATGGCGGCTGCCTCAAAAAAAAGGTCTATTCAATCGCGTTTGATTACGTTCGATTGCGATTTTTGTTCGAAGTTGTTTGATTGACACCGTCTGGTCAATAGTTTCACTTTCCTATAACTTGGAAAGTTTTCCTTTCGTACGGGCCTTTCCTCCTCTGCCTAATTAGGAAATTTGGGAAAATTGTAAAATACTTATAACAAAGACAAACTCAGGAGGTAAGGTAAATTGTGTTTTGACTGCTTTCAACCATTTTTCTAATGCAAAATAATTTCAAACTTGACTTCACTGCCATCCATCCCCAAACACCCAGCCACCCACCCCATCATCCAGGCCCAGGGCCCACACAGGCAAGGTGCATGCCCTTTGGAAAGTGAAATTATATGAGAAAGTCTGGAAAAATAACAATGGCCAGTTGGAAGAGTTGTAAGCCTTTACTATTTAAAAACGATTGAACTTATTAGAATTTATAAAAGAGAAAAATATACTTTTACATACCAAAAAAGCTGCGAGCTAGAGTCAGGTTCAAATTTTTCTGTAGACTAAATCGAAAGTAAAAGTAATTGCACCATCGGGAATTTTTGCGCCCGTCAAGGGCGCCTTAATGAGGAGTACCTAGGGAAAATCTCACGATTCAGTTTTCCGGCTCGATTATTCATGTTTGTTCTCGATCATTCATTTTTTATTTTGTGTTTTTTTTACGCATGTTAATGTTAACAAAGACAGAGCCTTGCTCGATTAAACTACTTTTCGTAGTATTTCCCCGATTTCCTATCTTTCTTCCGATCGGATTCATTAAAAGGTTATTCAAGATGGCTACCGAAGCGATAGTGTTTTTGATCATTTGCATGCTGGCATTGCAAGTTTCATCTTTTTGAATTAGCTCTAACTTGGCAAATTAATTCTTGCATCAGGGACATGCTTTTTTGCATCGTGTAAAGACTTTATTTGCTCTAGTTTTCGTTGATTTTTATGAACTATTTTTTACCAAAAGTGAGACTTATTTTTTGCTTTGTTTTGGTATGGTTTGTTGTTATGATTCCATAACATTCCATGATGATGCGATGGTTGATTGCAATAAAAAACATATTTTCCTGTTGGGCTTGGAGAAAGTTATGGATGGATTATTGGATGAAGTATCCTAACGTATACATTTCCTATGTAAATGTAATGAAGAAGAAGAGAGAAGTAATTTTCACCAAATATGGCGGCTTTCACTGCAATTCGATTGAAGACGATAATGTGATGAACAATATTCGATGAACTTTTAGATCGTATACTGGAATTTCATTAAGTAAGATGAAAGTATCTTTCAACAAATTATGGACAAAAATCCAGACGGTGCGATTATTGATTTGCAATTGATGCATTGGAGTTTTTTCACCGCTGCTGCGATTTGATATTTAAGACGATGATGCGATAGATGATTTGATGAACTTTTAGATCATTTATTATCATAAAGTGTTACTGGGATTTGATTAAGTAAGAACTTTCCTCGACAATTTGAGGCGGGAAACAGGGCTCGAGTTAGAAGAACTGAAAACAGTTATGTCAGACCGTGAGCTGTGGAGAGAGAGATACTCGGTATTTCCGACCTAACGGTCGAAGGATGATGATGATGAAGTAAGACCAAAGTATTTTTCAACAAATTATGGACAAAAATCCAGACGCTGCGATTATTAATTATTGTGATTACAATTGATTGATGCATGGGTTGGGCGGCAATCGAAAATATGTTCCGTTCGCGTCAAAAATCTTCTTAAAATTGAGTCGGTCGGTCGGTAGTAAATTTAGCCGGTTTTTTTGGAAAATGGTTTCAAAGTATATATAGTTTTTAATATTTATTCGTTCGCTTGATGAAAAATTCCGACAATTTTCTGACTCGTCTGACTAGGAATTTTTGTCTGCCAAGTTGGTCAGTCGGCTGACACGAACGGAACATATTTTTGATTGTCGCCTTGGAGTTTTTCACCAAACTGCGATTTGATATTGAAGACGATGGATGATTTGATGAACTTTTGGATCATTTATTATGATAAAGTGTTACTGGAATTTGATTAAGTAAGACCAAAGTATTTTTCAACAAATTATGGACAAAATCCAGTTCTTGTGGTTATTAATTGCGATTGCGATTGATGCATGGGTTTGAGTTTTTCACCGCTGCGATTTGCTATTGAAGACAATGGGTGGTTTGATGAACTTTTAGATCATTTATTATGATAAAGTGTTACTGGAATTTGATTTAAGTAAGAAAGTATTTTTCAACAAATTATGGACAAAAATCCAGATGGTGCGATTATTGATTATGATTGATAAATAATCAATTATGATTAAATATCGATTGCAGTCGATCAGTATCAATTTAAGTACATTACGTCGATTACCTATTGATTTTTACTGACTTAATAACTAATTGATACATTAACGCAATCGATAGATAATTAATATATACTCACAATTGTTTCAATAAACTATGTATCAATGCAATCAATATTTTATAGATTACTCATTGATTGCAATCGATAATCGATTTTATCTTTTTTTTATATTTTATTTATGTTTTACTGAACTAAATTTCTTCTAGATGACTTTGAGTGAATTATGTTTAAAAAAAATATTGATTTTTGTTGTTCTGTTGTTGTATATTGATTTAGGTGTTCTACGCTTTGAAGCTGCTAAATCTCCTGTACAAGGACCATAAAGGAGTGGCAAAGAAAACTTCTTGTGTGATTTTTAAGAAAACTATATATTGTTTTGTTTTTACACATTTTCCTTGCAGTTCTTATAAATAAAACTTAAAAAAGCAAATTTTATTGCAACTTTCTGACTCATTTAACATGTCATTGAAATGGTTTACAGAAACTGTAATTATTTGGGCCTCCTGCTTTTTGTTTCCTTGGTTATCACTAACCGACGTCAGTTTCCCAGAAAAACATTGCAACGGGCGCATCATAGCCTTGGCTATTAGCTAGTTTAAATGTATGAAAGCCAGACTTGAAATAGCTCAATAAAAACACATTATACTTTGATATCGGATTATATTGTACCAATAAGCTTTTATTTTTTTAATTCAAAACTTTAAATGTGGCAAAAAGAACTGTCAGTAATATTTTATTTTTCTGGTTTACATAGTTGTTTTTTATTCCTTTGATCAGCAAAATGTTGTTTTATCAAAGAGGACGCACAGGCGGGAATTTTTCCGCCCCCGCTTATCTAATATTCCGATGGCGTATTGGCGGCCGCCCACGCTAAAGCTGTAGCATATTTCCACATCTGGTACCAGATAAGCCTCCCGTCATTAACCCCTAAGGGGGCCCCCTATTAACCCCGACCAGCTGATGACGGATCGCAGATTCTTCTATCTGTTGTAAAGCCCGAAGGGCTAATGTTGTGTTCTAAGATTTTCATATGCTGAATCCGATCTTTCCGATGTTTATAATGGCAAAGGGTTTAGTTGCCAGCAGCCCCCCCCCCTGGGAGGGGAGATAACACTTATTATGTGCTTGTATTTTGAATGGTTTAGAAATCTCGAGAAAACATTATTATACGCGTAAATGTTGTGAATTGCCTTTATCATTTTGATGTCAAATTAATGACAAAGAATTTTCTAAATATGAAAAGATGAACATAAATGTTTGTCAACAAAAGTCTGTAATTGTAATTGTATATCATTGTATCACTTGATAACATTATGAGAATCGTGAGAAATGAGAAGAGGGTGTAGCTCTCTTGGATTGGAACATTGTCAAAAAATACTTTAAAATCAGTATATAATGGAAAGAGGTTATTTTTTTCTCACATAATATTTACAGCTCTGGCTATGCTATCAGAAAATGGAAGTTTTTTACAAAGACAAATAACGTAAAATCCTATGTATAATTCAAATATTATTAAAAGTGCATGTGTAAATTGTCTCCTCTGTTGATAAAGTATAACGTATGTATTACGGCATAGAATTTTGAAATATCCGTATAATATATCGGGTCTGTGTACAGATAGGTTAGTTATGCAATGCAATAGTTGATGCAAAGAACGACGAGTAAGGAACACAGATATCTAAGCCCGAAGGGCTAGATAGGCAACTTTAAGCTTTCTCCAGCAAAAAAAAGTGAAGCAAAAATTTGACTTTTTAAATTTCGTGCCGATGGATAGGATCTAGCATTTTAATTGTTTTCGGAGCGCGAGATCAAAAAACGTAGGCGGCAAACACTATTTCACATCTCTTAAACCGGTGAAATTGCATATTTTAGTCACGTGACTCTGGTAGGAAATCCTTCCAAAGATGAGCTTCACTTTTTGATGAAAGCCGCAAATCTAGCCCTTCGGGCTTTACAGATATCTGTGGTAAGGAATGCATGAATTAATTTTTATTGATTGACTAAAAAAAATGTCCCAATATAAAAATTTCTCCCACAAAATAAAAAGAACTAAATCAATAAATTTATCCTAAATATTTACAAAGATTTTTTAAATTCCTTAAAAAAATTACAAAACAACAAAGCACTATTTTGGCGCTTCAACAAAATTGATTTGATGCATTTGTTCTTTAGCAGTCGGTGTCCCGGGGCAACCGAATGGTATGACGTCACAGCCAACTGCATCGGCGACTGATGCGAACCCGTCGTCCCTTTAATTGAGATATAAGCAAATATTAATATCAAAATTACTTCTCTGATAGGGAAAACATGACTTTTTTTGAAGCTGTTACCACAGGGGGTGTGAGACCCCTCGCACCCCCTGCTGTTACCAAAAAGCTGCTTCATTACAATGCTAACCAGTTTACGAGGTTTAGTCTGTATGGGGGAGATATTGCCCAAGATCAAGTAACAACAGAGCTTGTATAAATAAAGGGCGTCGTATCCTAGTTAGCAAAAGTTAAATTACGTCGGAAATCCAAGGATTAAAAGATCTTTTCGTGATATTCATGACGTAATGTTTTATACGGAAGCACCCAAAAGGGACCGGGTGTTTGCCACTAATTTTGAATTTAAACACTAGCGCCCGAGCTATATTGGGTGTTCGACTATCAACGTCAACTGCTTATGATATAAAGTGCATTGGAAACCTTTATGTCAAACTATTTGCTATAAAAAGTACAAACACAAAACATACCTTAACAGCTTAGCCAATTCTCGTTTGATTTTACCAACAACTGGTGGACCATGTGTCGATAGTGATGAGTAAAGTTGAATAAGAGATGCGCCGCTACAAATTTTCTCATACGCATCCTCACCTGTTGAAATACCGCCTACTCCGATGATGGGTATATTTCCTAAACACACCAAGATACAGTGATTAGGAATTTACTGTAACACGTTTTCTTTTATAAGAGCAAACTATATAAGAACATAAGACTTCTGTGGTCAAATATTAAGAACAAGTTAGGAAAATTTAAATCAAATTTAAGTCAACTCTTAAGAACAAGTTAAGAACACTTTGGGGCTTTGAGGGCTTTAAAACACCCAATTTCTTAGGAAAAAGGACAAAAATACTAAAAAATTAGAGAAAATGAGAACATGTTAAGAACATCAGAAGGCTTCAAAAATTTTGGATGTTCTTACAAAAAATAAAATCCGATGAAAAGTGATATATAAATAATATAACGGTAAAAATTAACTACTGCTACTACGGGAGTATTCGTAAAAGATTTTCAAATGATGGAAAACATGAAAAACATCACTTGAAGGATTATAAATTTTAATCCTAGAGAAGTACTGTCTAAATAAGAGGTTGACATATAAATACCTTCTGTAAGGTCAAACATATCTTTGATACATTGTGTCGATAATTCTTTCAATGGTTTTCCACTCAGGCCTCCTTTTTGTGTTTTGTCGACTGCTTGGAGTGATTCTGGTCTGGTTATTGTAGTGTTGGTCACAACCAGGCCGTCAACTCTGGTCTGTAAAATTGATGAAAGACAATTATTTCAAACCATGTTCAGAAGTTACGGTTTCGCATCGCTCCGGTATGGTGTTTGTTACGGATAGGAAGTGTTCATACTAATTTCGGGAACGTTTCGAAGCAGCAAAACGAAGCAGTTCCGTTCCGATGAAAATAGTAGAGTAAAAGTTTTGGAAGGTATTTCAAAAAGTTTTTAATTAAGAGAGACACCCTTGTTCATATTCCTTGAGTTGAACACATCAACATGTTTCAAAGCAAAATTAAATATTAGCCTGGAAATATGTTTTCAAGCTGAGAAAATCAAGCGGGATTTCAGATTGCTTTTCTCATTGATCCAGTATGCAGAGTTCAGTCTACTTATCCGATGAAAATGAATTTCCAGGGTTTATTTCTCATTGAAAAAATTTATTTGACGGTAATCGCAGTGGGTTTCAGTTCAGAAACTATACCAAACAAAAATTTATGACATACCTTTGCATTTGTGACAACAGCAGCAATATCCTTTTTATCTTCAATGGTGAGGTCTGGTGCGACTTTGACTACCAAAGGCGGATTATTTGATAAAGTTTTCTTTGCTTCTAAAACCTGGGTAAATGAGATAGAAAATATACATTTTTCGATGACTAAAATACATGGCTAGTATATAGACCGGGTTTTTCAAAAGTGTACACGTTTGAATTCAGATTCTGATGAGCAAACTAGAAATTTTTATCAATTGGAAGTTTTCTATATTGGAAAGAGTAAAGGCTAATTCAAATTTTGATATATTATACATTGAACTTGGTTCATTCTTATACAAAATGTCATTAAACTAACTTAGACATGATATAACAAGCACCATACTGAATGGACCTACCTAATGATTAACATCAGATGAAAATAACAAAAAAGTGACAATAATTGTACGAAACTTCAGAATGGAAAAATAAAGCTTGTGTGTTGAATAATGTAAAATCGTAAAAAGGAATTTCCCCGAATACGAAAATCACTTAAACCATTCAGGCCCAAAAAATCTTTTAAGCTGTTTTTGGCCCAAATTTGCCCAACAAAATTTTCCTTAAAAATCTGGCTCTGTCACATTTTGGGCATTGCCATCATTGTGCAAAAAATCAGAAAAAAATTATGAGTCAACATTGAGAAAAGCTATATTTTCTTATTTGGTTAAAAGGAATTTCCCCAAAATACGAAAATCCGTCTTTTAAGGCGAATAAAAATTTTCCAGGAAAAACCACTTCAGCCATTCTTTAGAGAATCTTGCCCTCCATCTTTGTACAAAAAATCAGAAAAAAGGAATGACAGGATTTTGCACAAAGTCCAAAAAACCCTATTTTTAGGTAGTTTTTGGCCCAAATTTGCCCAAATAAATTTTTTCTCAAAAATCGGGCTCCGTCACGTTCTGGGCATTGCCATTTTGCATCATTGTGCAAAAAATCAGAAAAAACTAATGAGCCAATCCTGAGAAAAGCTGGTAACAGACGAACGAACGGACGAACGAACGGACGAACGGACATGGGTTAATTTAAAGAACCTCCACCGGGGTACCTAGCCTAGAAATCTAAGCTAGTTTGATTCAGTCAGTAGGATAAATCTAATGGTAAGTTGTGACTGAATAACTAGTATTCCAAGGCAAACTTAAAATCCGTAAATATAAAAAATCTTTAAAGCGCCGAAAAACGCTATATTGCCATAAGCCGTGTGTCCTAGCCTTGTGAATACGGGCTTAGTTAACTAGGCTACGGGGTACCCGGAGGTAGGTCCAAAAAGTATTTTGTTTAAAGACAGAAGACGATAGCATACAAAGTCGCGATTTTGATTTTATTCTCTCTAAGTTTTTTGTCGGTTGACAATATTAATAGTATGCAGTGCAGTATGCAGTGCTGATGAGTCTCAATAAGGACAAAATGCATATGCTGCTTTCTGCAACTCAAATCTCCTGAAAGAAGATAGTTGGACAAAAATTCTAATTTCTTCACATATATAACAACCATGTCCCCGTATTTCCTAGGCTTTAATGGAACCCAGAGAATTTAGGGCGGTACATGTTTTTTTCTTTAATAAGCATTGCACTTATAAGCATATCTAGGCTCAGATATGGGGAAAAATTAAGCATATGACAAACATTACTTGAGCCTACGAAAAATGTTTTTTCCCTGATTTTGGCTGGAATTTTACGGATTTTCAGTATTTCCCTAAATTTATGTTTTAGATTTAAGCATCCCCTCAAGCATTTTTCAGCCTTATTAAGCTTTGAACCTAAGCATCTCTGAGCCTGTTTTCGGATTTTTGTATGCTTATAAAAAAACAAAACATGTAATACACAAGGCCCGAGCTTGGGTATATTAAAAGATACCAAATTTCCTAGCGAAAAATGTTACCTTTTCAATGAGTTCAGCTAATTCTTGTCGTCCTTGCATTTTCCTCAACCCTGGTGTGTTCGGTGACGAAACATTGATGACCAAAATATTGGCAAGTTCACCGAGTTTCAAAACACCTAAAATTAAAAAAGAGAATAATTTTCAAACTTTAAAAATAATAATAACAGCGTTGTGTTTCTTTGAAATAATACTTGGAGGGATTAAAAGAAATCAGTGTTTTTCGGAGTAACCTTGACATCTAAAACTTAGATTGTTTGAAGATTTCAGCCAAATTTAGTCTTGTCTTTAGTCTATTATTTGAGCAACATATTTACAGCTACTCACTCATCAGCAAAAATGGTAATCTACCAAATATTTGGCTTACCTTTAACGTAATCATCTACAGCATTTTCAGTTGTCTTGTTTTTACCAAGGTTGATGGAGACAATTCCAGGCTTGTTCCGTCTTTTGGTAAGGTTGCTGTATGCAGTGTCCATACCAAAACTGTTGAAACCATACCTTTAAAACATTAAGATCATACATAGGTTTGCTACAGAGTTTTATCAGTTTTTTAAAGAACCAGGATTCCCTCGATTACGGATGAAAATTTCAAAATTTTCATTTTATTGACAACCAATAATAAAATTTTTCACCATTTTTGGGACTTTCTATAACAGTCACGCCTTGCCTGATTATGGTTGACTAAGGGAGAGTTGATTTTGATCATAAAAGTGGCCTCGAAAACCCTACAAACTTTCAGAAAATAAACCCTCCACTCTTTCTATCGGTGGTAAAAACATCTCCCCTTACCAACCTATTAATAACAGCTTCATCTTCTACCAGCCTAAAAACACGTGGTTTTGCATTTCCTTCTTGTGGTTCAGGTGTGATGGAGCCGACTTCAACAAAATCGAATCCCATCTTCAACATTCCATCCACACATTCAGCATTTTTATCGAAGCCAGCAGCCAAACCAACCGGAGAATCAAAATCCAAACCAAACACTTTGGTTTTCTACGTACAAAAGTAAAGCAAGTTAAAGATAATGTATTTTAAAAAGGTTGTTTCATCGATGATCTTTTCTGCAAACAGCAAGAAATTTAAAATATATTATTTAAATATGAAAGTAACACCCTAACAGACTTCATAGATATTCATAGATAAATATCGTTATGATGCTCAGTACCAGTGTACCATTTGGGGGTAGTTTCTTATAAAAATTGACAAATAAAACAATCTTACCAGAACTTCTTTATCTGCTGCACTTGTTGGGAAACTTGGTACCAAGCCCCTGGAAGCTAGTCTAACAGACAGCCTGTGGGCCACTTCTGCATCCAACAGTCTAATCAATGGCATTGTGACATTTTCCCAAACTGTTTCATTTTTGGTTTTCATGAGAAGTAGCGAGGAAGCAGCAACACCTAGTAGACCTCCAACTGCACCAACCGATAATTTCCTGGCCATTTTATTTCAATATTTCTTTTTGTTTACTCAATCTGGTATGCTTTTTTCTAAAAAAGAAAGAAAAATTATGTATTTTAAAGTCTTATGTAAAGTTATTGTATAAAGCTATACAAACGTAAGGACTGCATGAGGTTATGATTCAGCTTATTAGTGATTTAAGAATTGACCAAAGAATTTTGAAAATACTTTCCCTTCTCTTACAAAATATCTAGTAAATGAATATCAGTTGAATAAAAAATAATGTAACATGTTCTACTGATAATCAATCTACCACTCAAAGAAGACTTACTCCATTTATTAGGAAAACACCTCATTTAAAATACTTTGAGTGACTTGCTGTATCAAAATCATTGTAAATTTTTTATATATTATTTCTTATATATCATTTTCTGTAAACAAAACAAGGAATAATAAATAAAAAATTGATCAAAGCTTGTACCATCAAATAAAAATATTTTGGAGCAAAAACACTCCATATGAACAGATGATACCTCATCAAAAACACAACAATACTGTATAATAGGATTTCAATCATTTGGTAAATCCATATAGTAAATCCAACAGATTTCATCAATGTCGGTGCGTGGTTTGATAAGCAAATGTACATACTGAAGAAAATGTATAGGAAGCTTGAATATGTGGCTATCAATGTGATAATAATTGATATGATTTCATGATATTCACTCAATCCAATCATACCAGCTGAAATGTCCACTGTGGCAAAACTATTTGAGTTCCCCTGTGCAAAATGACAGAATCGTGTCAAAGTTAATAGTAAGAAAGATATTTGTTTATAACTTGGTCGTTTTCCCATTACTGGTATAATTTTCTCCACCAAAATGCATTCAACACCAACAACTAAAGTAAACCAGGGAAAATTCGACGGACGTAAAAATAACAATGCTAAAAACATAAAGCATGTTTTCATGGATTGCATTTGAAATTTCGTCTTGATGGTCTGTAGGAGAATAACAAAATAAATGACTTTTACAATGGAAACTTGTGATTGCTGATTACATAATTGATCCAGATAATTCTTGCAGTGGCATAGTTTGTATGATGTAATCAATACTAAGATAACAATATTTAAATATTCCTTCATCATTTTCTTTTTCAATAAAAGCAAAAAGACAAAACCAAGCAAAATTGTAGCAGCTAAGCTCCCATTATTTGCATTTAGATAATTCTCAATATCCTCCAGTGCAATCCAGTTAACACCAGTTTGATTCCATGATTTTACAAGTCTTAACAATAACATCAAAATAAAAATTGGTGTTGAGAGGATATTTGATTGGCATACTATCAAAAGCATAATGAACGATGGTAATGCATAGTAGTATAAGTAATGCTCCTCTTCAATGAAACTACTTGATGTTTGTGACACTTGGAAAATGAACAACCAAAAGTAGATAAAACCGTTAGTATAATTTTTATCTTCTCTTTTAATCTGCTCATCAATATTTTGATCCCCAACACCAAGGTTTCTTTGACAGTAAATTAGAGATAAAACACAAGATAGAAAAATGACTATGATTCCTAAAGCCATCAGTAAGTCATTGTAGCTTGATGAATTCATCACTAAGTAATCTGATGCTTTTTTGATGACCTGATCATCTGTATGAATTCCATTACAATAATCTAGGAGCAACTCATTCAAATCTTTTTCAGGGATGCTTAGTGTGTGAAAGTGACATGCTAACTTTCTTTTGACTCTTGCCATTTCTTCAAAATCATAGATACTACTTATAAAAGGGGCTGGAACACCAATGCTTTGTTTTGGGATCTCGGTCCCAAAAAGAACTGAAAAAGTAACAGCAATATCGATTTGGCGAATATTCTCCTTATAAAGTGGTTTCCCATGCAGATGTGTTGGAAGAAATATGAGGGGAGTATTAATTTCTTCTTTTGATGAACCTCCATGACTCCCAGCGTTGCTCATTCCATGATCTCCTGTAATGACTATCATTGTATTTTCATTTGATTTCTTAACTGATAGCCAAATTCTCTGAATAATAGAATCCATTTCTTGAAGTTTTTGCTGAATAAGTGGACTAAATGGACCGTGTGTATGACCTATATGGTCTAATCCAAGGTAATGCAAGATCATAGAGTCCCAGTCCAGGGTTGTTAATTCAGGATTAAGATGGCGTGTTACATTGTTGTCAACTTCATAAAAATCATTAACATAAAATGAATTGGTTCCATCGCTTCTTAAAAACTTCTCAGGGAAAAGTTTAGTCCATGTATTATCACCATAGAAAACCATTGAAATGTTATTGTTATGAAACTGTTGGACAAAGTTATCTTGTGTGTATTCCTTTGAAGCAGAGTTTTTGAAAAACTCAAAAAAGCTAGGGATTGTGCCAGATGTTATGGCCTTTATTCGAGGCATTGTAACTGTAGGTGAACTTGCTATCGATACATAGCTGAACGTTTGATTTTCTTTAATAAGTGATTGCAGAAAAGGCATATTGTGATTCCCATCCAAAATGAAGTCTGATCTCAAAGCATCAATCAAAACAAATACCAGTTTATCAATCTTCCTGAATGATCTTTTGGAAAGATTTGTATTTTGCGAAAAATCTTTTGTTGAAATAATGTTTGTATTTGGTAAAAAGCCATTGAAAAAACAGAAACATCCAAATAAATGAATAACAGTGCAAATCAGCAAATAGGAAGTAGAGCCATCCATTTGATATTTCTACTAGGTTTTCTGTAAAATGTAATAATAAAAATCTAAAAAACAGCATCATTTAGTAGCATCAAAAGTTATAATCTAAATCAAGGGGGTAAAACCTGTTTTATCGAACATAAAATAAAGGTGGGTAATATAGAAATATTCCAATGGCTTCTTGAACATTATGGTTCACTCTAACATCAGAATTTCTAGTCTATGAAATATTTTGAGAACTTCATTTCTCAAAATAAGATTAAAATTTTTAGTTTATTGTTAACGTAAAGAAATAACAAAACCAGATATCAGAATAATGCCAAAAGCATTTATACATGATGTAAGATCATGGATGAGATCTACCTGAATAAAGTCCTGACTGGGCACAAGTGTTTCAACCGGTATTCCAACGAAGCCATATTTTGGTTTGTACAGAAATTTTGCCCGCTCAAATCAAAACAACAAAATGGTCAATCTCACTAAAGCTAAACATTGCGGCCACGGCATTTCCCTGGATAAAAATTCTGGTCATGTGACCATCCGTGATTATAGACCAATGAAAACGCTTCATTTCCCAGGATTAAAGTTGTGTCTACACTGACACGCGAGAAATAACTAGAAAAAGAGAGAAAAAACCGGGGGTCAAATTAAATTTTTCTCCCTTCTTGCGGCAAATATGAAAGACTTTAAGAGGCCATTTATTTAAGAAAGGGGTGTTATATCATAAATAAATTATGTAAGTAAGTGATATTTTAAGTAACAAGTTCATTAACAATTTTATTTTGAAGTTTGTTTTTAAAAACAAAACCCCTGTGCTAGATGATAATTTCATTTTCTTAACTTATGGACCCATTTGGAAGTATTTGTAATACAGATCATTTGGCAGTGTAGTTGCAGCCTATACAAGAATTGTAATCTAAAGTCTGAAGTCGTAACTCCTTGCCAGTGACCCCGTAGAGAAATCTTTAGTTGGCAGACACTGACTTTAGGTTGGTTTGGAAATCGTTTTATTTTGAAATGTAATCTTCACTTTAGATGAATACTTTCATTTATTTGGATTCATGAAAGGTTCAAGGTTTGTTTACTTTTTATTTCAAATTATTTCATTGATTTAGTGAGCTGCAATAGCTGATTGAAAAACGAATATTTTTTATAGTTATCAGCGTGGGCTTGGCCGCCATTTTGAATTTCGATTTTTTTTCCTGTACTCGGCAATTTAGAGGTTGTTATTAATACGCGATTTGGCTTACGCGCAACACTTGTGTGGGGTTCTAGGTCCCTCCACCAAATTTAGCCCCCTCTGAGAACAAGGTCCCTCAGCCTGATAAAATTTTAGGTTCCAGTATTGGAGAAGGTGCAATACGATGTCTAAATGTTATATATAAACAGTACATCCTTGCAATTGCATGGGGTGTGCATTTACTACATATTTTCCATACCCAAGAAATCAAGAAACTTTAAAGAAATCTGAACTTTTTTTATCTGCTCAAGTAATCTCAGCCAGGGCAAGATTTTAAGCGTGCAATTGCACACATATAAATTTTGAGCTATCATACTTTAAATTTGCTTGCCAAGTATATATTGGAAAATCCAAGATTTTCCCATAAAAAATCTTGAATGTTACGGAAATCCTAGAGTTTTTCAAAAGTAAAATGCTACGGAAAATCCATGTCGTCCACAGGGGGGTAACGGACTATAACTTGAACCGCCCAATGATGACAACCTTGTTGTCAAATGCTCCTAAAAGTCTACCGTCAACTGCTCTAAGGGATCGTCGACAAAAACCTTTCGAATTTTTTATCGGCATTGGGCCAATAAGGGGGTGGGGGGTTTAACTACCGTACATACCGATAAAAAAACAAGTATTGGGACGAAAATCTAAAGTCTGAAGCTTATCAGCCCAATGCCAATAAAAAATTCGAAAGTTTTTTGTCGAAGACCCCTAACTTGGGACGATTGGAGCGAAACATGGGACTGGTTGATGTCTGGCCTTTATTTTTACTTACTGTTAAATCTCATTGACAACTCCACCAAGTTTATCAATCATACTTCTTCGTTCCTCTTAGAGTGCACACAATAGAGACACTCGCATGTGTTCCACTACGGATTTTTTTCATATTTCGATTTAAAAGCCTACTCGATGTGAAAGAGAAATCGTGTATTTTTTAATACGCCGTTCGATAACTCAAATGATGGGACTATCTCACAAGTGTTACGCGTAAGCCAAATTGCGTATTACGAACAACCTCTAAATTGCCGAGTACAGGAGAAAAAAAATCGAAATTCAAAATGGCGGCAAAGCCCACGCTGATAACTACCGTGAGTGGTCCTAAATCCGACAGCCCTGCCTAAATCCGACCCCCCCAAATAACTGCTATGAAAAAAAATTCTATGTTTACAAACATTCCCTCTCCAAGTTGAACAATAAACTATTGCAAGAAATCTCGCGAAAAAAAACATCTAACAAGATGACTATAATGTCAAGATGTCAATTATTGTGATTGAAAAAGTGTGAGTTGTAAAAATAATTACCTCTATTATTCTGAATCCGTTGCTCGTGTTTAAAATGATTTTGTAATAAAAAATTATGTTTTGTATAAGAAGCAATTATTGTTATGTATATGGTTCAACTAGTTGAATGTATCAAATCTCTCAGTTTAGTTGACACTTTGGTCTGTCCATCACAAACTGCCATATAAACAAAACTCAACATTCTCACAAAAGTTGTCTTTTTGATTTCCCAAAAATTCGTCTAAAGCGTTCACTTCCACAATAATTTATGTAATTGCAATTTTGGTCAGACCACAGTCGGCTTCAACATATACACGTGTTTTTATTTACGTGACTGAAGTGCCTAGTAAAACAATCCGGGGGTAAGTGGCGAGGGAACACAACAGATTATTTGTAAAGTAAAGAAATAAAAATAAGAAAATAATGAATTAATATTACATACTAAGACGCCCCCGTCTTTTACTCTCGTTTAATTTCCAATCTCGGAACGTGCAAAACGCCCGTCCCCGCCCAATATCCACCCAATCAGCTTAAATTAACTTTAATTCTCCTTTGACTTTCAAAAAATAGTAATTATGAATTTATAATATTTACAAAACCAAAAAAATTGATACTTCATTAGTGAAATATTCAATAAATTCCAAGTTTCAATTTTCAGTGGGCGTTTTTCTAGGGCTTTGTTGATCGCGCAATTTTTGCGTCACACAAACTTTCTCGGCCGCTCGTAATAATTATGCATTGCCAAATTTGGTTCTCCATTGTCAAGTCAGGATTGATGGTGACGTCATCTAAGCATAAAAAAGAAAGGATTTTGTCAGTTTTATGCATATATTAATTTGCGAGATATTCTATTCGCCGCGCGAGCGCACTTTTCGTAGACTAGTCGGAATACTTTCTTTTACTCGCGGGATTGATGGTAACTTTTCATATTCGTTATTTTTAACATGGCTCCGAATGGGTTTCTAGGTCCCCCCAACAAATTTAGGTCCCCGCTACGATTTACTTTTTTATTTATTGAAATATAAAGGTTCAGGTCCCTGCAAAAATTGCTTTCAAGGTTCAGGTCCCAGCAAAAAAAGCTACTGTCATTTCTGGTAGTATTATTACTAGTTTTTTTACGTATCAACATGGGACGTCAACCAACTGAGGAAGAGAAGAAAGAATTCATGTACATCATAAAAATGCGGGGTTAAAAAAAATTGGGGGTCCAAATTGAAAATTTAAATAAATGTTGCCCACCATGGTTGGGCAACGAGAAAATTTTGGAATTTTAAGGGTAGAAATTTGCCATTTTAGCCTACATTTTGATAGAATGTAAGAGATAAGTTCAATAGAAAAATCCTTAAAACTTATTAACCAAAACAATAGTGAGGGGGTATTTTACTGTTTCCTAATAAGCCCCCCAGAGCTTTAGTGTAGCCCTTCAGCTCCCCCCACTTTTTTAGGTCCCCCCTGAGTTTAAAAAATGAGACAGCTTCCACCCACTTTTAAGCCAATTTGAGATTTACACCCCCCCCCCAAATAGTGGGGGGGGGGGGCGGAGCCATGTTTAAAATGAAGCAAAACCGAAAAACAACGAAACATTAGAAAGTTGCGTATTTCCAGTGAGTAAACGATTCTGACAATTAACAAAATTGATGATGATGATTTTTTTTCAGTCAGGCAAATGTCTCGTATTGGGGGTTCTAGTCTTGACCCCTAAGCCTTCATTGCGTCACAGCGAAAGGTTCGTTTTTATTTTAGTTTGTATCTTTGAAAGACCCCATCGAATTTAGGCAGGGCTGTCGGATTTAGGACTACTCACGGTATCAAAAATCTTCGATTTTCAATCAGCTATTGCAGCTCAATAAATCAATGAAATAATTTGAAGTAAAAAGTAAACAAACCTTGAACCTTTCATGAATCCCAAATAAATAAAAGTATTCATCTAAAGTGAAGATTACATTTCAAAATAAAACGATTTCCAAACCAACCTAAAGTCAGTGTCTGCCAACTAAAGATTTCTCTGCGGGGTCACTGGCAAGGAGTTACGACTTCAGACTTTAGATTACAATTCTTGTATAGGCTGCAACTACACTACCAAATGATCTGTATTACAAAGACTTCCAAATGGGTCCATAAGTTAAGAAAATGAGATTATCATCTAGCACAGGGGTTTTGTTTTTAAAAACAAACTTCAAAATAAAATTGTTAATGAACTTGTTACTTAAAATATCACTTACTTACATAATTTATTTATGATATAACACCCCTTTCTTAAATAAATGGCCTCTTAAAGTTTTTATGTTAGCCGCAAGAAGGGAGAAAAATTTAATTTGACCCCTGGTTTTTTCTCTCTTTTTCTAGTTATTTCTTGCGTGTTAGTGTACAGCCCTGTGAATTCAGACAAAATCATATCATTAAAACAACCCATTCAAACGTTACCATTAAGCGTATTGCCCGTTTGGGTAAGACCTCGAACGATAAGAAGCGTCCCATTCTGATCTGCCTCTTGAACGAAGACGAGAAATTCAATCTGCTTGGAAATTTACCAGCTCTGAAAGGGAATGAAAAGTTTTCTGGAGTGAGCGTTACTGAAGATCTTACACCTGAAATGCGTAAGAAATTGCGCCTACTGTCTATTGAAGCTAAAGAACTTAATGAAACCGAAAAACCAGCAACAGAAATATATCGCGTCCGGGGTGATTCAAAAAACGGCTTCACTGTCAAGAAGATACCACTCAGAAAACCGTCAACCCCCAACCAGTCACCAACAATGAAGAATGTCTCCTTCTCGAACAACCTAACGGAGACAAATATCATCGACAAACAGGAGCCAACTTTGCTCAAAAAGAAAAATTAATCAAAGATATGAAAGTTCTGTATACAAATCCCGATCAGTTGACTTCATTTAAAATTAAGGAATTACAGTCCATGGTCCATGAGGAAAAGCCTCACATCGTCGCTATCTGCGAAGCGAAGACAAAAGTAGGTACGTTGAGGGAATTACATGAATACGAATTCGATGATTATAAAATTGCTAGTCAAATTAACTTAGACACAGATCAAGGGCGTGGCGTTGTCATACTTGTTCACACCTCGATAAAACATTTAGTAGCCGATGTCAAACCTCCAATCACTTTCAACGAAGTATGCATGATTGAAGTACAATTATCTGGAAAAGATTTGCTTGTTGTCGCGTGCATCTACCGAAGTCCAAGCAGTTATACATCATCAAACGAAAATAACAGCAACCTGAATTGTCTGATCAAATCTATTGCACTGAACAACAAGTATTCCCACAAATGTTTGCTAGGAGACTTCAACTTCCCAACGATAAATTGGGAAAATTGGACAACCCCACACATAGAAGATAGTAAAGAAGAAAAGTTTCTAGATGCTTTGAGAGATGCATATCTTCATCAACACGTTGACGAGCCAACTCGATGTCGTGGAACAGATGACCCATCTCTAATCGACCTGATATTGACAGGGGAAGAAAATCAAATAGTGAATCTAGATTACTTAAGTCCACTTGGTAAAAGTGATCATAGTTCGTTAGCGTTCAAATTTGCTTGTTACGCTCACCCCAAAAGTGTACAGACAAGATATATCTTTGCGTCGGCCAATTTCCAATCGATGAATAACGATCTTAGCTTAAGAGACTGGAAACAAAGTTTCAAGAAAGCATCTGTGGAAACATCAGTGGATGATCTTTGGAAAACTTTCAAAGAAGCTATACTCGACCTCAGAAATAGGTTTGTACCACTGAAAGAAGTAGGTAACAGCTTTTGGAAGAATAAAGGCAAAATCCCTATAAAAAAGGACCTGCGAGATGAAATCAAGAGAAAGAAATTGCTGAATAGAAGGTGGTTAAGATCTTCACCTCTCTACCGAGATCATCACCGCGCCAACTATGTACTCGCAAGGAATAGAGTAAATCGAATGCTGGTGAAGGCACATCGGGCATATGAGAAGAGTATCTGTGACAAATCCAAAGAGAAACCCAAGATCTTTTGGTCTCACGTAAGAAGTAAACTCAAATCAACAAGTGGAGTTTCGCCACTTCTTCAGAACCCTGACGATAAATCGTCTCTTAAACATGACGACCACGAGAAGGCAAACATCTTGCAAAAGCAGTTTTGTAGTGTCTTTACTGATGAGCCAGAGGGTGAATTACCAGACTTCCCTGCACGAACAGATAAGAAGATTAGTGATCTATTCGTCACCGAGGAGATGATGAAGAAACAGATAAAACTGATTGACACCAACAAATCCTTTGGTCCAGATGAAATTCATCCCAAATGTTGGTAGAATTGGTCGACCACGTAGCCGAGCCTTTGGCGATCATAATGAATAAAACCTTGTCGTGTGGAATCATACCGAAAGAATGGAAGATGGCTTACGTTTCGCCAATTTACAAGAACAAGGGTGCTCAAAATCTAGCAATAAACTATAGACCAGTCAGCCTGACATCAGTTGTTTGTAAATTGATGGAATCATTTCTAAGGAGGCATATCATGAATCATCTACAAGATCAAAAACTATTGTCAAATAAACAATACGGCTTCATCAGTCACCGATCAACAGTTACTCAACTCCTGAACTACTTGGATAAGTGCTGCGAAAGCATTGCTAATGGTAAAGTAGTTGATACGATATATTTCGATTTTGCTAAAGCCTTCGATACTGTTCCCTACCGTCGCTTGCTGAAGAAACTTGAAGGATATGGAATATCAAGTAACTGTCTACGATGGATAGAGTCTTTCTTGACAGACAGAAAGCAACTCGTAAAGGTCGATCAAGCTCGATCAAGTACAACTCCGTTGTAAGTGGTATTCCTCAAGGAAGTGTCCTTGGACCACTTCTCTTTGTTATCTATATCAATGACCTCCCGGACAACGTCATCTCATCTATTTTCCTATTTGCCGATGATACGAAGATAGTCAAAGAGATCAACTCAATCGAGGATTCTTTGACAATCCAACAGGACATCAATGAACTGGAAAATTGGTCGAGAAAATGGCTTTTAAAATTCCATCCAGATAAATGCCATGTACTAACTCTCGGGAAATTCGAGAACATCATCCATGCACACCCATACTCGTTAGATGGAAACCAACTTGAACACGTTTCCCTTGAAAAGGATCTAGGTGTGCTGATCGACTCTGATATTACCTTTGAAGAGCACATATCGAAACAGGTCAAGAAAGCAAACTCAATTCTCGGTGTGATCAGAAGAGGCTTCGAGGAATTATGTCCCAGGACACTTTACACACTGTATACCACCTTTGTTCGACCTCACTTGGAATATGCTCAATCTGTATGGTCACCTAGATTGCGTAAGCACGTCAACCTACTTGAAGGGGTTCAAAGGCGTGCAACAAGAATGGTACGTCGTCTACGAAATTTAACATACGAGCAGCGCCTGCGAAAACTGGACTTACCATCTCTTGAATTTAGGAGACAATTTGGCGACATGGTTCAAATATACAAACACCTTCACTTCTATGACAAAAATACCATTGTCAAAAAGTTTTCTCGCCGAACTCGTCCCCATCGTAAACATGATTACGAATTGATCCCTAATTTCTCAGATGATGGATTAAGGGGTGTGCAAACAAAATCATTTTATTATAGATGCATATCGGCGTGGAACCAGCTCCCAAAAAATGTTGTTAATGCTAAGTCAATCAAAGCATTTAAAGAAGAACTGACTCAGGCATGGATAAAGCACCCGTTACGTTACGATTCAAGATCACTTTTGTAATCATTATGTAGATAGACCGGTTTAGAGGCCCTAGTGTGCCTGGACTGTAAATCCTTTAATAAATAAAATAAATATCGGCACGTAAGTGCCGACCAAAACCGGCCGTAGGCCGGCAAAATTTTGCCAACCTAGAGGTTATTTTAGGTCGGCAAAGCCGTCCTAAGTAGCTTGTTTAGGTCGACAAAGACAATAAATTTCCTACAGTTAGTTTAACTATTATTAATAATTGTGTTAATAAGTTTTATGCTTTATAAAGAGAATGGAATGAGGCTCGATTATCATGTGTTATCAAATGATAACACAATTAGATTAACCTAACAAATAATATTTTTCCTCTTTAGGTCGGCTTTGCCGGCCCAAAACAATTCTTTTGTCGGCACGCCGACCTAGAGTGTAAATTACGTCGGCAAATAAAAGCCGACTTCAGCTCAAGTTACGTCGGCTTTCAGGTCGGCATTGCTGAATGCCGACCTGGATTCACAGGGCTGAGTGTAGACACAACTTTAATCCGGGGAAATGATGAAGCGTTTTCATTGACATTGGTCTAAAATCACGGATGGTCACGTGACCAGAATTAGGGTGGACAGGCCAAAATTTTCCCCTCAATTTTAAGAAACCAAACTAATTTTATTAGTCCTTACCTTTGTGAGAAAAATGAGGGGTCATTTATTAGAATTGGTTAAGTATTCCCAAAGTTATTACAAAAAAATCACCTTTCAAAGAATCGCCTCCTTACACCATGCCAGCAAGAAATAATTTTCGGAACCACCAAAATCGCGGATGAAATCTAGTCTTCTGTGTGGCGGGGTGTGGGGAGTTTTGCCAGTGCGGTCTGAAAATCGGTCCGATGACTGTTAAACTTTAGCTTATCGCTAATAATGAGCTGGAAATGATAGCTAAAAACAAATTTCACCACTAAAAAGCTGAAATCCTCAGCTTTAAAATGGTGTATAGTGCTTAAAAAATCGCAATTTCTTCTTATTTTTCGAAATTCCAGACTGCCTGTAGGCTGTAGCCTAGTTAACTAAGCCCGTATTCACAAGGCTAGGACACACGGCTTATGCAATATAGCGTTTTCGGCGCTTTAAGATTTTTTATATTTACGGATTTTAAGTTTGACTTGGAATACTGGCTTAGGGAAAGGGCGCGTTCATAATATGAACGCAGGATTCGGTGAGCTTCTGATTGGTCAGAGTGGGTCACGTGGTAAAAAATCGGGAGTTTTCGTGAGCGATAGAAGTTTATAATTATTTTATCAGAAAACGAGTAGAAGAGGATGGGACTCATTGAATGCAAGATCTTTCTTCGATTATATTATGATGTGAGACTATTACCATGAGAGAGCCGAGAGATATATTTGGAATACTGTATCAGAAAAAGTTTTCAAGACCTGATCCCAACCTGATAGTGCTTCTCTTGTTTTTGGGAAAAATTGAACTGATGAAGAAAAAAGAATGCTATTCGTCATAAAGACAGCAAAAGTTGCTTGTTTCCAGAATGGCAAATAATAAAGTAAAGATTTGTGATTGAACATTGACTATCGTATGTGGCAATATATAAGAGAGAGTACTTGTACAGACCCTATGCTGTAGTTCTGTATTCTGATTGGATTGCATGACATGATATTGTATTATACTGTAATGGATAGATGATAGACAGTTCTTGGTTTTTGACTGGTTGTGGTTTCTTATTGTTTTATGAATTAGAGACTTTATGCTCGATTTTGATTCAGACAATGACATCTTTCGTTTTCGAAGAACATAAAATTGTTGGTGCTTATTTTCAGTGACAGCTATACGAATTCAAGACTCAAGAAAATGTTTTTTTTGGGGGGGATTGATTACATTGTTTTGTATACGGTATTTTAGCCTGCTAGTCTAAAGTGATTTTTATTTATTTTGTTGAAGGTTATTTTTATGATGAGCTTTGTAAAAATCATACAAAATACTTTTATGTCAAATCACAAAATTATCACTCAAGAAACGAATTTGTCTCTTGTTGACTTTTCCATATAACACGAACATAACTTTTTGAAAAAAATGAACAAATTTTTCCTTCACTCTCCATCGGCACACTTTACAATAGAATTTCATTTTATATTTTACAAAAGGAGCGCATAAACTGTAAGACGGAGAGTTTGTTTATCTAATCTTACAACAAGAGCCAATCAGAAGATAGAAAAAAAGACAAAATAAAAAAATTCTAAATAATATTTTGATATTATGTTCTGTGTGTGGTGTGATTTCATATTTTTGATATGAAACGAATTAAGTCAACAACGAATAATTATGCAAATTATGTGAGTTTACGTTATCCCTCGCCGCGAAATTTGAATTGACGTTGTTGTCAGTTGATAAGCTACCGAGTTTACTGTCCCTAAGCTAGTTATTCAGTCACAGCTTAACCATCAAATTTATCCAAGTGACTGAATCAAACTAGCTTAGATTTCTAGGCTATGTAGGCTGTAGATTTTCAAATAAAGCACTTTTTTGTGATAGATTGTAGCCTAATCTTACCCTGGGTTTACTAAAAAAACCGCGATTGAAAAGATGAACCAGCTCAATAGCGACAGCCATTTGTTTCAATGTGGGTTGATAATTTTCCGGTGCCGTGGTCGTTTTCACCTTGACGTCAAAAAACATGAATACCGTGAATGGTCCTAAATCCGACAGCCCTGCCTAACTCCGACCCCCCAAATAACTGCTATGAAAAAAAATTCTATGTTTACAAAGATTCCCTCTCCAAGTTGAACAATAAACTATATTGCAAGAACTCGTGAAACAAAACATCTAACACAATGACTAAAATGTCAAGATGTCAATTAATGTGATAAAAAAAGTGTGAGTTGTAATAATAATTACCTCTATTTATTCTGAATCCGTTGCTCGTGTTTAAAACGTTAACAATTTTGTAATAAAAAATTATGTTTTGTATAAGAAGCAATTAATGTTTTGGTTCAATTAGTTCAATGTATCAAATTTTTCAGTTTAATTGATACTTTGGTATCTTCATGCGTCACAGCGAAAGGTTTGTTTTTATTTTAGTTTGTATCTTTGAAAGACCCCATCGGATTTAGGCAGGGCTGTCGGATTTAGGGGCCGCCGACATTTGACTTTCGAATTTTTTAACGGCATTTGGCCGTTATGGTTCTGACCCCCTCCCCCCCCTCTACGTTAACGGCCATCAAATTCTCTAAAGTTAAAAAATTGTCAAAATTCGATGAATCTCTAAATTTTCTCCTTCACTTTCATCGTTGTTTCGTCAGCCATCTTTAATATCGCTACGGCTTCGCTCAGTTTACATTTTAAAAATAACGGAGATAATTTCTAAACTTTTTTCCGAAAGTTGGGCGAATTAATTATCTCCGTATCATACTCAAAAGAATAGCGGCATTTCAAAGAAAAAAGACCGACCGTCTGCGAAATTCAAGGGCCGCGCGGACCGTCTAAACAAAAGGAACACGAGACATAAACATCGGGTCGTTTGTTTTGGTTAAAATTTTTCTAAAAAATAGCGAAGTGAATACTTTAGGTATGCGACTTTAGCAGATCTTAGTTGATAAAAGGAGGAAAAGAAATATGGAAAGTAACATTTGTATGGAATAAACATCTCAAAAATCGATACTTTCTGGTCAAAAGAATTTATATGTGGTGAGTTGAACCCTAAAGAGATTTTCGACTCTTCCTTAACGGCACATGGTCGACCCCCTCCCCCCAAATGCCGTTAAAAAATTTGAAAGTCGAATGTCGACGGCCCCTTAGACAGGGCTGTCGGATTTAGGACCACTCACGGTATCTTTGGAAAGAAAAAATAGATACCTGGATGCAGTTTTTTTTACTTGTTTCCCTGATAATTTCTGATTGATTTAAAAAAAAGAATGAACAAATTTGGATGATAGGTAAGTACTAAAGCATTGAAGTTCATTTTGTAAATTATTCCTTGTTCCGCGCAAAAAATCCCGACGAGTAGTGCGCACCCTACCAGAATTTTTATCCAGGGAAATGCCGTGGTCGCAATGTTTTGCTTTAGTGAGATTGACCATTTTGTTGTTTATGATTTGAGCAGGCAAAATTTCTGTACTAAACCAAAATATGGCTTCGTTGGAAAACCGGTTGAAACACTTGTGATCTTGGGCCAAAGTCAGTTAGTCACACTAGGAAATCTAGCTTTCAGAGAAAAAAAACATCAGTCATCTACAGGATACATTTCAACAACAAGGATGAGAGTTACCTGAATCAAGTTCGCAAGACAATATTAATTAAAACTTGAAAGTTGGAAACAAAATAAAACGTGCAGCAGCCAAAATCAACCAACCAAAATTTGTCATTCAATTCCCGAGACAGCGCTTTGATTTTTAAGGCCTTGTTTATACGCTAAAGTAAAAACAATTACGCACATGTAAATGGGTCGTTGTTTGAGGTCCGGCAAAATTTCCGGGAGATAGCCTATCCGGTAGTGCGCGGATCTAGGTGGGTTCCGCCTCCCCCGTAGATCTTTTTCTTGGTAAGTTGATCTTCAAATTAGTTTTCAAGGTTGGCTTGGCTCAAATTTTTTCATCTATGGGTATGGCTCAAATTTTAGGCAATTTCTCAAAGTTTTTGAAAATGTTAATTTCATTAAAAAGCGCCGGGTTATTTTTTCATGAATCCCTTTAGAAGTTTTGCGGTGCATTTTTTTGCTTGAGAGTCAAGTAAACGATATAGCGCTTTCGCAGCATTAATCTTTGATACGTATTTTGGCGGGACGCTAGTGTGGCTAACTGAAAGTTAGTTGAGCAGTTGACGGTAACTGGACTCAGTGTCTCAGTGTCATAAAAATTTATCAAAAAGCAAAGTTCAGCCAAAAAGGGGGGGTCACTAGTGGCCCCCTTTAGCCATGCCTATATCCTGGAGCTCTGTCTATTGTGGAGACTACACTTTTATACTTACATCTAAAAAACTTTAAAAACAGCAGACGATGACAGCGGATCCTTGCTTCCAGATAGTACAGTCGGCTCAAACTTTATCAATTATGGCTGAACCCGACTGAACACAAGGAAAAAGACAGTCGGCACTGATCAAAGAAAAATCAAAACAAACATTCCATAGCTCAACGATAGATCTTTTCGTAAAAGTCGCGCCAAGCGGACAAAAATAATAATGAAAGTATCTGTTGATACTTTCCGCCCAGCGTAGCTATTAGTATTGCTTGATTATGGTAGTTTCGATTATTCACGTTATCTTTATTACAAAAACTCGGTAAGCAAGTGAGGTAATCAAGACAAAGTGGCCCGCCTCCAGCGAAAAATGAAAACAGTTGCAATTTTGAGCTCGGTGTGACAAGTTGATGACGGGACCAGGGGACAGGGAATAAATGACTTTCCATTGATATCTTCCAGGAAAAGACTCCTCATTTTTTTTCAAATAAAATGAAATATTAACCTAATGGTTTAAAGTTCAATAAAACTGATAATGGCTGTGTCAATGGAGGAAGCAAAGGCTGATTATCTTGGTAAGATTTCGCTTGTTTTTGAACTTTCATTTTTTTGTTTAGGGGCGACGTCCATATTCAAAGTCGCGTAACGGGAAAAGACCGTTAGTGGGTAGGTATATCGGAATGTTGAGAGTTAGCTGTGGCATTGATGACCAAAATGAAACTCCACTAAAAATTCCAAGGAAAAAATCAAAAATCGCTTATCGTAGCGCTCACTTCTTCACTTTTTCCTTTAGCATGCTATCCAAAATCCTTTCCCTGAGCAATTTAGGGGTGGTTTCAGAGTATAACATTCTTGCTTTGGGAGTTTTAAAAACAAAGGCCGTTTAAAAATTGTGATGGAATTTGGCCGTTGTAAACCTCTGAAAATGGCGACCTTTGTAGCGGGCCGTTTGTTTTGATTTTAGCGGGAATGAAAGCTTCGGTAAAATTTTGGTCAAATCATGAAGACCGTTAAGGTGGTGGGTAGGTATGTTTGAAAACTAACGGTCTTTTCCCGTTACGTGTGGCAAGATTGAATATGGACGTCGCCCCTTATACCAGTAACCAGACCCGATCAATCGAACTTGTCAAACCAATCGTACAATCAAACTAATCGAACTCCATCGAACAATTAAAGTTCGACTAAAGAAATTAATCTAACCTAATCGAACACTCGCAATTTTTGAAGCAATAGCAGTTCGATTAGTTCGGTCAGTAAAAAGTTCGATTAATTCGATGATATTAAATCCTCATATCTTGCTTGCAAAAACTTTGTCCTGGCACGCGATTGCCATTTCGACAGTTCTCGGACTTAACAGCTTGACGTTTATTGTATATACCTTGTACCCGGATATTTGTCCTATCGGGAATAAAGTCTGTAGCCCGTCTGTTGCGATTTCGCGCGCGGCCGAGTGGGGGAATACTACGCCCCAACAAACCGCTTCTGGCGCTAGGATACAGGAAAAGTGTGTAATTCGTTTTCTGTAGTAATTTCCCGATTTACATTCCGAATTTGGCTTTGAAAAGAAGCTAATATACTGTGGCGGAGCAGCACAAACTTGTCGAACAAAATTGGTTCATCGAACTGATCGAACCGAAACCCATTGATCGAACTTAATCAAACACTCACAATCTTTTAAAAAATCTTAGAGTTTGATTAATTTTTTTAATCGAACTTTAATTGTTCGATGGAGTTCGATTAATTCGATTGTGCGATTGGTTCGACAAGTTCAATTGATCAGGTCTGGTGTAACTATGGGCGAGCACCCTGTTCCTAAGATGTTGGCTTGAAATAGAAAATAAAACCACTGAAAACGAAAGTAAAATCGGGGCCCGTACTTGAAATCCCGTAATCTTGATATATGGGTTTAAGTCTATATACTGCTTTTCCTGCATCCTTTTAACGCCAGACCCAGAGGCGGTTTATTGGGGCGTAATAATATTCCGCCACTCGTACTCGGTTATCATGGGCGCAATAGAGGGACTACGGACTTTATTCCGGATAGACAAATATCAAGGTACAATAAACCTTAAGTCTGGGAACTGTTGAAATGACGATCATGTGCCTCGATAAATTTTTTGCAAGTGAGTGAAGATATATATTAGAATTTAGAATCATCAAACTAATTTTTACTGACCAAACTAATCGAACTCCTATTGCTTAAAAAATTGTGAGTGTTCGATTAGGTTCGACTAATTTTTTTAATCAAACTTTAATCGTTCGATGGAGTTCGATTAGTTCGATTGTTCAATTGTTCGCTTGGTTCGACAAGTTCGATTGATCGGGTCTGGGTTACAGGGGTTTGTGCAAACAACTAAACATGGAAAATTTTCCAAATCCCCCATTTCCATTAATGCAATGAAAAATGAAACTTTTCTAGGTTTCACTTTTTTGCACCTATTCTTCAAAATGAAAATATTTAAGATTTTAAGTTCTTCTTTTATTCAATGATTTTTTACGGCGCTTTGTTGACAATCTAACTCTTGCATCAAATTCCCGCCTTCTTCAGTAAATTGAAGATGAGAAAAAACCTAAGCCACGGATCACGGATTGAAACAAATAAATATTATGAAGGGTGGGATTTTACAGCCGTCCGTTGTGCAAGGCACTGAAAGGCCACTGGTGCCAAAAAGAAGGGCCGTTTGAAATGCAGCAACGTCATTGGTGGAAATTTGATAAACAGCTGCGAAGGAGCGGTGGGAAGCAATCAGTAGAAAAGCCTACTCATAGTGGGCACTCCCCCCTCCCCTTTAAAAAGGGGGGGTTTGAGAAATTTACTGAATTTAAAAGAAGGGGGCTTGTGAAAATTTCAAATAAAAGGGGTGGCTTGGACAAAAAGAGGGGGGTTAATTTTTTAAGGGGGGGGCTTGGAAGATTTGGCAATTTGCAAAGTTATTTCTGCCATCAGATTCATATTATTGTATTCTTCATTTTAATAACCTTGGAATATAGTTAGAGATTGTAAGAGTTTGTGCGTAAAAGGTCGAAAAAAAGAGGGGGGGACACTGTCAAAAAGAAGGTACAAAAATGGCTTTTTTATTGCACCATCTTTACACCCCTGACTAGTTTTGAAAATTACAGACTCATAAATGTCTACTAAGCCCTACATTGATACCCATGGTTAAGTTAAAAGGTCCGTCTTCGGACCCATGCTGATCCCGTAACTGTAAAAGGTATACTTATAGAGATATAGCTTTTGAACTGCGGTCCTAAAAAGGACAATGAATTGTCCTAACTGAAAGGATAATGAGTTATCCAAGATCAATAAGTCTTGATAGGGTGCTCCGATCAAGTCAAAATTTGGTACACATGTAGAACATTATCTTACAACAAGATTCCAATTCTAAAATCTTGTAAAAAGGTCCAAAAATGGACAATAAATTGTCCTAAATGTTGTAAAGTATGGGCAATTAATTGTCATGAAAATCAACTTTAAAACAAAAATTTATTCAAGATCCTTACAGATCAGGCTCGAAATACCTCAAACATAAGATAATTAAAATTAAAATCGTTGAACGGCCCCTCTCGTGGACAATCTGTTGTCCTAAAGGCAAATGTATTTAAACTAACCACTTTTTGTGCTTTAATTAACCACTTTTCTGTGCTTTAACACTAGGGATTCAACCATTTTTATCTTTTCTAAAATAGTGCAAAAACTATCAGCTTATTTAAGCTAGAATTTTGCACAAAACTGTATGAATGGTTCACAATTTATTTTCAGGTAGCAAATTTCGGTTATTCAGTCCCAAAAAGGACAATAAATTGTGAGATTCCTGATTCGCGAAATTAAATCCACCATAAAAATTTTAAAATCGCATATTCGGGGGAGAAATCAGTCCAAAGTCCAGTTTTTGACAAAAAATGACTATTTTTCAGCTGTTTTCAGGCTTATTCGCAAAATTAAATCCACGTGAAATTTTACAAAACCCTGACTCACAAAATTAAATTCAGAAAATTTCGCGATTATTTTTGCTTGCGAAATTTAATCTCTCAAAAGTTAATCCGATTAAAGTATATCATTTTACTGGACTCGCAAGCACAAAAATGCACCGCAAAACTTCTAAAGGGATTCATGAAAAAATAACCCAGCGCTTTTTAACAGTTGGGTGTTTAAGCAGGGGGGGTGAAGCAGTTAGTACAAGACATCATGCCAATTAGTACCGTGGTGGTGTGCCATATGAATTGGATAAAATCACTTAGTACTCAGATGTACTAACTGCAAAAAAGGGTGGTCCCCTGCTAAAAATTTGCCAAATTTTGGTACTAACTGTGTAAAAAATAGGATTTTGTGACAAAATTTAAAAAAAAGACCATATTTTACCAAAAAAAATTTTTGGGAAGTAGATTTTTTTTTCAAATTTTCGAAATATTTTTTTAAAATCTTAAAAACAATTTGCTGGTTGCAATAGAAATTTGATTTTCTAAAATGTTGTTTTTTCCTATTTAAAGCTATGGAAAATTGAATCATTTTTAAGATATTAAATTTTATTTTATTAGATTTTATTGAATTTATGAAGGTCAAAAGCCTTTTTCAAGGCTAAATTCAGTTAGTACTAACTGTACTAAGTGTACCAAGGTGGTGGTGTTACTAACTTCTTCCGAGAAAGCAGTTAGTAGGCATGATGTCTTGTACTAACTGCTTCACCCCCCCCCCCTGGTTTAAGATACAAACGGCAATTATTGCTATTTTCTGCAATTATTGTTGAAAACGGAAATTTTGCGTATATTGTGTACGTACCTTTAACTTCTATCCCAAGCAAAAATTTGCTATAAAATTTGCTATATAAATCACATCTTCAAACCGATAATTTTATCAAAATGACCTTGAATGATTTGGCTTAAAGCCACAAAAAATTTCTCGGTATGGTAGCTAGGACTGGGAAAAATGCCGTTTTAATGCGGGTGTTGTGCCGCCGTGGATTATGTGGTGTGTTTGGCATTAAGGCTCTTACGACCCTGTCTCTATACCTATAGCGGCTTTATTAGAGGGATTTTTAGAGTGTCTCTTATTTTGCTAGCAACTTGTGAATTGAGGTGGAGTCTGGGTCGCTTTTCTGTGAAACATCAAATCTCCAAATTTTAAATAAGAATAGGGGTAGTGATAATGAAACAGTTTTTCAATCATAACACATTTTACGATGTTTTTTACAATAATGACCTCATAGCCAAACTGTGCTTAGCGTTTTGGGAATTAGCAAAGTTCTTTAATTACTTAAAAATAAAAAAGACAATATATATAAGTTCAATATGCTGATCGTTTCTATAAATATGATTGCATACTGTGATTTCACTTGTTTTGAAATAATCAATGATACCAATAATATCAATGCATCAACACATAACACTTTCCAACTTTTGATTGCACTGTTCAAAAAAGATAACATAACCCCCGTTTTTAGTAAAAATTTTGAGATTTGATATTTCACAGAAAGGTGCTAGCAAGGGGTATTTTGGGTCCCATATCTTCCGAAGGACTTTTCCGTTTGCCTTGAAATTTTACAACCTTCTTAACCTAAATTTGAACTACCACTGGTGTAAAATAAACGTTGTAGCATAAGTAGAAAAAAAGCTCAATTTTTGCAATCGCAAATTTAACTGCTAAAAATCGCAAATTTTTCAGCCAAAAATACATTCAAATATAGCGCTTTTGATTCTCTAAAACAAGCAAACAAAAATATTTGTAATTATATTTGACTATCAAAAGTTACAGGCATTCTTGTTTCCACTACCAATTATATCTGAAAAGACTTTAATATGTGTCAACATCACAAGCACATTTAGTTTCAAATAAAATAGAACGTTTCAATAATACGGACAATATGGATTGTTCTTGAAAGTTTAGGAGTCTTCTAAGAATTCTAAGGAACGTTCTAAGCGTTCCTGATCATTTCCTTTTATTTAGTAGTTTAAGCATGTCTTAGAACGTTTCAGGAACGCTGTAGAACATTCATGAACCTTCTTATTGAGTTTAAATATTAACCTTTTAGGATCGTTTGCGAGCGTACAGAAACGTTCTTCTTGTGTTAGACGATTTTTTGGCTATTTGTTGCCAAACTTATAATGAATTCCTGTATTATTTCTGAGGATTTTAAATGATTTCGATTCAAAGTATGATTCTCATTTATTTGAAGCAAA
The DNA here is from genome assembly GCF_902728285.1 of Clytia hemisphaerica. Taxonomy (NCBI): domain Eukaryota; kingdom Metazoa; phylum Cnidaria; class Hydrozoa; order Leptothecata; family Clytiidae; genus Clytia; species Clytia hemisphaerica. The sequence goes on along the minus strand of NW_027103564.1, from coordinate 451,308 downwards.
AAAGAGTGTTTTTTATTAACTTTATTATCATTAACTTTTTTTAGCCGCAAAGCAAGCTATTGGGAATAAAGAAACCAAGATTATATTTGTGAGAAAATGTAAATTTGAAGGAAAACATGACAAGCCAGACAACAAAATATTGGTAAGATATCTTTTTATTAACCTAGAATAGAATTGTTTGAGTGAGTGTGAAATATAAAAAATTTTAATTTTCATACATCAATTATCTAGATTTTTTTATCAAAAACTAAATAAACTGAAAATAAAACCTTATCCAGTAGAAATTACAATCTTTATATGATTTAACATGTTATCTACATTCCTTTTAGGCCATTACAAGCTACAGAGTGTATGTCATTTCAAAGAAATCAAGTCAAGCAAAAGTACGTATGACATTCTCTTACCAGTGAATTCAAAATCAAAGCAAAAATAGTTCATTTTGGTTCCAAGGAAACGTCTTTTGAGTAGCAGGGCTAATGTCTAATTTTATAGATAGAATAATACCTATAAGATGGTGTTTATTAAACCCTTTGATGCTTATTAATTTTCAAACTTTCTAAAAATTGGTTCAACTAATTATTTATGTGCTCTTTTCATTTTATGCTCTCTTATATCATACATCAATCAAATGATAATTCTAAAAAAAACGAAAAGCTTTTGATTATTATTATTAATATCATTATATTTGATATTGTTATTTTCATTTTCTTTTAGGTTGATTTTAGTTTTCATCTACTGGATTTGATCACTTTGGATGGTTCTAAACCACTTACGGTAAATTATATTTCAACTTTTCAGAAAAAATAAACTGTTCAGAATTTTCCTGTGAATAAAAATTAAATGAGTAGTATATCAAATTGTATACAAGTTTTGGCTGACTTGATGAACTTGTCATAAATCTCTGCTTGAAGCTGTCTGTGTTATCATTGCTTTTTGTTATGTTCTATAATACTATTTCTACTATTTTGATATTGCTAGTGTATTGGTATCACAAATTACTAACCATTTTCTTTTTAAAATGCATAAACAATCATTAAATGCGCACTGTCCTACTGTGAATGGAAGTAACGTAAAATGCAACTGCATCTATTTTGTATGTATACGCCACAAAGTACTCTCTTAATCAAAATTATCTTACAGTGTTTGCTTTGTTCTCCTAATTGTCTTTATTTCATTTTTCTTATTGTACCTAACCTGTCTCCTAAAATGTATACTATCTCGAAAGCTTTTTACTGTAAAACTTAAGGTTAAACTAACTTTGATTTTGTAAACAGAAATTTTCAAATATATATTCTCTAAGATCTTTCTTTGTTCAATTTTCAAAAAAAGATTTGATTCGTTGCGTTTTCTAAAAATTGAAGATAAAGAGAGTACTCACTGCATAAAACACCGTGCAACTCACATCACAATGACATACAGAATGTATTTACTTTACTCAACGTTTGATGGTTTCTTTTTTCTCCTTTTTCAGGTTACCTATTTTGATATCTATCTTTTTCAGCTGAGCGCACAAGTAAATGCTGGTGATAAACAGTTCCAATACACCTTCTCTTTCGTCAGTCAAGATGATGTGGACCGTTGCATCTCTTATGTCAAAGCTCTCTTGAAGAAAAACCTTCTTGATGCAAATGTTGAGTATGTTCTGGAATAAAATACCTATTGTGACCTAGTTTATGATTCCACACAACCAATATTTACACTTGAGCGATATGATAAAGAAAATAGAATAACAATCAATGGGCTATTGCAGAAAAAATTTAAACCCCAATTGTTGAGAAGATCTTTTTTTTTAAAGCTGACCCCTCTGGAGTTTTTTCCAATTTTTCCAGACCCCCTTGGATTTTTTCCTCACATTTCTTTGGACTACCCTGGATTTTCGACCTCGTTATGCTGACCACCCTGGATTTTCAACCCGATTTTACTGACCACCCTCGATTTTTATCATTCAAAAAACCAGACCCTGGATTTTTTATTTTCCAGACCACCCTGGACGTCACACCTCCTCAACATAGGGGGTACAGACTATTTCTGGAATAGCCCCAATAACCTTTAGTTCTTTAGAGTAACATATTTCATAAATTTAAATTCATAGCAAACAACTCTCAATCAAAGTGGAGTCCGAAGAAAAACAACAACTTATTCGAAACCAAACAAACGTTATTGTTCAATCTTTTGCAAGTTCTGAAGAGCAGTGCGGTGAGTTACTCTACTATATGTTTGGTGAATTAAAGGAGAATTTCCTTTTGTTAAGTTTTAGACATACTACCTTGGTTCTACCATGAAGACGTTTAAAATTAGGAAGAGTTGATGTTTAAATGTGAATAGCGCATTAATCCTGGACTTTAAGACAGTCATTCAATTGTTTTTACATGGTCACAGTTGCTGCTTTGGTTATTATGAACCTAAACAAAACCTGAACTGTGAAACTGATAACTTACGCTAAAATGAGTTGTGTTTAATATTTCAATTGATTAATTTAAAATTTCTTTATGTATTTGTAGGTGGGTTAGCACAGGCCTATTTGTTTTTGGCTGACTATTACAACCAATTACCTATTGCTGAAATTGTATGGGTAAGTGAGACAAATTCATCGTTTTAAATTGATAATGTAAAAAGTTTGAACAATGTCAATGATGAAAATTGTTTTCTTTTTTTGAAGCTTTAGTCAATAAAATTTGAGTCTCATCTTAATTTTGACGATTGCGATTTTGTATAAATTTGAACTCCCTTTGTTTCGAAAGAAGGTCATTTGAAAGAAATTGCCTTACAAAACAAGGGGTAAGCAAAAAGGGTAGGAGGTTCTCAAATTTACTTTGATACTTCGTAATCCTACATTCATGTTTTTTTCAACAGGATATTAACAAAATCTACGGCAGCCATAGTAGCAAGGATTTCAAGCTAGAAGACTTTGATCATTTGGAGCAGAGGTATCAAAGGACTGTTAAACTTCCATTTGAAACTATACTTCAACATAACCAGGACCATGTTAAAAACTACACCTATTATGATCACCTTTATAAGAAAGAGTTTTGGTGGATACTTAACACCATTTTAATTGATCATTTTGTTTGCTATTATTTTTGCTGATTAGCATTTTTTTCAAAATATTTTATTTCATTTCATAGAGAGTTGGTCCCACTTGTGGCAGCACTTGGTTATAATGCATGGTTCGAAAAACTTATTGTTAAAAATACAAAACTAGTAAGTAGTCTTGTTCATAGGAGTACTTTTATTTTTAACAAATTTCTATCATTGGGAATTAAGTATTTATCTAAAAGGCGATTTGATTAATATGGCACTATCAAAAAACGAAATCATCAGTTTACCCTTTTTATTAAACCAAGATTTCTATGAAACGTAAATTTTCATTTAAATGCTTTTATTTTTTGTAGACAAACGAGCTCGCTGATACCATCATCAAAGTTGTCAAGCGCACATCTTCAATAGAAGAAGTCATCATAGTGAATTGCCACCTGAATAAGTATATCTCACACTACTTTTTTACAAGCTTTGAACACCTTCTTGGTGTTGTTTTGGACTGACTCTCACAAAATAACAAAGCAAACCTATCTTGAAATTTAAAATAATGTGAAATATTAATGAACAAAGATAATTAACTAAATTTTAGTTTTGCTACTTTTCTAAAGACCAAAGTTGAATCCCTTAACATGGTTAGATTATCTAAAAAGCTTTTATATTACGAGATAATGAGAAAAGCCTGCAAATTTGAGCCCTGGAACCTTAGCAACCTGGTTGCTTGTAAATTGTGTATTCTCTCTCTTTGAATAATCATTTCTCTCTCTTTTTTATAAGTTTTAAAAATCCCAAAACCTAGTCGCGCGTATCACACATCACGAATTCTTTTGCCATGGTGTTATATAGGAATTTTCAATTCCTTATTATTCGGTATAGAAAAAGTAAACATTATTGTAAATTATATATTTTTGGAATTGTGTTAATGAGTTCTTCAAGAATATAATCGAAAGTTTCATTGAAAATCACACATCAATTCCCCTTTCAATTTCTCAGGGAGCATGCACATCGTTTATCGCAAGCCATCACTACCAATCCAAACAAAGTTCTCAAAAGGATTGATCTTTCGCGAAACAATATCGAAGAAAAAGGTTATTTTTTCAATTATATGAACATGGATATTATTCTGATATTAAGTGGTTTATCATTTATTTCAAATGAGTAACATTTTTTTAGTCATTCCTTGTACTAGTTTTACATGGAACAGGAGGAACCTTTGCTTGTCAGGGATCTTGATAAGGTGGATAATGCTTTTCTATAATTTTGACTCTACTTTTAGCCAATTATCAAGTATACCTATTTAGCCTTGATAACGCTTATTTGCTTCCTTTGCTACTGAATGCTTTTAAATTCTAGGCCTAAGACTAAGGGGCTGGTCAAGTGAATAAAATCTCATATTGGAACTAACATAAAAAAACCCCTTTTTTGAATTTTAGGTGTGTCAGGATTTGCAGGGGCATTCAGCTTGCTATCTTATGGTTTCGAGGAAATCAACTTCTCACATTCTGGTATCACACCCAAAGGAGCTAGCTTGTTGATCAACTCACTGAAAAATAACAAGAACATGTCTTCTACACTGACAAAATTAAGCTTGAGTGGAAATCAGCTTAAAGCTGATGCAGCCCAGGTATCTAAAAGGTTTTTTTTGGCAAAGAAACAGAAAAACCCAAATGCTCCTCATTTTAAAGCTATCTACTTTTATACAATGTTAATTTTGTTTTTGTTTTTAGACAGATTTCCGTCTCAGGGAAGTATATAAAGAGGCTTTTCGGCCTCATAATTCTGTATATTCACCAAAAATTTGAAGAATGTGTGCTAATTTGTTGTGTAAAGTCCATTTTCCGTCTCGCATAAAAAACCTTACTTTGACCAACTGAGTTTAAGGTTTCTTTTTTTTTATCAACAGTGAATTTTTACCTGAGATTCTTTTAAATTGATTACTTTACTTCACTTTAATGATAAAGTTAAAGAATAATTTTTTTCATTGTCAGCCACTTTGCGACTTTCTTGCACAACCGAACGCACTGGAAACTTTGGAACTATCAAACTCTGAATGTGCTCTTGAATTGGTAAGTTGTAAAAACTACTGATTTTCTTTGTTTGAATAAGAACTCTAAACGTTACTTCAATTTTAGTATTTTATACTCTTAAATTAAAGCTGGGTGTCCATTAAAGAAAAGGTTCGTCGCAAATACATATTGACAAAAAAATAAATGTAGACATGTTTGAAATCAAAAATCTATTAATCTTGTCTGCAACAGAGTTAAAAATAAGCGATGTAGATTGAAAACGTTTTCATTTTTGATCAGTTATTTATTTGCAACCTATCAGTATCACAAATTAACATTACAGTGCGGTGTGTGCAGGTTTGACGTAAATCATTGATTAAAGAAAACGACATTTCCATCTAAAATTGCAGCAAAGTTTTCTCCATTCTAGTAATCTTGGTATATTATTGTAATTATGAATTGATTTAGCGTTTCAAATGAACATTGCATTGTCGAGCACAGGTTTCAAGCAAAATATGTAATATTCAAAATGGCTGATATTCGTTGTTGATTCTTTGTTCTCAGATGTTTGGAGCACTGATGCGAGGATGCCAGCAAAATCTGAAAGTTCTGGATCTCTCTGGCAACCCCTTCTCCTACAAGTGAGTCTTTTTAAAGTCGTTTTAGTCTTTGGTAAGGTTCTATTCATGTTTTATGTAATTAGTTGGGACGTGTACATACACTACTTCGATTTTGTTGTTATGCAAAGTGAACAACATGATCTAAACAATTCCCCCTTTTATTTTGTATAATTTTGTTGATGTCATTGACCGATTTATGGACAATCAATAAGCTTAACTTTCTTTTTACAGTGTGTATCACTTTTGCGTTTCCTTTGCTTTACCTTTTTTTTCATTTCCTTTTAGAAAATCAAAAGAAACACAATCACTTCCCACAGTTCAACAGGTAGTCACACCTTTATTCCATTCTCTACCATCGAAAAATACTTTTGATTGCACAGAACATGTTTCTCACGGATCAATAGATCATAACTTTCCATCATTTGAATCTCTCTGTAACAAATTACATTAATAATGCTTACCCGAAAGCAAATAACCTACTTCCTCACTTTCAATAAGGACTATGATGTCAGGGCCCCCGGCTTGAGGGTTGAAGTGAAGCGGCCAAATATTGGAGTAAACTGACATTTCCCACCATGGAGAAAACTTTTGAAATTCGAGACAATATGAAAGGAATTTATGAAAAAATACCTGAAAATTTTCAAAATAGTCTTTCTCGGCAAAAGAGTGAGGGGCCATAGATACCTTATCGGGGAAAACTTCGTCGGGGAAAATTTTCGTCACTTGCTGGTAGTTGGTAAACGCATTAAGGCCGGGGAAAATTTTCGTCACTTGTCCAAAATTTCGTCACTTTTCCCCGACGAAGTTTTCCCCGATAAGGTATGCGAATTTATATTTTGATTTATTTTTATTCTTCTAGTTTTTCAGCTCTTGTGCTTCGTTGAACACTTTGTCGCTGTCAAATACAAAACTTCCCTCGGAAAGTGTCAAGTAAGTGAAATACCATAAACTCTCGCTTATTCGAACTTCTATTATCTCGAAGCTTTCTATAATTCGAACTTATTCCCAGTCCCCGTCAAGGAGAAACGGTCTAAATGCTTCTAAACGCTCGCACCAACTTGGTCCGGTCACACCCTTTCGAAGAGATGCCGAGACAAATGCTTTGTTTCTTTGAAAATTCCAAGACCAAAACTTTTGTAAAACCAGAAGTGTGATGTATGCTAATCCTTTTCTTACTCAAAAATGCTTCTATCCGGATAAAAAGTTTTTTGAAGTTGTAGTAATTACTCAGATGAGATGAGATGAAGAGCTAACCACTCAGCTTTATATAGATCAGTCAGCAAACCAAAATGTGCAACTGCCGCAAAAAGCAGTCTTAAGTAATTTACAAATGTACAATCATGAAAAGGAAGAAGCAAAGAAAAAGAAGAAGAAGAAGAAAAATACATTGGTCACACAGAAAACACTTTCAAATTGCGGTGGAATCAACATAATCACACTTTCCGACATGAAGATAAAGCAAATTCGACCGAGTTGTCAAAACATGTTTGGGGCCATTGAGTTTCAAGCCCGAAGGGCTGGAGGCGAGACTCTTGGATGGGAAATGATACCACTTATTTCCCATCCAGAACGCCCGCGCGTGGTTTTTACTCAAACGCTGGATTGAAACTAAAATCTATCGCTAGATTTCAAAAAATGTAGTCCTCCAAAACAAAGGAACCACTAGATACAATCCATCGTCATGATTACGGCGTGTTCTATGCGCGTTTTGGATGGGAAATAAGTGGCTTCAATTTCTTTTGCCTGAGAAGGGTCAAAGTTTCGCCTCTAGCCCTTCGGGCTTGAAACTCAATGTTTGGGACCTTCAAAACCGAGACATCACACCCACTTTAACATGGGAAATTATCGATCATGCCCGACCCTTTGTAAATGGAGGAAAATCGTGTAATTTGTGTCTCACTGAGAAATTCCACATCATAAGCTCAAAAGAAAAACTATTAAACAAGCGCTCAGAACTAATTTCCACATGCAGGCACGTAAACAAACATTTATTGAAAAACTTTAAATACAGTATGTCCCACCGGACTAGTGAATTTTTATGAATTTTTATGATCTTTTAATCATTTTTGTGAAACATTTTTATACATTTTTTTACTGCTCTCCGATTGTTTATAGCGATTACTTTTAATAGCTTTTAATCAATTCCTACTCTTCTGAATCTGTACATACTCGTAGTTGTTTTAAAATGTGTTAATTGTACGTCTGATAATTGCCGTAAGGCATGAAAAAGTAATGTACTTTTTTTAACAGCCAAATTTTGAAATAAATTTATAGATCAGTCAGCTAACAATTTTTTATTGCCTAGAAAGAGAATTATCTAACTCTGAAAAAAATAATGTTGCAACACAAAAAATTGTCTAACCTACACTTTGTAGAACAAAATTTGTCTGCCTTTTGTTTTACACTTAGCAAATTCAATATTAGTAGCTTAGTAAAGGAATTGGATAAGGAAATTCTCTGGAAAAATAAGGAACTCCAGGCTCGGAGCCAAATTAAGGTTCTTATAAAAAAAACGTGTAGTTGTTTTCGATAGACACCCAGTATAAATTGAGTAAAACCGCTGTTATCTATTTCAGATTTTTAAGGAATACCAAGCTGATTATGTGGTAGGGATGATAAACATTTGAATAAAATGAAAATGGTAGTTAATCAAAAGTAGGCTGTGATCAAAACAAAACCAATCATTTATAAATTAAATCTTAATCCAGTAGAAAATGGCATTTGGTTAATTATTAATGATTTGAAAAAAAGAAGTTTCACTCTAAAAAAAGACATTTTTGCGAAGCGAATTTATGAGCGAAGCAGTTTTGCTATATTGTGCACGTACCTTTAACTTCTATCCCAAGCGAAAATTTGCTATGAAATTTGCTATATAAATCACATCTTCAAACCGATGATTTTATCAAAATGACCTTGAATGGTTTGGCTTGAAGCCACGAAAACTTTCTCGGTTTGGTAGCTAGGACTGCGAAAAATGCCGTTTTAAAATGGTGTACCCTAGCAGTGAACAGCAACAAAATTACCGGAAGCCGAAACACGGACTTAGAATCTGAAGTTGATCAAATTGCCGCGCGGGCGGCACGCATCTAAGCAATCTAAGCAGTGGTTCTTCGGCTTTTAATGTTTATTTTGCTGTTAAATGGAGAAAAAAATAGTTCGATCCTTAAGGCACCATTTACACTAGAATAAATAGAAGGAAAACAAAAGAGCGATGGCGGGCAGCGGCGGGTGTTGTGCCGCCGTGGATTATGTAATGTGTTTGGGGCATTAAGGCTCTTACGACCCTGTCTCTATAGCGGCTTTATTAGAAGAGGGATTTTTAGAGAGTCTCTTATTTTGCTAGCAACTTGCGAATTGAGGTGGAGTCTGGATCGCTTCGCAACCCTTATACAATACGGCTAGTTTTACTTCAACGGTGAAGTGGATGCAGTGTTTTTCACCAGTCTTTAAAGAAATTACTTTTCTTCGAAATTTCACTGGACAATATGACGACAAGACGATTAAAAGCTTGCGAATATGGTAGCATTGTAGTGATATTGACTTTGAGTGGTATTCTATTTGTCTATTTTCGTTTGACGAAAGGTTTTCAAATGACGATGAATGGTAAATTTTCATCGCACAGGTTGTCGATCACAAGATATGAATAATCATTTCAAAGTAGCTCTAGAAACGCACCCAAACCTGCCGCAACTGAGAAACACGAGAGTAAGCTAAATGCTAAGAAAGCCCCTTCTGCCGATCACACCAGTTTGCCAAAGAAACCATATTATACGCGATCTGAAAAGATATTTCATGACAGATATAACCTTTTGCGGAACCACCCTTAAGTGAGATTTGAAGTTTGCAACACTTTTAAATATTCGCCCGCTGATTGGACTTTGTATGAATTGACTGAAAAATATGACCCAACTCTCGAAAATACCACTTGCATCGTGCTTTATGAAAGCCTATTTAAAGATATAGTATTACCGTATAAGATAAGTAGCAAGGAAACAGAAAAGAGACCTCATAAAAGAGTCAAGTGGATCGTACATGAGGACAATACAATCACCTCGATAGGTTGCACGAAACACACTCACGAATGTCAGGCATTTTACGACCATGTACGACATATGAGAATCGATACACCTCCATGCTGCCGACAAAAGATGATGCACCTTCTAGAGCTGCTTGTTGCAAACCACTTGAATGCCAATAACGTGTCTTATATGATCGTGGGTGGATTCGTCATTAGTTATGTACGTTCGAATGGCATTCTCCATTATGATGATGATATAGATATGTTTATAGACACCAAACATTGGAGAAAGGTCTATTCCGTAACACGATGACGCGACTCCATAAAGAATATGGTTTTCATGAGAACTGGAGAGCAGATAAAAGAGCGTTGAGTTTTGAATTCAGTAAAACGAATGCCAACGGGTTAGGTATGTGGGATTATACAGTCAACGCTAAACGTGAAAGTCAAAATGCCGCAAAAGCCAGTTGAATATCTCAACAAGACATACAAGGAATGGAGACATGAAATGGACTGTAAGAAAAAGAAAAGACGACATTGTATTTGAAATTCTTATCATTAATTAAACTTACCTTAACGGTCTTAGATTGTCGGAAAAAAGTGACGGAAAAATTGCTTGTTGACGATTTTTTTTTACCGACGAAATTTTATAACCGACGTACATTTTCCACCGATAGATTTCTACCGATAAGGTAGTTTTATTTAAATTATAATTCTTATTTTGTAAAAATATTATTCAGATACTATTGAAAAAAAAGATAATTAATTAATAAAATTTTTACCTTATTATTCTCGCCAGAACGACCAAAACTATGTTAATCTGAAAATCTACTTCTGAATATATAGTATTGGGCTATATTGTGCGAAGTACTCCCGTTTTCTAAAGCATTCGTTAAAGATTTTTTCTTCACTTGTCAAATTTGACATTTAATTGATACAACGAAATGTATAATCTCATGCCAGTGTGTTCAGGCTTTATTATTATTAACCTTAATGATGGGCTCCAGAGAATACCCTAGTGTTGGCTGATGCGAGTTTCCTCCTTATACAAAACAAACATACCAGGGTATTATTATATGGCGCTATCAGTAAAAATCAAAAAGCCAATGCTAGTAATACATTTGACTCTTTAATTAGATCTTCAAGGGGCCAAGAATTCCCTTCGAATTATAGTGGGTTTCGAATTATGGAGAGTGGTTTATACGATTTTCAAGCTGAGCGGACCAATGTTTTAAATCGAATTATAGAGAGTCTCGAATAATAGAGGTTCAAATTAGAGAGAGTTGACTGTATACAGGGAACGAGGCTGACAAATGTATTCCAAGTTAAGTTTTTTAAGCTAAGAGTTTTATTAAAGTTCCTTGATATAACTTGTCTTTTGAGGATGAGTCAGATTTTAACAACATTCTCAGCTCTCTTTATAAGCACGCTGTCTTTTTACGAAAGGTGTTGCATTTTTCTATACTTGTCAATATTTCAGAGCAATGATGGTCGGATTGATGAGCAATCCTTTGTTGACAGATTTCGAGTTGGACCTATCACACAATGAGGTAATATAGCCTTCTGTATGTATAAGAGTTTAAAGCTAAGTTAATAGTATTTGAGAGGCGGATAGGATCGCTTTGAACAAGATGACGAGAAAACATAGCCTATACCAAACTTCACGGCTTTTTTCTACGCAGTAACGTCTCCACTTTGCGATAATTTCGAATATTTTTAGCCCAGGTTTCCGGGCATTTTAAACTTTCGAAGCTTTGCAATAAAGAAAATCAACTTCCGTCAGAACGCTTGAAAGGCTTTTTTTTTTTCGAAAATGGTCAAATTGTAACTCACCAAGAAACTGAATGGAAAATCGTTACGTCAGTGGATTGTTTTATTTGGACCCTCCCGGAGCAAAAAATGCCGTTTTTTTCGCGCTCCGGAACACCGGAAAATTCTGGAGTACTTCCGGTGTTCCAGAGCACGATATCCGCGATATAAGTACGATAACGTTCGCTGCGCTTATCATATGACAACTAACTGCGCACGCACGTATTTTAAAAGAATCAGCCGACTCATGGAAGTGAAACCTCACGTTTTTTATTTATTTCGATATTTCGGCCAGTGATGCTTTTGAATAACGTGACAAATTCAATTTCCTTAAAGGCTGAACCATCATATCAATATATTTTTGTAACCATGTTTAAACGGTTTTTTGGAACGTGTTAAAAATCACTTTCTCCGGATGCACCGGAAGAGCTCCAGAACTTTCCGGAGAGAAAAAAAGTGTTTTTAGCTGCTCTGGAAAACTCCGGAAGTTTCCGGAGCGCCGGGAGGGCCCTGTTTTATTTGGCAATAGAATCTTTTCATTCTAAAAGTACATAATGGCACTGATCTTTATATACCCTGAACCAAGGTTCATCCGCTTTTTTGAAAGTGCGTGGTACCCGCAAAGAACCATTGCAGTGTTAAAGATTAACGTGTAACGGCGCTACATCAAAAGTATTCAAGGAGAAGTAGATCTAGCGCTCTCGATGCATATACACCCGCCCTCTACGCAACATTTAAATTATTTGCATTGCTTTTGTCAGCAAAAGTCCGCAAACAGCTTCACATATGTTTAGATCGGCTTTAAAAAGAGCCTGAAAAAGCCTGAAAAAGGTTAAAATTATTCAAAAGTAACCAGGTCGAAACTTTCAGGTCAATATAACATTTTGAGGTTGATCGCCTCTACCCTTGTCTCTCCGCCAAGTTGGATACGCCCTCCGTCTTTTAAAACACAAACTCAACTTTTGGAATGAGCTTTGAAGTTATACACAATCTCTTGATCTTTTTTAATTTCAGCTGAAGTCAGTGACAGCACAAGAAGTAGCTTCAGTAATCGGTCAAATACGATGCTTACGGAAACTTAACCTTTCCAATAACGGTGAGTTGAGCCTTTTTGTCAAGTGAACGAAAAATTTCACGAAAAATGCCATGATTGGTCGGTCTAAATTATTCCTTTTTTTTTTCACCGGCCCAAGCACATGTTTAGATAACCTGTTACGTTACAATAGATATGCTAAGATTCTTGAGAATTTGCTGACGTTGATATAGCCTAGTAAATAAAGTAAAACCTTTTATAACGATAGAATAATGATATACTATGATGAAAATAAGTGCTCAGTCAACTCTCGGTAAAATATAAACATTTCAATTTGATATTGGTAGCTTATCAAAATAAAAACTAGTTTAAAAGTTAAACGCCATTTCTCCTTGGTTCGGAGTTTAAGTTTTCCATCGTGAATATGTCTATAGTATAGACTAGATAACATTTGATTCTCGTAAGACGGATTTTATTTGTCATAGCATTGGATAATGACTTGGTAACGATTTGTGAAGCAGTTGAGAAAAGCACATCCATCAAAGAATTAGATTTTTCATCCACAATCACCAAATCAAAGTATGTATATTAATATAGTTTAGTCACCATAACTCGAACACGCACGTGGAATACAAAATTAGTTCGAATTATGGAAATTTCGGTATGGAGACCGGTTTATAAGGCATTGTTAAGTGAAGGGACTAGAAAACTGTCTCGGGTGACGGAGGATCTGAGTTATACACGCTTTTTTTATGAAGATCAATGAACTTTTTACGGAAGGCTAGAAGCGAATTTCTCAAACAAGCGTTAAATTAAAATTTACATTTATCATTAGATTAAAAAGATAACATGCCAAGAGAAAACAAAGAAAGTGCTAAATTCATCTGGAGTACGATGCAACTCTTTAAGGCATCGTTTTCCTTAGAAAGGTCGAAGATTCGCACATTGGGTGAAGATTATCTGGAGTCGATAGAATAATAATTTTCTCTTTCCTTTTGTAGACACATAAACGCAATTTCAGAGTCTTTAGCTGATATGGCTATGACAGACACCTTGGTGAGTATTTTGACAGAGTTATAAATTGATTTCTTACGAGTTGGATAGGTTTTGATTTATTAATTTATTAACATTTAAAAAATTGTTTATTTCCATGTCTTTCAGTCGGTAGAGCAGTTGTACTAGTGATGCGAAGTATTGAGTTTCAATCTCATTGAAATCCTCATCTTACTGGCTCGCTACTAAATTGTGCTATTTTGCTTTTGCGCTCTATAGTAATTAGGGAACTAGTTTTGACGAGAATGCCCCGTTCTATGAGACACCCCTTAACACAACTTTGAATTAATATTTCACCCGATTTGGATTTCATTTTGACTTCGCGTTCCTTTAGAAACACCCCATACTAAACCATTTAAAATCAATATTTCATCTGTTTTGAATTTTATCAGTTGAAAAATCTATGATATGTATTCCTGCGTTCTATGAAACACCCTTAATCAACAACTCTGAATTAATACTTCGCCTATTTTAGAATGTTAATGGGAATGTTAAGAACGCGGCAATTCTCATAAGATATGATACTGCAGCGTCCTTAGAAACACCCCTTCTTCGAAAATTCGAAATCAAATTAAAAAGTCCAGTTTTCTTTAAAAGTTAAAAGTTTAAAAGTTTTGATGGAACATAGTGTAAGGTGTATAGACAAAAAATACCTTGTAATTCAAATATACGAGACAAATTGCCTAAAAATTCTAAAAGTTCAGCCATTAAACCACCTCCCCCCAGGCATTAAACCGCAATAACACTATAACACTTTGGGAACTAGTTTTGCCGATATTTGTTAACATCTCAAAGTAAACCAAAAATGAGCATCCCTGCTTTTTAGAATAAAGAGAAATAATATTATGTTATGAACAAACGGGTTTAGTTCAAATATTGCAACTTGTTCTTTTTTTCGATTTTTAGCCATTAGAGAAGTTATTCATCGCAGACAATAAATTGAAGTTAGGAGCGTCCGCTTTATTTGATTGTCTGGGAACCAATGAGTCCATTCGGACGATCGATATCAGGTTTGTTTGCCTTCAAATACCCCTATCAAAAAAAGCAACAAAAAACCTACAACAACGTTAACCAATTTTAGAAATTAGGTGAAATTTTCGGACAATTAGGACAACTTTTTGTGTCAAGCTAGGCCATTGTTCATAGAAATATAGATTAAAACTGGCAAACTTTAATTTTCAAATTTTCCCGCTACTCATTATGGTTGGCTTTCAAAAATGTGTTCAATGTCTTTTACATACAAAACAAGTTCAATGGAGAAATTATATACACAGTGGCCACCTAGTCTTGGAAAGTTTTTGGAAGTCCCTGCTTTTATTTAGTCCCGGAAGAGCGTCCTGTAAAACTCAAAAAATCAATAAAATGTCTTGAAATTTGTATTCTTTTATTCTATTGGAATTCGTCAGTCCTTTATTACAATATTTTATTTTTTCCCTTAGTTAAGTGATCAACGAAGAAACATACATTCTGATCATTAATCAGTTAGTGCTAAAGGGTCCTTAAATAGGCTCTGGTTAAGTCCAGGAATTTGACTTGATTTTCTTAAGTGACCGCACCCTGTTTCTATTCATATGACAATAATTCATTGGCTGTGTGATATTTCATAAATAGCTGAAGTCTTTTTTAGATTGTTTTTTCTCTTTTATAAATTTTAGTGGTAATGGTATTGGGGACATTGGCGCTCGGTTGTTGGCTAAAGCTTTACAAATTAACACTAACCTCAGGTAACATATTATATGAAGTTTATTTCAAAATAAAAGCTTTTCGGCTACGCCATCGTCAGTACAAACATAAAATGATAAAAAATCACAAATTTTATTTTATTTTATTTGTAGATAATCAGGCAATTTTTCAACATTTTTGATAGAAAATTTGATTTTTTATCATTCTATGTTTGTACTGACGATGGCGTAGCCGAAAAGCTTTTACTTTGAAATAAATTTTGATTTTTTCAATAAAACTATGGCGAATAGATTTAACATATAAGTTGAGTAAGATTCTAACTAAGGTCTTTCACATTTTTTTGCTTGAAATAAAAAATTGAAGAACGGGTAGCACTTTCGCCCCTACGTTGGCATTGATTATGGGGACATGTTTTAGTCCCTATGCCACTGCAATAATCTCTTGCGAATCGAGATACAAATTTGCCAAAGATATACCTGGATATACAAAAGTTTCTCAACAATACAAAAGTATCCCATAGATTCTCATACCATTATCTATGTATTTTAAAATTCATTTTTGATCTGTGTTTTTTTTTCATGTAAATTAAATAAAAATAAATATAAAGTAGCATGTACGTACAAAACCATCCTATGAAATATCATGTTTTTCTCAATAGGGAAGTTCTTTTGGATAGGAACAATATTTCATACAAAGGCTTACAAGATATATCATACGCAATGCACAGGTAAGACGACATACTGTGTACCAAAGTTCTTTCATCTCAATCTCAGATCCACATGTTCAGATGTTACGGTATCGCTCCAGAACGAACCGTCTGTGTGAACGTCAAAATTTGAAACGTCAAAAACGAAGACTTTGGAAAGCAAAACAGATCGAAACTCTTTCGTTTCACTCTTTTTATCAGAACGGAACTGGTCCGTTTCATAGAACCGTACGTTCCGAAATCAATATGAACACTTCCTATCCCTAATCAACGCTATACTAAGTGATACGAAACCGCGTCTGAACATGGTTTAAAGGAGGTACAAAAAAGGGCGTTTCCTGTCGATAGGTTCTGCGAAGTTTTAAGAATCTGGGCTGATTCTTGATGTAATGTTGACCACTGTCACAGAATATTAATTGTAATGTACACCACAACCCTTAGCTGCGCCGTCGGCTTTAGAGAGGTCCGGTAGTAGTATTGAAATACAAGGAAAAATGGCGTCAAAATTCTTTGTATTTGAGAATGTCAATGCGATGACATACAAAGCAATGAAGCTTTTTGATGTGACCCTTCCTGGTAAACTCATTGAAGGCCAGTCTCCTCCTTATTGAAAGGTTGATAGGTGTATAGAGAAGCTCACGAAATTAAACATTTCATAAACATCAGAGACTGTTTCAATATTAATACAAATCATTGAGCAAACGCTCACAAACACAATGAGGTTAAGCATCTTTAAAGCAAGACTCTGAAAACGAGGTAGTAGAAGTGTGTATTTTATTGTTTTTTTTTATATTTTGGTTTCAGAAATTTCACACTGCAATCACTTCCACTTCCAATCAACGATTTTTCACAAGCACTCAAACACAACGCAGATTTATACATGAAATATTACAAAAAGGTATTGTCATCATTGGATGAAATAGTTATGTTAAAACCACAGGCCATTCTGAAGTGGGCTACTATCTGGAAAAATCGACCGAAATTCTCCCCGATAACCCGATATTTCATCTCCTATTGAAAAACATACTTCAGTTTTGAGAATGCCCCTACATTTCTGATCTGCAAAGAAAAGAACTTAAAATCCCGACAATTTATAAAAGAAAATTTAGCCCTCTCCCCACTGGTAATACACTTCTCAACTTGTCATTGAGGCAAATGTTCCATTAAACTTTCAATTTACATTTTGATACAATTTTCTATGTCGTCATACTGGCCTTGTCAAACATGAAAAACAGAAGAAGTCATATCGCTTGTTTGTTTATTTGTTTGTCTAGATTGAGGAGAAACTGATCAAGAACCAATCATCTACTGACTCGTCACAAGAGCAAGCATACAAAATACACCAGGGCTTTTTACTGTCAACATCTGACTCTTATGTAAGTGAAAGTTTAACAGTTTTTGGACCTACCTCGGAGGTCTTTTAATTTGACCTTTATTCGTTCGTTCGTTCGTTCGTTCGTCTGTTCGTTTGTTACAAGCTTTTCTCGAGATTGACCCTAAAATCTTTCCGCCGGAAAAACTGGTTTTGGGCATTTTCTCGAGATTTTATCATTAGTTTTTTCCGATTTTGTGCACAAAGATGCGTATTAGCAATGTCCAAAATGTGACCGAGTCGGGTTTTTGAGAAAAATTTCCGGCCGAAAATGCCGGAAATATGCTGGAAATCGCCGTTTTTGCAGATTTCCATTGGACTTTTTCCTAATAATTCTCTGTTTTTTCACACAAAAACATTTATGATAACAATGCCAATCATCAAGCATGATTCAATTTTCAATAAAACTGATTTTTGAAGCTGGAACTTTCTAAAAATTGTCGGGAGACTTTTAGCCAATCTGAAGATCGTCTCATTCAGGGGCCTCTTTCGGGAAGGAGGGAAAACGTCAGAACAGTAACAATTACAAGTAAAAGAACTGAAAATTTATTGAACTGACGCACTGGAAGATTAACTTGATAGTTTAAATTTCAGTTGAAAGGATCTATGGGACCCTTCTTACGGGAAAGAAACCTATTGATCGAAATGACGAAAGATAGTATAAAGTTAATTTTCATTTGAGTTTATACTGATATTCTTTAATTGTAGACTCAATCAACAGATGCATTGGTTGTTGAATTACAGGACTTGGTGTCCAAAAACAAAACGAATGCAACCGAACGAGTCCAGTCTCAAATTAAACGAGCCAAATCGCTGATTAGTGAAACAGACACATTCCGACTGGTAAAAAGCAACCTTTCCTTTGATTAATCTAAATAAATTTGAGTTTATCGACCCAGTGGTACAGTATGTGGCCCCCAAAACGTCGATCAAATTTGAAACTTCTCTCAAATCTAGAGGAAAAGAGGTTTTACAAAAATTTTTGCTGCATGAAAAACTTTAACATCTCTACTTTATTTCCCGTAAGTTCTTTTTCAAAATTTTCAATTTCAACAGTATTCTTCAATAGCTTAAAGATAGGTAGCTTTTTTCTAAGGGCCCGTAAAACGGAGGTTTGCAATTTTAGCGATTTCTCGAGATATCTTTAAGATATGAATACAAAATTTTGACCATAGTTTGGAAATGTGATTTAGAGGGTTTTGAGCATAAATTTGTTTGATAAAATTTTTACAGTAACCCCTGGTTGTCAAAACGCAGGTTTGGGGCCCTCAAAACGCAGGTGTAGTTAAAATCAAATTATTAAGCCCAACGGTAAAAGGGGGAGAAACTATGAACATATTTGTGTTTTCCATTAAATTTACGACCCGATGCAAAAATTTATGATTTTTATAAAATAATTTCAAGATTTTCGATAACGCAAAGTCCAAACTGAAAATTTAGAAATTTTCAAAATGACAATTTTGATATAACAACGTCTTAATGAAGTTTCTGAAAACCAATTTCTTTTGAATATAGTTCCATTCATGTATGGAATATGCTGTGAAAATTTTAGAAAAACATCTTAACTGAAACTGAAAATATTAAGCTTTAAAGGTATTGTTCTCCTATATTTTGCAAAAAAAATGACAAAATTTGCCGTTTTTGTTGATTCAGCGAAAATTTTTATATGTATTAATATTAATTTTTTGCTATAAACTATTATTTCAAGCTGATAGGAACGGAATTCCAAGATTTTTTGCTGTTTCTCGTATTTAGAATTTTCGGTTTTATCAATGCTGATTCTAGGGCCCCAAAATACTGGTTGACCTTTAAGATGCTATATCTTTTACCCATCGTCTAAAGTCACAGATGTATCTGCATTTTCTGAACGGCATTAGGTGTAGAAAGTTTCCTATACCCCATTTTCAAAACTTATTTTCAATATCCAAGGAGCTAGAGTGAGTTATATGCAATTTTTTATCTAATTTTGGTGTTTAAATATTTCCTTCAGACGCAAATATGTTATTTTGAATCTGTCTCAAACCATCAAAAACATGTTCATTTTTAAGTATAACCATCATTCTTTCAAAATAAAGAAAAATCGTTTAATTCTGATAAATCTACAAGCGAGAATCCTCATTTTAATGTCTCCGTCGTCTCCGTTTTGGGGGCCATTTACTGTACTCATATTGGAAGTTTATCGTGGCGTAAATCTCGTGGTTTAAGCCACAATAAACTTCCAATAGGAACCTCTCATTTAATCAACAATTTACGCATGTTTTGTGTACCAGATCTAATTTATCAGATCTTTTATCCCCAATACAGTAAACCTTCTTTTATTTCCAATACCCGATATTGGTTAAGTCTTCATTTCCAATTCTGAATGTACTGCTACAGTCTACTCTCTCTAATTCGAACTTCTATTAACGGAATCTTTCTCTGTTTCGAACAAAAATATTGGTCCCTCCAGCTGGAATGAGGGTGTAAATTACTCTCTGTAATTCAAATCTTTCGAAAAAAATCATTTGGCCCCTTGTTCAACTGTATATTATTTAACAATTTTTTAAACATGATTGTGGTGCAGTTTTGAAACAATACTTGGAATATTAGTACCCTAACACATTGAATAATGTTTGTGGGTAACTTAAAGTGCAATAATTTGTCTTCTTCTTATTAGGTTTTGGCTGAATTGTTTTCAGACCCAGCTGCTGCAACGCTATCATTAAACGATAAAATCTCCAATGTAGCGGATGACGTTGCAACCTCTGTTGAAGATGTTATTAAGGTATAGTTTTTCATTTTTTGCTTTAAATTTTCTATTGTTTTGATAAATTACACATTTCTTTATAATAAGCAACCAGGTTGCTTCAAATTTGCCAGTTTTTTTCACTATCTCGTAAAGTGTAAAGTAAAAGCTTTTTAGATAATCTAACCATGGCAAACGATAGCCCTTGGCCCAATAAGTATAGATATGGTATAATATAAGGGGTGGTCAAAAATAGTTTTTTCAGAAAATGAGGTATAATGCTAAGTAACCCCACCAAGGCTTTGCTTACCTCGAAACTGGGGTTGCTTATTAAAAAATATGTACTTTCTAAGCACCCTTTTCTCTTTTGAGTCAACGTGACGTGAAGTTTGAGCATTCGGCGACGGCGAGCATGGTTCTGGGTTCCATTCCAATCAGGTCATACAAAGGGCTAGAATGTTCATAGATTTTGAAGATAAAGTTTAGGGTTGGATAAATAGATTGTAAAGGGCAAGGAGTTTCGATCTCCCTAAAGGTAAATTGCTGGATATGAATCGGAACCTTCGGGTTTCTTACTTACTTCTCTTTGGTGTTATTTCAGGAAAGCGTCGACTCAATGTTGTCTTCAGCAAAGAAGATCTGCCCCACCGTCTTTACCAATGAGGTAGAAGAAGAAAACCACCTGTTGTTATTTCTATATTTCACAGGTCTATCGACCTCTACGAAATAATTTTAGATTTATGAAATATTGTCTAATCTTCATCTGTCGTCCAGTCGTCAGAAGATATGGACAGAGAAGACGTTGTTTGGTCTTTGTCCTAGGTTTTCGAACTAGGCGAAGGTTAGCTCTAGGGCTTCCTTCTTACTTGCCAAACGAAGTCGCTATTTTCTAAATTCATTTTCTTTGCCTTTTAACGCATATCTTTAATAACTTTTCTTTCGTTGATGGTTGAAGTCAAACTAAAGAAATCCTAACTTTCCCCAATGAAAGTCACCTCTCTTGACGTTAATCACTTCCAGTTATGGAGGTGTTTAGAGATATATAAAAAAAGAATTTGAAAATGTTTTGAAAATATACTCCCACTTGGAAATTTTATGATAAGAAACTGGATTAAAGTTAAAAAATCCCCTAAATACTTTACTGTTTAGCTAGACTATATAATTTGTCTGGTTGACATATGTACTGGTACAAAACCTTGCTACATCAAATGTTAGGGTATGCCTATAGGTGTACGTTAGATTTTAACGTTTTATACTATAGCTCCTTGAAATTTGCTCTCTTCTTTCAGGAACAATTGATTAGCGTCAAAGGAGAACTTTCCAAGGACGGTTTGGTAGATCGGTCGTCCATTAGTAATATCATTGTTCGCCTTGGTAAAGGTGATATCGTCTCAAAATTATGGTAAGTCGTCTTGTTTTCGTTCCACAGGCCATTGCGTCCTCATAACGATCTCCCGTTTGTTTTGGAGAAAAGATTTTAGACCAGCAGAAAGTCGTTCTCAGGCTGAGGTTGTTCAGATTACCCATGATTCCGTTCGACCGTGAACTGGCCTACATGTTTTTTATAAACTGGCCTATGTACTTTCTTTATGTTAATGTCTCAGAGTGAAAATCGTATTTTGCCTCACATTATTTGAAAGGTTATCGAAGCACCATTATCCGTAATACTTTTACGGACTACTCCTACATCTGTAAAGTTATATAAAAACTCTTAGCAAGTATCATGTTATGTATTGGTAGCCTTCGTCGATAACTCGGTAGTCCTAACTATATCAAGAAAAACTGTATTTATGTGACCAGTACTCAAATCTTGATAACTCGATTGTCTTTTAAGAGGAGGATTTCTAGGGGAGCCCGATTCCGTCATTTGCCTCCCCGATTTCCGTCAAACCGTCTAAACAAAAACTTTTTTGAAATTTACGGATTCCGTCAGAAACTCCAAGACTTTGAACTATCACTCTATAATTCCGAAATTCAGACCGATTTTTTAATAAATTCCGCTTTCCTGGACTACTAAAGTCTATTTTTAATTTTCCGTCTCCGACAAGGGAATGGATTTCTGGAATTCCGCCCGAATTTTCGTCGTATTCCACCATTCCGTTCAAAAATGACTGATTCCGCGCTCCCCCGCCAATCGTGAATTCCTCCCATCAAGTTTTTTCAGTAAACCAGTCTCTTTTATAACACCGTTGTTTTCCCTGTCCCAATTCAAGTTATGGAGATTTCATTGTATTAAACGATCTTTTTTCTTTGTAGCAAATCGAACTTAACAACGGCAGTCGAGGTAGCGGAACATTTGAAGAAAATCTTAGTTGAAGCTCTTCAAAATGCTATTTCTTCCCTTGTAAGTATTATTTATGCGTATTTTGTTAGTCAGGTACGTTTAACAGTCTTTAAAACCCTTCAGTTCTATGAAGTATGGTTCCTTAATAAAGTCTGTCTCAAAAGTATATTTCGTATCTTTGTTGTATACAAAGTTACAGCCCTTTGGAGTAGACCTAAATCAGCCAAAAATGACCAAAAATAGCAAAACAGACCCTGAACTTTTTTATCTAAGTAAGATACGAAAAATCTGAGCACAGACTTGAAATCAACAAGGTTCAAATAATATAAAAAGTCTGATGTCATGATTTTTGAAAGAGAAGAAAAAAACTTCATTTTTTCATCTTCATTTTTCAAAATTCATATTATTCTACTTGAAAATATCTTTCCAGTGGTGTATAGCTTTTTAATATATCCTATAATATGGATGCATTCATACATGCTGGAAATTGTCAAAAAAGTGAAGTATTCACATACTTTTGAGACAGACTTTAAAAATCATCAAAGAATTTAAAACAGTACAGTTAAATTTTCGACTTTTCTTCAACCACAGAAAGTTGCTTTGGAGACACCTGTCACGCCTGTCACTACTGAAACTCCCGCTCCCAAAAGTGAAGAAACCAATGAAGAAGAAACGCCTCAAAAAGAAGAGGAGGAAGAAAAGAAGGAGTCTGAAAAAGCTGCAGAAACCACAGGAGAAAAAGAGCCTGAAAAACCGGCTGACTTAGAGAAACAAACGGACAGTTTAGAAGTGACTATTACCAGCTCTGAAGCTGAGCTTCCTCCCACCTCACCGCTAGCGTCGCCAGCAGTTCATGTTGAGAAGACAACCGATTTGCTGGGTGAAATTATGGGGAACAAAGAATCCTTTGATATGCCATGGGACGTGGCAGCTGGCAACCGACTCTCAATGCAAATTTCCGTTTCCTCTGATAAAACTGACGACGATGAAGACTTTTCATTGGTAAGTTTCTTCCATTTTGTTTCCAGTTTCTCGTACATCATTCCCTTTTTCCAATTTATGTTTTGGAACAGTAACAGAGACCTCGCATTAACTATGAATATATTTGATTGAAATTATTTCTCTGGATAACCCATTGAGTTTCAAGTCCGAAGGGCACGCCACTATTTTGATTATAGTTCTGGTAGTTCTTTCCCGATTTCCCCGCTAGTTCCGAAACATCTTAATGGAAACTTTTTAACCTTGCGTTTGAAAGTTATCCCCTTTATGCAACGGATTATGGTCATGAAACCACCAAATTATGACAAAATATTCAAAACAACACTTAATTTTTGTGAAAAAAAACTTCTTAAGCCTTTTTGATCTCATAATTTCACTTATTAAAACCTTTGTCAAGTCATAGAACATGAGAAAAAAATAAGGCTTTTTAAAAAACCATGAAAATTTTGTATATTATAATTTTTTTTTGAAAAGAAAAGTTGTCGATTTTTTGCAGTCTCGGAGTGATAAATTTTTAGTTAATAGGGTTTTTTATGTGCTACTGGTATTAACCTTTGTGTCGATGTAGATGCTTGGATGCGATTAACTTAGTCATTCCAGTTGTATATCCAATTGTATGATAAACTGTAGAAAGCATAATACCACAAAGGTAGTCTGAATCACAGACCTCTATAGATATACTTCCTATATAGGTCTGATTAATAGTGTATTGCTTGCCTTCCCGCTACAGTGGATCATTATGGTGGCAGATTGTTCCTTTTTGGCGAGTTGCTAAGTTGTGGTAACTCGAATGCGAGTTAGAATATAAACAAAAATTATAAAAGTGAAGACATTCCAGTGTCAGACACATTCTATTTTATCAAACAAACAAACATTTCATAGAAGAAAGTAAAGCAGTAAAGGAGGAGGGGGAAATGCTCTCTTAGGAAAGAGATCGTAAAGCCAAAATAATATTAAAGTCTATTCACGATAAGTGTGCACTCTTTTTTCATCTAACTATAACTTTTTAAGGAATTCCTCAATCTTTATAAATTTGGTATCATTGGAAAGATATTGGTGAGTGGAACAATTTGAAATAAAAAAATCTTCAAAAAAATTCTAAAAATGAAGATGAAAACGAAGGAGAAAAAAATGAAGATCTTGTAGAAAAGTGCTATACCTATCATTTTCCCTGAAGTGAATTCTTGATCATCGAACGTCATTACTGTGAAAAGAATTCTCAAAAATAATCATTCAGTCAAAAGATATCAAACAAAGTTATAAGCTGATTGACGTCTAAAAACGCTGTTTTCTGAAGTTTTTTGCTGTTTTTGGGGTCAATCACTTATTAACTTTGTATCATAACTTTATATTGAATAAATATTTTAATGAAATTTCTTCACAGTGATGATCTCCTAAGATCAAAGACTCTCTCCAGTGAAAATGAAAGTTATAGCACTTTTCTACAAGATCTTCATTTTTTTCTTCTTCATTTTCATCTTCATTTTTGGAATTTTTTTAAAGATTTTTTTATTTTAAATTGTTCCACTCACTAATATCTTTCCAAGGATACCAAATTTATAAAGATTGAAGAATTCCTTCAAAAGTTATAGGTAAAAGAAAAAAGAGTGCACACTTATCGTGAATAGACTTTAGATATTTATTATAGTATTCTTTCTCTTCCAGGGAAAGTGTGCATCAATTGTGCGTTTTTGACTAGAAAGCATGAAATTTGGTACAGTGGTACCTTAGGGGGTAAGAAACATTTTAAGCCTCTGACCCACTTCCGGAACACCTGTTTGTGTATTTTACAGACCAGAATGCCTCCCAGGCAAGAATCTTCAAAGCATGTCATATGATATATCGTTGGAAAGGTTTTCTCACACTGATTCTAAAAACATCACAACATATATCTGCAAATGAACTGGGTCCATGTTATGAGCTACGGAAGTAATTTACAGACCAGTCTGCATGCCCGAAAAAAAATTTTATTTTTGTTCCAAAACATGTCATATCATATACCGTTGGTCTGTAAATTACTCCTATGGCTTATTTCACGGACCCAGTCCATTTTTAGATGCATATCATGATGATTTTTATAATCAGTATGAAAAAACCTTTCCAACGGTATATGATATGACATGTTTTGGAACAAAAATAAAAAAAATTTTCGGGCATGCAGACTGGTCTGTAAATTACTTCCGTGGCTCATAACTCGGACCCAGTCCATTTGCAGATATATGTTGTGACGTTTTTTAGAATCAGTGTGAGAAAACCTTTCCAACGATATATCATATGACATGCTTTGAAGACAAAAAACTTTTTTCTTGCCTGGGAGGCATTCTGGTCTGTAAAATACACAAACAGGTGTTTCGGAAGTGGGTCAGAGGCTTTAAATGTTTCTTACCCCCTAAGGTACCACTGTACCAAATTTCATGCTTTCTAGTCAAAAATGCACAATTGTATTCATTTTTAGCACACTTTCCCTGAACTATCAGTAAGCTACTAAAATAATCACATATCTCCTTCGACCTGTTACTGTATCTTTTCTGAAATCCTCCTCAAGGAACAAATAACAGCCAAAACGAATCAAAATCCACATTTTTGTCTTGGTTATATATATTCTGGATGGCAGAAGCCTACAACAAAGGCTAATAAAAGTCAACTTTACAATTTAAAAAAAAAGCTAATGTTTTGTTGGCAGCTCATCGTCGCTGCTACTGAGGCTAGATATTGACAGCTTTTGGTTGGCAAAGTTTTTGTTTGTTTTTATCAAGCGAAGGTTATCTGTTCTGGGACTTCCTCTCACACGCCAAATAAAATCACCATTACATTCGGAGTTCCATTTCTTAGCTTTTTCGCACATCTCTTTGATTTTTCTTCTTTCATTGATGGTGAAATCATCAGTGATGCTTAGATGATATCCAAGGCACTTCAACTTTTTTAGGTTGCTCATGATTCTTTCTTTTTCTTCTTCACTTTGCAAGGTCACCTTTATTGGACGCTTTTTCCTCAGCCCATTTTCATGTTCGAACACAATACGATGTTGATGCGTTGGTTTGATGTCGCGGATGCCGATATCTTTGAGCAGATCCTCAATTTCTTTTTGTCCTCTTCTTGATCTTTTTCTTTCGTTTCTTCAATTTGTTCAGGGAGTCCATGGATTATGATGTTTATTTTCCTTGATTCGATATCTCGTTTTTTTTTGCCATCCTCTTCTTTTTGTTCCGCAACAACAGATTTAAGATTTTCCTTGTGTGCTTTGGTTTATATCAGCGTAGGTTTTACGTGATGACTACTCTTTCATAAAATCTTTTGTCTGTTGTATCTTTTCTTTTATCATTTTCCTTGTTTTGGCTTCTAAGTCGTTCATCTTTTCTGTTAGGATTTTGTCGATGTCGTTGTTAATGAGTTGGTGTTTGAGTTTTTTGATTTCAACGTCTTTCTTAGCAATCTCCTTTTGCATCATATGGTACATGTTTTCTCCGATTTTACCTTTTAAGGATATCGTTATTCGCACACAATTGTGACATACATATTGATTATTATACGTGTTAGCGAAGTTTTGCGGTTGATAAAGTGGCAATTGAGTGCACTCGTAATGTACCATACGTTGAAAGTTACGGCAGTCGATTTTGATCTTCGTCATCAATGCACGTAACAAGGGTGCATGTTGCAGTTGTGTTTGCTGCTTCAATTAGTGGATCTTGGGTGTTTTTGTCGCGATTTTTGTTCATATTTAGCGAATTTTGATGTTTCTTTGAGTTTCCACCATTTTTTGAAGTGCGCTGCAAAACACGTCTTAACTCAGCTTAACTACTGATATAAACAATTAAGAATTAGATATATAGAAAAATCTTTGAACCCTTTAGATGATAAGTATCTTCACTATGCTCCTTCCAAAACGTTCACTGTCCAGCTTAGGAAGATGCCTTTGTATTGCGAAGTCATTTTTAGTCTTTTTGACATATTAAAAGGCGTTTCAGCAATATTTTCCGTCTTTTTATTTAGGTTTTTGTAAATGTGTGCAAGTTCAAATTGACCTCTTGATGTTCCTTAACTTGATTTTTTATTCATAGCCTGAGCAGTTCCTTAACAATTTCTTATTTCTCAGACCATTTTCAGCCTCAAGTTCCTTATAAACGAGTTTCTTACAAAAAACGTGTATATATTTTGATACAGTGTAATTGGTCTTCTTGCCAACCTCTTGTTTCTGCATTTTCTGTAGAGTCAAGGCTTTATTTTGAAGAAAAGTGCCAGGATTGTTCAATGAGTATTATTTTATATTAATTATCGACTAATACCTAAGCCTTGACACATTGGAACTGCTTTCCATGTGGACAACTGCTTGGTTTTAAGGCTGGGCCCCATGGAAGACGGTTCACTTGTGTTTTTGTCCTACGGGTAATTAGTTTTCCAAACCAGTATTATGTTAATTATAAATCCTACAATTCAACATATAAGGATAAACAAGCTCAGAAAAAATAACAAACACATGTGTGTTCGTTTTGTCAAAAGTTTTGCATTAAGCTGATTACTATTCATACTTCTAGATAACTGTTCAGTTAAGATTTGTGGATTGGTTGTTAAGGAAATATTCAAATGGCGTGATCATCACCAGAAATATTTTTTTGTAAGAAAATTGATTACCGTAGTTTAACATGACAACACACAGATGGACATTATCACTCTGAACATACCTTTGATTCGGCATTTTTATGCTTTTATTTAGTATCTTTGTGTGTGTCTATCCTTGAATTTTAGGGGCAACCTTTAGACTTTAAAAATAAGAGGACTTGACTTGATGGGGCCAATACCTGAAGGCATTCTTTTAATTTTTCAAAAATAATCGTTTCTTGGCGATTCGAATGAGTTTTGCTGAAACGAGCCTGAAAATCTGAAACAATGCCTTTTTTCAAAATTGTTGTTTTTTAATTATCCCTTTTGATGAAAAGTTAACTAGGAAGTTAAGTAGTCTAGATTATTTTTCACTCGACCTAAAGAAAGAAAAGGAGATTTGAAAATGAGGATGATAGGAAGTATCAGTTTAATTGATAACATTCATCTTGCTGAAATGACATCCGATACACTTTAACATGATGATGTGATCATTTTTTATAAGAATATTCTTGTTTTGAAATTTGCTCAGTGTAACAAAAATCTTTACTCTTAGAATGTCCTCACACACTGTGTTGTTAAACCCAAGAATGACTCGATAACTTTATTTGAGACAGTCGTGAATCCATATGTTCAACTTGTACCTTACCCACGCTCTCAACTGTGATAGTATTTACCTTAAATTTCACATCAATCTTATTCTTATAGTTGAATTCTTACATTTGGCTAATTAAATGCTTGTTAAATGGAAGGTCATGATAAAAGTTCAAAACAAATAATTTTCCCTATTTAATGAAGTATTTTGCTTGATGAAACAAAAAAAAATCTAACTTTTTGTATGTACTTCTTGCGCGATTTCTCTGGCTTGTCTTTTTTATGTTATTAATTTCTTGGCATTTTTATAGTTTGGTTTTTGTCGTTTTCTCGCTATCATATCGATAGGAAACTCGATTTTTCTAATTTCTATTTCTGTCTCCCCGATATGGTTATATTGACTAAGGTTGTTCTAGTACTATACAACTGATTATATGTTCTTCAACTTTTTAATTTGTATATTTTGAACGATCTTTCATACTAGGCTGTATTAAAAGCACGAGACCGACTCAGTACACTCCAAGCCAAAGATTTTGACCGTAAAAAGAAGAAGAAATCCAGTCTCAAACGACGTCCAACATTTTACAGACAAGAAGACAAAACGCCCACCGCCACAGATGAAATCGAAGTGGACATTGGTATTGGTGGCGTCGATTCGGGGCGTTCAAGCAGCATGAGTTCCACCCAAACGCCTTCAACGCCCAAATCACCGCCTCCACCATCCGTCGAAGATGACGATGAAGAACCTGTTGTCATCGAGCTGGATGAAATAGATTCAAAAGCAGAACCTTCTGTAGCAACCACTCCTGCTCAAAGTTCTGTCGCCGTGGAAGGTAAGTTTAACTAACAAAAAGCATCTGTGTATTTAGGTGTGTGACATTGGCTGGATGGGTGTGTACTAAGTGGCAGTTTTTACACTAGGCTCGGATAGTGGCAGTATTCGAGCATTTGTTTTAAACTATTTCCATCATTTGATTTTTACCATTGGTTTTGTATTTTTTTTTCTTGGATTGATTTTGCTAGTTTTTTTGGGTTCAGTTCTCGGACATTTTCTATTGGAAAAAGTGCATTTCAGTCTTTATCAACAGATCTGTATTACTTCTTCATATTCATATCAAACCCTGGAGACAGCTCTTTAATCCCAGCCAACTAAAATCTTTGTCCGGAATACCAATTGTAGTACGACTCAATAGCGGAAGCCGCTTTCAAGAACACAAAAACTGTAATCAGATTTTGCAGATAAAGATTAGTCCAGAGTTTATAAAGTACAGTGATTCATATGCACTTGACTGACGCTCTCCCAATCTGGGCTACCGAAACGATTAATGATAAACCAATTAAACCAACTTTTCAATACACAATTAATAGATACATCCTGTGGAATCGTGTGCTAGAATTTTTTCAACGGCCCGTTTCTAAGACACGGTCTTTGTAATATGCTTCTCGCGGATACCATTAGAAGCTGTATAAGTAAAGCTCTTTCTTAAATAATTGTCAGGGGTGATTTATTTTTTACAATTACAGATTTCGACGCTTTGTCAACTAATGCTGCCCCTCTCCAAGTCAACAAGGGCCGTGCAAAACCGATGGCGGGCCGTCGTGCACCGTCACGTGTTTCTAAACTGGCTCATATGAACGTTGAAAACACTGAGAAATTCATCGAAGAACAATCGAAAGCTGCCCCGCCACCCGCATCAACGAAACCATCACCAAAACAACGACCGGTCTCTGAAATGTAAGATTTTTTATTTATTTAACGATTTTGCTAAGGCTATGAATTTCCTCCCTACCCAATTAGTTTAACCTAGAGTAATAAACGTTCCTTTATAAGAACAACCAAAGATTTTAAGCCTTTCGATGTTCTTAACTTTTTTAGTTTTATTCCTAAAAATGTTCTTGGATATTTCCTTTTTTTTGTTCTCCAATTTGTAAGTATTTTTGTGCGATTTCCTAAGAAGTTTGGTGCTTAGAGTCCGCAAAGCCTTGAAATGTTCTTAATATTTCGGCCATCGAAGTGTTATATTCTTATATAGTTTTTTCTTACATTAAAACGTGTAAGCGACACTAATGCTGACCTCGCTACGATGATCAATTTGGGTGAGGTTCGAACCCTCCAATCAGGGGAGGGGTCACTTTGATCAACAACCAATCAGTAACAAGATTTTATTCGTATAAGGTATTATCTGTACGGCGAAAAATAATTAAATATAAGACTCCCTTGTGATGTTGTGTCGTCATCGCAACGTGTATGATCTTTTTTTTTCTTTTTTTAGGCCAACTGTTGCTCTTTCACCTCCAGAAACTGATAAACCACCACGCAGATCAACATCTGAGAAAATCAAGAATGCTCTCAAACCCGATCCCAAACCTCCAAAGGTATCATCATTTATGGAGTTGTCGTGTTTTATTCCTATACGGTCAACTGTCTCTAATTCGAACGTCTATTAATCGAATCGAATTCGAACGTCTATTAATCGAATCGAATTCGATTAGAGAGTGTTATAAATTAGGCTGGGCTTAAAAAATCGTTGTTTTGCCGTCACCCGACCCTAGATTTTGGAGGTGGGTCGGTCGGTCGGTCGGAATGTTTTTTTATTTTGGCGATTTATGAAATTTTCGTCCATGGAAGGGTTAACAGTTTGTTTACATTTAGGTAATTTTGAATAAAAAACAGAAGTGCTAGCAGGGAATTTACGATTCTTATGCTCGAGACAAATAAGATACGAGTTTTGATTTTTTATTGTTCGAAGTTTTTGAAGGGAAAAAAATCTTCTTTAAAATGGCAATAACATTTTTTGAGTCGGCAGGTTTCGAGGTAGGGTCGGTCGGGTGACGGCAAACCAACATTACTCTCTGTAATTGAAATATTTCTCTAATTCGAGGATGATTTTTGTCCCTGTAAAGATCGAATCAGAGAGAGTCAAAGTACTAAGGAGTCCAGTTTCGAAGTGCTTTAAAGAATTTCCGTAAGTTCAAAGGTCTAATGTTGACAACCCTTCCTACCTAATTCTGTAGTCCTTCTTTTGTAATAGCAACAATAAGAAGTCGGAATCACTAATACAAAAATATTTCTTTACTCGTAACCATAGAAGAAAAAAACTTTAAAAAAGAAAGGTGTCTGGATTGAAGCAATATACGGTTATTCGTAATAATTTTATGGTTATCGTTCTTAGCTTTCCAGCAGAAGAGAGGAGCATGATGAGATACGA
The DNA here is from genome assembly GCF_902728285.1 of Clytia hemisphaerica. Classification (NCBI taxonomy): domain Eukaryota; kingdom Metazoa; phylum Cnidaria; class Hydrozoa; order Leptothecata; family Clytiidae; genus Clytia; species Clytia hemisphaerica. The sequence goes on along the minus strand of NW_027103564.1, from coordinate 419,565 downwards.
AATTTACCGGCAGCTTTGTTCAAGTGACTCCCTTTTCGAAAATATCACTTACAGTATAGAAATTATTACAGCCATTTAGCATCAATCCTTTTTCAGCTTTCACGTTTCTTTTTTATTGACAGCCAGCACCAAGTGGTTCCACTCCAACATCAGGAGATTCTAAGAAAGAGAAGAAAGGAAAATCACCAATGTAAGTTTTGTTGCTCTTTTTCAGTTGATTGAATTTTAGTTGAGCTAGAAATTGAGTAGCCTGTAACCAAACCAAACCAAAATTCACTCGTGGTTGGGCCGAGACAGGTAAAAATTGCGGGAGTCCAAACATTTAATTTAGCTTTGTAGGTGCACTTGAATTGCTTTTTAGTGAAAGAGCAGGAGGCTCTGAAAAGAATTGGAGTGGAATGAAAATTCCACTATTTTTTAGAGTTCTTGTCACAACTTGAACCAACTTTATCAGTTAAAATTTCTTTAGGACTTTCGGGATTTTTTGGCCCTTTTCGCTCCTAGAAAAATGAAATAAATTATAGGTGAAAAAGAAAGAAGTAAGGTGAAAACAGGGTTCGTTCGCAAGATTTAATCCACACGAGAACTAATCCACTTGCCTTACAAACCCTAGTGTAAAGATAAATTTTATAATGGGTCGATCCGACAGGCATTGTGACTTGTCGTGGCACTCATGAAATTCGGTCTCACGTCAACATCGCTCTCCCAGTGTCGTTTGAGTGTCACGGTATACGCCATGGCTTGGCAGCTTGCGTCTGTCAAGTCGCAGTGTCTGTCAGCGCCGTGATTCCTGGTGCATTCGGAGGGCTCATATCTATCTATCTATCTATCTATCTAATTGGTCGATTGGGTTTTTTCAATAGTGGTGGAATCAAACTTCCCTCCTTATCGTTGTCTTCATTGAAGAGAAACCGCGCTTCATCCAAAGGAACTGACATCAAAAAAGAAACTGACGTCAAAAAAGAAATGGAAGAACAACCTTCAAAAGCAGGTATACTTGTTCAATGTTTGATGTTGTGTTTTGAGATGTTTTTTTTCTCATAGTGCATTCTCGAAGTGCAATACAATACAAAAGAGATGTGAATAATTTACCTCGCGCAAAACAAGATCGCTTAGCAATTTTTGCCAAAAGATTTTCAAGTGTTATGAAATACTAATGTCACAAAGAATTGTTGACGATTAAGTCCTATATTCAATTTTATCTTGCTGTTTTGTGACAAAGATGATTGAATAAGGTAAAAAGGCCAATTCTGCTCGTATCCTCTATCGGTTTTGGGCTCTTTATACTTCACTCCTTGCTGTTTGTAGAACGTCTGCAATTCAGAATACAAGAAGCTTATTATAAAACTAACAAGTTTTATTCGAATCTTTTGAGTAGACCAAAGTAGTAGACCAGGGGGAGGCGATAGATGGCTTTGATTGCTTTAACTGCTGGCACTGAACTGTGGTCTACTTTTGTAGATGACGCATTACTTTGCGTAAGTCAAGGTTGGACTATCCATATTAAGTGTTTTTTATAAGATGTCTATGTAAAAGACGTATCGTATTAACGGATAAAATATAATAGACCAAACTGTTGGAGAGCTCTAGCACAGCAGAAACGTTAATAAACAAAACCTACCTTACATCTTTTTGTAGAAGAAAAAGTTAATAGTAAGCCGAGCAGTGCTCCTGAGGTAGCCGCACCAGTAGAAGAATTGAAAGCACCCGAGCCCGCCCAAAAACCACCTTCACCTGCTCCAAAGCCAAGTGAAGAAACGCCGAGCGATGCGCCCTTATCACCACCTGCAAAAGAAGAGGAACCTGAAGCCAAGCCCACTCCTGCACCCTCCCCTAAACCAGAAGCCACTAAGCGGCCCATGGTACCGAAAGCTGGCTTACCGATGATGGGTGGTGCCGCCCTTATGGCTGAAATGAAGAAGAGACAAAACAAGGATAAGGTTATTTTGCTTATGATCAAAATTAGGATCCATTTAGTAAAATGATTTCATTACCTTTTATTTAATGGAAAAGTAAGTTTTAGCCACTTTTCTCACATGCCTTTTCCTCGGTAAAGTACCCATCTAGTGTTGTTTTTTGAAATTAGAAAACGACGGTCAATTCAAACTTTCTCTTTTCTTCTACAGCCAGAGCAACCTGCACCTCCGCCTGCTGCGAAGCCAAAACCACCACCCGCTGCCCAAAAACCTGGTATAGGAAGTCGCGCAGGATCTGTTTCCGGACCCAAGCCGTCACCTCCAAAGAGACCTGTCTCATTAAAACGTAAGTGAAAAGCAGAGAGAATACTCGAAATCTTTGTGTCTTTGTTAAATGGCCATGCTGATTGGTTGGATTTTATTTGATGTTAATAAAGCAGTGTTAATAGTTCTTCCGTCTGTCTCAGACGGATTTCCTTTCGAGGGAAGTATATAAATAGAACTTAAAAATCTGCATGATTCACTATAATAATATGTGCTTATTTGCTGTGTAAAATCCATTTTCCGTCTCAGATGAAAAATCACTAAGTAAAAGTTCTTGTAAGCGGAAGCGTTCTTCCAGTTTGATTCTCAACCCTTGTAACCGGATAACGCACAGCCTACAATAGCTTATAATATATGTATTTAGGACATTTTTAAATGAAAAGTACTATTGACCTTTGTTATTAGCCTTTTAGTCGACATGAAATAAACTGTTACAACGACACCCCTTGATCCAATTAAGGTTTCAACTGATAATGCAGGGTGAAGCATGTGTTCAATGTGCGAATTTAAGTCTGCATATCAGGGGGTAAACAATCAAATCAATATTCACGCACGTTCTACCCCCAGGCTATAGGACCAGCAAAAGTAACTTAAGAGACACATGGAATTGGCTGGCGATTGATGTTTACCTCTACCTTGTTTTATGATTTCTTTTTTCGTCAGTTCATTTGAAAAAATCACCTTATGATGATGAAAAATAGCTCGTTCAATACACAGATTTCTGTGAAGCCCAAAGGGCTAGGATGGATAAAAATCTGCGAAGCGCTGAAATTCTATTGTAATCCATTCTCTTCTAGTGATTTCCTACCTAACCACGGCGCACTTTTCAGCCAAAGTACTCTATCTAGTCCTTCGGACTTAATAGATTTGTGGTTCAATATTGTTTAAATTTGATTGAAATCGATTTTTCAGCAACGGAAGGAAAGTCTGATGTTCCGGATGAGAAACCAAAGCCCGCGATACGACCACGCCTCAATACAACTCCCAAACCTTCCACTCCCAAACCGTCCGCTGAACCCACTGAAGGTTGGTTTCTTTTTTTTATGATTTCAACTCTTTAAAGCCAGGCATTTCACAATTGTGACAAGATTGAAAGAGATAATTTGGTTAAATCATCCTTATGGAACCACAAATTCAATGTACCAGGTCACATTAATCGAACCGGCTTTTTAGTCGACCTTTTTCGAATTTGCGAATCAAATGCTCATAATTTATCCAAAATTATTCGATAAACGGCAAATATCAGTCGAACTCAATCTCAATCGATCTATATCGAACTAATATAGTTGTCGGATTTTTCGAACAAATGCTGTAATCAGCCTTTGTAGAACTCGAAACGATCAATCGAGCTAATCGAATTCTCATAATTTTTACGATTTCCAAAAGGTTTTATTGTCGAACCATTCGATGAATGTGGCTTGGAATGTAAAGATTTGAGACCCCCCCCCCTAGTCTCAATTCTTTTAAGTTTAAGCAAGGATTCTGGGACAAAGTCAAATTTCAGTTCAGGGTGCGAAGATTAATTTTGGGTACTGTGCTTTAGATCTCTGTCGTAACTTCGTATCTTCTAAAGTTTGAAATAATCACTTTTTTCAACATTTATGCATTTGATGAAAGGAATCTTAAGAGATGGAAAACAGCTTTTCTGATTACTCAAAGTTCAACGATCACTTCTATTGAAAATTCTTTTGTAAAAACGTTGATTAGGTCACTGAATGAAGGTCCATAGATTCGCCATACAAATCGGACGGTTTCTAAATGGTTTGACGATGAAAATGAAAATTTGATTTTTCTTTTTCGCCGATTACTAGTTCAATTTTAAATAATACGGAGCAATTTTTTTACCAATGTAAAGAAATTCTTAACGCCATGATATTAAATTGATTCTTGTAAAACTATCAGAAATCGAGTAAAATCAAGATTAAGTTATAATTTCCTCGAGCTCTAGCTTTCCATATAATGGTGTGGTCATGATGCGGTTATATCAGTAGAATCACTAGGAAATTCTGAGCAAGAAAATATAGGTACCTTTTCGTATAGGTGAGGTGTACCCAAAATGTAAGCCCTAAAAGTTTTCGCATAATCAGGCCTGAAACAAAAGAATTTTGTCACAACACGCTAATTATGTAGATTTTTTTAACTCGACATAAACTCCCATAAGGACAAGAGACCTAATGGCGAGCCATTTTTTCATTGTTTTCAAGAAACTGTTTTTCCATCTCTTTACATTCCTCTGATTTGATACTTTAATTGGCTCCTGTGTGCTCATAGGGGTGAACTGCGTAAAGTATGAAACGTCAACAAAAAACAGTGATAACGTGTAAGCTTGCATATTTTTAAATATCGAAACCTTCTTTTCTACAGAAAAGAAAACTGAAGAAAGCACTACCGAAGCCAAAGATGAAGGTAATGATTTCTCACTCATTCATTCATTCATTCATCGCGTTTGAAAAGCCCTTTTAATTAGACAGCTTAGTTAGTTAGTAACCTTACCATATAATTTTGTTAATCTTGATTTTGGGTCAAATTAGTAAGAGCCATTTCTTAGGACCCACAGCAACATTTTCTGGTACACTTTGAAATTTGACATCAATTGTACGTAAAATGACTTGAGGGATTTAATCACCTCGAAAATGGTCTTAAAACGAGGCCGTCGTTGCACTCAAAATAATTTATGAAACGGCCTAATCACAAACCCAGTGCTCTATACGTTAATTTTCAATTTATTTATTTTTCTTCATTTCAGATTCTGAAGTTAAAGAATAAATTCATATTGAAGAAGCCGGTGGTTGGAGTAATATCGAGAGGTTCATTTAGACTATTGAAATTATAAAGAACAATGCTCCTTTTTGGGGCGTCCCACCTATCCTGTCACTACTGCTGCGTGGCGTTGATTTTTTTAACGCCCATTTCAATGTTGTTGAATACTAAATGGCCAGTATTTATTTAAATAGGGAAAAGAATAAAATGAAAAATTGAAAATTTTATTTTTAATTAATTTTTTATAAATATAAAAAGAATAGAATTCCCTAAAAATTGAGGTGATCTTTTTGTTTATGAATTTTTTTTGTTTTTTATATTTTCTTTGATTTTGAAATTTGTTTTGTTTATATTTTTAAAGAATTATTGTTTTTTTATATGATTATGAACTCTTTGTAAAATAATTAGCACTTTTTCACTTTTACCTAATCTTACTGCAAATTTTCAAGGTCTTTTTGAAATGAAAAAAGGGTCATCAATTTCTAAAAGATTTTATAAAAACTTATTAAAAAGACTGCCCTCGTCAACATCAGATCACCGAATAAAAGATTCTGATTTTTGAAAATGTTTTGTTCTTTTTTTTGAATATGTAAATTTATTCCACTCTCTTATCTTTTTAGATGTCACCTTTTTTTCTAAATTATAAAATGCCAAGTCGCAAGTTGGAGATAATTGACTTGCTGCAAATATATTTTTCTATAGTTATTATTGGATAATTGAGTATTTACTATAATAATCACAACAAACTCTCTCTGTACCTTCAAACTTTTTGTAATTCTTTGTTCTTCGTCTAGATTTGAAAGTAAAATACACAAACGGGTTTTTTGATTTAAAAACATTTACTTTACTCGAGAAAAGTTCCTTGGTTAAGAATTCATGATATGCACCATTGCAACGTCTTCAACGGACCCAACAGCTGATTGGTTGAAAGTCACTTATTGACTGATTTTACGTCACTTACATGATGTAATGTCAGAAGACATTGCAATGGTGCATATCATGAATACCCTTAAGAATATTTTATGTTGGATGATTTATCAAAAGTCAAGAATATCCATAATGCAATGGTCGATGGGGGTGTTGATGAGTTTGTTTAGTATATGCTTATAATTAGGGTTTTTCGAATGCCTAATGTGCTCCTAGGTAATTTTCCAAGAGAATAAATCAATATTTCCTTGCTATTATACGAAAATGTGTCCATTTCTTTTTTCAATATTGCTTTAATTTAACTTCATATTGCTTACTGGTCAGGTTCTGATCACTTTTCTTGAATTTGAAAGTTTCTCTGAAGTTACTTACTTGTGTTACTTGTGTAGGTATTTGAGCATCCTGCTTCAGGTAAGGTTCTTGGTGAACCACGCCTCTGAGTGATAAATCTGTCGAGAGAAGAAGAAACTCAGCAGACATTTTTCATATCAATGATTGAATTTGAATTAGCTTTCCTGCACCCGGTATATCCATGGATCTGAAATTTTTATCCGACACGCTAAAAGCTCTGAAAGTCTGGAAATTTTCTTGGTAACCCGAGCCCGACCGGGGATGAGGCACATTGAATCAATCCCTTCCCGAGGGAAATTGGCCCGATTCTTTTCATATCATAGGAGCTTTAGTTGCGGTCGCCAATCCACCAACGGAATTACACTTACTTTCGGTTTCGTTTTTGCTTTTCAAATTTTACCGGGCCGTTCAATCGACGGCCGTTATTATAGTATTTTCAAAATGGCGTACTTTGAAGTAGGGAACGAAAGCAGGAAAATGTCGAAATCATGAAATTTTTCCAAGATTCTACAAATTTTGTAATGTAATGAAATAGATGCTAATATATTTATTGTTTTTGATTTGATTTTTTTGATATAATATGTCCGATATCAAGCTGCTTTTGAACAGTTATGAAGATATGGATCAAGATGATGGTAAGCTTTTTCGATCATTGACATTAATTGACATTGTTGTGCATCAACCAGTTGTGAACCACACTCACTCACCCTCATCATTGTTGTTTTTCCCCATTCAGTCGAAATAGAATTATAATTTATACACACTAGGAAATTTAGGTCTCAGAAAAAATCAACAATTACTCATCTACACTAGAAGACGTGGAAATCAAACAGTTTGTTTCGATTACTGTTATACAGTACTGACCTATAATCGTACTTTCTTTGTCAATCTTATCGAACAGCAAAAGTCTCTAAATGTGTGAGTATATATTGAGATTTACTGAACGTATTAAGTTCCACATAGTTTAACAACAGAAATGTTAGGCAAATCAGTTAGACTTAAACTCGTATATCAATCCATAGAGCCAGTCTGGAAAGGAAGGGAATATTACGCTGGAGCTGCGCCGACTTAACTGGGAAAAGTAGCAGATCTCAAACAGTCAGTCAGGCACATCCTGGCAAATGAACGGGGTGAGCATTTGCATGGGGTATTCGTCACCCAGTGTAAATGAGATAGGACGTCTCAGGCTAAAAGCGTGAAAATGAATAAAAATGAACTTCAAACTGAAAAAGGGAAAAAAGGAAGAAAACTGGGAACTTTATTTTTTCATTAAAAGTTTCTTCAATCTTCGAAGACAAAATTTACCCATGGAAAAAAAATTTCATCTATGCAGTTCTTTGAAATGAAGCAAAATATTTCCAACCCGGTTCAATTAAACTGGGTATTCGTTTTCGACCCCGTTCATTTGCCAATGGTCACAAGTGAAAAATACCCCGTTCATTTGGCAGGATGTGCCTGACTGACAGTGTAGACTTAAAGCTCTAAAACAGCATCTAATAACATGAAAACCAGAATATGATTCTTCAATGGGAATCAAAACTATAAAGTGAACTTACAAACATCAATTTGTCAGATCTAACAAAATTCATAACGGCACTGTCATCATTGACAATAAAACAAATGATTTTCTGTCAAGAGCCTTGTAAACATTCCAACAACTTCCATCGAAATGATCTATCACAGCTCAGTCTACCATTTTTAGCGCGGTCAGAGGATTAGAGCCGAGAAGGCTCCGCGAACTCCTGCGCGGGTGAAAAACTTCAATCTGTCAATCATTTTCTCAAGCGAAGAGTACGCGAAGGGATTCTAGCTTTACGATAGTGCCGCGGGTCATCAATGGATAGTATTCAATACACCGTTTAGGAGTGTCGACTGCGCACGCGTCAATCCAATTTTCCATTGTTTTGATTTTAGCGATCACGGAAAATTCACTCTCCTCCGTAAAAAAACGGTAGGTAAACATTTGGTTCTCACAAGGAAACATAGCAGAAAAACGGTAGGTAAAGAACTCCTTTAAATCATAACTTCTTTTCCTCTTGATGAATTTTTGTGAAATTTTCAGGAGAGACTTATAAAATTATCATTGATATCATGTTCAAATATCTAAATTATTCTCTTTAAAGGAGAGACAAAAATTCACAATGTTTACATTCCTCTAACCTTTCACAGTACTAAAGTGCGCATTTTTACCTACCATTTTTACCGGGCCTCTGCAATGGAGTACCGTGAAATGACGAGACTCCACGGTGTATTATCATTATCCCTTTATTTTCATTCCTAGAACTTTTGCAAAAAAAAGGAAAAATAGAAAAGTTGTATTTTTTACTGCTCTATTCACATACTGAATTTGAAAGATCTTCTACTGTATGTGGCGTTTTTTTGCAAACTTCAAAAAACTGATTTTTGTCCCGCCTTTGCGGGACTTTGGCTTAAGTGCTTGAGTGCAGCATAGGGTACAAAGTCCAAACATGCGTTTCCCGTAATTTTTGTTTGAAGAGTTAGGTCTATATTGTCAAACCTTAAATCTGCGCCAGAGATATCCGGCGCACATGCCGCAATTTCCAGACTGGAGATAGAGGGAGGGGGTGCCCACACGAACGCCAAACTTATTTTTCACTTTTCTCACTTTACTTTTGGTTTTTACATAAATCCTTTTAGACCATCTCGTAGATGAGCTTGAAGTCCTTTTTTCAATTTGTTTGCACTTTATTTGAAAGCTTCTTCTTGGAATAATAAGTCGTTAAAGCGAGCGCTTTTCGGACCCAGTCCGCGAACAAGGAACCAGTGCGCCGGGGGGGTATCAGTGTACTGGCCCATAGCTGGTGGGGTGGTGTATTTTTTAGATTAAATTGAGTTAGCACAGTGTACTAAAAGGGTGGTCCTCTGAGAAAAATACAATGAAAAAGTTAGTACAGTGTACTAAAAGGCTGGTCCTCTGAGAAAAATACAATGAAAAAGTTAGTACAGTGTACTAAAAGGGTGGTCCTCTGAGAAAAATACAATGAAAAAGTTAGTACACTGTACTAAAAAGGGTGGTGTTCTGAATTGATACATACTGAGAAGTTAGTACATTGTGCCGTAGAATCGTCTAATATCGACATGCGTCTTCTAAAGTCGACACCGGATCTGTAAAATAATCAAAACAAACCTTGAATGAAATTCTTGGTATCATTCTTATCAAACAAGTTCATCCATCAAACTAGAAGTTCAATAAACATTGCAATCCTTTCAATTAAAAAAACAGCCAAATTATAAGCAGTTTTACACAGCACAAGAAACGCATGCAAACTTCCTCGTAACTCTCTTTTCTCGTGTCCATCATTAAAATTTTACAACTTTATTACGCTTCAAGTCACGTGATAAAAATAATTTGCGCGCTTAGCCTGGTTTCCCCTTCCTTATTTATCAAAAACACACGCTCTAGGCGCTAAGAGGCCGCACGCTGTGATGGCCAGTATGGCGGTCACATTAAATTATGAGGAAACCGGGTTCTTTTTATTATTTTCGGTTCACGGTAAAAAGGTCTACTAAAAAATTTGTCACATGCAAAATCTTGTTTTAATTTTGATATCTTCGTTGAATGAAAGCAGCATGCTAATTAGTTTTTTAGTGACTACATCGTTAAAGTTTTCTTTTCGAAAAAAACCCACTTCACGTTTCTTACTACATTTCAACAACCTGTGACGTGATAGAGAGAGTACAATTTAGTGATTGATTGATAACTTTGGTATGTATTTGTTTATGTTTGATTTTTTATTTCAAAGACCAGCCTACAGCTATGTCGAAAAAACAAGACGCATGTCAATATTAAACAACTCTACGGTACTAATTTCAGTGGTAAAAACACACAAACCCAGTGAATTCCCATGTATATTTGGCCTAGTTTGCCAGGTCCAAGCTGGTCCGAGACCTTCAAGTCAAGGCTGCTTAAGCTATACAAATTGGTACACTGATTTTCTCCCAATGTTTCCTGTTTACTTGATTGGATTTGTTTCAGAGTCGCAGCATGCACAAGTGGAGCCTTAATTCCAATCTTGTTTACGTTTTCTTTAAGGCCCTATCTACATTATGGCAACAACTAGAATTTGAATGTGTAAACGTTCGAATCGAAGCTTTCAAGTTTTATAAAAACAAGTCCGCTCTATTGTTTTATGTTTTTTAGTAACCTTGTTGGATTGATATTAATTGAAAAAAAATCTGTATATAAGTGAAATCACCGGAGGGAGGGGGTGAAAACGACCATACGTTCGGCCAAAAATCAGGTCTCTAAAATCAGTCCCTTACCGTCCAGGAAAAATTTGGCTGAAGATCAACCCTTATAGTGTAATTTTTCGAATTTTACCTCAAAATTTGGTATTTTATAAAATTTTACACCCTTACAGTGCACTTTTTCCCACTTGCTTGCTCACAAATCAACCCTTACAATGCACTTTCTAAAGTCCAAAAAACCTACCCTTAAGGGCCGCAAGTCCGGTAGTTCACTTACCTGGATTGCCCCCCCCCCACTTCAAAAAAGAAAAACTGCTACAGCTTGCCAGACAAGCAGAAATCAAGTCACAAGAAGGGAAATAACTCAAAGTTGGTTTTGAGTGTTTTGACGTGCTAATTTCAGCTAATTTCACTGTATTTGATTGACTTTGCTTTGTCTGTTTCATTTTTTCAGTGTTTGTACTATATAAGGATTCGAGTATTTTAATATTCAAATCTTTCCTTTTATATAATTTGGTGCTTTTCTTAGCAAAATGCTTCAAAACCTTTGTATATGGTGGCAATTAAACTTATCTGGCTAAGAAGAAATTAGAACAGTGCACTATAAGGGGTGGTTTCTAAACTTATCTGATCGAAAAACAGCTAGTACAGTGTGTACTAAAAGGGTAGTATCAAAAATCCGGTCATGGAGAAGTCAGTACAGTGTACTGAAAGGGTGGTAATAAAAATCTAGTTGTGGAAAAACGTCAGTACAGTGTACTAAAAGGGTGGTATCAAAGCTCCGGCTGTGGAAGAAAGTTAGTACAGTGTACTAAAAGGGTGGTGTCAAAGCCCCGACCGTAAAAAAAAGTTAGTACAGTGTTCTAAAAAGGGTGGTGGTCTAATTTAATCAAGTTAGTACCCTATGGTCCAGTACACTGACTTGGTACCCCCCCCCCCAGCTGAGTGCGTGAACGATCTTTCGAATAAAAAAAAATAGAGCTCCTGCGAGTGGTAATACTTTAACTGTCCTCCGAGATGATACAGGGGTATTTGAACTTTTCTAAACCACACGCTTTTTCACTAAAAAAGCGTCTTTTTTATAAGAACTTCAGCGTTTTACTAACCTGTTTATTTTCTTTTCGTCCATTTTTTGTTTTCTTTTTCAAGTTTTGCTTATCAAAAAGGGCGGCAATGTAGTGTCTTTTTTTTTAATTGAGATCGCCAGCTTTGCAATGTCTTCATGGACCCTTTTTATATCAACTACTAGTGATATGTTTCTATTGATTTTGGATTAATGAACTAACATGTTTCACAGAAATTTTGTGTGATGGAAGATAACAGGTTTTTAAAAGAGGAAAGTCATTTTTAGAACTCTTCTTGCGCAAATCTTCTTATGAAAAACATTTTTTCTCGCGATGTTTACAAAAATCCCGAACTTCGTGCTTTTTTTACTTGGCCTCGGTCAAAATTAATTTGGTGTTGTTCTAGTGCTCTGTTTATTTTAATTTTTGGACAATGTTCTATCATTGTTGAAAGTTGGAGAAATTTCTACCGACGCAGAAAATTTTCAGTAATTTAAAGCCACAGTCTGCTTACACTTACTATGTTTGCTATATTGTCTAGGCAAAAAGCGATAAAAAAAAACGCAAACGTAATTTTTTATGTATGCGTTTATGATGTATACGTTTTTTTATTGCGGCCGCGTACAGGAACTCGCCAAATGTTCCTAACTGATATATTTGGACTTGGTACCAAATGCTGCACACAAGCACTTACTGTAAGCTTAAGTCCTGTAAAAGCACAAAATGCTAGAACTTAGCTGTGGCAGAACATTTCAATGATGACAGTGTCGTTATTAATTTTGTTAGATTTGACGTTGATGTTTGACTTATGGCTAAATTTTCATGATGCACCCACCTTGCAAGTAGCCCGCGCAGGTGGGCAAGGGCAAAATATAGGCAAGTGCAGCATTTTTTTAGGGATAGGCAGCAGACTGGCGAAGCTGAGGTCTGTTCACCCGTGTGTCACTCTATAAATAACCTGGAATTTCGAAAAATTAGCAGACATCAAGGCCCAGTGGTATAGACTACATGTTTCGTAATCAGAAACATGTAGGTTTGAACTGGGGTAGAGTATTGAAAAGTTTCAAAAAATTCTTTAAGTCTTGGGGCATCATGAAGATTTAGCCGTACAGTAAGTGATGTTTTTGAGTGCGCTTTATAGATTTGATTCCAATCATATTCTCGTCATCATGTTGCTAGATGCTGTTTTAGAGCTTTAGAGCTAGCATGAAAGAAACAGTAAAATTTTCTCAGGAAAAGTTGAATTTTTAGATTTGGATGCTCTTCCCTGTAAAGCTTTTTTCACATGTACGTAAAATTTTCCTTAAGACCTTCAGCGCAGTAGCGGCCTGGCTTAAATTTCTTGGTGGTGCAAACTATGAAATTGGCGCCCCTGGTATTTTTGTCCTTATTTGCGCCCTCCATCATTAAGTGAAATATTATAAACTATCTTAACTTTTTCTCCTTTATATCAGTACACAAAATTCCAAACATTTTAATTGTTTAAAAACATGACTACTTTCTCTTGGACTAGAGACAATTGGATTATCTTTGTAACGCGAGATGTTCTAACTTTACTCTCCATTAAAGATCAATAGCTGAAAGAGGCCCCAAAAATTCTGAAGTTGGGAGGAAGGTTTCTTTATATTTTTGGCGGTGCAGGCAAAAAAATTTGATGTAAGAAAGGTCAAATAGCCTAAAAGATCTTTTAAAACGGAGAAAGTTAGTCCGTATAAGACCACAAAAACCACAGCGAAAATTAACAAGTTTTGATCATTTTGGCAATCTCTCATTTTGGGGGTAAGCATTCTCTTTAACCCTTGGTGGATATACAACACTTCTCTTACTTATGATTCAATATTGATAGAAGTTTTGAAAATATTAAAGAGAAAGGATGTAAAAGGGTAAAATAGAGCGCCGCAGGCGAAAAAAATTAACATTGTACTCATAAAAGGCGCTATAAGATAAACGTGCCGAAGGGCGCCAAATTGCCCAATTAAACATGAACAAAATTTTGGCACCCCCTTGAAAAGCTCTTTTGGCGCCCCTCTCAGATCTTTCTGGGTGGTGCACTGCACACCCTGCACCCCCTGCCAGGCCGCCACTGCCTTCAGGAATGGGGAATTTCCGGAAGCTTTCTGGAAGTTTGCCTAGGCTCAAAATGTTTTGAACGGAAGGAAAAGTTACGTAAGACCCTAATCAATAAAAACTCTACATAATGTTGGGGAAATTCCCAAAAGACAGCCTTACTAATGATTTTCCGTAAGGTCTTAAGTAAGTAAGAGACTGTTGTGTTCGCCTAAAGGAGTATATTCACATACCTCATGTAATGACGACACTCTTCTTAGAGATAGGGTTAAAAGGAAAGTTGGAATCACTGATTGAAAAAAAGATGTTTTCCTCTCTGATCGTTTATTAGTGATCAGCATTTCCAGCCTTTATTGTTCACAGGCTTAAAGAAGGGTGTTAAAATAAATAACTCATGGTATACAAAAATACAGGAACGAAAAAGCTGTGGCTGGATTTACTTGGAAAATAGGGGCTTTCAATTTGTAGTTATTTAATTATGACGTCATACTTTCTTTCCTGTGGAAGAAATTATTAAAAACTCCATCTTGATATGCAAAATCTAGCGCGACTCGTTAGTAAAATTAGTATTCAAGTATTTTGTTGCTATAAATCAGGGGGTGCAGATCAATGTTTTGATTTAAAATATGACGTCTTTTCGCCGTGCTATATTCGAGTTAATGTTTAATATTAGATTTTCCTATGAGAGCTGACCATGGCAAATCCAATCTTAAGGGTGCTATCCACTCTGCAAACAGGGGGTAAGATCGCTGAGAGCGCTCAAAATATTAGCCTGATTTTCTACTTTCAGGCAGATAAATTTTTGCACAAATAACAATAATCTTTTTTAAATGGAAACTCAGATCGCCAACTTTGCATGCCTAAAATGGTTGTCTCAAAATATTGTTCAATAAAATTTGACTAATGTAATCAAACTAATAATCAAACTTAATAAAACATTTTATTATGACTCCAAAAACCCAGATTGCACCCAGATTTGAATAACGTTTTGCAAAAGATTGATACTGCAACAACCTGCAACAACTCCACTTTCTCCTGATCATTCTCACTTTCCTTTTGTCTGAAATAAAATCCTTGTTTAAAATACTTTGTAAAAGTTAATTTTTTCTTCCGTTTTTTCAAATTTCAGATTACAACAAGTATTACGAATCATCAATGCTTGATCAAACAAATCCTGATGACTTACTCAGCCCATTAGAGAAGCTGCGAAAATACTGCACAAGTGAAAATATCTTCACCAGGTTAGATTTTGATCAATTTTAGCTCAAAGTGTAGATACTTATTGATTGATTTATACAACTCAGCTATCGAAACTGCCTGGGAACGCTCTCAGCCAACTGTTTACTTAGTTCGATTTTCAGCTGTTTTAAGCCTCCGTAGAATCTAAGGACTCAAAACCTCATCCGATCATGGTATTTTTTGTTACTTCCCTTTAGAAGAACAGGAAAATTAAGTGGGATACAATGTGATGGATAGCAAAAATATAATTTTAAGCCTAGCCACCTAGGATGACGTCATCTGACAGGTATCCAGATGACGTTATCGTAATCAAGTGTGTCTGCTTAAAATTAAGTTTCACAACCCCTAAGGGTCATCTGTTGCCCAAACAGCATTAAAAGCTTTGAAACGTGCCAAATAACCCAAATTGATTTTAGATTCTCTGCGAGAATAGTGCAGAGATTTGCCTTGAAAATCTTGACATTCAATTCAAAACATTGGGTCAGTTTTGAAGCTTTTAATGCTATTTGGGTAAAACCGTCAGAGAGAGCGTCGAATTCTGATATGAATCCATGTATAAAACATCAAAATTGGTCAACTGGCTCCAAAATTATGAGCTATTTCTATTTTGCCTGAAAAGGCTTGTGAAGACGTCATCAAAAAGCTTCAAAGCCCTTATCTCTGCCAAGTTTCAGCCTTTTATCACAATTTGAAGTATTTTTTTGCTAACAGACATAACTTTTATATGTATAGTGATTCACTGAATTGGAACTCGCAGCGTGTGATGCTGCGCAACAAAAACAGGGTCTTTTGACTCCAACGAGCTATGCTCTTGAGGATGTAATTCTTCCAATAATTTTATGGCATTATGTGAATAATAATTATATGGCTGAAATCAGGAAGCATCAAAAACTTTAAGTTCCTAAATTAAGTTTATTTCTCTTTTCTCCGTTTTCATCCTTATTTTCAATTTTGCATAAAAAATAAAAGGTGCTCTGAATTATCTTTTCAATGGTACCATAATATGTTAAAATTGAAGCATTTCTTGGAAAATGGCAAGCGAAACATAAATCAGTGCACACTTAGAACTTATGGATTTTTATTGTTTGATTCCTCGAAAGTCCCAATTCTCAACCAGTTTTTTGTGTTAAAAAAATATTATTTGTTTTTATCTACTTAGCGATTACAGCATACTCAACCATTTTAGTTAAAACAAAGTAATTAGCCCCCTTCTCAATGATTGGGCCAAAATGTCCCCATCGATAAAAGAAAAGCTTTCAACATCTTGAATTGTTACCGTCGTGTTTTTGGTGTTAAATAATTAATAGGTACTACTTTTCATAAGAACCCTATGTTTTGGTTCACCAGGTCTGCACTTTCCAAAAGCCGAGTACGGTCAAATAAACAGTGATTCTTTTAAAGATGTTTTTAAAGATGTCGAATATATTATTAGGCCGAAATTGTTATGACAATTTTCAAGAAATTATTTTTCTCTATTACGTTTAGCAGTCTACTTAGCACTCTACCTTTTATTTGGGTGAAAACTTTGCAAAAAACTTTATTTTTTCCTTCTAAAACTGAGTTCCTAATGATTATCGTGATGTCACCGAAGGTCTCAGTTGATTGTAAGAAATTTGTCACTTCTTTGCGGTCAGTTTTCGATATTTTTTTCTCATTCATTTTCTTCTTCTTCCTTTGTTTGCATGTGTCTGCCTCTCTATTGTCCTATTTTAACGTTGCTTGCTAAAATGAAAGTCTTGTTGTTGAGAATATCTGAGTTGTGATGTGGCTGGAAGTTAGTAAGAAGACAATATATATTATTTTTTAGATAGAGAGAGGGAGATATCATTTCTTCTCGCACATGAGATAACATATTATTTTGAGAGTGATGTGAAAGTCAAAAACCCGAACATATTGATATTTTGGTCTTCTTCTTCTTCTTCTTCTTAGTTTGAAGATATTATATCTCGAACAACATTTTAAAAATTGAAAACATGTTTTTTGTTATCATGATGAATTTTTGTTGACGACGTGTGTAATAAGACAGAGTTTCATTATGCATGATTTTGTGGAACATACCCCTGACGATTATCAGCAAGTCGCTATTTACCTAACCTACTTGCGTGCCTTAACTTGCCGATTTTGAATGGTTTAATGCAGTTCAAAAAACAATGAAAGCAGAACCAGTTTTTGTTAAGTCTCTGACTTGCTATGACACAGTTTACTATGATTTAACAAAACATTTTGCTGATATCAAGGAGAGGTATACTCGCATTTAATGGTATATTCATACATTTACTTATCATCCTGTGCCCAAGTTCAGGAGTTGCCATAAAGCCATTATGGTAACAACCGGGAGGGCACATTGCTATACATTGTACATTTACTTAGAATTTTGGAGGATTTTCTTTTAGTTATTGAATTATTCATTTCAAGAGAATCAAGTACTAATAAGAACTAATGATTTTCCTGAAGCTTGACCATTCACATCTTATCGTGATATTAAATTTACTTTTTAAATGTTCTAGAAAATGTATTTGATATTACTTTATTGATTTTATGACTTAGAAGGAACTCAATTTCAATCATTTTTCTTAGCCATTTCTGAGACCATGAGGCTAGATTATTCATAGTTTATTCTTGAGCCTCAGTGTTCCTATGAAATTGTTTTTATAAAGGTCCATTCTAAGAAATTTTCAACCACGATGGAGAGAGTCTATGCCCGATTGAACAGTCTCTGTCGAATAGTGCACGGGTCGCGGCGCTCCTAGGTCCCTACTGCTACTGGCGCTATCCTGTCAAAAAGAAGCGCTTGGTCGGAATCATCTTAGAAGAAGAAAGAAAGATGTGTGATGTATGAAAAAAAAAGAAAACTTACTTTCCATCCAGAGGATTGCCCCAAAAAACATCAAAATCCAGGGGGTATCAGTGAATTTTCATAAGATGTCCGAAATGAGGCACCCAAATAAAGGGGATGATCTCCTCAACACTGTAGTACAATGTTTTCTGCGGAGTAGATCAATAAGTAGATAAAACGATATGAATTCTCCTGGGTACGATAAATAATTTATTACATCAGCTCAATCTCTTTCTTTCCAGGCAAATGGTAGCGAGGAGTATCATCGAGACAGTGCAATCGATACAAAACGCCCAAGAATGTCTTTCTTTACTCGAAGTCATCACAAAACTCTCCAACGATATAGGTAATTCAAAGCTTTTTTCTATAATTTAGCCAAAAATTGTTCCAACGTCTTTACTTAAATTGACGGGGAAAGTTGTAATCAGTAAAAGTTGAAGTTACTTTCCAAAGATAGTCAATTATCCTTGACAGTTTAGTTCTACACATTTTAAGACTTTTGCACAGCCGACTATTTTTTGGACCTACCTCCGGGTACCCCGGTGGAGGTCCTATAAATTAACCGTTGTCCGTTCGTTCGTTCGTTCGTTCGTTCGTTCGTTCGTTCGTTCGTTCGTTCGTTCGTTCGTTCGTTCGTTCGTTCGTTCGTTCGTTCGTTCGTTTGTTCGTTCGTTCGTCCGTTCGTCCCTTCGTCCCTTCGTCCCTTCGTCCCTTCGTTCGTTCGTTCGTTCGTCTGTTACCATCTTTTCTCGAGATTGGCTCATTAGTTTTCTCTGATTTTTGGCACAAAGATGCAAAATGGCAATGGCCAAAATGTGACGGAGCCCGATTTTCGAAAAACAAATTTTTCCGGCCGGAAATATGCCGGAAAAACTGGTTTTTTTATATTTTCTCGAGATTTTATCATTAGTTTTTTCTGATTATTTGCTTATTGACAACGGCCAAAACATGGGCGAGTCCGATTTTTGAGAAAATGCCGGAAACATGCCGAAAATCGCCGTTTTTCTTGATTTTCATTGGATTTTTTCCTTGTAATTGGTTGTTTTTTCATTCAAAAACATTATTTATAGCAATGCACCATCAAGCATGTTTCAATTTTCAATAAAATTGATTTTTGAAGCCGGAACTATTTAAAAATCGCCGGAACAACCTATTTTCGCTGGAAAGAAAGTATTTCTTGAATTTCTCGAGCTGTACTTTATATTTTTTTATGAAATTTTGCACACTGATGCAAAATGGCAATACCTAAAATGTGACGGAGCCCGATTTTCGAAAAACATTTTTTTTCGGCCGAAAATGCCGGAAATATGCCGGAAAAACCGGTTTTTTGACATTTTCTCGAATTTTCATCCTTAGTTTTTTCTGATTTTTTACAGAAAGATGCGTATTCGCAATTCTCAAAATATGGCCGAGTTAGATTTTTGAGAAAAAATGCCAGAAATCGCCGTTTTTGCAGATTTTCATTGGATTTTTTCCTTATATTTCTATGTTTTTCACACAAAAACATTATTTATAACAATGCTCACCATCAAGCATGATTCAATTATCAATAAAAATGATTTTTGCGACCAGAACTTTCTATTTATTTTTTTCCCTACAACCCTTCCCTCTCCCCCCATCAACAATCAATGATGAATTTATTGCGTTATGCATTTTCGCTAAACGCTTTATTTTCTGACTGATTTTTTTTCATTTTTCTCCTGGCATTGCTATCTAACTTTCATCATCAGGTAGGTCCATTCAGCATCTAGCTTGTTCTATTTATTTATAGAACCATCTGTACGGAACGAATTAATGGAGCAATTACCGCCATGCAGTCTAATGATAATGGACATGAGGCTAGTACCGAACGCGATCGCCGATTACATTCTACCAGTCATGGTCAAATACCTCACTGATTCTAATAATCAGGTAATTTTATTTAAAAAGGAGCTAACTCATTTTCATGTCAGTTTCGCATCGATTGTCGAAACTTTCGACTTGAAGCACCACCCTCTACATTCATTGATTTGATTTAAAAGGTTATTGTGTAAGAAAGGGGTAGGGGTCACGCCCACCTGGTTTCCCCGGTGGTGTCAGCCATGTTGATTATGATTCAAAATGACCCTTTTCCAACGAACAATGAGGTCAATTGTAAAAAGAGTTGAAGAAGCTATGTACCCAGGCATATTCCCAGGGGTTTTCTGCTACCGGATAACGGTAGCAGCAACTGAATCTTTAATTGAGTTTTGGAACTCAATCTTTATGAAAAATAAAATTAGCTATGGAAAAAGGTAAATGAGTTAAAAATGTCTTCAAATATTTGATATTATAGCACTTAATTCTGCAAAAAGGCATAATTTTCTTGGCGCGTTGCCCCATAGACCACACCAGGACTGTCCTGGACCAGTTGGGCTGTTTACAAGGCCCCAGACCTCCTGTCTGCTTTTTCGAGCCTAATGCACATTCTGAAACTCAATCTTTTGATTAAAAACGGTAGCAGCTCCAAATCCTGGAAATTTGCCTGGTACCCTTTTTTTCCCCGGTGTTTTTTGCCCTGCATTCTGTTGACTTTAGATTATTTCCACTGAAGTATTACCCTATGAAACATTCCTATAAAGAGTTTACTCGCATTTCTCCCTTTATATATTTGTGTTTGACATTTTCCGATATGTTTGATCACTTTTTTCAACAATTCACTACCTTTTTACATACATAGGTTCGGAAGTTGACACAGAACGCGCTACTGCAGTTGATCGACCAAGAAATGATCACTCGTATCGAAGTGGAGCGACAAATCTGTCCAGTTCTCTTAACACTCACTGAACCAGATAGCGGTGATGATTTCCGTACCGAAGCTGTAGGGGTAAGCGAGACATTCTTTTCATTGAATTAATAAAAAAAATATCGTAGTGGTTTGTCCATTTTCATCTGGATAACTGTTAACGAATTTTAAGTGAAAACCTTCAATTTTCACGATCAGAAACAATAAAGTGACAAAAAAATAAGTATTTCAAAAAAAGAAAACAATATCCAAATGATACGTGTGACCTTAGCCTTGAAAACACTTAACATGTCAATCTTTTGTCAAAGAATTGTTTTTATTTATGGCAACAATTAAAGTTAAAGAGTATCTCAATATACTTTATCCTTCGTATTTATCCTTCGCAAGAGTATATTTTCTCAGTATGACTCAATTTCCCCAGAATATACCTAAAAGCCGAAAGGTATTAGCATTTTCCCAGTTTATTTTCCAATCACTATTTTGAAAATGTATTCTTTGCCACTGCACGACGCCAAGGTTAGGTTAAAACAGAGTACTATAGTTTAACTTACTAGAATTTTACTCTGTGTGTGTTTGGTAAAAAACTATTTAAGCGTAAACCATATATTGCGTTTTCCTTTGAAATAATTGAGTCTTATTGGTTGAAAAGTGAATCACATGCAGAATAATTTACAGTTGTCGCTCTCTAATTTGATGTTTCAAGGGGAATCGGATTTTCATCGAACGGAAATAGTAGAACGTCGTTTATGATTGTTTCTTGTTGACGGTGGCTTTCAATGTTAACGAATAATATTATTTTGGTTCTCCTCTTCTTACCCTTGTTCATTCTTGTGGCTTTCTTTGTAGCTGATGACCAAAATCACACCCTTGATCGGTAGCGAGAATGCGCAACATTCCTTTCTACGGCGCTTCGGTGACTTGTGTGCCGATCCGTTGTTCCACGTACGAAAAGTGAGTAGCGCATTTTAATGTTTTTTTTTATTTATTTCTCTTTTTGACTTAGTTTTGGTTATTTTATAAAACGAAAATGAAAAATAACCACACGACGAAACAATTTTTTCAAAAGTTGTTAAATTTACTGTAATTACAGCCTAAACATATATACTGTAAATAATTTTTATTTTTTTGAAACTCATTGCTCATTTCAGTAAAAATCCGTGAAAGTTGTCACCACCACCGAATCAAAAGACCGAGAATCTCAAAATATTAACATATTCTATGTTATTGCTCCCCTTTTTTAGGTTTGTGCTTCGAACTTCGGTGACATGTGTTCAGTGTTGACACAAGACACAACAGAACAGCAACTGGTAAAGATTTTTTGAGATTCTCGCAACCTAGGATTATTGGATATTGTAATTAATTAATCACACCAAATTATGATACCAGACAACACCGAATGTCACAATTAAACGCTTTTTTAATCCCGTCTATCAATAGTGCCACCTGCATTGCACAATGCCCTGCGCCCTATTGAATTGTTAGTCAACAATGACCGTTTTTTACAGTATACTATGAGGGATTCTAAAGTTTCTTCTTTGTATTTGAGACTTGTCTCCAGCTGTGCGTATTCATTCATTCATTCATTCATTTTTATTTCTCTCTCTTTTACAGCTACCCTTATTCGCACGCCTTTGTGAAGATGGAGTATGGGGAGTTCGAAAGGTAACCTATCCCTGTAATCACTCCAATGGCACTTTAACTGCTCTTTTCTACAGGACCTTTGTTTTTTTTGCATATAAAGGTTAAAAATCTCTGGAATAGTACTTCTATCAATGAAATGGCCAAGAAATTTGTTTTAAACAATATATTTCGAATTATTTGATTCATTATAAGGTTCTAAAATGTAAAATAGTAAAACTCTGTTATCAATTCCTAAGCATTTTTTATTCTGAGTAATAGTCTTTCTCTTTGTATTTCCTTTACTTTTTCTTGGTTAAAGGACCTGTAAAATTTCCAGCCTCCACCAGAGACACATTGTTGCCTTCACCTATCTAAACATTCTTTTTCTCTTTATAGGCATGTGCAGAGACGTTTATCGCTGTCTCGGGCAGTTGTTCAAGACAAGTTCGATACGATCGCCTCTCTCCCCTATTTGTTGGTCTTCTCTGTGATAAATCACGATGGGTAATTGATCTTAGTTTCTCGTATTCTTTCAAGTTAAATGTCACGCAAAAATTTAGCAAACAGTGCAAAACTGAGTAGGAAAGTTTATTTTTCGCGAAAAAAAACTTTCGCGTTTTTCAGGTTTAATTTCTTACCTAGCAGAAACTTTCGCGGAAAAGGATCAAAATCGCGAAAAACGCAAAAGTTTCTGCCCGCGTAAGTAACACTGTGTTGCAACTTTTCTGCCTGTATACGGAAATCCGTCCAGTTAAGATACAAATGCAGGATTTCCGTTTTGCCATTCAAGAGAGACTTTTCAAATGATCCACGAAACCAAATTCAGATTTATCATGATTTTCGTCCTGATTCACAATACCATTTTGCAAGACTAACACTTTTCTATGTACAGGTTCAAATGGCAGCATACACCTCTCTCGGTCAATTCATCTCCACTTTCGCGGAACCAGAACGTTCCGGTTTCGACATCGACGAGAACGGATCTTTGGTGCGTTGCCCGAAGACCGTACTGAACACGACCACTACTATTTCAACTGCAATTGATAGCGTGGACGGGCGTGATAGCCCAAGTCTCCCCGAACTTGAAGACCCTTCATCAGAATCCGACCGACTTATTACAAGGTAAACATATTAATTCAATACCCTTTGGAAAACTGTTTGTCCTATAATACAATACCATTGGAAGAAATAAATAACGACTGTTATGTATATTAGCTTACATCAGTTTGAAAACTCTTATTGTTATTTTGTTTAGTCAGCAGATGTTTTGACCAGATCTGTGCATCTCTTTCTAAAATAATACCTTTAGAAAGTTCTCATAACATACTCTTCCTACTTTCTCTTCCTACTAGTTCCGTAGAAACAACTCCCTCAGCGTCCTCACAAAACACCACAATAAACCATTCGGTAGCTAACGATAAAAAAGAAGAAGAAAATACATTCAATAACTTCGAATATTGGCGGACACCCATTCCGAACTTTGAAATTCCGGACGATTTAACGGTCAACAATAGCACGCCAGAAACGCCCGAAAATAGCACCGAAACCGAGAATCCATCGGCAGATACGACGACAACGACGAACGAAGAACTGGAAGACGAATCACAAATCATGGCGGATTCTTCAACAGATGAAAATAAGGAATCAGCGGAGGCGCTAGAAGAGCAACGCGCTGACGCCGTGTCTCCCCGACCGTCCGTTGATACGTCACATGTCGACGATTTTATGCATTTGGATCCGACGGGGCACAGTTTCCATTCCGACAGTGACGAAGATGACAGCAATTTGTCGATGCAACAGAACACGTCAAATTACGCAAGTTCCATCGTGGACGAAGAAAGTCTTCATAGTCAGGTACACCCAGTTCCTCTAACTCAGTTGCGCAACGTTTCAGTAGAATTCTGTCCTATTAGTGAGCCTTAAAAGAAGAAACTTGATGTTCAATTTTGGGGTTTCCATCCAGAATTACAAAAGCTGGCTCGACACTGTTTATTAATAATTATTTTCCCTACTGTCACGTTGTTTCAAATTTCCTTCACTCTATTTACCTAGTGCTGGTAGTTAAGGCACATTTTTAAATAAAAAATTATGATTTTATTTCTTTATTTTAGACTGTTGTGCCACCGGCTTTATTGGAACATTACATTTCGATGACTGAGGCGAGCAAAGTACAAACCATAGACGCTGAACTACCGAGACATTGTGCATATACCTTACCAGGGGTTGTATTAGCGCTGGGTGCTGATCACTGGCCTCTCCTCAAGGATACTTATGAACTATTATCAACAGATATGCAAGTATGTAAACCAGGGGGTTAAATTTGGCTACGTGAACAGCACGTCCAAGACACTAGACAATTCCCGGCCCAAAGATATTTAGATAAACCCTAACTTTAGTCTTTCCTCCTTTTTTCGGTACTTTTGCTTAAGTTTTGTGGCCAGCGCTTGGCCTTTTTTTGTAATAATTCTATAATTGTTCATGTTTCAGTGGAAGGTACGCAGGTCGTTAGCCTTCTCCATACACGATTTAGCCTTGATACTTGGCGAAGAAATTTGCGTGGCTGACTTGGTGTCTGTGTTCAATGGATTTCTAAAAGATTTAGACGAGGTATGGTGATATTGTATTGAAACTTAACAAAATTTATTTAGCTGTTGATTAAGTAAACGTATCACATTTTGTCTTTTGTATCGATTTCAAATGATGTGCTGTATAAATTGATAATTCGATTCTGCTGGGATTCTGTGCTATGAAAATGGTATCTACCGGGTGTGCTACAAATAAGTTACCCTCTTTGATTTGATATTGTAGGCAGTAGAAAAAAGATTTTTCAAAGAATATTTCGGAATCATTCAGAGGAAAGCCTAACTTATAATTAGGTGTATTACTTTTTAATTTTACTTCATTAGTTCAAAAGTTATGTTCAAAAACCTAAAATATCAATTTTAAAAAATGACAGAAAAAGGCTAAAAACGAGAGTATTAAATTGATTGTAATAAATAGAGGCACAAAACGATTTTATGCATCAGGAAATGTATTTCCATTATGTAAAGAGCACTAATTTACAAGATTATGCATCCCTGTAAATACATTCCATCATCTGTGAATCGAGATGAGCTGCAACAGTTCAAACGAAGCATTTTTCTCAAAACTTTCACCTTCTCCTCAAAACTTTCACCTTCTCCACCTTTCTCAACGATGATGCACACACAGAAAAACTTTTGGAAACTCTTGGGGAAGATGTTGAAAATTTTGTGGGGTTTGAAGCATTCGGCATCTTGTTTATGCCCAAGGGAAAAACAGAAGTATACAATAGAGATAAGGAAAACATAAAGAATGTTACAAGGAGCAATACATACATGTACTTTAATGTTTTGGTAAAAGAGAAGTCGTTTCTCTCATAATTTAATACTCTCGTTTTTAGCCTTTTTCTGTCATTTTTTAAAATTGATATTTTAGGTTTTTGAACATAACTTTTGAACTAATGAAGTAAAATTAAAAAGTAATACACCTAATTATAAGTTAGGCTTTCCTCTGAATGATTCCGAAATATTCTTTGAAAAATCTTTTTTCTACTGCCTGCAATATCAAATCAAAGAGGGTAACTTATTTGTGGCACACCCGGTATCTTCTATTCAAATATGCCCTGTATTTAATGAAAATGAAAGTAATCACTATTACTAAATGTTCAAATTCATGATATTCTTGGGTAAAATTTTATATTGAAACGACTGAAAAGCTACAAATACCCTCCCTGTATCTTGTCAAAAGATTACGTTATGACGTATCTTCTGATTTGAAAAACGTTTTCACGCGCCAACTGATTATCGCTTTCGAAATTAAATGACAGAGGTATGGGACACTACAGCACATACGACCGAAAGAAAAAAAAGTGGTCTCTCGTGTTGAAACAAAGCTTGAAGTGCACCGAATAATAAGTTAATTTATTTAGTCTTATCGTTTACCTCTACACCTCTCTATTTTTTAAGGTACGGATCGGTGTATTGAAACACTTATACGATTTCATTAGTTTGCTACCGAGCGAACTACAAAAAGAATATTTACAGATTTTCAGTGAATTCCGAATCACAGACAACATGAGGAATTGGAGGTTCCGTGAAGACCTTGCTCAGTAAGCAATGTTTTTGGTTGACGTCAACCTACAATAGCAACCCCGTTCCCTCGTTTTTTTTTTTCGATTTTATTAAAGTCAGGGATACTTGGAGACGAGATTTCTTAATATGTGAACTAAGGCCGATTAAACCGACTTTCTATGGGTGGTATCAATACTCTAAGATCCTGAATAAACGTCTCCCCTTCCACCGGTTATTAATTTTTGAAATATTTTGGGACCTCTCCGTACTTATTAGGATTCCGTTTTATTTATTTTCGAAAATATTTTCAGCAATTTTTTAAATCATTTCAGTTTTGAGGTACCCTGAGTTTTGACAATTAAACGATTAAAAGTTTCTAACGCATACTTACCATACTTTTATTAAAATGTTTTAGCTAAATGCAATGAAATGGCTTCATTTTTTTTCGACGAATTGCATAAAAAGTGCCAGCGAATAGTTGATTACCCTGAGTTCCTCAATTAAACTAAATAATTTTCGTTTCAGGCAATTAATGAACTTATCGCGTCTTTACACATACCAAGAACTGGCTGATCATATTTGCCCGGTCGCTCTTGAACTGGCTTGTGATAACGTGGCTGAAGTCCGACAGAACTCATTCCATCTGGTGAGCGTTTATTTAGAGTTTTCAGTATTTCTATCCATTAAGAGAACGCCAGCTGTATACGAATGGATGTACACTTTACAGAGCCTCTGTCATGCATTCATAACACCCCCTCCCGTATCGAAAAACCCTGAGAAATCCCATTGCCATCGAAAGAAACCTGGGCGCCAATCATTCATAAAATTCGCAAAATTTTGACTTTTGAGGTTCTCATTGTTCGTCTTGCTCTATCCAATATCCATCACAATATTATGACTATTTGTTTTATGCCTTATGCTTGTCTTCTGGATTATTATATTTCATTGTAAGAAAAAACTTTTCCTAAAAGTAAAAGAAAATCGCAAAGTGGAATAGACGTTACAGGACGTTACGGTGAAGAAAAAACCGTAACATGTAGCGTAGGCTGTTTTGTGCTAAATGATTTCCCTTTTGAAAAAAGTTCTAACAATTAAACACTGGACAAAAAGTGCCCAGTGCACCTGTTCTTGGTATAGATGTGTTCTGTAAGATTTTGTTATATTTTGTTTCGTCTTAGATCTCTATTCTGATACGGAGAATAGCTGAAGAGGAGTCCAACGTTGAAATACTGGGCAAGTTTGTGGCTAGTATCACTGTTCTTGGAGCACCCACTCAACACTGGGTCAAACGAAAAGCGTATGTTTGTACCGCTATTTTATATTATATTAGTCAACCATGACAATGCCATAACCAGCTTTTCTATTTCCGGTTAATACCGGCAAAAATGTTCAATCAAATTCCTTGGTTCGATCAAAGATTGATTTTTTAATTCATAAGTTGATTTTTCTACATTGCAAATTATATCTTAAATTGAAAAACAGCCCTAGCTAGAAGGTTAGAGTAAAGTGTCAGTGACCTTTTAAGTTTCTTATTTTTCGGCAATACCGTATTTAAAAAGAAAGTCGATTTAAAACCTTTTAAAATCGGTCAAAATGATCAAATCTCTTAGCCTGTAGCTATCCATGCTGTGTTTTCTCCTTTATACGAAATGAATATATACATCGGATTGCAAAAATAAAAGGCGGGTCTCCTGTCTTCATATTTCTATGTCAAAAATTTTAAATTTCAATGTTTTTTACAGATGTTCGCAAATATACCAACACTTTGTGGAAGGTCAATGGTACGATGGCACTCGCTTTGCTGAACACTTTTTACCGAACCTGATTAGCCTATGCAAAGACACTGTACCAAACATTCGTTTCATTGCGGCTAAAGCCCTAATTGCATTTATGAAAACAGGTACGAAATTGGTTTCTGGATTCGGTTTTTACTAGTGAAGTGATTTATGTCATATAAATACTGGATTGACAAATCTCTAATAGGTGAAACTCCCAACCCTACCGGTGCCCCTTAAAGGTGCCCCTAGGCCCTATATTATGACTCTCGAGTCCAACACTAACCCTAACTGTTAATGACCGAAACCCCGTCTCATTCCGAGGTGACTATAAGCGATCAGTGGATAAGAAAAAAAGGTGACTTTTGGCCATAGCTCAAAGAGATGCCTTGGAGTTTTTACAAGATACTTCACTAATTGGTCATTTAAAGTGATAGAGATGACGCGTTCTTTAGAAAAAGTAATAAGATTATTTTATTACATCTTAACGACCAACCAAATCAAATAAGAGCTTGTAAAAACTCCAGCTTGTCCCAGCTCAAAGGGGTACAAATCATAGATTTATAAGACCCGTACTTTTGCTAAAAAGTGTGCCGTGTTTAGGTAGGAAATCTTACCAAGGTCACGTGACATTACAATATAATTTCATCGCTTAACCAATCAGAAGCTTCGCGGGTTTTCGAAAACAACAGCAACAATATTTTTTTCCGATATTCACTTTTTTTTGCCTACGACGGCTTAAAGCCAATGAAGTATAAGCCCGAAGGGCTAGAAGTCAATCTCTTTGGTAGGATTTGAAGCCAACAAATCCTACCAAAGTTGCGCGGCCTTGAGCGGCTCGCCTGGCTTTTACACAAATGACAGATTGAAACTAAAATTTACCGCTAAATTTCGAAAAAAATACCAATCATAAACAAAGGAATTGCTAGATTCAATCTGTCGTCAAAAATGCGGCGCCTTTTTTAAGGCTTCACTTTTTCTTGCCTGAGAAAGGTTAGAGATTGACCTCTAGCCCTTCGGGCTTTAAATTCAATGCTTAAAGCACGATATCTAGCCCTTCGGGCTTTATAAATCTATGTTCCAAATTCATAGGTTAGTCGGTCTCTCAAAGGGTCACAATTCAAAATGAAAATCAAATAAAATTTGTGTGTTTTGAGATTGAAAACACGGGCTCTCAAGGGTATACATGTCAGTTTCATCGTAGAATTGATTACTTTCGAACTTTTAAGAATAGAATAATCGATTTCCCGTTTTTATTGGCTTACAAAATGAAAGCGGTCTTTGATTGGTTTAAAAAGTACATATTGAATAACGTGGTTGTCATTAATTGGTCGAATAAATTCGAATCATGTACTGGATTGTGTTCACGCAATTTGACATTTTGTGAAAGAAACGTGCTGTTATAGCCGATGAGGACAGAAAATATTTCTTTGGAAAGTTGAGAGACTTGAGAGTTTGTTTTTTTTTGCCTGGAATACGTTATTATTATTTGGACTATTTGCCTTTTGATTTGTACATGCTAAAGAAATCTACGAGCTATGGACTGCTAGAGCAGCTCTGAATTGAACTTCATGTTTCATTACAGAATCAATGTTTTTAGTTTGCTTTTTCTTGTTGTGCTTTTAATTTTTTGGCTTGATTTTTTGATAGAAAAGCTTTTTGGACTGATATTCTCCATGCTTTGGTAATATGTATGCGTAGGGGTTGCTTTTTAAGCTTCTTGCTTAACTGGAATGCTTATAAGGGTTATTTTAATAAATATTATATGGGCTTTTGAATAATTGAGACTAGCCTCCTCGAAGGGGGGTACTTGGGTAAAACGGGTATGTGTAAGGGTCCTTTTTTTACACCCTCGAAAGTCTTTCACAGTTGTACAAAAACCATAAACCAGCAAATTAGTCTCTGACAGGGTCTCAAAATTATGAAATCTTAATAATCAACTCCAGATAGGAAAGTTAGACGAAGATAGTAAAACAGCCGCGTTCAGTTGATGACTTGAGCCTTCACTTTTTCGAAACGATTTTTTTCGTTGGGAAGCTAGTATGTCAAAAGAGAGCTTTATTTTTTACTCAACCTTTCTTGGAAAATTGTCTGAGCCGCCATCCCTTTGTAAAATTACCACCCCTTTGTTTATTCGACCTGTCTCTCACCTGAAGGGTTATTAGGTCTGTTTACAGTTGTACTTTTTCCACTTCAGTTGAGTTAGGATCTGACAATGCGTGCCTATCTGTCAGTGATAATATCACCGACCTTGAAGACTGATGGGACCTGAGTTAAAAAGTGATCTTCCCAGACACACCAATTTTCGGACTAATTAGAGTGACGTGTATACAAAATATTATGCATTTCCCTAGCATACGATAGCACTGAACATTAAAATTATTTTATTTACAAAAACATGGTACACGAAATAATTCATTTTTTGCACAAATCATCATTTATATGTTCGAAGAGCTCCTCGCCAGTCTCAAAAGTTTTAGCGTTAACATCACCGAAACATCCCTCTCTCCTCTTCGCTAAAAATTGCCGGTAGTATAAGTCTTGCCTTCTAATAGATTGTGGACAAAGCGATTCCTCCCCGGTTAAAATAACGATGTAAACATATCTTTTGTTCTTTTCCTTGTTAAGGGGATGGTTTTTCCAATCAAACTCAGTCTCAGTTAAATGCCCGTCTGATGATTGTTTCATGCCTCTCAATAAAGAAGGAAAATGTATTTCTAATGGTTCTTGGTTTACTTTAGAACGATGGTCGTTTACTTTTCTTAAAATGGCTGACGCCATTGGAGCATAAGTAAATTTCATAAAAACGACAGTGATGAATATCTTTCGAATCTCCTTCATGCAATCACCAGTGAAAAAATTTGCCTTAGATACGACCCAACGGTACGTCATATCGTAAACATCAAAGTCCGGATTTTTTATGACATCGAATAGTGTCTTAATGACTGGGTGCTGAATTGAAACACCAGTCCTAATTTGTGTTTCAATATTTCGATTTAATGGCAGCCAATCTATTGGTTTATAATTAGAGTATAGCCTAAAAAGAATAACTGCCCATTTTCTCTCTTCCTGCAGTAACTCCAGATATTCGAAAATTTCATCAGCAAATAATCCGTAAAAACCTTGAATAAAGACAATAGTTTGTTTAATGTTTTCGTCATTTCCCATGATTTTGTCATCGTAAAGCTGCTTTGTTAGTTCAGAGATTCTACGCTTTTCGTTCTTATGTCGAGGGTAATCATGTGCACTGTTTGTTCGAAATTGAAATTTATTGATATTATAGTTCTTTCTCAATCTGACTATGTCAAAACCGTCGAAGTAGTTCACCATAAAGCATGCTTCATTGTCAAGTAAATCGTTTAATCCTTGCAAGAAAAAACGGTGATCAAAAGTAGCATGGAAAATAAAATAACCCTCATTTAAGCTTATGAAGGTGACGTTCCTGAACTCTGAACACCCTAACATTGAAAAATCGTTGAAATTCTGCACAACACCATTGGAAGCTGTAAAATAAACACATGTTGATATCATGAATATCAGTGTTACATGAAACATGTTTATTTTCTTCTTATTTCGCCTTTAAATAAACGTTTTCAGTGTCGATCATAGATTGATATTACTGCTACTGTGGATCTATTTCTCATTGTTTTTTTTGCCTTCTCCTTTTCTCCCTTCTCTGTTTTCGTATGAAAGAATTACAAAATCTTACGAGGGTACTTACCTGAAGTGGATTTTGATTTCTATGAGCTCTCTTCCGTTGATGAGAAATAACTAAAGAACCTAACTTATCGTGTAGATGGAGCCTAATATATCCTACTTGAAAGTATATCCAGTGAAGTGATGTTTTCGAAACACCCCATATAAAGCAAGGGCGGGAAGTGGTGGGCAGTTATTTCTCATCACCGGAGGAGAGCTCATAGAAATCAAAATCCACTTCAGGTAAGTACCCTCGTAAGATTTTGTAATTCTATTTCACTCTCCTCCGTTGATGAAATAACTGAAGACGAAAACAGCACTTCTCTGGCTACACGTGTGTATTCAGCTTTATCAGTTTTGTAACCGAAGATTTTTGGGCAAAAACTAGATATGTATTATATTGTTGAATATGCATGTCCTTTGTTTCAAATAAAAAACCAAATGGTGGATTATATCATCCCCTAAGTTATGTATAAATACCCAAGTTATATAAAATATTTTCTTGATATAAGCAGTCCTTTTGTGAGAAGTTTTCCTGAATTTCTTTTTTGTAGTATTTAGCAAATGTAGACTTGTTCAAGTGAACTGTTATCGGATAGAATAATATCTCACTTTGGCTACTTCATCATCTATTAAGATTTCCTTTGTTAAAAGTGATTATTGGTCGTAAAAACAGTTTCTCAAAATCTGATGCGTGGATAGAAATCTCTTTATAAGGGTATGTTTGCACGGTTGTTATTTCTCAGTTACGAAATTTTTAGTTTTGGAAAACGATTGATGTCTACAAATCTATTTTAGCTTACAATCTGGAATTTTAGGAGATGAAATTTAGTGATTCCTTCGATTTTAACTCCTAAAATTTAAAAATCTATTTTAGTCTATATGGAAAGAATAACTAATTTAGGTGAAAACTTGACACCCATATTTCTTTTTTTAGAAGTGCGTTTTCAAATAGTTTTCAACACTGGTGAATCTATAAAATGAGCTGATTTCAAATATGTAATTCTTATTTGCATTGAGGGGACCGAAGTGCCCGAAATTTCCAGTTGAAAATAATCAAATTATGTGCATAATTTTTTGAGAATTCAAAAGAATCCAATCAAGCATGAGAAAATATGCAATTAAAATATGATAAGAACAAAGAAATGACATTATGATTGCACACGTGCAATTGAATTCCCATTGCAACTAAGGGACCCCTTACAGACACGCTTCATTTTGAGGAAAAAAGCATGAATTCATTCTATCTGATAATAATTCTATGTTCAGGGGGGGTCTTGCAGTTACTCCTTGACACTATGTGGAGTAACTGCAATTTTGGACATTTTCTACAGACACCACCACCCTTGCAGTTATTCCATAGTGTACTAACTGATTTTACCCTCAAAATTGGTGTATACCACCCCCAAAAATGCCAAATTTGGCAATTTTTTCACTGAATTCCTCATTTTTGATACCATTTTACTGGGTACGTCTTATTAACGACCATTCAAGAGTTAAATATATCACTCATTTTCCAAGTTTGTTAAAATATCTTTCATGCCTTGATTGAAGAAAAAATTTTGTGATTTTTTTTTGACTTTTGAAAAAAAAGTTTTGAATTTTTTTGCTTCCGGAATTTTTAAAAACCTAAAATTTTAAGTGAAAAATTGAAAAATTGCTCACTTAGTACACCATATCCTACCAAAATCGACAATTTTGGGCTTAGGCACCACCCATGTTGCAGTTAGTCCACTGGTGGAGTAACTGTTTTCCCAAATTTTGGTTTATATACCACCACGGTAGTAATTATCATAGTGTTTATATAATAACTGCATGACCCTCCCCTGCTATGCTTGTTCGACCATGAAGATGATTCTTTTGATTGTTGTTAGTGACACTCCACGAGCTTTAGCCTGGATATCCAGGCTGTAAACTATTTCACAGTCTAGTTTTTGATATTTTATGTTCTGGTTTACAGCCTGGTCTAGAGCGATTTGCATTCTCCATATGAGAATGCAGTCCGCTTGCTTGTGCTCACTTCGCTAAAGCCGTAAGGACCAATCTACACGGCGCGGAGCAATTCTGAAGCAAAAATAGGATAGTCATCCACTTGCTAGTGAAGATAGAGCTTTCTGTTACATGAAAACATGAAAAAGAAGAAAACAGGCAAGTTCATTTTCCAAGAAAACATGGTCTGATGGTTTGTCATGATAATGCATGCAAACTTGTTCATGGACTCTGGGGTAATATTTGGATGTTTTAAATGGTTTTAGATCTTGTAAAGCTGCTTTTATTAAGTTCTGTTTTGCTGCCCTGGGTTGGCTAGGAAAGTTTTGGAAACATGGGTTTGCACTTTCATTCTCTGGGGAGACCAAGCTCTATAATTTTAGAACTTTGTATGTTGAGGTAAATTTTTTTGATATATAATACTTGTATATTTGAACAACTTTTATTTCGGACATATTTTCCGGACATGTCCGGTTTTAAACTGTCCGAAAAAGTGGTTTCCCCTGTCCGGATTTATGGGGCTTTTTTTGGTAACTCAGTATACCCTAAAGAACATCTGTGCCAATTTTCAGCTTGATGGTAATTTTGTCCGGGTTGTGGTGAGATTTCAACTAATTCTACCTGACTATTAGTTTTTTGTGGTAAATTTGTGATGAAGATAATGAAGTTTTTGAATAAATTTCAAGAAGAAATTGAAAAATAAAGTGCAAAAACTGTTCACTTGGTTTCAGGCACGACGGAAGCTTTTTATATCTGGTACGGCGAATGAGGAAATTTAAGCGATTTTATAGCGAGTTTACCGACGAAGAGGAAAACTTCGGCTATTTTTGTGAAAATCTGGTACGGCGGCCGCCGTACCTGCCGTACCCGTTGCGTCGTGCCTGTTGGTTTTTGTGATGTTACGGTTGATGTCATGACAATAATAGGGATGTTATTATGATTTTTTATTTCTAATTTCCAGAGCACTTTCAAAGCCTACCGGAAGATGATGAAGTACGAAAATCAGTTGACCACACACTAGAATCTCTACAGCAGGATGATGACCGAGATGTCCGCTTCTTTTCCGGTGGTAAGGTCAAGGAGTACAATTTCTCCGTATCGGACAACGAGTCAGAAGGATCGGCCGTGTTGGATAGTTTTGAAGGGATGTTACACAGACAGGGTGGTGGCATAACGACTGAAGATCGCTACCTACAGAAGATCACTAGAGGGATAAATGAATACACCATAAGCAGTGTTGGAGACGATGATGACGAGGATGATGATTCTGATCTTGTTGAAGAAGTTTACATGGAAGAACACGGGCTAGGTGACGATGACGTCATCGAAATGCAGCCTGGCGATGTCATCATTGAAGAATATTACACTGAAGATGGAAGGCCGGTGTCTGGGTCTATGGCTGGCGCCACTACCCAATATGTTGTTGAGGAAATTGTCGAGGAAGTGATTACAACTATAGGACAACCTAAAACAAGTAATTCCGAGGAAACTGGGAATACCGAATCGGGGAAATCTTCAGAAGAAACGTCATCCGAAACGGGTGATGCTACCTCCTCACAGTGATTGGATCACAAGCTTTGTAGGTAGTGCTTTTAGGTGGTCCATCACAGATGTTGCTAATTTTATAGGTCAAAAAACTTTTTTTGTCAAAATATCGAATGTATGTAAATAAGTGCTCAATGTTTTGCAAAAGAAGGCCATTTTTTGAAAGAAATTTTGTTTGCTTCGCCGTCTTTTTAGAATAATTAAAAAACAATTTTTGTCTCTTTTTTGATTTTTTATGTAGCTTTATCGTTATTTTTTAGAAAAAATTCTAAACAGAAAAGTTTTATTTGCAATGCAATTGATAGGATAATAAATAAGATCAACAAAACATAATGTTTTTTCCCATGTACGTAATCAAATTTTTCGAGTAAATATTCTCTCCGGTTGAAGGGACCAATGATTTGTAGGTAACTCATTCTTTGGTCATTTTCCTAGATAGGGCACCAAGAACTAGTATGGAAAATAACTTGTGTTGACTGGCTTACTCTCTGCACTTCATTTTTTCAATTAGCTGGAGTCCAAGTCCCTTTCCGCTGGAGAGTGGCATTGGAACCTTAGTTTGGGATTGAAACCTTAACTTTAAACGACGTCTTCGCCAGTATTCATATTTACAACCCCTTAGTTTGATTTCTTATTTCATGAATAAACGAATGAACAAATGGACGGTTATAATATTATATTTTATGCAGCTGAATAGATTATTATTAGAAAACGATACTATACTACTATTATCAATTTTACTAATATTTAAATACAGTATAAATCGAAAATAGGATTAAAAACTTGAAGGGAGTGCAGTGTGTCTGATAGAAATACTTTAATGGGATAAATTTTCGCGGGGATTAATTTTCGCGGATTTCGCGGATTTGGGTGTCATCCGCGAAAATAAGTCCCGTTGGAAATTTGAAAAAGGCCCATCCGCGAAATATTTCTAAACAAAACTCAAAATATGTCAAATAAATACTATTTGAATGGTTTCTTGCATCAAAGAAGCGCAAATAATGTGTATTTCAACAACCAATATGCATGATTTGACAGTAAAAGTCACAAAATCGAGAAAATAATGCCCCCAATAGTGCCATCCGCGAAAATTAATCCCCGCGAAATCTTAAAATTTCGCGGATGAGCTCAACCGCGAAATTTAATCCCTGCGAAAATTTATCCCATTAAAGTAACAGGTATGCAGTTACCACCAATTATCCGATTTTGTTGACGCCCTCACTAAGAGAAATCCAGAAGATAGTCATAGGAAATACTTTTATAAGTAATTTTTCTATATATTTTGCGGATACGCTGTAAAGGAAGTAAGGGAGCTATTTTCTTCACTACTCTGTGTGCTGAATTGCTAATGGATCAATTCTGGATTGCAGAAACGTAGCTATGAGTTAATTTTTCGTAGAGAGGGAGGATACAAAAAAACAAATTTTAGACCCTTTTTAGAGTGAGCAGAAAGTTTTTCTTATGATTTTGCTTGTACCTTCTCTACGCTAAATTACCTCTAGACGAAGACCACCTTTAAAAATGTGTGGAAACTTTAGGCTGGACCAAGAACACCGGTCCCCTTAGGGTCCACATCTTTTTTTGGATAGACTACTCTCAGTGTGCTTTTACAGAGATACACACAAGAATAATTTATATATCGTTATATTCTATGAAAAATTCTGTGCATATACTACCGGCATCGGTATTTAATTTTCCCCCAGTTTTTTCTAGCTGTTCGATTCTTCATTTTTATCTTCAATTGGTTAGGGTTTTAACTACAGATTTTTGTAAAGACCGAAGAACAAGAAAGAATGCTTTAGACTTTCCAGGCAAAAAAAAGTGAATATTGCAAAAACATATTGTTGCTATTGGTTTTAAAAATCCGCGAAGCTTCTGATTGGTCAAGCTCTGAAATTTTATTGTAATGTCACGTGACTTAGATGGGATATACTATATAATCACGGCACATTTTTTAGCCAAAGCACTCCATCTATTTGCAGAAATCTGTGGTTTCAACCCTCCCCCCTTCTCTGAACGGTTCCTACATTATCCCTAATGAAATCAATTTCAGTACCTTCGCAAAATTTAGATTTTGAATGTGATGACACGATTTACCACCCTAACTTTAATAAGTTTACGCAAAAAGTGACAAAAATTGGCTCGCTAATTCTTACTTTTTGTACTTTAGGGAAAGCTCGACCAATCCCCTATTATTAAGAAAGGGGGTTCAAAGTGTGACCAACAGTCCTCGTTTTCTTATCGTTATCAAACCACTGACTCAACTTAAGTTTCTAGATGATTAACTTTAGACACCATTATGATAGGTATAAATCCATATCCCCTTTTCAGTAACGAAATTTTACAGAAATCTGTTTCAAAGGAAACTTGCTCTATGCCCCACCAAAGTAATCAAAGAGTACATAATGTATACAGCCAAGACCCGAGGGGGGGGGCACTCAAGGTAAATGACCTACCAGACGTTCGGCCCTTAAGGGTAGGTTTTTCGTAGTTCAGCTAGTGCACTGTAAGGGTAGGAAATTACAAAACTGCACTGTAAGGGTAGGAAATTGTGATAAAAGGCCAATTTTTTGGTAAATTGGCACAAAATTGGTCAATTTTGGAGGAAAAATTCAACATTTTCTTGGAAAATAGCAAAAAATTTCGCCCGTAGCCAAATTTTGGGCCGAACGTATGGTCGTTTTCAGATTGAGTGCCCCCCCCCTTCCCCCGGGAGCCAAGAGCAAACAATTTCACAAAACAACTAGCGTTTTGATTTTGAAACTTTAACAGTTGATTCTATGGGACGGAGAAGATTATTGCTGAACACTCGAAAAAAAGAATTGACTAAAAGCCAATTATAATTAGGAAAGCTCGCTAAAAACGATGTATTGAATTTTTAAAAGACTTTCAAGCCAATTGCCCTGAATTAGTTCTGAATCTTTGAACAGGGGTTTTGCTTTGTTTTTGATAGGCTAGTAAATGAAAAACTAACCTCGGAGTTTTAGATTTTAGGCCGGTTAATACTTAGCAAGGCCAGTGAATTGATTAGCATGAATATGTACTTGAGGCGGCGAACCGAATTTATAGACCGCTTATTTGTCATGTTTTTCGCCATTCGCCGGGCCAAAATAAGACCCATATTTAATTAGGTATAGTTTCAACTTGTTCTCCAAATGGCATCTCCCAAAAGATCATTGGCTGTTAGCTTCCTGACAATGATAGCGGAGTTTATTCCTTCTATTGCCAGTTATTTGAGTCCTCTGTGCTTTTCTGTTCTGAAGCCTAATGAAGTAATACGGTAATACTTGAATTTGGAGCTGTTTGGAGATATTAAACTATTAACCATTTTCAACTATCTATTTCCAGTGAAAAATATAGAATAACAAAACGAAGAAAAGCAATGTATTTTATTGAAACTACTTAACTTATATGCCATCATAGACAACAGCAGATAAGATTTCACCAGATTGATATATTGGTGCTGGCTGGCAGCACAAACAATGGGTATATTACTCAAGCCGACGGAAGATGCAAATGATGTAACCTTTGGTGTGATACGCCCCAACAGCGTTGTTACAATAATATGATACTGGCGGTGATTCAAAATGTAAGTCCGGGCAGAGGAATGTAAAGAGATGGAAAAACAGCTTTTCTGATTACTCAAATTTCAACGCTCACTTCTATTGAAAATTCTATTGTAAAAACGTTGATTAGGTCATTAAATGAAAGTCCAGAAAAGACGGCTCGCCATACAAATCGGACGGTTTCTACATGATTTGACGATGAAAATGAAAATTTGTTTTTCCTTTTTTGCCAATTACTAGTTCAATTTTTAAGAAAAAGGAGCAATATTTTTACCAATGTATAACAAAAGAAATTCTTAACGCAATGATATTAAATTGGTTCTTGTAAAACTGTCGGAAGTCGAGTAAAATCAAGATGAAGTTATAATTTTCTCGAGCTCTAGCTTTCCATATTATGGTGCGGTCATGATGCGGTTATATCAGTAGAATTGCTAGGAAATTCTGAGCAAGAAAATATAGGTACCTTTTCGTATAGGAGAGGTGTACCCAAAATATAAGCCCTAAAAGTTTGCGCATAATCAGGCTTGAAACAAAAGAATTTTGTCACAACACGCTAATTATGCAGATTTTTTATAGCGACAACAAAAGAAACCTATTTACTCGACATAAACTCCCTTAAGGGCAAGAGACCTGGTATATGACGAGCCGTTTTTCCATTGTTTTCAAGAAGCTGTTTTTCCATCTATTTACATTCCTCTGGTCCGGGAGTCTCTTTTCTTTTGGGTTTTTGATAGATTGGAAAACGAAGCTGATTGCTGGACCGTTGTAACTTAGCTTTCCTTTGAGCACGTAAAAAATATATTCAACTTAAGGGCTCTGACCATAGTCCAAAAATTGATTTTGGTATTTGAACATATAAGTTATATTTCAAGTTTCTTAACACTTTTAACAAAGAATTGCCTTTATAAATTGCTTTTTAATCGAATCCCTTAAGAGTAATTAAAAATTTAAATGCAAAAATTACGTTATGAACTTTAAAAATATGTTAATAATATGTTGCATCACCCTCTTTTACAAAAAGTGCTTAGTTTTAATGGGTAATTAACTTTTTTGTTTCAAAATTTCTTTACACTGTCCGCAAAGAGTTGAACTATTTTAAATTTTGCGGGAAATTTTTCTAAAACGATGTATCAAAAGTTATGACTGTTTTTTTAAGCAAAATCCAGATGAAAAATTGATGAAAAACCACTATTTTGAAGATTTCGAGACAAAGAAGCATTTACAAAAATTTTCCGCAAAAAATTTTATTGTTCGGTAAAAGATACACCATCTACTGCGAAAAATTTTTCAAAGTGTTTTTTCTTCGCCGAAACTAAGCTCTTCAAAGTTGAAATACTCTTCTTGACGATAGGCATCAGAGAGTTGTGTTGAATGGGAAAACATCTGAGTGGAAGCGAATCAATGCAGGGGTACCTCAAGGCTCAATTCTTGGTCCATTGTTCTTCTTAATTTATATTAATGATCTCCCAGAAAACCTTGAGTCAAAACCCAAGATCTTTGCTGACGATACCTCTTTATTCTCTCTTGTGATTGATCAACTCTTGAGCCTTGATGTACTTAACAGAGATCTCTCCAGGATAACTGATTGGGCTCATCAACGGAAGATGTCTTTTAACCCTGACCCATCCAAGCAAGCTGTTGAAGTCTATTTTACCTGTAGACTCACTCCTCCTAATGATCCAGTAATATCCTTTAATAACTCTAATATCGCGACCAGTGAGTACCAGAAACATCTTGGTTTAATCTTAGATTCAAAACTTTCTTTTGATGAGAAGATACAAAAGGCCAATAAAGGTCTTATTAACCGACTTCGCAAGCATGTGCCTAGGAGATCTCTACTAACCATTTATAAATCTTTCATTAGGCCTCATCTTGATTATGGTGATATCGTATATGACCGCCCAGGAAATGCTACCTTTGTGCAGAAGCTTGAATCTATTCAATATAATGCCTGCCTTGCTATAACAGGCTGTTTTCGTGGAATGTCTCAAGAAAAACTATATTCAGAACTTGGTCTTGAAAGTCTTGCTGACAGGCGCTTTGCTAGAAGAATGACATTCTTCTATAGAATTATTAACAATTTAGCCCCTTCGTATTTCGGATGAGCTGGAGTTTTTACAACGTCGGCCATGATTTTTGATGTGTATTTCACAGAACGCAAAAAGAATTCACCAACCGAATTGAAATATATCAAATTTGTATCAGAAAAATTTTTTTACACTAATCCAAAGTCCCGAGGTCCCGAAGCTCCGAATTATAATATATCAAAATTCTATCAGAAAAAGAAATTTACACCCACCTAAAGTCCCGAGGTCCCGAAGTCCCGAAATATCAAACTTATGAGAAAAAAATTACACCAACCAAAAGTCCCGAGGTCCCGAAGTCCCGAATTGAAATATATCAAATTTCTGAGAAAAAAAATACACAAACCTAAAGTCCCGAGGTCCCGAAGTCCCGAATTTTAATAAATCAAATTCAGAGAGAAAAAATCCCAAGGTCCCGAAGTCCTGATGGAAATATGAAAACTCAAGTAGAAAGAGGACCGGGGGAAATGACTGATTGATTAAATTTGATTGGGCAGGGGTGATTGATGAAATAGACAAGGGTGTAATTTCCACATAAAGTTGGGGGAAACTCGAGTGGAAAGAGGGGAGGGTTTA
The DNA here is from genome assembly GCF_902728285.1 of Clytia hemisphaerica. Classification (NCBI taxonomy): domain Eukaryota; kingdom Metazoa; phylum Cnidaria; class Hydrozoa; order Leptothecata; family Clytiidae; genus Clytia; species Clytia hemisphaerica. The sequence continues at coordinate 378,166 of NW_027103564.1, read as the reverse complement.
GTGAATTTCACATAAAGAAAGATTGGAAATCTATCAAAAGGGGTGGGGTGAAAGAGGGGCGGAGACAATGAATGATAAATTGAATACAGTGAGACAGGGGTGAGATTAACGAAATGGACATGGGTAAAATTTTCACACAAGGAAGGAAAACGGTTGGGGTGGAACTAAAGTTGAAAAAGGGCCGGAGAAAAAGAATGATAGATTCGACATGGTGAGACAGGGGATCGGATTGTTGAATTAGGCAAGGGTGAAATATTCACACAAAGAAGAAAACGGGTGGGATGAAACTCAAGCAAAAAGAGAGGCTTGGATAAATGATTGATGAAACACGAGATAAGGGTGAGATGACGCGTAAAGAGGGGACAGAGATATACATGAAGACAGGGGTGAGATAGATGCAAAGGGAGGGTGAGAAAGGGGTGAGATGGATGTAAAGGGAGGTGGCAGAGATAGTATGAAAAGAGTAGGGGTAAAAATCAATTAAGACGAGACATGGGTGGAAACTTTCTCTCTCAGAAATTTGATATATTTCAATTCGGGACTTCGAGACTTTAGGTTTGTGTAATATTTTTTTTCTCAGAAATTTGATTTATTGAAATTCGGGACTTTAGGTTGATGTAATTTTTTTTTTGATAGAATTTTGACATATTTCAATTCGGGACTTTGGGACCTCAGGACTTTAGGTTGGTGTAATATTTTTTTCAGAAAGTTGATGTATTTCAATTCGGGACTTCGGGACTT